>NW_023416317.1:36326041-37066041 GCF_014108235.1 Myotis myotis | reverse complement strand
GGAGAACCAAGCCCAAACCCGGCGCGGGGATCCGACAGAGACCCGTGGAAGGGAAGGAGAGGGAGCAAGTCGAGAGCTTAGGGGCAGAAAAACAAACGTGGGCCCAGGTGCTGGGGCGCCCGGAAGAAAAGGAGGGGGAAGCGAACAGGTGTGTGAACCCCGGCGACAGGCAGCTCGGGTCCCCGCCGCCCTGGCGCTCGGGCGTGGCTGGAGGCGACAGCGCACGTTCCCCACTTATGTTTTTATTTTATTTTATTTTATTGGGGGGGGGGAGTTCCTTGTTTGAATTCCCCCGGCTCCTGCGGCCAAGGGGAACCCTGAGGGCTCCGTCACCGCTGCCCAGGGCTCGGGGAGGGCAGGGGCGAAGGGAGGGCGGGAAGCACCCCCTCTCCCCGCCTCCGTCCCGCTGCCTAGTGATGCACTTCCTGCGGCCGAGGATTCCCTTTGTGTTGAAATTCTGGCGGATCCGGCTGCGCTGCGCCTCTAGCGGGGCGGGGGCGCGCCTGGCTGGAGAGGGGATTCCTCAGCGGGCCTGGCGCTTGGCACGGGGTCCCCCTTCCAGCTGAACTCTGCGCTGGGCTCTGGGGCGGCTCCCGTCCTCCCGCGAACCCCGCAGTCCCCAGCCCGCTGAGCTTTGCGGAAACTGAGCTCGCGCGGGTGGTGTCCCCCACGTGGCGCGCCGAGCCAAATGCGGGTGGTTCTGTTGGCTCCCTCTAGGGCAGAAGCGGGGAGAGAAAGACCAGGGAGTCCCTGCTTCTGTTTGGGCGGTGCAGCGGGTCCCAGAAAACCCAGACTGCTGCTGTCAGTTATTGCAATGATTGTGTTTCTGTGAGATTAATAAAAAGCATGGTTTCATTGTTGCTGCTACCATTACTCAGCTCTGTCCAATTTACTGCAAATGCTGAACTTATTCAAAGACGCATATTTATTTTTTAATCTCTCTTATGAAATTTGCTCACGAAAACACCCGTGAAGCCAGAAAAATGCCTCCCTTGAAGTGACTTGGAGTTCATCCCAGACTATATTAAGTGACAACCACGGTTCAGGTTTATAAATTTGCACTTTAGGGCTGTGTGTGTGTGTAAAAACGGTTTCCTGGGGGACTTGATCAGTGTTGCCAAATGCATGAAATCACTTGCAAGAAACAAGCAGCAAGAGAGACTTACGAATGACAATCCCAAAGAAAGCTTAGACTTTATTGCAAAGGGATCCCAGCATTTATCACTCACTGTCTTAGTCCGGTTTCCAGCACCTACTGTCGGTCAGGGACTGGACTAGGCATGACAAGATTCCTACCCTAAATTCATGTTCAGTCCAGAGAGACTGGATCCTATTGGCCTGTCGGAGGTAGATCTCACCACATTTTTATGTTTTCATCACCCAAGAGTCGTTCTTAATGAAGACTGTCATCACCTGTGTGGTCTTGGGGTCCAGGCCCTCTCTAAGCACTAAACAAGGATCCATTGCTCCTCCTAAGTGTTTGTGGAATGGGGGAGGCCAAACTTGGAAATTAAAACATGATCTTGATAAGAGAGTAAGCATATTAAGTCCTCTGGCGCCTTGAAATCAAAGAAACACAAAAAAGAGACGCAATGAGAAATTATCTGTCACAAAAATCACATTCTTTTTCTTTAAAGGAAATGTCCCCAATGATTGACAAAAAGAACTGAAACTCCTTTTACTGAAGACCCATTCTATCCTACAGAGATGTGAACTTTCTCTACCACCTCAATAAGACCACACCACAAGAATGCAGGATTAACACACAATAGAGTAAACCCAAGGCCCTTTTGAAGAGATTCATCTTTACAGAGCAGGACATCATTTCTTTGACTCTACAGCAGCCGTGGGCAAACTACGGCCCACAGGCCTGATCGGCCTGTTTGAAATGAATAAAACTAAAAATCAAAAAGACCGTACCCTTTTATGTAATGATGTTTACTTTGAATTTATATTAGTTCACACAAACACTCCATCCATGCTTTTGTTCTGGCCCTCCAGTCCAGTTTAAGAACCCATTGTGGCCCTGGAGTCAAAAAGTTTGCCCACCCCTGCTCTACAGGGTAAAAGACACAAAAATCCCTAAATTCGGACCAAGGTACACTCTGTGATTGTGCTATAGAATGCTACAAAAACAAACCTAGGCAAATTTAACTGGTTTACTGTGTAACAAAACCACCCTAAAATCCACTAGTTTAAAACAATAGGTGTTGTTTTGTTTTGCTCTTTTTTTTCTTTTCTCCCTCCTCCCCCCCCCCCCCCCCCCATAGATCTGCCAGTTTGACAGGGCTCAATGGTGCTCACTTCTGAGTCACTTCCAACGTGGCTCACCGACATGGGGGCCATTGGTGCTGGCTATCAGCTAGGAGCTCAGCCAGTGCAGTGGCTTTGGGGTTTCAGTTCTTCTTCATGTGACTCTCTCCATAGACACCTGGATTTCCTTACAGCATGGTGGGGTTTGAAGACTGAGTGTCCCAAGAGAGGGATTAGCAGCTACCAGCTTCGTAAGGTTTGGTTCCGAAACTGCCAGAACTGAAGCAGGCACAGAGCCCAGGTGCAATGGAAGGAAACATAAATCCATGGGTTAAAATCTCCGCATCCATTTGTTAGTATTTCAAGTTTCAAAGGAAGTTACCTTACAAAAGTATCCCAAAATACGATGGAAAAAAATCCCTTTTTACCTATTCTACGTATTTCCATAAGAACTTGGGGTTTATCTGGGCTCAAGTCGATAACTCTAGGGAAAATGTAAGACAAATAAAGAAATATACATTAAACTCACGTGAGAACAAAAGCCAGGTATTAATGGCAATTGTTATTGTTTCAAGTTGATTCTCTCCTGTTGGGGGGAGGTCACCCAGCGGACATGACCTCCTGTTGACTCCAGAGCTGCCCCCAGGGCTTGGGCATGTAATATACACCCTGCCCACTGTTCCCAAGCTGGCACCATTTTCAAGAACACTCCCTGAGAGAACGATGTGTTGTCTAGACTCTCTGGGCCTGGCTGGTATACAACACTGAACCCCATTAAGGCCTCTATAGAAACTTTTAAGATTCTGACGGCAAGTTCCGAGATCTACTCGTCATGGGACCCCCTCAAGACAAGTTTCCTGTAAGTTCCCCCTGTTTTAAAAATGACCACTCACTAATCTGGGGTGATAGGTCTTTCTTGGGTCTCTCCTTGCCTTCAAGTACAGGAGCCAGTATAAGATTTCACCTGAAGCTCCTGAGATTTCAAACTAACATCTTCCCAACACTCCATGCTGTCTTTTCAGTCTAGGTGAGATTGAAAAGAGCTTTAGGAGCTCCCAGGCGTGTTGGATGGTTTTCGACCCTCTTTGCGTCCATTTTCTAATTATAGCATTTATGGGGCACAGACAATGTCTTCACTGATGTTCATGTATTTGACTGTAGGATCTGAAAATATTCTCTTTTTTAAAAAATTTTAATTCTGACCCGAGGGTATTTTCCCATTGCTTTTCAGAGAGAGTGGAAGAGAGAGGGAAAGACAGAGAGAAATATCGATGTGAGAGAAACACATCAATTGGTTGCCTCCCAAACAGGGCCCAGGTCAGAGATGGGCCTGCAACCGAGGTACATGCCCTTGCCCAGAATCAAACCCTTTGGGTTGCAGGCCAACACTCTATCCACTGAGCCAAACCAACTAGGGCTGAAAATATTCTTAAACATTTTCTGAAAACAAGACTTTTATTCCGTAAGAGAACTCTTTTAATTTATAGGCTGATTGGAAGGAAAGAGCATCTACTCAGAGGTGTTGTACTCTAGTTTTGTCTCTACCATTTATTCCCTTTGTGATTTTGAGGTGACCTTGGACAAGTCATTTAATTTTTGTGAGTTTCCATTTCTTCACCTGTGAAATGGAGATAATACTTTCCCTATCTACTTCACTGACTAGAACAAAATATTTGTGTATAATCTTTAAAACTTGTAATGTGTGGCATGGGAGATATTATTATAATAACATATGCCTCATTTTTATTTTGTATTCTAAAACACCTAATTCAAAGTTCTTTATACACAGTAAATGTTGTTGACTATTATATTGGGTAGTCTTAACAACTCAGGATACATTCGTGTATTAATAATAACCTGTCAAAACCTATGGCTTCTGAGCTTGTTGTTTTTAATATAAATGGCTTAAATTCATTAATTTTTCTTACTAATGCTTTAGAATTGTCCAGTTCGGATGTCCACCCAAACTTGATTCTAGTGGTATGATCACTGCCTTTCGTTCCCAATATACTCTCAAAGTTTGTAGAAACTGGGATACTCTGGAAAACCACCAGAATTATAGTCACAGCCAGGATAATCTAGATTTTCCTATATAATAAAGACCTAATATGCTAATTAGACTGGACGGCAGAACAACCTTCCAGAACAACATTCCGGAACGACCTTCTGGAATGACCAGTGGGCAGGAGGCAGGGCTGTGAGGACCGAGGCATCCAGAGCTGTGAAGACCTACTCTTGCACGAATTTCATGCATTCGGCCTCTAGTACTTTAATAAAAACACTATGTCTCAGTGGTTTATTAAAACAATGCTATTTCTTTCTTTTTTTTAAATCCTCACCCAAGGATATATTTTTACTGATTTGAGAGAGAGAAACACTGATGTGAGAAACATCAATCAGCTGCCTTCCATAAATGCCCTGATGGGGATCAAACCCCACAACCTAGGCATGTGCCCTTACCAGGAATCGAACCCAGAACCATTTGGTGTACAGTACAATAAGCTACCCAACTAAGCTACCCAGCCAGGACAACAATGCTATTTCTTACATTTCATGGGTTTAGATTGATGGAAACTCCTAGATGGGAAAAATATAATCTAACAAAACATGTGTGTGTTTATTATTTTTAAATATATATATTTTAAATTGATTTCAGAGAGGAAAGGAGAACGAGAGAGAGATAGAAACATCAATGATGAGAGAGAATCATTGATTGGCTGCCTCCTGCATGACCCCTACTGGGGATCGAGCCCACAACCCAGGCATGTGCCCTTGACTGGAATCGAACCCAGGACCCTTCTATCCACTTAGCCAAACCAGCTAGAGCTGTTTATTATTTTTAAATTGAACTTATTGAGGTGACATTGGTTAATAAAATTATATAGGTTTCAGGTGTACAGTTCTATAATACATCATCTGTATATTGTATTGTGTGTTTACCACCCCAAGTCACGTCTCCTTCCATCACCATTTAGCCCCCCCTTTTGCCTCTTCTACCTGCCCCCAGCCCCTTTCCCTCTGGTAATCACCATACTGTTCTGTGTGTGGTGTTTTTCTTTGCTTAATCCCTTCACCTTTTTAAGCCAGCGCCCCAACCCCTCTCCCCTCTAATGGCTATCAGTCTGTTCTTTGTCTCTACAAGTCTGCTTATATTTTGTTTGTTAGTTTATTTTGTTCATTAGGTTTCACAAATAAGTGAAATCATATAATATTTGTCTTTCTCTGCTGGCTTATTTCACTTAGCATAATACTTGCCAGGTCCATTCATGCTATCAGAAATTATAAGATTTCCTTCTTTTTTTGTGACTGAGAAGTATTTCATTATTAACAGATTGGTCAGTATGTCTAAAAAGTGAGGCGATGTCATTTTTCCTTAATGAAATTAACTTATTCATAAAGTAATCTTTTCCTACTTAAAATATGTAAAGGCAGTTAACAAAAAAGCCATATACAGACAAGTAGTTCAAATAAAGTAATATGAGTGGTGGGATTGTAGAACTTTTTGTTTCTTTGTAGTCTCACATGTTTTCCAGATTTTTCACAATGAATATGTATCACTTTACACTGGAAGAAAAGGCAGGAAAGATTAGAAATTATATAAAGGAAGGGGAAATTTATTGTGCAAGGAATATGGCTTAGTTGAGCACTAAATTAAGCTCTGATCATATTAGAGGCTAAAACATGGCCTGGGGAGTGAGATCAAAACCTTTCTTCATCCTAAATTCTAAGAAGAAACTGTCAGTTGGTGTTATTTAAATAGAAAAATATTGAGCATTAAAAACTCAAGTTTTATTCCAAGCTCATTTTCAACTAAATTT
The DNA here is from genome assembly GCF_014108235.1 of Myotis myotis. Classification (NCBI taxonomy): domain Eukaryota; kingdom Metazoa; phylum Chordata; class Mammalia; order Chiroptera; family Vespertilionidae; genus Myotis; species Myotis myotis. Next base: position 37,059,970 of record NW_023416317.1, on the reverse strand, counting down.
GAGACTTTGAACAAATCATTTAATATCTCTGGGATTCACATAGAGAAAGAAGGAAGAGCAGTTTCAGATCGCCAAGGTCCCTTCCAGTTTTTATAGAATTCGATTCATGTTCAAGTTGAAAATTTCAAAATAAGCTTGGGAGTCATCTTGTGACACTTGAAAATTGAACCCCACCTACAATCCTCGCTGCCCCTAAGAACTTGAAAGGAAAACTTTGCTTACATACAGATGAAGACAATTCACAGAACAGTCCAGTGCATTAAAGATGAAAGGAAGACTTTTACACCCTCCTCCCTTTCCTAGATTCTATCCTGGTTTCTGTTTTTAGACTTTCACACAAGAAAAAAATATATGTATAAAGTTAGCCTTTTTCAAGTCCCCTGCTGCTCGTTTGTATGTATTTAAACCCAATGTTTTAGCAGAAGATTAGAATAGATGCTCAGTGCTGATGTAAATGGCAATGCCGTCATCACTCAGCTAACGGAAAACAGAAATAAAAGGGTGAAAAGGGGGTAGGGAGGATGAGCAGTTCCAACTGTTGATGAAGTAGATATTTAAACATTATAAGTTCCTGGTGTTCAGACATCATACTGTTCATTTCTTTTTTTTACCTCATAGTGCTAGTTCCATGGACTCTTTCTTTCCTGAATTGTAGTAGCACTATCTAATTTCTTTATTTGGTAACGTTTCATGAAATACCAAGACATGCCTTTTTTTAATGTCTTGACTTCTGTAAAATTTAGTTTTATTACCTTTCAATGTTTGAATGCTTTGGCTCTTCCACTTAGAGAGTTCTTGGGGGCCAGGCTTGCAGTTTAGATGCTCTGTATTTTTCATGGAATCTAGCTTGAACTTTTGCTCTTTGTAGATTTTCAACAAAGATGTATGTCTCCTGTGCATAGTAGGTCATTTACACAATGTGCATTGATTTGAAGAACTTAACTATGGTCTTCATGTTGCCATCTTCTTATTCTACTAACTCCATTCAAAAGTCTTGAACCGTAGAGAAACTTCAACTGCATTTTTGTTCCTTCCCCAACTCAACATCTACTTTCCCTTCCTTCTTTCTATTAGTTAGTTATCATCTTCTCACAGATTCAGCTCAAAATTCCTCTTCTCTAAAATAATTCTAATATTCATTCTTTCTCATCTTGGCCATCACTTCAACTCTCAAGATTCATTTTTTCTTTTACTGCTCCCCAGTTTTGAAATGTGATTTTTTTTTTCTTATGTGATTCCATTCTATCAACTTTGGCCCTAAACAGTGTTGAGTCATTCTTTTTTTTATGTAAATTACTGTGGAATATGCAATGACTGGCACATTATAGTAGCTCAATTAATGCTAGTTTTTTTCCTTTTGTAGAAGCCTAAAAATTGCAGGCAATCAAACTGTATTTTACAATTATGTTGCTAAAGTGACTTCTGTTGGTGAGCTTGGCAGGTAGGAACTATTGCCATTCTTTTGTGTTCATTAATTCAAAGTGGAGTGCAGTCCAGTGACAAGAAATTCAGTACATTTTTAATCATAGGCTGGCAAAGCTAGAGAAGACCAGAGAGACCATGCCATTATTCTTGCAGAGGGAGAATGGTACCTACTAAAGGCTATGACTTTTCCAAGGTCAAACAGTCAACTCAAGAGAGGACATTTAAATCTAAATAGTCTCAGCAGAGTACCCTTGTGACTTTTTCTTTGTATCTCTGCTCTTTCCTGGATCCATATTTTTCAAACTATCAAGGTGGTGAACTTCTGATGCTCGATGCCTAATGTGGCCATGGAAAACTAACTTCCTTTTTATCTTTGGAGTTCGAACTCTTCTGATAAAATATTTATGGCCACTTATCTTTTGTAGATCACCTTTAAAGTCTCCCAAGCTACAGTATGTGTGCCGCTGATGGTGCATGGTATGTGGTAAAGTTATTTCTAAAGCCTTTGGGTAAATAAGACATATCTTCCAGAAACTTAATTTTCATATTCAAGTTCTGCTATGTGTTTCCTTTTAATAAAGGGATTTGATTTTTTTTTTTTAATTTCAAAGTTGTGGCTGCTACTTCAGGCTATTCTCCCTGGAATATGCATTCAGGTGGTCCTGAGGTTAGCAGAATTCAAAAAGTGAAGTTGAAGTAGAGAATGTAATCATATCTAGTGAGTTGCAAAACACCTGAGTGTCAGTTAAAGCTGTGTGTAATTATTGCATGACTTGTGGTTCAGGCTTGACTTTCTGTCAATCTTATTTTTGGGGTTCCCTAGCGTTTAGTACTGACCACAACACATATTTGTTACCTAGAAAATGTAGGACATATATTAAGAATACTATATAGTTATTGAAACTGTGTGTAGAGGCAGAGGACATAGCAGGCTCAGACTCAGGAAGTATGAAGATCCAGATATGCTATAGTAGGTATCACAGGGATTGAGAAAGTACAGTACTTTGAGAATATTTTAAATTCTAAGAAATATCTGAAAAGAATAATTTCAGGTTACGTTCAAGAATAACTTCAGCCTGGCTGGTGTGGCTCAGGGGTTGAGCATCGACCTATGAACCAGGAGGTCACCGGTTCGATTCCTGGTCAGGGCACAGGCCCTGGTTGTGGGCTTGATCCCCAGTAGGGGGCGTGCAGGAAACAGCGGATGGATGATTCTCTCTCATCATTGATGTTTCTGTGTCTCTCTCCCTCTCCCTTCCTCTCTGAAATCAATAAAAATATATTAAAAAAAAGAATAACTTCATTTTGAATTGGTAATATGACAGAAAATAGATGGAAATTTCAATAAAACCTATTATGCAGGTTTATAATAAGAACAAGAATTAAAAGCTCAGTAACTTTTACATGCCCATTAATTAATCATTTTATTACATAATTACTTAAATCCTGTATGCTGCCTGACTTTACTTTTTTTTTCTGAGAGACACACATAAAATTCCTCTCTAGTATTAAGACAGTACAATATTTAATTTCTAATTGAAAGGAAAGGACAAAAATATGCAGTTTCTGAAATAATGAAATCATCAGAATTTTAAATTTTCTCACTTGTGGTTTTTATTGTTTTACAAAAAAAAAAAAAAAAAAAAAAAAAAGGTCAACACTTTCACATTGTAAGGCAAAAATTACGAAGAGGTTGTTTCCCAAGAACAAAATTATCAACGTCTTAAAGAATATAATTTGTAGTAATTTTTCATTTCTTTCTTTTTGCTGATAATTTCATGAAGTAGTCACAATCTTTTATGTGGGCTAGGAGGTTAGATCTGAAGAAACAAGGCATAAAAAGCATTGCTAACATACATTGGAATGAGGCTCAGCCTCAATGGCTTTCCTTTTTTTTTTTTTTGTTAAAAATCAATATCATAGCTGTGCTTAGTGGAAAAAATGATTCAAAATAAAAACCATTCACAAAACTGATTCAAGTACCATAGAGATTGTGATTGCCCCCATGAGGAATGAGCGAGTGAATGAATGCATGAGTCCAGTACTTGAACAAGTGGTAGGCGCTGTGGCTCCATATGCCATTTCTGTACAGGATGGTACAGAAGTGGGGCCTTAGATGACTTTTGGAAATGAAGAGTATTTTTATCAAACAAAAAGCTCACACTGCAGCGCCTTTATATTAAGTTCAAATTTCAACAAACACTTCCCTAGATAGCGTTTTGTACGCTTACTCATTCTTCACTGCCAAAGGCAACAAAACGGCAACATCTAACAATTTTAATTGCTGTTAAAAGCTTATTTAAATACACGTGGAAGAATTTTGGGGGAAGTAGCTAAAGTCATCTCTATTTTCTATCTTTCTCCTAAGAATGAGATCTCTTGAAGGGGTTACTTTATTTTAAAAATAATGTATAGCATATTTTATATTCAGAAGATAAACAGTACTCATATTGATTGCATTCAGGAAAGTACTTATTATTGTTCATCCACATAATATGCCTTTTCCTCTCTGGCTCATCTCAAGATGTTCCAGTAACATTTAGAACAGGATTGTCTGAAGCTTTCCAGATGTAATTGAGTGTTCAAGGGGCATCACTTCAATGTCATGGGTGGAAGGAAGAGCTTCTACAGTGACGCTAAGGCTGGGCCATTATCAGAAAAAGGACAGTTGGGTAAGGTGACCAATTTATCCTTGTTTGCTCAGGATGGTCCCAGTTTTAGCAGTAGAAGCCCTGTATTTTGGGAATCCCTTCAATCTCATGTAAACTAGGTAGTTTGCAGTTTGCAGAGGAATATTCTGCTTTTAAAACTAAAATTCCTACATTTGGGGAAATTTCTCAGTCCTGCACAAACCAGGATCATTGATCACCCTACACCAGCTTATCTCTCTTTTAAAATTTGTCTTGTTGAACGTATTATAGATGTCCCCTTTTTCTCCAGTAACCCCCACTTCCCCCTTCTCCCCCTTCCACAGCCTTCACCACACTATCCATCCTTTCCTCTCTATCCTATTTATTACTAGCTTAGTACATCTCCTTGCCATTTTTAATCTGAATTGTTATAATGGCCTGCTAATTGACTTTGTTACTTTTATCATGGGCTCCATACATTTTTTAGTTTAGCAACCATTGTCAAGTCTGTGAACCCGGGGCACACGTAGGTTCTAAACTGTGTATCTTGACATTAGTTCTGTATCTAATTTGTCTTGAAATGGAACTTTCTCTCTGCTAGAACTCTGGTGTCTATCTGTTTGTTCTAACAGTTGAAGAGAGCATCCTGGGCTATGGAAAATGATCTCTTTTGGTTCTATGAAATGCTCTATGTTTTCTAGATCCACCGTGTATCAACTAACTGCCAGTGTCAAAGCCGATGTAGAGCAACTTAATATTTTCTCTAGAGACTTGACAGGACCCGATGATTTCAGCACTCACTATGTGGAATGAGTATCCACAGTGCTCTTTTCTCATCCAGGGGGAATTAGAGGGATCCTGGCTTCTCGGGTTGCTACTTCAGAAACAAAAGTGAATTGTTCTGAGAACAGAGTGCTCATTAAAAAGCACATATTGAAAGGTTTTGGATGCAAACAAAGTAAAACTAATCAAGAAAGTGGAATGGATTTTGAATTAAATTTGAGCTGTGGTTACTGAAAAGTTAGGTCCGTTTCTATTCTCTAGTAGTGCTCAGTTAGCAGTTGGCCAGTTATTCTTTTCATCCGCTGAGCTCTTGAATGGAAAGTCTATGCATTTGTCATCTAGAGCAGTTTTCTGGAAAGTTAAAAATATTTCTAGATAAACTGTGAGCATCTTACCTACCTTCAAGAGATCTTGAAAAAATAAAGATACCAGGACAAAATATTTATACCAGCTCCTCAGTAGCATATGAAGGGAAATTTTTCATCCTTTCTTATATTGTCTATTGCCGGGGTCCAACCCCAGCAGGTCCAGGGGTCCCCAAAGGTGTGGATGGAGTCGGCGAAGAAGGAATGACACAGAGACAGCGTTCAGTTGATCAGCAGCCTAGCCAGGATCTCTAGCCAGGATCTCCAGCCAAGTTCTGGTCTGGATCTCCAGCGAAGTTCTGCTTAGGATCTCCAGCCAGGTTCTGTATCCATGTTGTCTTGCTAGGTGCTCCAGCCAGGTTCTCCAGGTTCTCCAGCCAGGTTCTGTAGCCAAGTTCCCTCGCTAGGTTCTCCAGCCAGGTTCTGTCCAGGTTCTCCAGCCAGGTTCAGTTACCAGGTTCTAGTCAGGTTCTCTTGCCAATTTCTATAGTCAGGTTCAGTCCAGGATCTTTTGCCATGTTCTCTCGCTAGGTTCTGTCTCTAGGTTCTGAGGCCAGTTTCTGTCCAGGAACTTTTGCCATGTTCTCTCCAGTGAAGTTCTTCTGTCTCTAGAGAACGTTCTGTGTAGGTTCTGTACCTAGGTTCCGTCTCTCCTTGTCCTGTCTTCTTACATCTGTATTTATACCAGTTGATTCCAATCCTATCAATCTCTATTTCAAAGGTTAGGGCGTTTCTTATCTCCATTCCAGGGAGTAAAGATTATGTAGCTTAAGCATGATTGTTCATAGTTAAAGTGATTAATTACCCACCTGGCACTTAGTTAAGAGGTTTTATTCCCTCCCTAACTTCAGGGGAAAATCCCTACCTGGGGAAACAACCTTTCTCAGAGACCTTGGTTAAAACACATAGTGCCAAGAAGGTGAGCAAACATATTAAGAACAGTATGCCATATATGCCAGGTCCCTTGAAACAACAAGCATGGACCGGCTCCCGGCAGTCTATCTCCAATCAATATCACCATAGCCAAAAATGCTCATAAAATTATCAGCTCCCTTATATTTGATATAGATTTTGGAAAATGAATTACTTTGTGACTAGAAAACCATAAACTTTGTAGTTAAACTATTTTTCTTAGAGGACATTGATTGAGATGGTTTTAAAACTGTATTATTACTTTATTGCTGTGGATGGCTTTCTTCAAATAAAATTTTGTACAGAAATCTAATGTATAAAAGAAAAAGAAAGAGCGTTCCTCTGGATGAAGCATGGGAGAGTGACTGTTCACCATTTTGCCTTCCCTCCATCCCCATTGTATACAGTATTATGAAAAAAACAGAACTACTAGAATTTACAATAATATTGTGCCAAGTTTGCACAAAATTGTAATGTAACATGTTCATCAACTGTGTGGAAAATCGCTCCCCAAATTATATCCCTGTGAAGAACTCAGCAGAAATGTAAGTTGCTCTATTGGCTTGAAATTAGATACTTCACACGCTATAACATTTCAAAAGAGCTCAAAAGGAACCTTCCCACAAAAACTACTATTTTTACGTCACTGTATAAAAATCACCCTTGACATATGCGTAAAATAACTATGAAGTGGTAAACTGTTATCTCTTTAAAATTTATTTTTATAAACAAAATAAGAACAGTTTTGGACTATGTTAGAGATTTTAACTCACAGAAACGGAAACTCATTTTTGCTTCAGATACTTGTTTTGGACACTTTGCACTCTAAATCTGTGGAATCCCTTCTTCGAATCAAATTCAGTGGAAAGCTCGATGGGTAAAATAATTTGCGGTTGAGCTCTTCTGCTTGAAGCAAGGATGGGATCCTGGAACCCTTACACTTGCCTCCCCAGGGGTCTGCCTGCTTTCCAGCCTTCTAAGAATCTGTCTCAGAAGGTCCAGACCTCCCGTCTGCCAGAGTGGAAGCCACTTTCCGGAGGCTGTGAAAGCAGAGTGCTTCAGGAGGTAGACTCTGGGATCAGTGAAACCTAGATTGACCACCATTTCTGCCATCTATTAATGTGTCAACCTAATCTCTCCGAGTTCCTCATCTGAAATGGGAGAACAGTGGCAGTAGACAGTCTCCAAAGTGGGCTGCCATCACCCCCTTTTCTCTTCATATGCCCATGCTGCTTCATCCATTAGGGGTAGATTCGATTTCCCATGCCCTCGAATGTAAGCCAGCCGTGTGATCTCCTTTTGCCAGTAGATTGCCGAGGAAATGAGTCTGTACCAGTTCCAGTAATAAACCTTAAGAAGCCTGGGAGCTCCCTTTCAGGAGAGCCAGACGCCATGCTATAAAGACACTCAGACAAGGCTATTAGATGAAGGAAGAATCGTGTAGATACAGAGAGGCCCAAGGAGGGTCACTGAGGCCCCAGATCTGAGTGGAGTCTTCTTCCAAAGAACCTTCTAGCTGAGACATGTCCGAATTCCTGACCCGCCGAGCAGTGACAGATGATGAAGTGTTGTGCATCAACTCACATAGTTTTGGAGTGGCTTGTTATGTAGCAATAGAAACAACAATGGAATCTATCTAATGGGGTGGTTAGCAATAATACTAGTAAATGAGATAGCAATAATACTAGTAAAACAATTAGCACCCTCTGGGAGAGCACTGCAACGAAATGTAACTATTGGTTAGTGTAACTATGGCCTCTCACAGTCCGGGAGCCCTAGGGGGATGTCCTACTGAAGCAGAGGTGGGAGAGGCTCCCACCACTGCTGCTGCACTTGCCAGCCATGAGCCCGGTTGGAGTGCACTGACCGCCAGGGGGCAGCTCCTGCATTGAGCATCTGCCCCCTGGTTGTCAGTGAGAGTCATAGTGACCAGTTGTTACAAGGTTCAGTCAATTTGCATATTAGCCTTTTATTATATAGGATTTGTTAGAATTAAAAAGAGGCATCAAAATTTCATTATATTAGAAATTGCTTCCTTTGTACTTATTTAGAGGTATGATGAAATTTCTTTAATCCAGTAAAAATGTGCAATAGGACACAATTTTTAAAAATGAGATAGTACACAAAAACATTGAAGAATCCATAAAATTAGCTCAACTCACCTGCAACTGGTCCTCAGGAAGACTTCATTGCCAAGACCTTTAAACTTTCTGCAACTCAGTCTCCAATTGGGATAATACTCTAATATTAATAATATGGAGTAATGGAGTAATATGATTTATTTGATAATGTTGTAAGGATAAAATGCGATAACTTGCCCAGCCAGTGTGGGTTAGTGGTTGAGCATTGAATCAAGAAGTCATGGTTCAATTCCTGGTCAGGGCACATGCCTGTTTTTCGGGCTCAATCTCCAGTAGGGGATGTACAGGAGGCAGCCAATCAATGATTCTCTCTCATCATTGATGTTTCTATCTCTCTCTCTCTCTCTCTCCTTTCCTCTCTCTGAAATCAATACAAACATTTTTTAACATGAGATAACTTAATGGAAAAGCATTTTGTAAACTATGAAATATTGAGATATTTGTTATTAATAATTTTTTTTCATCTGTGAATTCCTTTACCGAAAAATATATCTTGAGCATCTACTCTGTAAAAGGAATTCTTTTGGATTTTTCATACACAATGATGAAATAAAAAGGGGAGGTCCATGTATTTATAAATTTTACATTACAGTAGGACTGGCAGAATACACAAATAAGCAAAATTAAGATCATTGTAGTCATAGTATTAGGAAGGAAATAATACCAGTTATTTCAACTCTCACTGAATTTCCATTTCATAGATTTTGAAAGAAAAGTACAGTGCTTTCATTACACATAGAACATCTTTTTCTCAATGTTCTAGCACAACCGAGGACCTCACAATAGTTCACAGCCAGCCCTTCCGACATTGTCCCCTACATGCTCCACTTTGTACTCTGTGTTCCAGCCACTGTGACCTCTGTACTGACCCTTGACCAATCCAGACATGCTCTCTCCTTACAGTGTTTGTATGTTTGTACTGGCTTTGTCCTTTCTCTAAACTTTTCCAATATGCACCAGGCCTCTAGTCTAATAATAATATCACTGTTCTTCTTAAAACATATATCAATTTCTTTAAGAGTCGAAATATTTACATATTCTCTTTTTATATGAAATTCACATTTCCTTGAATTCATATTTCTATGATACTTTCTTCATAGGATATTATCTTGAAAATATATTTTTTATATGTGAAAGGCTAGAATTGATTACTCTATAAAAATTTTCTGAAACAAAATGGTGCATATAAATTTAAATTTAAATATTTTACTTCTTATTATAATAAGGCTCCAGATTGAGTTATTTTATAGCTATTATTAATGCATAGCTAATAAAATGGATACAAATAATAAACAAACATAATAAATAATAAACATAAAAAGTAAAACTTTATTATATTTCTTAAGGAGATGGGTGGGGATTTTCTTCATGTATACAAGATGAATTATACTTTTTTTTGTAAACATAGAGTTTAGCATCAGTTTTACTCCTATTTAATTTTTTTTCTGATGTAAGTACTGAGAAAATGTATTTGCATAAATACATAGATAGAAATGAAAAGATTTATGTTACTAGTAATAGCCCTTCAATTTTGTCCGCTATTCCAGGTAGCATAACAAAAATCACCTACTGATCTACTCTCAACGTTATTTCTAATAATTTATCAGCTGATAACCCACTTAGATGAGTCATGGAGATCAGAGCATAGAAAGCACCTGGCCTGAAAGAGGGACTGCTACCTTAGGATTACCTTCTTGGCACCTGCACCTACATTTAGAAATGATTATTTGTCTTGTCCACCAGGGGATTTTCCAGCAGCGGAATGACACCAGGCATGAGTAAACGGTATGCTGAGGGTTGTTTGTAAAAAGGGAGGAGAGAAAGGAGAACTTGTGAAATCGTAAAAGCAGGTTCATTTTACATGAGAATATATATGGAAGCTGAGGATTTAGAAATGAACTCTCTTAAAATATCTACTTGCCCATGTACCCCTTGGGAGCTCGGTGATTCGCAGACCCCAGTGTGAAGACTGTTTGCTAAGAGGACAGACTGCACAGCTGCCCCGTGTAGTAAGGGGGCAAATGAATGTACTAACCAGAAACTATCCCTAAGAAGCAAGACCTTAAGGAAATCATGAGGCCTGAGACCGAGGAACTTCTTTACAACAAGGGCATAAAGTGGCAGAAGCAGGCATTCAGGACCACCGTTCTAGAACCCTGGGCTATTTACTGGGGATGGGAGTGAGGGTTGGAAGATCAGGAAAAGAGTCAGAGGGGGAGGGTCTTTTATTTTTTGTTTTGTTCATCCTCACCTGAGGATATTTTTCCATTGATTTTTAGAGAGAGTGGAATGGAGGGAGAGACAGAGAGAGAAACATCAATGTGAGAGAGAGACATGGATTAGTAGCCTCCTGCCCTTGACTGGAATCGAAGCCAGGACCCTTCAGTCCACAAGTCCACACTCTTTCCCCTAAGCCAAACTGGCTAGGTCGGGGGTGGGTCTTTAAGAAGCTATCATCTCCATATCATAGGGGATACATATGTGAAACTTCTCTTAGAATCCTAGGGGTTTAATATGATAGGAGAAAAGAAGAAAATTGCTAAACAGAGCCATACAAAAGAAATCACATATCTTTATGAATTAGTTTGACTGTGTTTGTTAGTTTGATATCTAGTGTAGTCAAGTAAAAAATGTCAGACTACCCAAGATAGCAGCTTCACACCACGGGTGGCTATTGGGTACTTGATATGTGGGACGTCAGAAGTAAGATGTGTTGTGTGTGAGTTACATACCAGATTTTTATTTTTCTTAATATGGTTACTAGAACTTTCTAAGTTATATATGTGGCTTATATTTTCTCTTGCATAATGCTGGGCTAGAGCTTCTCTATAGAATTGATTTTAAATCAAATCATTTTTGGATAATTTTAAAGTCATTTTAAATCATGTTATGGAATAAATTACAAGACATGAGACAGAAATAAAGCCACGTGTTAAAATTTTGAAATCAGAAAATATAAATAAATGCTCAAGAAATATTGACTAAACAAAGCACGATAAAACAGCATAGTGCATTATAATTTAAAATTGTAAAAATAAATAAGCTCATACATAGATAAATGACATGAAAATTCTTCACAAAAATATTAATAATAGGCTTTCTTTAATGGTGAGATTATGTGTGACTGTGGCTTTTTATTACAGGTTTTTATCTCCTAATTATCTAACATAGACATGCATAATTTTTATTATTAATTTTAAAACAGCATAATGGGAAAATGTTCTTTTGTTATCTATTTACAAAATATTTAATAACAATTATACGTAGAAAAAATGAACAAAAGCAATGAGAAATGTTTATTTCTATTGTTTGGCACAGTATACATAGCATAATTAAAAAAGGTGAGAGATCATACATATTTTAGAAATACCTTATAGTTTCTTTCCATTAGTGTCATTATCAATTAGGACTTCTTTCTCTCTTTTATTATCAATAGACTTCAACGTCGTGGGTGTCAGTGATTAGAAGGCATTAAAATTTCTTGAAAATACCAGAAGAACCATGAAAAAAAAATTTGCTCAATTTTTGAAAAACAGTGCCTGCGAGGAAAATCTGTCTACTTGGCCACCACATAAAAGCCCAAGGGTATGAAAATCATGTCATGGAGCTGATCTCGATGCAAAAACAAAAGCGGGAATTAATTGATTTGCAGAGCTCTCTGATATGGTTCCAAATATCCAGCTATGGTTTGTAAATGTAGAATGGAAAGTGAGCTGAATTCTCCCAGAATTTGCATCCGTAGGATTTACTTTTTAATATTATTTCATTTGCTACAGCAGTAATATTCTGATTATACTTACCATGCTAAAAGAGAAATCTGCAGTACCCCCCTCCCCAAATTATCTAGTTTTCATTAAGGAATCAGTCCACTGAGATAATGTGATTCTGTTTACAAGTGTATCTCAAACAGCCTTATCTGGTTCATAAGCTTATAACCACATGGTTCCTTTAAAGGGTGAAGATATGCAACCCAGTCTATGAGAAGCACTGCTGTCTGAAGCCTTCTGAGCCGGCGATGGCAAAAGACTTGTTAATTAAGACACAGCAAAGTAGTCTAAGCTCAGCAAGAGGGCAATGGTTCAGTGTTCATACCGCTCACCGATCTGCTTTTTAATCTTCTCCAGCTCATCAACTTCTTTCTTTTCTTAATAACTATTTTATTGGTTTGTGTTTCTCCTGAGGCTCGAGACTAGAGGAAGAGATGTCTCTAAAAATTTCAGGACTGTGTCATTCATGCTGCCTTTCTCCAGTGACTCACTTTAACATGCATGACTTACCGGGCCAACACTGTCAGCAAAAAAAAAAAAAAAAAAAAAGACTCCTCTTTCACCTTTGATTGCAGCTGATACAAGTTAAGTTAAAATAGATGTGGGTGGAAAGCTGTCGTTTTAGAAAATGTGATATGTGCTCTAATGGAGAGTTGTACAGATGTCCAAAGTGCTCTAAAATCACAGAGGACAGAGCAATTCAGGGCAATTTTATTGTGCTTTGTGAGTAGGTTTATGGGTCTGGGGGAGGCTTCATGAAAAGGTATGATTTGGGGGCCTATTCTTGCCAGGCAGAGAGTTAAAAGGCAGTGGGTGGAGAGGCAGTGGGGTGCTAAGGTCAATAAAAATACTATTGGAAATTTTATTAGAATTGTATTGAACTATAGATCAATTTGAGAAAAAGGGTCATCTTCACAATATTGTGCCTTCCTATCTGTGAACATGGTATGATTCTCCATTATTAAGAATCTCTCTAATGTCTTTCAATAAGATTTTCTATTTTTTTTTCTAGAACTGAGCCAACCAATCACAGCTGACCTGCTGACACAAATGATGGAACAGAGCTCAGCAGGGATGCCCCAAACAACCCAAAGTTTGAGGTAGTCTCATCCCACTGGGACGGTAGTTCATTGTTACAAATCACTAGCTCACTAACGTGGCCAATGTTAAAAACCAATGTCACTGACTCTCAGATCATGTTTTCAAGCATGGTGCAATTCTCTGTCTATGATATGTTTCCTATTCTTCAACCTGGGATTTAGGACTCCTGTTCGATGTTTCTGCTTCAATACAAAAACTTACAAAAAATGTAGTTACTTTCCATTAGATCCCAAAATGTGGTCACTCATCCACTCCTTGGGGATGACTTCTTGAGACACCCATTCATTAAATGGAGGCCTAGCTTCTTGGTTAGTGATAATGAGAGTTAAATATATTCTGCTGTGTCAAATGATGTAACTTACATCAATAGCTACCCTCTCGGAAGCTGGCCCTTGAGCAACATTAAGCTAATTTAGACTCTTTCATTTTCTAGTTTATCCTCTCTCCTCTTGAGTCCATCGCTGAGGACCCAGTGCGCCTTGAGAAATGTTTAGCCTGGATAGGTATGACAGCCTTGGAAGCTCTAAATGGAAGTACCCAGATGAGGCCCAGCTATGAAGCAAGGCAGGCTGGTGCTGGTGCTTGTGTCTGGCCTTTTATTGATAGGGGTGCGGCTCCCTGACCCAGCTGCAGTTTGTTTGAGACTTTAGCCAGAGCCAGGACAGGGCATTCATAGGCAAAAGCTGTTGCATACAGCTTGGGTGGGGTTATAAATTGGCTGAGGCGGGGTCTTAGGGAATTACCAGGGTGGAGCAAACAGCAATGGCTTCCAGTCAGCCCTGCGACCTGGGAGGTCCCAGCATAGGAACAATGATCCCTGCAAGCACCTCCGTCTGGGAGAAAGCTGCCCCGGAGTTCCTGCCCCGATGCCAGACAGTCCAGTTCCTCCTGGTATGTGTGTGTGTCCCCCAGAGCCTCGTCCTGGTGCTGGAGTTCAGCAGAAGCAGGACCTTGTAAGCTCAGTTTGGTGCCGGCTTTTTAAGAGGAACAGCTGGGTCCCAGCAGCTTCTGTGTCACTGAGCCCCAATTCGCACTGGTTTTTACAGCCCGTAGTTCTTACTACCCGTAGAGACTTCTTTTCCCAGCTCTGGGGCCCTGGGCAGGGGCGGAGGGGAGGGGGTCTGGTGTGGGGCTGGGCCCCCTTGCTCCTCACAGGAGGCCTTAGCAGAGAGGATCTCCCTCCCGATTAGAAAAGCCCATTCTGCGCCTCTGCACCTCCTCCCAGCCTCAGTGTGCCTTCTTCTTTACTTCTCTATTTACAGGACTTCCGTTCAGTCAGCTTTCCAGAGGTTCTGGATGATGGCTGTTCTGTATTTTAGTTGTAATTTTGATGTGGTTGTGGTAGGCGGTGAGGACAGGCATTTACCTATGCCGCCATCTTCAAATCTCTCTGAAAATCAAGTTCTTCATGCACAAAACTCATTGTTCTACGCAGTGTCTCTCTACTGTTTTATTTATTTCTCTCTGTCCCCATTATCTACCCCATCTCCTTCTCATGGGCAGTTGTCTGAGTTTGGGTTGAAACTGAGTCTGAGATGTTGATTTGCTTGAAAAGGGTTTTTGCTCAGAAATCTCAGGAAATACGCAAGCTAGGAGGTAGGTGAAAGCAAGGTTGGGCAGAAACACAGCAACTCTCCACTGAGGCTTCTCTGGAGCTTCAGGGTACTCTGGAGCTGAGATAGCCCTTCAGAGTTAAACCCAGTGGCAACCAAAGACTTGGCCTTGTGTTCCCAGGTCAGTCAATCATTGGCTGCAGGCAGTCCGAGGAGGGGTCATTACCTTGGGTGAGGCTGTTTTCTGTTGTCAGGGCAGCACCAAGGGGGAGCACAGGTGTGAGCTGTCAGCAGCAGAAATTCCCAGCAGCTGGAGAATGGAAGCTTTTGCTCAACGGAGAATTATGTCTGTATGTGCTGACCTCCAGGGTAATTTAGGATGTATTGTTCAGAGGGGGGAAAAAAGTTTGGAGACATGCATGCAATATCAGAAAACAAACATTCCTGGTAGATTTATAAACTCTTGTATGTTTGAGTTTGAAAAAGAATGGGGAAAGGTAAATATTTGGCTCTTAACCACAGATTGCTTCAAGAGGATGCAAGTGTGAAAGAGATTGAATGAGAGTAACTATTTATATATCTCTGTGCTGTTTTAAAGATTATCTCAACATGTCAAATTGTATATTGTTATTAAATTTAATTAGAAAACAGATATAACCCTAGCCCATTTGGCTCAGTGGATAGAGCATTGGCCTGCGGACTGAAGGGTCCCGGGTTTGATTCCTGTCAAGGGCATGAACCTAGGCCTGGGCCTGGTCAGGGCATGTGCGGGAGGCAACCAATCAATGTGTTTCTCTCACATCGATATTTCTGTCTTTCCCTCTCTCTTCTACTCTCTCTAAAAATCAATGGAAAAATATCCTCAGTTCAGAATTATAATAAAAAAAGAAAAGAGATACAATAGAATCTGGCTTATTCATACTACAAAGGAATAGCTGCTGTTGCTGTCATACCCTTAGGGTTCATTTACAGTGTAAGTTTCTTCAGTGTATTTAAAGCAAATCAATTAGAAACAAAAAACAATTTACAGGTATTCAGAAGAGCACATGTAACAAGAAAATCTTAATTTTCATAAAGTCTACTTTATCAATCCTTTCTGGTTAGGGCTTTTGGTATAGAAATCTTTGCCTACTACGTTATGAAGATTTTTCAGCAAGGTTTTTCTTCAGAAGCTTTGTTGATTTATCTTTCACATTTAAGTCTTTGATTTTCGTCAAATTAATTTTTGTTTACGTTGTGAGGTTAGGTGTAACATGGTGTCATTTTTAGGGTTCCATGTTTGTGTCTGTGTGCAAATATGTGTGTGTGTATTATTTAGAACAGTGCCTGGCAGGTCACTGCTATATAAATGTTAACTATTATTATCATTACTATTTGCTATTGCTAACCTATTAATTCCCTAATGATGTTTTCATCTCTATTTTTAGGTTGATAATAACTTTAAAATTTTACATTTGTTCATGCTTTAATATCTAAATGCTTGTTTTACTTAATTTTTGTTCCTTTTAAGTTCTGCTATAATGTAAAGCATTTCAAGGGTAATTCTTCAGTCTTTTAATTTACTTCCTGAACTTCCAGACTGAATTATTTATCTGCCTTTTAGAGGCTTTTTTCCTTCCTTCCTTTTTTTTCTTTTCCTTTCTCCTCCCTCCCTCCTTCTCTGTCTCTCTCTATCTCATATTTGCCACACCACATCCTCTCACATTTCTCATAATATTGTGGTAATATTTGTCTAGACCAGCCGTGGGCAAACTATGGCCCGCGGGCCGGATCCGGCCCGTTTGAAATGAGTAAAACTAAAAAAAAAAAAAAGACCGTACCCTTTTATGTAATGATGTTTACTTTGAATTTATATTAGTTCACACAAACACTCCATCCATGCTTTTGTTCCGGCCCTCCAGTCCAGTTTAAGAACCCATTGTGGCCCTTGAGTCAAAAAGTTTGCCCACCCCTGGTCTAGACATTCTATTTCATTTACCCTAAGTAGTTTGTATTTTCCTAAGGAAGTAGGCAACATTGCTCTTTCTTTTGTATTGTGTTAAATATCTTATGTTTGGATTCACTCTGAACAGAAAGCAATGCTGTTTCTTTGGCGAGACACAATTGGTGTTTGGACCATTTTCTCCATTCAACATAGAGACCAGGGATATAGTGATTTCTGACTTTTTGTTGGCTGTGCTGAGATTCTATAGCAGAAGTCAGGAATTTATACACTTTAGAGACTTGTCATTACCCTTTCTTAACCTGCACTTCCTCATATGCTGAATTGATTTCTATCCTAATTGGTAGAAAAAATTTTTGGGATTTTAAAAAAATAATTGTTTATTGTTGAAAATATTACATATGTCCCCTTTTACCCCATTGACCCCCCCTCAGATCCCCCTGCCCCCCCCCCCCAGCTTCCCCTGCTCTCCCCACCCCAGGCCCTCACCACCCCATTGTCTGTGTTCATGGGCCATGCATATATGCATACAAGGACCTTGGTTGATTACCTCCCACCTACCCACCCTCCCCCACCTTCCCTCTGAGAATCCGCCCTCTGTTCCATGTTTCCATGTCTCTGGATCCACTTCGTTCATCAGTTTATTTTGTTACTTAGAAGGAATTCTTGGGATTTATTTCACTCATGTTCTTTCTACATTATTGGTGGAAAGCCATATAAGGCTTAGAACTACACCAAGTCAAACCAGAAACTTACATTTAATTTGTAGATCACAACTTTTTGTAATTGGTAAATTTTGTTATTTATTTGCCACTGTTGTTATATTTCAGTTTTTATTCTTATATTTTTGTTCATACTATTATGTATTTTGAGAGGTATCACTTCTCCATTTTTTCAATAAATTAGCCATATCTGCATCTATGCCTTAAACACTGAGTCTTTGGTTTTCCCTGGATGTTCACTTGATAAAGTGCATCAGCCATTTACAAGGGTTTTCTTCATTTTTTTAAACTGTCATTTTACATTCATTTTTAAAATGGAAAATTAGCCCCTGTCAACAAATTAATATTTCAGAACATCTGAGAACTACTTTATAAATAATTTTGAAGGGCTCTTCATAATTTAAAAATTCTTTATTGATATTTTTCTCCCAATTTGAAAACAGAACTTTGATTTGTATTGTTGCATTCTTCAAATATTGCTCTTAGCTTGGTTGGAGAAAAACACACTGTTCCTTTAAAAAATATATGTGAGAATATCTTCAATTGCAATGAAAAGAATACAATAAGGCTGTTTTATACATTCAAGTATTACATTAGAGTAAAAAAATAAAAGGTACTAAAATTTTATAGTTTGTGTGAGGGTCGCCAAAGGAGGAACACATGAGGCCAAAATGGGTAAAGAATTATAAATTTACTAGAGGCTCAGTGCATGAAATTCGTGCATGGGGCACCCTCAGCCCAGCCTACACCCTCTCCAATCTGGGACATCCCTCTCACAATCCTGGACCGCTGGCTCCTAATTGCTCACCTGCCTGCCGGTCTGATTGCCCCTAACTGCTCCCTGCTGTCAGCCAGGTGGCTCCCAACTACCCCCCCTTCCAGCTGGCCGAGTTGCCCCTCACTGCCCCCCCCCCCAGCCTAATCGTCCCCAAATGCCGCCACTGCCAGCCTGGTCACCTCTAACTGCACACCCTCTGCCAGCCTGGTTGCCCCTAACTGCCCCCTCTGCCAGCCTGGTTGCCCACAACTGCCCCCCCTGCTGGCCTGGTCACCCCCAACTGCCCTCCCCCCTGCCCCCACCAGCCTGGTTGCCCCACACAGCCTGCTTGTTCAGTCATTTGGTCGTCCCTCACTAACCCCCCTGCTGGCCTGGTCATAGGCAGCCATCTTGTGAGAACGTGAGGGTCAACTTGCATATTACCTCTTTATTATATAGGATTGTTACATCTGCTAGCAGAAGGGCTGAGGCCAAAACGGCATCATCAGGGCAGAGTAGGGGAAGTGGGATGTTTATGTCTCCTGTAAAGGTCAGTCAGAGTAACCGGTGGAGGCAGGTGGAGGCAGTCACTGGAAACTGGGTGAGGCAGTTGACTGGAAGCAGAAGGCTGTTGTTAATCATGAAACCTACATTGAGAATAACAGAAAATTTCCCGGAGGGGCAAGAACCCCAAGTAGAGCATAATGGAGCCCAAGAATGTACCTGAGAGTCCAAAGAGGGGCGAGAGCCCCAAGCAGAGCATAATGGAGTATAATAATGTGCCTAATAGTTGTTATGCTGAGGTTCAAGTCTGAACTTTATCACTTACTAAATAGAAGCTTTTCAATGTGAGTTTATCCGGGCATGAGGTTCTGCATTTGGAAAATGAGGATGATAAAAACTATGGGGCACTGCTATAGTGTTTTGGACAGGTTCAAGCCTTGGACTGAGGAGAGGGCATAGTCCTCTCATTGCAACGTGCAAGTCCCAGCTGGAGGGCAGACCCTTCCCAGCACAATTAGCCAACAGCTATAGCTGTCAGCTTGAACCTATAGTCTGAACATGTGGCCCCATGTGCCTGAGTGATATAGTTCAGGTGCATGTAGTTGAGTAAGGATTGAAACCAACGAGAATGTTGTAAACATCTTGATCACGCCCTTACTTTGTCTCGTGGCATCTGCTATAAAATAAAGACATGGCTTGTGGGTGCTGGCGCTGTCCATCAGAGGGGCAGCATCCCACCGAGACCCAGCTTTCATTCTCATGTCTGTCTTTTCTAAACCTTTCATCGCCCCCACTCAGGGTCACTGAACCAGGCAGAGCTGGCATGGCACATAAGGCACCCTGGGGCTGAGTATGCCACGGCCATGCTGGCTCCCCACAAAAAACCCACTGGAATTAGCACATGAATTATTATTATAAAAATAAACTGGATAACATATAACCATTATTGTAAACTGAAATTGGTATGTTAAAGTTGTTTGTTTCCCCAATGCTAACCTAAGAAGTCCAAAACTTCTAAAAAAAAGTTTGAAAGTTGGGTCTTTGAAAACAGTTTGACTAGCAAAGAGCTCACCGTTTGGGCTAATGTGACTTCCTCTCAGGATTGGGTTTTGGCCACCCAGTAACCATGTGAAGGTGGAGACAGTAACACTCTATAGTGGCATCCTCTGCTCTTCCCTCCCCTTTTCCCAACTTTAATTTTCTAAGCAATTAAAAGAGAAAATAAAAATAAGGAGAGAATCACTTGGATAGATTAACCAAAAAACTATGGGGGTGTATTTCATTCTGCTGGATGTTAGTTATTGTCACAAAGGGACTCATTATGTGACAAAAGACTAGTCATCTTAATTATTTTTTCTTTCAAAGGAGAAATGAGTGACATCAGACAGACATACTAAACTAAGACCTATCAGACAAAACAGAGCTGTTTCCTTCCTCAATTATCTCTATGTCTGAGTCATGCAATTCACTGGTGTTATTTTCCCATTACTACTCACTAATTTGTTATTGTTGTCAAGGCAGTTTACCTAGACAAGCAAAGAGTATCCAGGGTCATCCAAGGTTTGAGATTACCTGTCTTGGACTCAGACTGTTGGTTCTCAACTGTAAGTCAATGCCTTCATGATGGAAAGTTATCGCCTTTATCCAGTCTAGTCCTGGCATTGCATCAAACCTGGGCACAGTTTCCTTATTCCTATTTCTCCCTTTCCTATGAATTCATGCCAGAAAGTTGGGTCCTACAGTGAAGAGATAGCGATTCAGAGCCTAAACACAGAATCCAAACTGTGGATGCATTCAAATGCCACCTTTTAATCATCTATACCATCTATGTGTTCTTAGGGAGGTCACTTAATCTCTTCTGGCCTTAGTTTCCTCATCTCTAAAATAGAGATATTTATACTACTTCTTAAAAAATGCTGAAAATGTAACTAAAATTAATTTATGTAGATATATATCAAAACTGTGTCTGGCACATAGTAAATGATCATTATTATTAAGCTATCTTAGCATTTAAATCCAAGTGACTCCCTAAACTCATAGTATTTCTTGCTTTGAAAATGTTTAAAATTGTAGCTGGCTAACTTCCCTGACTTCTTAAAATAAGACAGTACTTTCCCATAACAAACACGACTATTTATTTTTCCTTTGGCCCCAGTGCCTTTTAAAAATGAATCTATGTTCAAATCTGAAGCAAAACCAAATACATTCAGCAATGGTGGATGTTTTCTAAAAATAAAGACTTACCTCACTCTTAGAATCAATCTGGAGTTTCCTGTGGAGGCCAGATGCTGAAAGCCTGTTGAGAGAACAGCATGTGATGAAATCGACAGAAAAGACCACAATGATCCTATCCTGGAAATGCATTTGTCAACACAAAGCCCATCCACTCTCCTCTCCCCACGACCTCTGGCTGTGACCACTTAAATCTCAGGGCATTGTGGTGCAACAGCAGTGATGGTAAACTCTGGACTCCGGAGTGGGGCGTCAGAGCCAGGGAGGTAGCAGGCCTAACGAGATTTTGATTCTCTTCCCCTCTCCTTTTAGTGACATATTTGTTTTCATTTTATGGACTGTGTCTAGGTTTGGAGTGAGGGGCATGCAGATAACACAGACATGTGAATGTGGCAAGTTCTAGCACAGTGGTTGTCCAAGTGTGGTCCCTGTCCAGGACACATCAGCATCATCTAGGAAACTGTTTGAAATGCAGTTTGCCCTGTTGACTCAGGAACTCTGGTCTTGGAGCTCAGAGATCTGTTCTAACAAATGCCCAGGTGATTCTAATGCTTACTCAAGTCCAGAACCAGAAAGAGTATGGGGACCTAGTCTCATGTGCTTGCTCTGCCATTTGTTCCCTGTGTAATCTTGAGATAGACCTTATAACCTCTTCCCCTCTCCCCTTCGCACTCTGCAAACATAAATGGAGATAATGTGTCCCTGGCTGGTAAATAATATGTGAGAGTGCTTGGTAAAGTATAGTGTAATATGGACATGGATCCTTTGTTTAAGCCCATTGTCACTGGCACAGGACCAGTATATCAGAAGAGGACTAATCAGAGGTTTTGTAAAAGCTAAATGAGTTTTTTCTAATCTATATATATATATATATATATATATATATATATATATATATATATATATATATATATATATATAAAAGCCTATGTGACCATTCGACCGGTAGCAATGATGCACACTGACCACCAGGGGGCAGATGCTCAACGCACAGGCATGGAAACATGGAACAGTCTGATGAATTTCAGAGGGGAGTGGGGAGGGTGGGAAGAGATTAACCAAAGATCTTATATGGACACTAGAGGCCTGGTGCGTGGATTCATGCACAAGTGGAGTCCCTCAGCCTGGCCTGCAGGGACCAGGCCGAAACTGGCAGTCTGACATTCCCCTGAGTGGTCCCGGATTGCAAGAGGGTGCAGGCCAGGCCAAGGGACCACACTGGTGCATTAGTGCAACTGGTCTCTAGTTAAAAATAAAGATAAAATAGCAATAAAGCTGTTCTTAAAGTATGTGGTTGCCTTTCACATGCAGACCAGACTAGATGGGTCAGAACAACCCGTAAGGGCAGTGACCAGGTAGGGAGGTGGCAATCCGATAGTTATGCCCCCAGACAGAGGTTCCATTTGGGAGGAAGAGAGCAGAGGTTATTGCTCCTTGTTGCATTTAATTGTGGGAGGGTGAGGGTGAGAGGTGGCTTGATTTACCTCTACTTGTGTGGAGTCACAGTCAAGAAAAGTTAGCTCAAGGAAAATACCTTCATAAAATTACAGCTATTAAAAGGGTAGCCTGACTGTTTAGGCCCCAGAAAAGTATATTTTCTGAGTTGAATACATTAGCTAGCAGCTTCCTGAATTCAGATTGAAAAAAACTCAAGCTCATTCTCTAGTCATTTAAAAGGGATGCAATTTTCTAGTGACAATAAGGGCTATTCAATGTACCAGTTGAAATGAGAACAATGTGTGGCTCATGAAGCCACATTCCAAATTAGGATTCTTTTTTACTATCAATCAAATGGGTGAAGCTGTCTGTCCTTATACATTTCTTTAAAGTTACTTAAGTGTGTCATTGGATTTTATACAAATACTAGAGGCCTGAGCACGAAATTCATGCACAGGTACGGTCCCTAGGCCTGGCCTGTGATCAGGGACATCTTCCCCGCTGCCAATAGCCAGCCCCAACCCCCTGCTGCCACCCACCCCCCAGTTTCCCATTCACCATCAGGTGATTGGAGCCTGTGGCCAGGGGAAGGAACCAAGAGGTTGGCCATTCCACCCACTCACCAGCCCTGCCCCAGCCACAGATTGCCCTCTATGTGTGGGGCAACCAGTGGGGTGGGGACCTTGGCATGGCGCCACCTGCATCCCCTGCCACCCACCCCCAGTTCCCTGTTTGCCATTGGGCCATCAGAGCCTGCCAACCGGGGAAAGGGACCAAGAGGTAGTCAGTGCGACTCATAGTGACTGGTTGAGTGGTCATTCTGGTCCTTCCTCTGTTAGGGTCAATTTTCATATTACCCTTTTATTATATAGGATAGAGGCTCAGTGCATGGGTGGGGGCCCACCAGCCTGCCCTGATGAGGGCCCTGGATCCAGGTGGGAGACCCTGCTGGGAGCGGGGCCAGCTGGAAGAGGGGCCAGGGGTAGTTTGCCAGCCGGCCCCACCCCCAATTGGGGTGGGGGTCCCCACTGGGGGGGTGGGGCCACCCAGGGCAAGGGGCCACAGGTGGTTTGCAGTGTGGCCACACCCCCCATTGGGGTGGGGGTCCCTGCTGGGGGGTGGGGATGGCTGGGGCAAGGGGCTGCAGGTGGTTTGCAGGCCAGCCACGCCCCTGATTGGGGTGGGGTTCCCCACTGGGGGGCAGCGCCGGCAGGGGCGAGGGGCCAAAATCTTTCTGGTCTCGGGTCATTCTGGTCGTTCTGCCATTTCAGTCTCTGGGCTTTTATTATATAGGATTTAAAATATAATATCTGCATATAAGATGCCTTTGCTCTAAAATGACATTTTCAAAGTCAGAAGTAACAATGAACCCATGAATCTAAAGCCATTTTTTCATACATTTCATAAGAAGGCTGTTTGTAAAAATTGCTGGTGATGTTCTTTTCCTTTCAAAGGTCTTTCTTCTAGTAAAGTAGAACCTACATACTGAAAACAGTTTTTTTTTCTCAATGGAAGATTGAGTTTCAAATGCCTAATAATGAGCTATACTTTATGTGTTGCCCTTCATGGGTTCAAAGGAGGACATAATATGACTGTGAAAGTATTGTTCTTTAATTTCTTTCTCAGAGTTTAACAGTTTTCCTTAGAAAAATATTGTACACATTTCATTAGATATATATCTAAGTATTTCATTTGGGAGGATGCTAATATAAATGGTACTGTTTTTCATTTCAAATTCCACTTGTCAATTGCTGCTATATAGGAAAGTGGTTGACTTTTGTACATTCGTCTTGTATCCTGCAACCTTGCTATAATTGCTTATGTTAATTCTAGGAGATTTTTGTTCCTTCTTTTAAATTTTATAAATAGCTGATCATGTGATCTGCAAATAAAGACAGTTTTATTTTTTCCTTCCCAATCTGTGTGCCTTTTATTCCTTTTTCTGTATTATTGCAAGAGCTAGGAATTTCAGTACTATGTTGAAAAGGAGTAGTGAGAGGTGACATCCTTTCCTTAATGTTCAAAGGAAAGCATTAACTTCTTTTTTTTAATCACTTAGTGTGATGTTGGCTGTGTTTTGTAGACGCTCTTTATCAGGTTGAAGGAATTCCCTCTATTCTTATTTTGCTGACTTTTAAAAAAAATCATGAATAGGTGTTGAATTTTGTCAAATGCTTTTCTGAATCTATTGATCCGATCATGCAATTTTTCTTCTTGAGTTTGTTGATGTGATGGATTACATTAATTTATTTTTATTACATTAATTGATTTTAGTTGACCCAGCCTTTGCTACCTGAGATAAATCTCACTTGGTCATGATATATATTTATTTTTATACGTAGCAGTATTTGACTTACTAATACTTTATCGAGAATTTTTGCATCTATGCTCATGATAGATAGTGGTTGATCTGTAGTTTTCTTGTAATGTCTTTGTCTAGTTTTAGTATTAAGATGATGCTGGCCAGGTAGAATATATTAAAAAGTATTTTCTCTGCTGGTAGAACTTACCAGTGAACCCATATGGACCTGGTGCTTTCTGTTTGAAGGTTATTAATTATTGATTCAATTTATTTGATAGATGTAGGCCTATTCAGATTGTCCATTATTTTTTATTTTATGGTAACATTTAATAATTACTTATTTGCAGAGTTCCAACAAATATATATGAAAGCATTTATATTTCTGATTTTGTAACCAAACTGTCTATCAAATTTGATTACATCTCTTGCTTTCCAAGCTTATTTTCATTCTATACCAGTGATGGCAAACCTATGACACGCATGTCAGAGGTGACATGCGAACTCATTTTTTTGGTTGATTTTTCTTTGTTAAATGGCGTTTAAATATATAAAATAAATATCAAAAATATAAACTTTGTTTTACTATGGTTTCAAATATCAAAAAATTTCTATATGTGACACGGCACCAGAGTTAAGATAGGGATTTTCAAAATGCTGACACACCGAGCTCAAAAGGCTCGCCATCACTGTTCTATACCATAGCCCTAAATTTCTTTATTCAAAAGTTTTTTTGAGGCTTTTCTCATCTTTCAGCCCTTAACATGAGCTATTCTCCTTAAGAAGAGAAATGTTATTTACTGATGTCAAATATGACAATGTAGAGTGTTAAGTTTGCCCATATTTTGATGTTTTGAGTCATCACTTTACCAGTACTTAATCCAATCCCAAGAGAGAATTCGTTTTCTTCACAATGAAACTATGCATGGAGCAAGTAAGGAATCATTCTGAGACACATGGAATACATCCAGCATATGACTCAAATTACCTATAGTTGAATTAGATTTTAACTCTGTATGATTATGGATTCCATTCTAGACTTTATGGAGAAATACAAAATGTTATGGCTTTTCTACAACCATTTAGAAACAAGTACCCAATGTAACATAAAATGTCTCAAGTATATATCTCTACATTATAAAACTAATGATTGGCTGTACCTATAATTTCAAATGTCGGAATAGACATGTAACACTATTCTAGAGTTACTCAATACATCAAAATTACGGAAGAAGAGTCATAATTTATAAATACATTATACCAATTTATTTAATAGTGTACAACTATATAATATTATAAACATAAAAATAACATATACTATTATAAAGAATCACATCTATCTTTAAAAAATGGCTTAGCTCTTTCTACCAATGTATTGCTTATTTGTATAGGGTACAACCAAATAAGTAATGTCCAAAAATACAATCAATCAAATTATGTTAAATGTACATTAATTCAATGTTTATTTTGGAAAGCACATAAAGCATATAAATGATGATATTAAAAATAATAGAGGAAATTCTATCAACCTGGTATGACAGATTGCATTTTCCAGTGATGACACATTCTCTCCCATCCAAATATTTTCATGGAAAAAGTAGATTTCTATTTTCTTCCCTTGAGTCTGACTGTAGTATAAGTAATGCTGTGTGAAATCTCAGGCTAATGAATGTGCACACAGCTTCCACTTGATTCTCTTTTATGACATCTGCTCTGGAATTCAGCCACTGTGCTGTGCAGCAGCCCAGGTCCTGGAGATGCTACATGTTCAGGTATTCTAGCTGACAGCTCCAGCTAAGTTCTCAGCCAACAGCCAAAATCAGCTGCCATACATGTGGATAAGTGAGCAGATTACTCTAACCCTCAGACACCAAGCCACTCACCAAAGCCTCCCCACCTGATATTCCAGACATCCTGGAGTAGAGATAAGCCATGTCCTCATAACCTTGGTGGAATTTCCAACCCCGTCTCCCTTGGGATGCCAAGAATAGTCTGTATTTCTGGACTTTGAGTTGTCCTGATATTGAAGTAAGTTTGGGGTGGTGTGCTATGCAGCAGTGGTAACCAGGACACCTGTTTAATGCTGTGGGGCAGATATCTTCCCTTTGCTTCTTCATCGCCACATCTACTGTCTGCCTGTCTCCACCACACTCTCTTCCCTGTGGATGCTGACCTGCATGGAAGACATCAACAGGCTCCTTTGCATTTGTGTCCAGTTATGTCAGCCAGTTGGGGACCCCAGAGGGAGTTCAGAGGGATGGGTTAGAGTGAGGTGGGAGGAATCATTCCTTGGGCTTCTTTCTTGGAAAAGTTGCCTGAGGCTGTGGTCTTTAACTGCAGGCACTGCTGCTCTAAGGTGGCCCACTTTATACAACTTTGTCTTCTGGGTTCCAAATTTTTGTTAAATAAATGCTTTCTTCTCTCCCTTGCAATCTAGTAGGAGTGGGGTCATACTCATCTATTATTTTTGCTGCCTCGGCATCTATTTTGTGTGTGTTTAATGGACTCAGTTAAACAAAACAAAACTTCCCTTTTCTCTGCTCTACTTAGATAAGGTCCATGTTCTGACTTCACCTGTCTTCCTGGACTTCTGCTCTGGCTCACCAAACATATGGGACAGCTGATACTAAGTTCCTCAAGTTCCCACCAGACAATCTCCTGGGACCACCAGCTACCTTTAACCTAACCAATCCCCTATGAGCGAGGGAATCCCACTTGCCTAGTGTTATGGACCTCATTAAAGACGCTGGGCCACAGTTCCCTTCCTCTCCTTCCCCACCTACTGGTTGAGCCCTTGCATCATCCAACTTCCTGTCGGCCCTGTGAGGCCTGCTGCAGTTTCCTCTCTGGGACTTATAGGTAACCAGAGGCCCAGTGCATGCATTTGTGCACAGGTAGGGTCCCTTGGCCTGACTGGCGATCGGGGCCGATTGGGACTGTCTCACCCAGTCCTGATTGGGGCTGATCAGGGCCAGCCAACTGGGAAGAGGGACTGTGGGAGGTTGGCCGGATGTGGGAGGTTGGCTGTGGGAGCGCACTGACCACCAGGGGGAAGCTCCTGCATTGAGCATCTGCCCCCTGGTGGTCCATGCGTATCATAGCGACCAGTCGACTGATCATTCGGTTGTTCGGTCGCTTAGGCTTTTATATATATATATAAAATTCTATTTTCCTTTGGCATTCTGATCTCTGGAATGCCATTCACTGTGTTGCACTAGACATCACCATACCTTAATAAACCTTGCCATGGGAAAATGTACAAGTCCTAACTGCTGCAACCACCAGGATCCTGCATCTTCTGGTGGTTCCCCTACTCCCTGTGCATGACTTTGTAATTAGTCTTTTTATAAAAACTTATGCCTAAAATTGTTTTAAATGAGTGGGCGATACGTTTTCTGTTAAGAAGGACTGATAATAGCTAATAGTTGGTTTAGCTGAATCTTGAATTTTAACCCTTATATAGAGACAGATACTCCTCACCTGAACTTTAATGACCCTTAAAATTCTTCAATTATTTAAATTCCTTCTTCCCTTATTGATTTATTTTTATCCCCTTCCTTGTAAATGCGTTGCTTATGGTAGACACTGAGTAAATATCTGCTGAATAGGTAAATGTTTACCAAGCATAAGACAGTCACAAATAATTAAACACAACTTGCTGGGGACATCCTCTCATGTATCATGACAGACATGGGCTTAAGTTGAAGATGTGTTCAAAATGGCATGATCAAGAAAGTATGTCTCACAGACTGAGAAACCTGTAGGAATAGTCCATAATGAGAATGACCAAACAATTACCAATGCTATTTGCAAAGAGTATGGCATGCATCAAAGTGGGTCAGGTGGCCCCTCTTACTAGACAACCAGTAGAAAAGACATATATTGACCATGGATTCCAAACTACTGTCTCACTCTCAAACCAGGCTGCTGATAGGCAGAGAGTCAGATATCCTGATAGGCCCAGGACTATTGTGGCTTACCCCTGTTTCACATATTATTATCATTTTTATTATTATTATTATTATTATTATTATTATTATTATTATTATTTGAGATTATCTTCCATCTCAAGTGTGTACCAATTTGGATGTTAACCATAGGGTTGCTTTAGCTTCACCTGTGCTCTGGAGAGTGTTAAAATTGCCATAGACCTGGAATCCATTTTTGTTAAGTTAGGTTATTAGTGGTTTTGATTTAGATCCTAAAGAGTAGGCCTTTCTTCCAAATACCTTCACATAACCAGGTTGAGACACCTAATACTGTCTTTTTCCTTCCCAAGGAACTGTAGTTGACCTTGGCTATCGCTTGATTCATTTTATAATCAGGTTTGGGGACTCAACGAAGTAGAAAATAAAATGGGAGGAGGCAGAACTTAATATGACCACATTCAGTTAATATTTTTGGTCTGATGAATTTTTTATACAATCAAGAGCAAATATAAATAATTATATGTACTTGTTCATTCCTTTATATGTAACCACATAGGCAAAAACCTATTTTGGTTGTGAATTCTTATTTTCAAATTTTAGGGAGACTTCATCTAAACCAAACCCATAACTGAGGAGGTCACTGTTATGGGCAACCAGCTACCCTCAACAGAACAGGATTGACCACAATTTGCCAAGTCATCTGGCTTAGGCACTCAGAGAGTGGTCAGGTTTAGTTTTAAAACTAGGCAAGTATCCAGACTTTTATTCATGACTATAATCAGTGAGTACACTGGACATCAGTGCAAGAGAACTGAATTCAAATTCAGGCTCTAGAATTTACCACATGCTCTTGAACAATATCCTCAACTTCTTTGCATCTGTTCCAACTCAAAAGTTGTTCTGAGAGTTGAATGCTATATTGTTCATGACAGCATACAGCAGAGCTGGAAATGTCCTTACAAATCTAGAAATGGTACTTCAGTGTGCATCTAATGCTTTTCTAAGGTTTCATCAACTAGAGAACAGGTGAAGAGTTATAACACAGAACACGTATCCTACTATGGCCCTTAAATAGGAACTGACACAGAGATACTCATTTTATTTTGCTAAAGGAAGGAAGGCCAACCTACATAACCATAAAATTATTTTAAAAAATCTATAATTATTCATAAACTTGCTTAAAGGGCAGCAGGATAAGTTGCAAGTATGTTGTATATAGATTAAGACTTTATTATATACCTTTAAAGTAGAGTTTGATGATGTGTTTTCAGGATCAATTGTTTTTGTTCCACACTAGAGGCCCAGTGCATAAATTTGTGCACCAGTGGGGTCCCTCGGCCTGGCCTGTGCCCTCTCACAATCCAGGACCCCTCAGGGGATGTCGGAGAGCTGGTTTCGGCCCGATGCCCACAGGCCAGTCCGAGGGACCTCTCTGGGTCCAGGGTGCGGGTGAAGCAGATTTGGGCCAACAGTGCCCCAGCAGCAGCCTAACCCACTGCCAATTCTGCAAGGAATCAGGCTCCCTCCTCTACTGGTCAGAGCATCTTCCCCCTCATGGTCATTGTGTGTCATAGCTACCAGGCGAATGGTAGAACTAACAGTCAGACAGTTGTTTAGGCATATATATATTTTACAAAACATTCACCTAGATTGTGTCTCTCACTCCCAAATGCAGAGTTTTATTTTTATCTTCAAGATGATAATCATAAAGAACTATTGTCCTACTGAGCCTATGTCATGTCATAATTATTGCTTTGTTAATGTATACTTGTAACAAGATAAATGGGAGCACCAGCAGCCATCTGACTTGGGAGAGCTGATTAAAACTGTAGGAGGTCAACAGAAAATAAAAGAGATGAACATTTTTTCTCTTTTTAAATTCTCACACAAGGATATGCTTTTACTGATTTTTTTTTTCTTTAGAGAGAGAAAGGGAGGGAGGGAGAGAGAGAGAGAAGGGAGAAGACAGAGATATGACCTCACAAATGTGTCCTGACCAGGGATTGAACGTGCAACCTAGGTATGTGCTCTGACTGGGAATTGAACCTGCAACCTTTTGGTGCACAGATGATGCTCCAACTAACTGAGCTTCCCAGACACGACAAAAGAGATTAATATCTTAAGTTCCATTCTAGGAACTGGTTGTAGTTCAATCATTTGAACAGTTTGCACTGCTCAAGGAACCTATATCTCACAAGCTCATTGATGGTGCTTGGTTCCAAAGCCAACCCACAAAAGCCTATTTAATGCCTAATACACCTGAAGCAGTCTTTTCATCTACAGGGCAATGTGGTCAAGGCTTTTCCATAAGGTGGTAGGAATATGTCTGTCACTTTAGACCAGTGGTTCTCAACCTTCCTAATGCTGCGACCCTTTAATACAGTTCCTCATGTTGTGGTGACCCCCAACCATAAAATTATTTTCGTTGCTACTTCATAACTGTAATGTTGCTACTGTTATGAATTGTAATGTAAATATCTGATATGCAGGATGTATTTTCATTGTTACAAATTGAACATAATGAAAGCATAGCGATTAATCACAAAAACAATATGTGATTATATATGTGTTTTCCAATGCTCTTAGGCGACCCTTGTGAAAGGGTCTTTCGCCCCCCCCCCCCAAAGGGGTCGCGACTCACAGGTTGAGAACCATTGCTTTAGATTGTAAGATAGAGAGTTTCCATCTCCCTTCTACTTCCATCCAGTAGAGAGGAGAATATGCTAACTGGAGGATTTTGTATGGAATGTTTGCCTTGGACTAAGTTTAATGAGGATAACGATTAGGGGAGGCATTCCTGGGATGAAGAAAAAATAGGTGTTAAGTGACTCTAAAGGACCATAGATAATGTTGAGACTATTAGCTTTTTATTCATATCTTAAATCTCTTATGTTTTAGAAAAATGGACGTTTTAAGTAAAAATTACATACATACACACACATACCCAATGTCTGGCATTACATATGGTTGTAAATTAAACATGTATTTTAAGAGCTACAAGAAATCAGGTATTTTAGTGTATAATTACAAATAAACGGTTTGAGTTTTTGATGGGCCCCCAAAGAAGCTTTCTACAATTATCCCAACTGTGCAAGGAGCAGAAAGTGAACTTTCCTAGCCTCACAGGGAAAAAAAGTCTCCCTAGGACAAGTCTTATTGAACTATTGAGCAGGGGACAATTTTCTAACTTCATGTGAGTCCTTCCAGAGGTCTTGACCTCAAATTCTGAAATCAGAGAGGTAGACTCATTATTAGTCCTGCATTCACTGTTTGAACATTCTACTTAGAAATGAGAACTAGCCTCAGACCCTGATCTTAGGTTGGGGGCTCATGTGGCAAGGCTGCCATCTAGTGTGCTTTAGGCATCATTACATTCTTAAACCAGAAAATTTAGAATTGCAGTATGTATGCATGCTGATATGCTACTATGAGCTATATTAGGGAGGTTTTCTGGTGATTTTAAGATGCAACCAGGTCAAAGCTAACTAACAGAATTCTATTCTTACACATATTTTACTATGACTAAAAATATCCAAAATGCAGCCCTCACATTTGGGGTACTTTGCAGTACCATAAGACAATACAGGGGCACAATCTTGAGCTCTGATTTGTGGGAGGAATCAGAATTGCTAAAATGAAATAATGTATCTAAAGATTAGAATTAGCAGATGTTTTCGTGCTTTGCTGCTAATTTTCAAACAAATTTAAACAGTTTATGTAAATAATGTTGGTGTCCTTAACTTCCTTATTGTTTGACAAGGTATCAGTGAATTCATGCCAAAGACTTTAAAGAGAGAACGTTAGCTAAGAGGTAGCATAGGATTGTGGTAAAGAGCATAGATTTTTAAAGCCAGGCTGCCTGGGTTTGAATTCTGGCTCCCCTACTTAGCACCTGTGTACACTGTGGTCCTCATGTCAATGTGTCTCAGTTTCCCCATCTGTAAATTAGACTAGCAATAGCAATTATAGAGATGTTGTGAGAGTTATGCAAAACAAAGAAATCTACCTCATTTTTATTTTTTATTTTATTTACTTATTTTTAATATTTTATTGACTTTTTACAGAGAGGAAGGGAGAGGGATAGAAAGTTAGAAACATCGATGAGAGAGAAACATCGATCAGCTGCCTCCTGCACACCTCCTACTGGGAATGTGCCCACAGCCAAGGTACATGCCCTTGACCAGAATCGAACCCGGGACCCTTCAGTTTGCAGGCCAATGCTCTATCCACTGAGCCAAACCGGTTAGAGCTCTAGCTTATTTTAAAAAACGATATATTCTGTTCTTTATTGAATAGCCAGCTTTTTAGTTTTAGAGTCTGTACCATCTTATTTAGACTCATACATTTCACAGTTAATAAGGAAGTAAGCCTAAATAAAACTTACCCTCATATTTATTTTTCTTCTCTAGATGTCAGCCAGAGAAGGCGGACTTGTTTTCTGTGCTAAAAATTGCATTTTAAGGTTCAATGCAGTGAAATAGTCAAAAAAAGGTATGGGGCTAGAAATTTGGAAGCATGAATGTTATCAGGGTTTTCCAAAACAGTAGGAGAAAAGCCAACTGGTTTGCAAGGAAAAAGGCACCTGCTTTAGCTCTCTCTCCACCCTTTACTGAATTATATTCAGTGAATCAAAATGAAGTGAAATGTCATATCTCAACTGCCTGAATGATTGAAAGGAAAGAAACAGAAGCCCATTTCATGATATATAATGAAATCATAGAATTTGAAGGTAAGGCATACAGAAACCCAAAGAAACAACAAACTTAGCGGTGAAGGCTAGCTCCAGAGGCCCTTCCAAATACCCAGGACAGATTTTTAACAAACGAAATGAAAGGTCACTAAAAAGACCTTTTTATTGGTGACTGGCTCCTTTAGGAAGCACTGGTTAATCATTTAAAACACATATAGTCTGGAGAAACCAGCCAATTTTTTAAATACTGTTTACTTATATAATCTCCTGACATCCTCTTCTTTTAGTAGGTGTAGAAGCTGATATTTACTGGGGATAAGATGAGAGGTCCAGTGTGGATAAATTACTCTTGCCTCTTAGAGTATTGAGCCAGAATTGAAAGCAAGAATGCCATAGAGAAATTATTCCTATTGGTTAAAATATTTTCTAATGTGAGCACAGAAGGAAGCTCCCTTGAACATCAGAGAGCAGAGACATCTAAGAGAAGAGTTGACAATTCAGTTGATTATTTACTCTTGCTTTTTTGAGAGCTAATCTTTCAAACAATCATTTAGATATCTAACTAGACAACCACTGGCTGTAGCAGACACCTTTGGCACTCTCCACAGTATTCCCTCAGCTCATGTCTGATTTCAGCAGCAGCTGTGCTGGACAGTTCCTGTGGATGCAGACCTTGGTGAACCTGGATTTGCCATTGTTCTTATTCAATGCTTTCTTTAAAACCAAGGGAGCTTGCTAAGGAAGTAGGGGAGACTTAATTACTCCAGGGGAGATGGTTGCATAATGGGAAATTGGAGTCACTAGAATACTAGAATAATGCCCCAGGCATCCATTCTTGTTGGGCAGTTCTGAGGTGGGTTAGGCAAGTTGCTCACAACAATAACCAGTTCAGAGGACAGACTCTCCTTTTAAAGCTCTTCTGTCTCTTAATCTCTTTAGTTTACTTTCTAGATTCTTGGGATAATCTCTTCCCTCTAAAAAAAGGCTTACTCTGTAGTTCTTATTTTAGACTCTGCTTGTAAATGAACCCAAGCAGACCCTATTTTCTGGTTTGGATATGTCTGGCTCCTCTTTTACAGGTCATTCCTCATTGGCCAGGAGAAGCATTCATGAATCACTCAACTTACCCTGACTTTCCTGCGGTGAATCTTAAGCCACCTATCTGGCACCTCTTGGGGAAAAAACAAAAGTTCATGTCTACTACTATTCTCTTTAAAAACTATGAATAACTCTTTGAGGATGGGGAACAGTGGCTGGAGAGAGTTTATTGAAGACCCAACTCATTCCTGCAGAGCACTTCCCGGGGATCAGGAAAGTCTTCAGGGATGCCTGCCTACACAGAGCCTTGGTGTACATTTCCCTGTGCCTACAAACCAGAGGGGGTTCTCTGAGTTACTGCACTATATCTAGAAAGGGAGGGGGGATGTCAGGCTATAGCATGCCTCTTCACACATCTAGTTCACAACTGTGGCAGTCAAACCAAACATTTACTGGAACAACCAACTATGTTTTGCTCTTTCAGACACCCTGAAGCTTCATTAGAGAGGCTAAAACTCTGGTAACAGTTGTAAATAGTATTCCTTGTGCATTCACCAGGCATAATAATGTAAGGGTTAAAGCATGTGCTTGAAGCCACGAAGATATGCATTTGAAAGCTGGCTTAACCGTCAACATATAGTTGATATCGTGGTGATCTGCCCAAAATTCCCTTTAGGAATGAGAAGGTGACTTCTCCCAATGGCTGGGAGACTTCCAGCTGTTAGTTTTCAGCTGTCAGCCAACTCCAGGAATTATTCCTGGTAATCCTTTGCCCAGGGTCACACCCATTCTTGAGGCAGCTGACCCACATCCAATGGCTAGCTGGCAGGCATATGCAGAAATTGTTTCTTCCTCGATGTTGGCCCCATGATCTTATTTTTTTTGCATGCCTTGCATTTTTTTGTTAAAAACTGAATATTTTAGATAATATTTTTTATGCTCTAGATTTTGATTTCTACCTCTCTCAGGGGTTGTGGATACTGCTGTGTGTGTACCCCCTCACCCCCTACATATTTAGATATTTGTTTAATAATTTTCCTAAACAGTGATTGGCTAAAGGAGTGATGGGAAATTTCAATCTGAACATGATTTATCTAATCCATTTTCTGATTTTAAGGAAACCCAAAATTTCTAAATGCTTAGAGATATTCATGTATCCCACAAATATCTGTATGTGTCTAGCTCTGCTAAACTGTGGGAATATAACAGTGAATAGGACAGTAACCATTTTAACCTTCATGAAGCCTGCAATCTCTGAGGCATGGCTAAAGAAGGTGGAGAAAATATCATAATAGACCATATTCAGGGAGTGGGTTGGTGGATATAAAGAAGGAATAATGTAAGTTTTTTTTTTTAAAAAAACAAACAAACAAACACTTGGCTGTATTGGTCATTTCAAAATTATTTTTTCTCAAATACAGCTCAAAGCACCTAATGAGATTCTGAATTATCCCAGGCAATGATTGGAGATGCAAAAGGAAGTCGTGGCATTTTAGGATATTTTTAAAAATTAATTTGCATATTTATTTCTGTCTGTAACTAAATATGGTAAATTATTACTGTACCTTCATTTCTTTTTTTGGGGGTGGGGGTGGGCATGTTCCACCTTTTAGTATCTTTCAGCTTATGAGCCATTCAACATACACTTATTTAACATCTATGGAACGTGAAACACATTGCTAGGCACAGAAGACTCAGAGATGAATACTTTTCCACTCTGTGCTTGTGGGGGCACATACATACATAGTCGGAGCCTTCAGGTGACCCCCATAATGGAGATGCACAAAGTTACGCCCTCATTTCTTATCCTGTGATGGTGGATAAAGAAAGCAAAGGAGGGAAAGGAATCATTAGTGTTTCTTTTGCATCCACAAAAAAAACCCCGACCTTCCCTAATATTGCCCACTTCAGTACTTATGCAGGGTGTGGTAAAAGTAGGTTTACACATTCGTTCGTATGGAAATAATACAATAACTAATAAATAATATTACAAGAAAAAAACTGTTTCGTGTACTCACAACTGTATACCTACTTTTGCCACACCCTGTCTATCCAGGCAAGGATTCTGATAAAAAAAATTGGTTTCACTTATTTGTAATCAGAATGTTACTGTAATAGTAGAAACTAAATAGTTCTTTCATGAGTATTAGTATTCAGTTGCATCTAGAAAATAACTAGGAACTTATGAATTTCGAATTCATGAGGATTAAACACCACTGATAAATGCAAAGCAGTAGCTCTGACCTGTGGGTGGTGAAAATTTCAAAATAATAATGAATAGACTTGATTGAGGCATCAGATGCAGTTTTTATAATGCAATTTATTTCTGTGTGGTTGCTTTCAGGACACACAGTACAAATCACTATACAAATCATTGCAGTCTATCCAGCAAATACGATTTACAGCTATAAGTAGGGTATTGCATATATCAAGAAACTACAGCGTCAAGGGGCCAAAAATGACTTTGAAAAGGAATGTCACAAAAAATGGCATATTTGAGACACATTGAGTTGATTTGATTGCCTTATTATTGAGGCCATGAGGTATTATAGCTCAGAAAGAAAAATTTAGATTTTGAAGTGATGAATTACATATTCACCAAAAATACAGATAGTTACATCACTTCCCATTTGACAAACAAAATGAGAAAAAGAAACTCATAGAAATGAACCAAAAGGGAGTCCTCTCTTGCTTTCAAAGATTTATTTCTCCACTTACATGTGACTTGTCCATTCCCCCCCCCCCCCCCCCCGAGAATATGCAAGAAGAGCTTAGCTTCAGGAGAGGCAGTCTTGCTCAAGAAATGACCCTTCAGCTTCATTGTGGAGGGTCCCTTCAGCTGGTAGAAAATCGCATTTATCCTCCCAAGTAAAATGATTTGGCTGTGAAGCATAATGAATGGTAATTTTCAAAAGGAATATGATTTTCAAAACAAACTTCACAATATCATATTCAAGAGGTTTCTTTGTACTGCAATTAATGGAAGCAACTTCCCCAGCTGAGCCTGTGAGCCCCCAAGGGCAATGTTGTTTCATCTCAGAAAAAGTCGAGATCGATGGGCTGCAGGTATCATCAGCCCAGTGCAGGAGAGGGAGGAGCCCAAACCTAAAATTAAATCCAGCCCCTCCTACAGCAGAAGAGATCCTGGCAGTTTGGAGATGCAGGAGTGCATCTGTGTGTATTTGTTAGGGGAAGGGAGTGCTAAGAGAATTTCTGGCTGACCCTGGAACTGCATGTGCAATTTTCAGAACTCCAATCTTCAGTCTTGCTTCTAGTAGAAACAATAACCTGGGAACCTATATTAGTTTCCTATTACTGTGCGACAAAATATCACAGATTTAGCAACCTCAAACAACGTGCATTCAGTATCTCATAGTTTTTCTGGGTCAGGAGTCCAGGCACAGCTTAAATGCGTGCTTTGTTTAGGATCTCCTGATGCTCTCCCCCTGCCCCCCCCCCCCCCCCACACACACACACATTGATTTCTAGAGAGAGAGGAAGGGAAAGAGAAAGAGAGAGAAACAATGATGTGAGAGCAAAACATTGATCGGCTGCTTTTTGCACGCTCCCCACCCCCAAGGACTGAGCCCACAACCCAGGCATGTATCCTGACCAGGAATCGAACCAGCAACCCTTTGGTGCACAGGATGACACTCAAGCAACTGAGCCACACCAGCCAGGGCTGTAGTAAAGATGCTGACTGGGCTGCATGCCTTTCGAGAACTTGGGTTCCTCTTCAAAGGCCATGTGATTATTGGCAGAATTTAGATCCTTGCATTTGAGGGACTGAGGCCCCCACTTCCTAGAGGCCCCCCCGGCATTCTCTGCCACGTGGCCCTCTCTTGAACGTGGCAGTTTGCTTCTTCAAGGCCAGCCAGTAGGGAGCGTCTCTGCTGCTGCTTTTTGCTTGCTCCTAGAATCTCTTTGAAAGGATCTAGATTTGGCCAGGCTCACCCTGGATAATCTCACTGTGGATTTCTCACAATTCAATGGCTTGAATGCAAAATCCCTGACCTTTGGATATACAGTCATGTGCCACGAAATGCTGAGGGATACCTTCCGAGAAGTGCATTGTTAGGCAATTTCATCATCGCGACAACATCCTAGAGTGCACTCAGATGGTAGCCTACTGCACACCTAGGCTCTATGGCATATAGCCTGTTGCTCCTCGGCTACAAGCTTGCACAGCATGTTACTGTTCAAAAGAGGCAGAGATTAAATCAAGCACCAGAGAAAATGGTGCAATCGAGATACAGCCGACACGAGATCGATGAGGCTACCGCCTGTATAACAAGACACACTGTTTTAGAGCAAATCTGTTGTATAAGTAGAAACAGTACACTCTGAAATAATGATAAAAAGCATAGTGTAGTAAACACATAAACTGCTAACATAGTCATTTATCATTATCAAGTCTTATGTCCCATATGTAGTTGTATGTATTATCCTTCTATATGACTGGCAGCTCAGTACGTTTGTTTATTCCAGCGTCACCACAACCATGTAAGTAATGCATTGAGCTATGCTGTTAGGGTGGCTATGAAGTCACTAGGCAATAGGAATTTTTCAGCTCCATTATAATTTTAATGGAACCACTGTCATATATGGGGTCTGTTGTTGACCGAAAAATCATTATGTGGCGCATGACTGTATAATGCAAAATGCTCATGGAGTGACATCCATCATGCTCACTAGCCCTACCCACACTCAAGGGCAGATACATTTGGAGGCTCTCTTAAAATTCTGCCTAATTACAGGACTCAAAATGAGGTAGCAGGGTAAATCGCCAAAGCCCAGGAGGAACAAAGAGAGACAACACTAAAATCTAGCAGGAAGAGACTCATTACTAGACACCAGGGCTTGATTTGGATAGGAGACTGAACCAGTAACTCAGGAAGACCAAGAATATGAACAGAAAAATTTTGCTTAGCAATTCAGAATAAAACAAACCCATTAGGGTCATTAGGAATTACTATAATTTATAGAGACATAAGGCCTGTTTTCCTATTCTGTCTTGGAATGCAAGTGATGTGGAGTTAACACTAGAGTATCATGGACACATGAGACTTTAAAAAAGGAAGGGGGTGAAATGGGGGAAGAGGATCCAATTTTAAGCCTTGCTAAGGGTTCAGGGTGAGATTTTAATTTTATTAAATAAAATATGCTTGGATCAAAGTAAGGAATTTAGAAATGTCTGTATCCTGCCTGCTAATCAGTCTACATCCCTCGACTTCCTAAGGAAACTGTGTCTAAAAGAAACAATAGTGAAACTTAGAAATCAAAGTAGACCTTCACTGATATTTGAGAGAATATTCAATACCATAGTGAAAACTCTCTCATAAAAGTTGAATTGGAGAATGGGGCTGAAGCTTGAGGCCTCAGCTTCTAAGGATGAGGTCAGAAGATCAAGATGAATGGTGGAAGCTGGCTCATACAATGGTTACCGGAACCTTGTCCATACTATGTATGACCTGATCCAATAGATATCCTGGGTTGTGTTATGACCAATTATAACCTCTCTTGGTGGTAGGGGAAGGTAGGAAGTTGGATGACAGCTTTGTTCCCTCGGGGTTAGTGGAGAGGGCCTAAAGATGCTACACTAAGAAATAGCAACTTTAATTTTAGCTTTCAAGTCTCCTTCTAAATCTCCACTGTTAACAAATCCTTCTCCTCCATCAAATCTCAGGCAAGCCCTTGACCTTTCTGGCCCCTCTCCAGTAAAACTAACAATTCTACAGTCAATTGCAATCACAAACACACCCTTGGTTTAGTAACTTAAAAGTTCAGTCTCACTTGTATGTAATTAAAACTATCCCTCCTCCTGTTGCTCAGGCCTCCTGCAGACAGGAAGGCTAGAGTCAGGAATGAGAGTGGAGTTGGCATCTTTTCCTTATTTGATTCATTCTCCATCGCCTCACAAACCTTGCTTGTGATCCTTCCAGAGTTGGCACAAGAGAGGAAGGTGCACTGAGGGGAGACGTCCTAACAGGCGGATTCCTGTTTACCTAGCTTCATTGCTCTTGAGATTTGTCAGGCATTTAAAAATAAACTCAACATGCCCCTTGTTCTGGGATAAGTTTTCCACTTGTCATCACTTTGTTGAAGGAAAATGTATCTCTGTCACGGCAGATACCTTATTCCTTCCTAGCCCCTGCAATCAGCAATCCCTCCAGCCCTTTTTACTTACTGCCCTGCGGTTGCCCTCGTGGACATAATTTAAGAAGACCCATGCAGAGTCCCTTGCACACAACCCATACCGGTGGGGGACACATCCATATTTTTCCCTGAAAAACTCTAGCAGTACAGGCTAATTCCAACACAGTGCCCACTTCCATCCGTCCTGCCATCAGATCAGCTGGCCAACCAGTCTCTCTGGCTGTTTAGATGTCTCAGGTGAGAGAGAAATACGAGTCCACTCCATATCTACAAACTGTAAGAAACATGTCTAAGTGGTCAGATTGAAGTTTTTTCTCTACTGATAATGGAAAGTGCCTGCACTCTCCAGCTACCACCTACCATCCACGAGGAGATGGGGCTCACAGCACACAAAACCCTCCACTTCACTCATCTCGAAACTTCTTCTCCGTTATATCCTTGCTGTGGGGAGGAGTTTTAGCCACCTCTAAAAAATTTGCATCACAGGAGCCTTGCACTTCCTTTTAAGATGCCTATGCATTGAGTTAGGGCTGTGGTTCTCAAACAGGGGTTCCGGACCAGCATTATCAGTATCCCTTGGGAACTCTTTAAAAGCACCAATTCTCAGAGCCCACCCCAGAGCTACTAGATCAGAGAGATTATAGGGGTTCATCACATAAGTCTATTTTAGCAAACCCTCCAGGTGATTCTGATGTATGTTCATGTTTGGGAACCACTGTTTTAAGGCATCTGCCAAAATTCCACTGTAATATCCTCTCACATGTGCACTTGGCTGAACTTGTCAACCCACTTAATCTGTTTCTCATAATAACTCATATGTTTACAGATTCAAGAAATAGCTATAAAGATGATAAATCATAATTACACTTTACTACAATTAGAGCCTGCTGATTATCTGACACTCATCAGACCTAAATCACCAGGACCTGAAGGTTTGGCCAGGAAGGGCAGCTGGAGTAATGTGTCATTATCCTCCCTCTCCCATCTCCCTAGCTCTAGCTTGCTCACTAAACTGCAAAATAAATGATTATTTTGTAAAATATTGTATTAATTTTTTAAGCTTTGATCATACTACTTTGTGTTCTATTTATTATTAAGATACATCATCTCTTTATTTTAGTTGCTACCTTATATAGTAAGCTTTTAGGTCCTTTTGTGGATATAAATCAAGATTCCTCCACTTCATGGCACTATTGATATTTTGGGCCGGATGATTGTTTGTTGTAGGAAGCTGTCCTAGATGCAAATAGCATTCTCTAACTTCTCATAACCCAAATTTCTCCAGACATTGACAAATGTTTCTTGGGAATTGAAACCAACTCTAGCTGAGAAACGCTGGTTTGGGGATACTCATTAAGTCCCTAAGTCATTAAACATGTCCTTGATAGATTCTACACATTTTGAAGACCAAGAGGAAACATTTCTTCTGGTCAGAAGTTCTAATTACCATAGAGATAATTTTGAAATATTCTAAATACTATTATCTTGCAACTTGCTATAAAAATGCATCTTTGGATTGCTGAGCAAATATTCTTGAGTACATCTGATTCATATCATCAATTAAGCCCTTAGAATCATTTTGAGAACTCACTGTCTGAGAATCCTCATTTATAAACACATCAAGCTCCAAGAAACACAATTACTATACATTTTCTCAAGGAAGGGAGTGGTGACAGTATGGTAGACTGTTGATTTAAATTGTCTTCTTTTTTTTTCTTCTTTCATTAAGTGGTAATTCAACTCTTCATCTTTCGTGATTTTCTTTCCTCACTTCAGGCAATTATTGCTGGCGATTATGATGTTAATGAGTACTGCAGAGCAGACTGCAAAAAAAAAGAAATATATTTTTAGGAAGTTAAGTTAATGGAAGCAACAACTTGAATGCATGCAAAAAGCAGGCATCTTTCTTATTGTGCCCTGATTGATTTTATAGGTCAGGTGTTCATATGAATAGATAACTTTTACTTAGTGCAGGGAGTATTTTGACAAGAAATATACTCTGATGAGCCATGAAGGAAGTCTTTTGTGAGATTGTCTGCTCTGCATTGTGTCTGTTATATATTTTTTTATATTGCTTGAGTTAATTTTAAGCCTCCAAATCTAAGTGGAAGATCCTGCTAGACATGAACATTGGAACTCTCTTCTTCGTTCCTTTGTAGTTGAATTTTAATGGCCTTGACATACTGTGTTCACCAGGGTGACATAAAATACAGTCAATTGCGTGCATGCACAGACACAGAGGACTATGGAATAGCAAACTCAGAAGACAACATATATCAATAGAATACTTTTTTACCCCTTCTTTCTTATTCTTGAGTGACACAGCAACTGAAATTACCCTCCTCTTGAATGCCTTTGATTCTGTCAGCTGCAGAATCATGTTGAAATATTAGCACTTCACTGTCAAAACCACCTTTGTTTTTAAATTAACACTCATTATTTACCTTCTAATAGAAAAGATCTTAATATGCCAAGACTCTCATCTTTGTCTGCCTTCAGTCTTACAAACTACTTTTCTTCTGTATAAAATTTTAAACTGAAGTGCTGTTGAAAATATACATCAATGGTTCTGGACTTCTTGATGAGATTGGAGACAGGAGCAGGCAACTAATATAGATTAACCATCCCTTTCTGCCCCAAGGTAAGAACATTAAAAAAAACACACATCTATTATTATTAAAAAAACAACAACCAGAAAGGACAAACATTTCCAAGTCAGGAATTTTTCTTAAGTAGGAAAATTTGTACTTATAAATTTACTAATATGAAAACTAAATTTATGATGTATAGATTATAGATATCAATGTTGTCCGATAGAATTTTCTGAGATTATGGGTATGCTACATACACACTATTTAACATGGAGCCACTTGCCCGACGTTGATATTGAAGACTTGAAGTATTGTAACTTCAAATAAAGAACTACATTTTGAATTATGCTTAATTTCAGTTAATGAAAATGTAAATTTAGATAGGCGCATGTGGCTAGTGACTACTGTATCGGACAAAGAAAATATATGATTTATGTATTTGTATGTGTTCCTATTTTTCTCATTTTACAGAGACCCTGGCATTTGGCTATTACTCTATGTTAAACTGTTTTATTGGTACTATACTATATCATTTACTCATTTAAAGTGTGTGATTCAATGACTTTTAGTACACTTACAGTTATGCATTCATCATCACAATCAACTTAAAAGAGACCCTATACCCCTTAGGCACCATCTATCCTCCCTAATCCTCCCCTACCCCATCCCTCCATCCCTAGGTAACTAATCTACTTTCTGTCTCTATAGGTTTGCCTGTCCTGGACATCTCATATAAATAGAAGCGCACAACATTTGTTCCTTCATGACTGGATTGTTTCAGTTCACACAAAGTTTTCAACATTCACCCATTTGTAGCATGTACCAACATTTCATTTCTTTTTATTGCCAAATAATATTTTGTTGTATGGAAATACCAATTTGTTGATCCATCT
Organism: Myotis myotis; assembly: GCF_014108235.1. Lineage (NCBI taxonomy): Eukaryota > Metazoa > Chordata > Mammalia > Chiroptera > Vespertilionidae > Myotis > Myotis myotis. The sequence goes on along the minus strand of NW_023416317.1, from coordinate 37,016,103 downwards.
ATCATATAATGGACTTTTGGGTTGTTTCTACCCTTTGACTGTTGTAAATAGGGCTGCTATAAAAATGCATGTACAAGTTTTTATGTGAAACTTTTATGTTTTTATTTCTCTTGAGTATATACATAGCTGGGGGATTGACAGATTATATGGTAATTTTATGTTTGACCATTTCAGGTACTGCCAGACTTATTCCAAAGTGGCTGCACAGCTTTACATCCGTGACATTGTCATGTGAGTTCTGATTTTTCCACATTCTTACCAACATGCGCTATTATCTGTTTTTTTTTTTTTAATGTATGTGTTTTGTTTTATTTTAGCCATTGTAGTGGGTGGGAAGTGCTATCTCATTGTTATTATTAGATATGAGTCCCACCCAAATGCATATTATCACTTTTCTTCTGCTTTGTGTGGAATTAGTTTACTCTTTTCCCCATGCCTGAAGGAGGGGATTTAAGTTGTTGATTTGAGGTGTTTTTCCTTTTTCTTTTAATGTAGGTGTTTATAGCTATAAATTTTCCTAAAAGCACTACATTAGCTGCATTTCATAAATTGTGCTGTGTTGTGTCTTCTTTTTATTCAGTTGAAGTGTTTTCTATTTGACCTTGTGATTCCTTCTTTGACCCATTGGATATTTAGTCGTGTCTTGTTTAATTTCTACATTTTGGCGAAATTCCAAAATTTATTTGTTATTAATTTCTAATTTCACTATATTGGAATACAAAGACATATTTTGTATTACTTAATTTTTTTAAAATTTACTGAGAGTGTGTCATGGCCTACCATATGTCTGTTCTGGAGAATATTTCATGTGTACTTAAGAAGAATGTATATTCTGCTGTTGTTGGGTAGAGAATCCTATATAATAAAGAGCTAATATGCTAATTAGATCAGACGGTGGAACAACCTCCTGGAATGACCAGTAGGCAGGGCCACAGGGCTGCGGCAAGGCAGCCAGGCTGAGAGGGTCAAGGCAGCTGGAGCTGTGAGGGTTGAGCCCCTTGCACGAATTTCATGCATCGTGCCTCTAGTTCCCTAGGTAATAAGAAGTCTAGTTTATATGTAGTATTTTTCAAAACTCCCATTGTTGATACTTTATAGGCAATGTAAGGTATGTGTGATGGTTAATATTATGTGTCAATTTAAGTGGATCCTAGGGTGCCCAGGTATTTGGATAAAGATTTCTGGGTGTGTCTATAAGGGTGTTTCTGGGCAAGAGCAGCATTTGAAATGGTAGACTGAGTAAAGCAGATAGCCTTCCCAAATGTAGGTGGGCAACATCCAGGCTTTTGAGGGACTGATTACAAAAAAAGCAGAGGAGAGGAGAATTTACCTTCTCTGTTTGTGTGACCTGGAACACTGATCTTCTCAAGCCTTTGGACTAGAACTTACACCATAGGCTGTCCTGGTTCCCAGCCTTTGGACTCAGACTAGGACTACACTGTCAGCTCTCTTGTATCTCCAGGGTGCAGATGGCAGATCGTGGAACTTCTTACTTTAATAATCATGTGACCCAATTCCTTTCAGTATATCTTTGTTGGTCCTGTTACTCTGGATAACCCTGACTAATGCTCTATGTCAGTTGAGGAAGAGGTCAGCTGCAAATAACAGAAAATATGACTCTAGTCATTTAAGCATATAAGGTTTACTTTGATCAAATAATAAAAAGTACAAAGGTAGTGAATCCAAGCTTCTTGCCACATCCTGGTTGCAATATACAGGCCACACCTTCATCTCACTTCCATTACAGGAAGAAAGAAGGTCATACAGGAAGGTATACTACCTACATTGTGAAATCTAAACATTCTCAGAAAGCCTTGGCCATTTCACTTGGCTAGAATTATGTCCCATGGTCATCTCTTAGCTTCAATAGACTATTTTTATCTGGGTACATTGCCATCCTGAACAAGGAAGAAGGCATTGAGGAGTCAATATTAGGTCACCAATTGCCATCATCTTCCACGTGAGGTGAGCACAAGCAAAACTCCAATTATCTCACAGCAGGGTACATCCCTCTGAGATTATTTTGTAAAATCAATTTCTGAAGAATGGACCCTAGAGATAAGTGCATGACTATTCTAATGGCCTCATGCAATTAGTGGCCCACCTTCATTGTGTGTATATAGTGTGGGTTGGGGAGAGATAGTATCTAACATCTAAAAATAAGATCGATTAAAAATCTAGGATAACATAATAAAGAAGAGGAGGAGCTAAAAATGGAGAGACAATCAGAAGTTGCAGAGCTCATTCAACAAGCCAAGTGATGGTACAGTAAGTACATTTTACCCAACTGCATAGCTGGCTAATTTAATCACAGTTGGCCAAAGAGCTCACAGGTGGGCCTCCTGCACATAATTTCCCACCTGTGGTCCAAGTGTGAGGCTGAATAACTTCATAGACTGAAAAATGAAGTTTCCAATTTAAGAACTGATATCTTGACTGCAGGAAGATGGTCTTAGTCATCACATTTTACCTATGCATATATTTTTTGTGCACGTTATGTGTGCACACAGTATGCGTGCGTATGTGTGTGTGTCATGCGAAGGTGAACGTGCACCTTCACATAGATGGCATTTTCCAGGTCAGTTATTCCAGAGTCAACCTTCACATGAATTTTCAATTTCTAAGGGATTTCTTGGAGGAGTGTTGGGAAAACATTTCTTTGCACTCACCTGCACAATTCACTTGTTGTAAATAATGAAATCCCCAGGAAGCTATAGCATCAATATGCTTCTGCTCTTTTCTTACTTTCTGAATATTTGCAGTGACACGTTTGATCTCTCCAGAGACACCAAAAAATGGCTGTGGCTAGAAAAATGATTCTTCTAAAATTCATAATTTGTGTTTTCTCTTTATGCGTCTCTATCTTTTACTACATGTACAGCACACACATCATCATGTGAAAAATATAAATAAGTCTTTTTAAAATTTAGAATTAAAAGTCTTCTGGAAATTCGTTGGAATGGCAGTAAGCAATGCATGCTGATGCATTATTAATCTCTGCTATAAAAATGGAATTTACAGTAACATGATGTTTATTGCTTGTGCTCCTGAGATGCAGAGACATGCGCCTTTTTTTTGCCAGGCACTTTAGAGCAGAGCTGTTCCACTTCATGCTGATGGCACTGCAGCATCAGACAGCACCAATGATATTGCTCAGGGTCTTCCAAACAAATATCTAGATTTCATTACCAAAAAAATTGTCTGCCCATTTGTACGGCTCGTCTTAGTCCAAACTGACAGCATGAACTGGAATGACTCCAAATCTGTTTTTGTAGGGATATATCACAGATTATGGTGGGAGTTGTAGAAGTGTATTACAGTGTTCCATTGTATTACCTCACTGTCTTGGCAAAAAACCAAACAAGAATAATCCCAGGAAGAGGATTTTTTTTATTATTGTCTTGTTTTATTTGTTTTGCAAGAGGTCTAACAGATTTGTATTTACAATTTCCCGCTGAAAAGGTTAAGCATGGTTGCACCAAGTTTTCTTGTACCTGTGATCTCATAGAATGACTCAACAAAAGAATGAGTAGAGTTTGCAAACCAGCCTCCCAATCATGTATTCAAGGTTGCTATAGGTTTGGTATAGGTTAGTTATAGATATTTTAGCCTATACTTTTGCAGACCTAACCTAAGCAAACATGCTTTTTCCTAGAAGCCCCTCGAAGTAGGACTTTATATTAGATTGATCATATGGAATTATCATTTTCTAAGTCAAAAGTGATTGAATATGGAAATGTTATTCGGCTCAACCTAATATTTGGACCAAACTAGAAAAATCTCTCTGAATGAAATATGACTGCCTCCTTTCCTTAAGAGTTTGACACTCAGAATCCTGTCCTCTGAATGGTGCCAGAAAAAGCACTCTAAGTCATTTCCTAATTCTAGTTGCAGGAGACAAAACGCTGTATAAGGAATTGGGTATAATCATTGCTCAAACCCTGGCTGTTACATTTCCATAGCTTTCAGTTATTTATTAATAGTAGCTCCCGTGTCATTCACAATAGTCATTATGAATTTCCGTGAGGTTTTTAAATACTCTGAGAAAAGATGAGTGAATGTTTATGTTACAGATAGGGAAACTGAGGCCAAATGTGAGTACAATGACTTTCTTCCAATTATCATTCAGGCAGTCATGATGTCAAAGGTCTTGTCTCCTCTTGTCAACCTCAAGTCCTTTTTTCATACCTATTGCCTCCTCACAGCAATAGGACTATTGGTTCTGTAACTGCTCACCATCAACCACAGTGCTTCATCCTTATATTCTGAGTTCTTTAACTTCACTTCTTATCTCTAAAATGGGAATAATAACAGTATCTACTTCATAGGATTGTTGTGAGGATTAAAATAGTGAGTTATTTAGAATAATAGTGCTTGTACTGGAAAAGTACACTCTGTGTGTGTTAGCTGTTATCATTAGACATTTTATTCAAAAACCTCCTGCCCTGGGAAGTTGAAACTTGATGGAACACCCGCACTTAAATTTTATTACAATGAGTTTTTATATGCATGAAGTCAACAACATAAAAAACACACGACCGGAGATTGATTATGAGTAGGTAGATTGCATTCTGCTCAAATAGGGGTCTTATGTTTCACTATTCGGGGAGCTCATCCATATTCCTCTTTGTTTATGGTCTTATGTTGGGCTGAGGAATAATTTCAGAGAGTCATAAAAAAGTCAAGGTGTTTGTCATAGCACCTGGAAGCAAGCATACTGTGGGCAGGTGCTGAGAAGCCATTCTCCATCCCTGCTGCCAAAACACCTCAGCCCTTTCCCCGCCATGGCCCTGGTCTTGGACATCACCGAGGCAGTGCCTGCCAACCCAGCAGGCTGTTTGATGGCTCGGTGTTCTAGAAAGCGAGATTGTGGGATGAATGCTCTGGCTGCCTCTCACACTGGCACGTTCTACAAGGCCTGTGGGATCGGAGCTGTTGATCTCTGGGCTCATTGCACAATGGCCAGGTATGAAAACGCTCAAAAAAGCTCGATGGGAGAAAATTGGCAGCTTCTGGATTATTACCAGTAGGCGACTTCTCCCAAAGACCCCCAACACTACATTAATCTAATTAATCTGTTAATAGATGTCATTGTCTTGAATACCAAGTCATCTCTACCATCCATGTAACAATCACTGCTGATACCCTATCTATGTATTACCAACAACTCGTGATTTCCTGGTTATCAACTTGATTCTGGGTTATTAAAAAATATCTGGAGCTAACTTTTGAAATTGGGATAGATCAGGTAAGAATATTTCTGTTGGGAGAACCTAGGAGGCAGGAGAGTCAAGCAGATGTGGGAATGTAGAACCCTGGTGGGGAAATGGCCTGGTTTATCAACATTCTGTGGAAATGCAGTTTATAGACAAGTGCTCACGGGAATGGGGATCCTAGGTGTGGGAGAGTTAAAGTTTGAGGACAAAACAAACAGACGAGTGTATTATATTTATATCAGGATGATGAAGTGATGACCTAGGTGGAGAGAGCAGTGAGCGAGGGCAGAAGAAGATAGAGGATGAGCTGAGGAGAAAGGCTTGAAGTGTGTGAGTGCAGGCAATTCAGGATCTGTATCCACAGATTCTGGGAAATTTATTCATAAGGTAAAGGATCCGTGCATTTTCTTGGTCCCTTAATAGTTTTAAACTTAATAGTTGTACAAGGAAAGTCCCTCGGAAAGAAAATGAATTGGTACATTTTTAAAAAATGACATTTCCTCCAAATTTCTTTTCATGAATTGAAACTGGATGTTAAAAAAATTGGCGAAAAAGAGAGGTAACAATGTTGAAATAAACACAAGTGGAAATGTGTCCTCCACTGAACAAATTATCAATAAACTACCTTCTTTTTTTGATGAAAGAAGCAAGATTTTCCCAAGACTGGAATTTCTGTCACTGCCAAATGAAAGGTTACTAGATTCTTAATCTTGGAAAACTCAGTGTTAAACAAAAAAATCATATTTCTTAGTTGCAGGGTTTCTTAGAGTCTTTAAAAAATGAATGAGTTTGACAATTTCTAATAGGTGCCTATAGAACAACACATTCCCCACACTTACTTGATAGTAGAATCCCTTTATAAGACTAATAAGGACTAATGTTTTCTCAACACATTTTGAGAAATGTCACTCAAGAGGTCTTAGCAATTCTTTTTTATGAGCCTTGGGGTATCTTAATAAACCTCATTAAATGGTAGGTATTATTATTTGTGAAGCACTTACACATGTGATTTTTAATTCTTACAACTGGCATGTATGCGGGACATTATTACTGCATATTACAATTAAGGCAAGAGACTCAGAGAGGTTAATGGACCTACCCAAGTCACAAAGCTAGTAAGTGCCAGGGATGGGTTTTAAACACAGATCTGCCTTAATCCACAGCCATTTCTTCTGTATAATGTTTTTCTGTATTAAAAATGGTTGAATGTCAGAGTTCCTCATTTCTGTTTGCTAAAGAAGGTGGTATTCTCCTACCCCTTAGAATTAATTATAATAAGAAATACCTTTTTGATAACCTTAAATGCTTGATGTAAATGGCTATTGTAGAAGATGGGCCGATCAGGAAAACAGTGGAATGAAATCATTCCATATGAAACACAGTGTAACCAAATTTTGTTGCTGAGTAAGACTTGAAAATTATTTTCAAGGCTGCATTAATGCATCATCTACTGGCTTTCCCCTGGCCCATGCTGTTCCTTTGCCAGATTCCGATTTGATTTAATAAGCAACAACTTAAGAAAAACCATTTATGAAATATCCTTGCAAGGCTCAGAAACGTGTTCAGCTTGAAAGCATCTTGGAGACTTTATTGAACCAGAAGGACCATATCCTATACAGCTCTTATTTTGCCTGGAAATAAAAGTCTCTACTTTTCTTGCCCTTGCCCTCTTATTTTGTAAAGCTTAGCCTATAAGTTTATATCTGTTTTCCTGTAGGAACAATCCTTGCTACTCTACCTTTGCTTGACTACATTAAATGCTTGACAAAGCACAATTGCCAAGTTCAATGGCCTCTGCATCCCCAGCCACACCTCTCGTTATAATAAGAGTCTTCATATTCCAAATGGATGATTTCTAAAGGGAACTATTGAAGGAATAAGCCTACTTTCCTAAATCTACTATTATCAAGTTGAAAAAAAAAAACACCCCCCAAAACTTCTTTCATTTCAACTGCACTGTAAAATCATTTTCAAGTTTATTTCATGAATTCAGAGTGCCTGATTATTCTACACTGAAATAATGACAACTGAACTGTGTTTTATAAAGTTTTTTTTTTTTTTAATGTGGCACAAACTGTCTTCCAACCTAAAATTAACTTTTATCTTGACTCTTTATTTCTACCCTAAATGTGGAATCCTGAAGCTGTTAGATTTGAGCCTCTGAGGCCAGTGTCCTGCTTCTCAGACAGCTCAGGGTCTGGGCGCACAGGCTGAGGAAGTCATTAGAGGTTTGGGGGTATTCACACAACAGCGGCTTCCTTTGAAGATTCTTCCACATTTGTGACCATGGCTTTTTAAATGGAGCAGTCTTCTGTGAGAGAAGGTGGGACAAGTTGGGGGAGAAAGATCTTAACCTGGGGATTTGAGTAGGGTTGCTAAGTAAAAGACAGAACACTTAGCTAACTTTGAAATTCAGAAAAACAATGAAGACATTTTTAGTATAGATATGAAACTAGTCTCCCTGACACGGAAAAGTCTGAAATGGTAATGCTGAGATGACTTCTGAGAGCAAGGAGGGCCGTTAGAGCAAGAGGTGTGAGGCAGGAACTATTTTCTAGAAAAGAAAAAGAGGTGCAGGCAGAGAATCGGGGGGTGGCAATGCCCTATTTCTTGTGGTGGTGCTCCATGTGTAGACCGATGAGGGGATTTTCCTGTATGGCTGGGGAAGCGCTTTACTGGAGTGGGCACAGTCATTCCAAGCCTTCCAAAATATGCCACCTTGCTTGAGCACAGAGCACAGTCAGACCCGAAGGGACCCTGAGAAGTAGGCCCATAAAGCTCAGCGGTAACCAGGATAGACTGATGACTGATGACCTAGCAGCTTCCTCATCTTTAGAAGTTACCTAAAACTCTAGAACTTCTGTATAGCACTGGGCTCAGGTGAGTGGGGAGGGATATGTCATGTAATAACTGTGATTAAAGTTCCCAGCAGACCAGCGGGAGAAGTCAGAACTAAGCTGATGCGTGGAGAATAAAGTAAAATTTCCTGCACACCTGTGGCCTAAGATTCATACCCACTCCACTGGTATGAATGAAATGCTTCCTCTGCATCCCACATTTATCAATTACTAGGAGGAAACCTTTTATTTTTTTCATAATTATGCCTAAAGTATCATGATGGGGAATACCCATTCCATGAATTTGTTATTAAGATACTGTGGGTTCTACAGAAATTCCCTAATTGCTTGATTTTAATTCAACTAGGGCGGACTCTAATTGTGTCGCCTCTAAGATTTTGAAATAATTGAATGTCTGTTTCTTTCTTTTGATCCAAGTTCTAGCGAGTCATTTTCAATATAATAATATTTTATGTGCATTACTTTAGCAGTCAAACAAGAATGTAATCCAAAAAGCCCCCTGTATTCACAGAGACAATGCTCTTATGATGAAACCACAGAAAGAAGTTGTAATTAATGCAAGAAATAATGCGAACAATCTATTAACATAATCTGAATGAAATCCTTGCACTGTTAAATGCAGACACTAAGTGCTCATATAATACTTTATTAATTAACAAAGTATTTATCCACAGGGAAATGAGGATAAGAGACCATACACTGTGTTGGGCTACAGGAAAATGTATTAGTGCTTCATAAGAAATGCATACAATTCAAACAATACCATGATTATCTTTTTAAAGCAATTACATTTAATCTCAAAAGGAAGAATAAATACATTAATTCTTCCATGTTTCCTGATAAGCCACCAAGATACAGAAGCGTTCATTTTCTTTTCGTGCAGCTCTGGAGGCTGGTGGCAATCCACTGTGTGCTACTCAGACAACTTATACAGTAAAATACCCCTCAGCACAGGAACACACGTTATGAGAATAACTGGCTTTTGGCTGAAAAGAATTCCCCGGGAAACCATGGTTTGTACTTGACTTTGCACATTCCTTTCAGCTTCTGAGACTTGGGGGATACGAAGGTGTATCATTCATACATAATGATCGTGTTTGGAACCGAATTCCAAGGCTTTATTCTTAGCTCAGGGGGCTGTATAACCATTGAGAATGCTTCTGACCTTTAAAATCCCCAACAGAATGAAGTCAAAGTAGTTTGCTCCATGATTTCTTTCTCTTGGCTCTATCCAGTCTCTTCTTGGCGTTCCAGGACTGGGAGCTGATAAGCAGAAACACCCCCCACCCCCACCCCCATGCTCCACACACACACACACACACACACACACACACACACACACACACAGCCATGCAGCCATTGAATAATGACAGAGAACTTTCACCAAATGGCTCTTGTTCATCACCTCCTAGGCAACCACCAGACTTTCTTCTTCTTTTATTTTAACTTTTTAAAAAAGAAATTGAATTTATTGGAATAACATTGGTTACTCAAATTTAAGGTTTAGGGGTACAATTCTATAAGACATCATCTGAATATTGTATTGTGTATTCGCACCCCAAACCACGTCTCCTTCTGTCACCCTTTATCTTGCTTTACACTCTCCTACATCCCCCCACTCCCCTTTCCTTCTGGTAACCATCATACTGTTGTCTGTCTATAAGCTTTTCTTTTTCTCTTTGCTTAATCCCTTTACCCTTTTCACCCAGCTCCCTAACCCCTTCCCCTCTGACAGTTGTCAGTCTGTCCTCTGTATCTATGAGTCTGTTTCTATTGTGTTTGTTAGCTTATTTTGTTCATTAGATTTCACAGATAAGTGAAATCATATGGCACGATATAATATTTATAATCTAGGTTGGATTTATTCCGTTTAGAATGTATGAGGATTTTTACTGAAGAATAAGCATCTGCCTTATAGAGTCTTCATTGCAGCCTGTGTTTCCCATGGCTTTATTCTTAAAATGAGTTTCAAGGATACCTGTGGGTGCTCTCTTTAGGTAGAGAAGCTCTATTAGTGGTCTTTTGACCTAGGAAGCAGCAATGATATCATTTGTAAGCAGAAACAGCAAGTACATGGTCACAGCCCATTAACAGAAATATGATGCCGGTAACACTGAGCTTTATTGACAAGCTGGAGAAAGTTTCATTCTTTATCTTTGAAAAAGCTGCATGCTCTATTTTCCTGCCTGGACAAGCTACCCGGGCAGCAGGGTTCAGTGGGGCTTTGAGGAAGGTGCCACACATGGTTAAAGATAACTTTTTTCTTGTTTATTCTGAAAACTGGCTTTATTCTGGAGAGACCTTGAGATTTGTGTAGGCAAAACTATAGGAGCCAACACTTTACACGGATGGCTAAAATGATCCAGTGTTATCACCACTCCTTTGTGTTGGGTGACTTTATCTGGGAAGATAAACTCTCTAATTAGATGATATTAGTACATTATGCAAAATTGGTTTATGGGAAAATTTCATCCTTAGGGTAGAAATTAAGCAAAGAGATTTCAAGTCTGGCACATTTTGAGGATAGAGCAGTTGCCTAGGAAGAGAAAAAGCCTGTAAAAAATTGCTCTAAGTAGCTAAAATCAGAATTATAATAATTCTAACACTGGTTTCCAAGTCCTTTTTGGAGTCACTAAAAGTCACTATAAATCGTACTCATTAGAAGGCACTACTTTATGTCAGTGATGTTAGAGAATGAATCTGCTGTGTGGAAGATCTCAAATTTAATATGAGTGTGGACTCATGTCCCCAGGGAGACCTTTCTAGATACATCTAGACACATGTGCTTAATGAACTCTGTGTTTCTTAGCAGCACTTACAAAACTTATAAAAATGGTTTAAAACTGGAAACACTGGGATCTCTGTTTCTCAGTCTTCTGGAGTTACACTTTTCTCTACCATTCAAATCATCTGTTTGTCTTCCCTGCCCCGGGGGGCATCTAATGACCTGACCTGCATCTCTTAGGATACTCAGGAAAGTACCTTTATTCTCTCAGCGTCTGTCACTTTCTGGTTGGAAAACTGCTCTGAGCTCCATTCCATCATCTCTCACCATCTAATTACCACTCTTCCTCACAGACCCAACCCTCTTGCCATCATTCTTCAAGCAGGGTAACTAACGATCCTTGTTTGCCTGGGATATGGGTTTTCTGGGCTAAAAATTGGAGAAACCCTGAACAAATCTATCTAAATTGGTTGTTCACCTTATTGTCTAGGACACCAGTATACAACTCTGTTAGGTATAACAAGTGTTCTGAGGAACTAGGAATGAAAAAGATGAAATGAAAGCATAAAAGAGAAAACAACATAAACTTAGGGATCAGACATCAGTGTTGGTAAGGGCTACATCAGTCCTCTCCCCTTATCCTTGGTCTGCAACAACACAACAAGCTCTCGCTGTTCTAACGCTACAATCTATCTTCCAGGGATGGAAAGTATGATGGACTAAATATTTGTACTGCCCACCCCCCAACTTATATGGTGAATATTAACCCCAATGTGATGATAATAGAAGGTGGGCCTTTGGGAAATGATTAGATCATGAGGGTGGGGCCCTCATGAATGGGATTAGTGGCCTTATAGAAGGGACCACAAGGAGTTCTCTCTTTCTCTCTCCACCATGTGAGATACAATGAGAAGAAAAAGCTGCCTGTAGTGAGAAAAGGGCCTTCAGCAGGGCCTGGTCATGCTGGCACCCTGATCTCAGACTTCCAGCAACCAGAACTGTGAGAAATAAATTTTCTGTTTTTTGCTTTTTTATAAGGCACCCAGTTTATGGTATTCTGAGATAGCAGCCTGAACTGACTGACAGAAAGGTTGCCAGTAAAATATGCAGAGAGGTTTCAACATGAGAGAGCACTGGCTTGCCTTTTGGAAAGAGGGCTCTGGCAGAATTCCACATAAATACTGTAGAAGATCTGGAGGTGCATGGAAATTGTCTCTCCGTGGTCAACACTATACTTTGTGCTGATCAGGCACTATTAAATGCCATTTGAGTCTAACCATAAATACCCTAAAATATATAAAGAGCACACTGAAAAAGATTTTATTATGAAAAACTTTCTCCCCTGTTAGTAATGATGGAGTTAAGGTATAAAATGGTATTTTAGTTTGGATTCCTCCAGAAACAAATCTTGAGACAAGACAAGGATCTGAGTGCAAGTAGTTTATTTGGGAGTTAGTTCCTGAAGATTCCAGTAAGACATTTGGGAAATGAGTCAGGGAAGGGAAGAAAACAAAAATGATATGTTATGTCAGCTACCACTGAGGACAATTTGAGATTCACCCCGCAGGAGGACTCTGGAAGCCAGGGTAGAACAATGTCCCTCAGAGTTATCCCACCTAAACATTGATGGAACTGGAATATTTATACTCAGACTCCTACCAGTCATGGGTTTGGGCTGTTCCCCAAAAGGGCTTTCATGCTCCGTGCTTTCAGCCTATCATACTTTTGCACATGTATCTGGCCACTAGGGAGAGCCTTTAGACAAGGATTTTCAGGGGCTAGCAGTTGGCCCTACATGCATGGAGCACCTATGGGCTCTGACAGCACCTACTATAAGTTGTTGAGCAACTAGCATTTTGCAGAATCAGGATTTGCATGTAAATCCATACTAGGTGCTGGAGGAAGAACTTAAAATGTCAGTAGGACCTCAACTAGGCATATCTCTGTGTCACAAGGAAGGTAACTATGTTTTATTTAATAAAGGTCAATATAGTCATACTGTTTAAGGATCATAATGACTATTCCAACTTGTTTTCTTTAACAACCCTCAAATGTGACCAAGGAGCATCATGAATTCGATTTCAACATAATTGCAGATGCAATGATCATGTACAAAGAATTCAGCAAAGAGATTGCCATGAAGTCCTCAACTGCAGTGGTCTAAATGGGTCAGGGATTTGCCACTAGGGATGGTGCTACAAAAGACACCAGGAGTTACTGGCTATCACCGAAGATTAAATTTGTTTTTTCCTTCTCTGCTACACTGACGGCACAGTTCCAAGAGCCAAGAACTGGGGAATGGTTTCATGTGAGGCAGTACTCAGTTTGGTAAGGAAAAGGGCGGATTGGAATATTGTGTTAAAAGAGGAAGCTGCATCCTTCTCAATGAAGGGCCTTTGTACCTGTCCGAGAGGTCCCGTGGGCACGTATAAATACAGAGCAACCTGGTTCTCAGGGAATAGCCTGCATGTGTCTTGCAGTCTCTCCGCTCCATACATGACACTTAGGAAAAAGAGATGGGAAGTGGAAAAGTTTGGACAAAGCCCTTTGGGTTATGCTGCTTTTTCCATGCACTGCAGGAAACTCCCCTCTCCTGAAAGGTAGCGGTCAGGCCTCCAAAGGAAGCTCTAGGGGGCGTGAGACACAGAAGGCTTTGCAAAAGTTAAGTGAAACACAACCATTCCTAGACTTGAGAGATCGCAGTGTTTTCCTCTCCAATCTCCAGTTAGACAGTTTATTTGAAATGGCATCCAACATGCCTGTCCCTAGGCTAGGAGTGAAATAGCAATTTTGAGGCTTGAACAGAAGGAGAAGAGAACAAAAAGATTTCAAGCCATCAAAATAAAATGGGACATGTTTTTGAAAAAAAAAAAAAAAAGGCAAACCATGTCAAAGATAGTTCCGTTCTTTGCTGAGACATAAAGAGCCAAAACTTGAATAAATAAATGTTAAGGCCACGTTCAAGAGAAACACTGTAGTTGGGCATAGAAAACAGATATGATAGCAGAGAAAGACATCATCCAAACCAATGGTTTTCAGCCACATTCTAAGCAGCAGAATGCTTTTATTCAAATGTAATCATAATGGACTTCAATTGATAAAGCAGATAAACATGCAGCTGCTGCAGTGGCGTGAGGGGAGGCCAAGGGCACTGTACCTCTGCCTCTCCCTTTCCTCCTGCAGCTGCTCCCGTAGCCCTGCCAGGGAATCCTCGCCCTCTGCAAAGCAAACATTGGACTGGTGCAGCTTCTAGCCACCTCATAGCTTCGCAGATATTACATATTATTAGTGCCTTTTAAACCAATAAACATACACTAATGAAGTTGCAAATCTTTCCCTTTTCCTATGCTCATGATTTTGCAGCCTGAAAACAGAGTTGAAACATAGAGCAGCCAGCAAAATCACAGGATTTGATTCAGCCCATCTCTCACTTCCTGGAGTCCCTGCTGGTGTTGGACGATGCACAGTATTCACACCAGTAATAAAATTCTCGCCTGACCTCGTGATCTGATTTATATGAACTTCTTATCTCCTCTTAGATCCTTGACCCAGGGACTGTCGGTAATTTGCATGGCTTCTACTGAGTGAGTCTGACACGTTTAATATTTATCTCGAGGAGGTCAGAGACCTTAGGTGAACTCTGGATCTGGTTAAGCTGAAATGATTAATTCATACATCCAAAAGCTAAAGGGTGCTTTCTGTGAATTGTCTGCATCGTTCTTTGAAATGCAGCAGGATGGTTTAATGGCTTAAATGCACTAGTGATGAAGCGATGAGGCGGGCTCAGTGCTTCTTGGTCCCATGAGGAACTGTAGGCACAGAACCAAAAAGGGCTATTTAGCCTTTGCTTAAGCCGTAACCAGAATGGAGAGAGGTCCGTAGCCCTGTAATTTCTATCATCATCAGTCTCCAGTGAAGAGTAGAAGGTGGGTCTGGATCGCTTCTGAGGGATGAGAAAGCAGCCTTTAATATGCTCGGTGCTTAAAGAGAAAGAATGGTGGGAGCAGGGGTTGGGAGAAATACAGAATCTCAAACTCCAAACCTTTTCCTGCCTGCAGCCTACTTTCTTGTCTGCAAAATGGGAACAAGAACCTACAATGATAGGTTATATTATTATTCAAAATTACACTTTTTTTCACCACCTTATGGGCGTAATAAACTTTTCTACCCCACTGATGGTGGGTTTGGCTTTGCAACTTGACTGACCTCATGCTGGGCAGAGGGTACTTCACCTTTTGGCTTTGACCTTGGCCACATAATTTGCATAGACTGATGGGATATCAGTAGATATGATGCAGTAACAGTTTAAAATATGTTTGCCATGAGAAAAACATGCTTTAACTGTCCTACTGTCTACGGAGGAGGTGAGTTTCATGGAGCAAACCTGGCTTGACCTGCAGCTTGGACCAGCCTATGCCACCAACCCCCAGGTGACCCTCAGCTATGTGAGTGAGAATGTTATTTGAAGTCACTGAGCTTTAGGGTGCTTTGTTACACAGCAATGGCTAACACACCCTCAGGTTATTAGGAGGATTAAATGAGGTAACATACATGAAGCACCCACTACAAGGCCCTTCAACCAGTAAGCAATAAAACTTTTCTGCAATTATAATTTTCTGCTATTCACATTAGTAGTTGGGAGAATATGTTTTTCCATCAAGTGTTTCTGATCAATAGATGGAGTCTTACAGAGTCTTCTGGCTGGAGCCTTAATAGTGGGAAATTCATGACAACCCCAGTTCTGTTCACATTTCACGGCAAGTTCCCCTCTGCCTCACCCTACCCTTCCGGTTCCTGCACATCCATCTGCTGGGGAACACAGAGAAGGTGACAAAATTAGACATCACTTTGGGACTTTGAAAAAGCGGTCTTTTCGTTGCAACCAATGAAAATGGTAGGCTTCGCACAAGTCTTTTTGGGTGTGTAATGCTCAGCGTGGGAAAGCTTGTGGTCTGATGCTGGCTCTGCCGAAGGAACTTAACCTCCCAGTGTTGCACTTCCCTGATTTACATAATGGGGCTGATTATAATTGCCAACCTCACAGGATTGTTGTACGAATTAACTAATGTTTGTAAAGTGCTTAGAGGTCCATAGATGAAAGGTGCTATATAAGCCTATTATTATGTCATCAAAAATGAAATGCCAATAAGATTACACTTTCATTTAAATTTCCATTAATTTTGTCATCATTCTAGATGAATTCTCATTGGTTTTTCTAGAGCAAAGATAATAAATAAATAAATGGGAGAAAGGGGTGATATATTAAAATATGAAGCATTCATATGGAAAGGAAATTAGCTAGAGAAAGCTAGCACTTAAAAGTGATTTTTAAATTATTATCCTTTAATGAGCCCTGATCATGTAATCAATATTATGTAAAACCTAGATATGGTCTCTGAGTTTACAAACTAAATTAAGAGACTGACTAATTAAATAGCTAACGTTTTCTACTTCAAGAGTGTAAAAAAATGAATGCTATATAAAGAACTATAACTCAACTCATTTTCTAATTGGCCCTCTTGTTATAGGAAATAGCCTCCAAAAATTTATAAAGATAAATGTATAAATAGTATATTTATGAAATCATCATGTTGTCTGCTTAACTCCACATCAGGTCTGTGTGAAATGGGTTGATATTCAGACTTACTAAACTGACCTGTAGGTAATTAGTACCATAAAGTTTGAGTATAAACCCTCTAATCAAACCAGGAAATGCTAGATCTCAAACACCTGGTTTAAAGTCCTCAATTTACAGATAAGAAAATAAAGACTCTGAGTCCTATATAATAAAAGCCTAAGATGCTAAGTGTCCGGTCGTCCAGTTGTCTGTTCAACCAATCAAAATGTAATATGCTAATGATATGCTAAGGCCCCCTCACCTGCTCGCTATGATGTGCACTGACCACCGGGAGGCAGATGTTCCAACCAGTAGGTTAGCTTGCTGCTGGGGTCCGGCTGATTGGGACTGAGCAAGATGGGCTGAACATGCCTTGGAGCTCTCTCATGGTCCCTCCCTGGCTGGCCAACCTCCCACGTCCCTCCCTGGCCCTGATCGTGCACCAGTGGGGTCCCTCGCCTGGCCTGCACCCTCTTGCAATCTGGGACCCCTAGGGGGATGTCAGAGAGCCAGTTTGGGCCTGATCCTGCAGGCCAGGGCAAGGGACCCCAATGGTTCACGAATTTGTGCACCGGGCCTCTAGTGTTTAAATAATTTACTCAGTCTCATAGCTAGAGGTTGGCAAATCTCTTCCTCCAAAGTCTCCATGCAAAGCCCATTCCAATGCAGCTATGAATAAGAGGAGAAGTTACTTATCCTATCTACTTAAAGAGTAATATGAAAATTTACCGTCACTCTAACACACAAGATAGCCGCCCCATGTGGTCAAAGATGGCTGCCCCCATGTGGACACAAGATGGTCACCACAAGATGGCCAGCAGGGGAGGGCAGTTGGGGGGGACCAGGCCTGCATTGGAGGGCAGCAAGAGAGGACCAGGGCTGCGGGGGGTGGGGGGGTGGCAGTTTGAAGCAACCAGGCCAGCAGGTGGAGGGCAGTTGAGGGGGACCAGGCCAGCAGAGGAGGACAGTTTGAGGCGACCAGGCCTGCAGGGGAGGGCAGTTGGGGTCAATCGGGCTGGCAGGGGAGCAGTTAGGTGTCTATCAGGCTGGCAGGGGAGTGGTTAGGGGCAATCCGGCAGGCCGGCAGGCGAATGGTTGGGAGCCAGCAGTCCTGAATTGTGAGAGGGATGTCTGACTGCCCATTTAGGCCCAATCCCACTCCAGGCAGTCAGACACCCCTAAACAGGCAGTCGGACATCCCTTGAGGGATCCCAGATTGGAGAGGGTGCAGGCTGGGCTGAGGGACATACCCTCCCTGCCACAGCCTCCGCCGCCCCCCGCCCCCCCGGTGCACGAATTTCGTGCACCAGGCCTCTAGTCCATCTTATAATATGGATTATTTCATCCAAGCTTCAGGCATCAAGCATACATTTGATGGACATTTTCAAGCCTCATTGTTCACTGAAGTAAGCATCTTGTATCAAAACCTGTAAATATCTGCATTGATCAGGCCACAATGGTGATTTAAGAAAACAAGACATTATTCTCAGTGTCTTGAATGCATAGAAATGAATCCTTTTTCCATAATTGTTAAAAGATGGCAGATGGGGCATTGGACTGTTTTCCTTTTGGGAAATTTAGGGGGTAGATGAAATGTCATCCAGTTCTCTTACTCTAAACATCTTATGCACCCAAGATGCCAGGTTCATTAAGAGTAGAGCATGGCACTAGCTCCTATGTTTGTAACAAGGAGAGTTCATTGAATTCTATTGAATTTTAATGGCAGTAGAAAGAGATGGATGCTGTTACTTCATTTTCCATTAGATAGATGCTATATACAGATAATAAAGGAAAAGTCTATTTAGAGTTCTAATGCACACTTATTTCTTAGGTTGTATCATGCTGCTGATGTCTGAAGATGCAAATTTTCTTTTTTTAAATTGGGAGCAGGAGCAGTGGTACCGAGTCCAACTAAACTTCACCGGGTTATGGATGGGGGAAATTATGTTTCATTTGATGACTGCACTGATGCCAAAAGAAACCTGAAAGACAAATGCCTGCCTTAAATATTGAGACAGAGATAGATGAACTAAAAGAAGCATTATAGGAAAACGGCAGCAAAGCCTGTACTTACTTGCTGGGAATCTTATTCCTTCTCTAGATTTGATTCATCTTTCCACTCCAGTGCCAATTTTACCCATGGATTCATTTTTTGTCTCTAAGAAATTGAAAATATTGGTTGCTTAACATTAAGATGCATAATCATGGGAACTTCTTCACTCATTCATGCATTCATTCATTCATTTCTTTCCAAGCATCTCTACTTAGTGGGAGTCATTGTGAGAGGTGTTATAGTGACAAATAGTATTGCTAATTTTTATATCATATTTCCTATGTCACATACTGTTCTGTATGATTTTACATATTTATTCACGTAATTCTCACTACAGGCCTATGTGATGTTGTAATTATTATTATCCCCATCTTTCAGGTGAGGAACATGAGACAAAGAGGTTGAGCAACTTGTCAAAGTCATTGTATTGTTGATGGTTTTTTTTTATTTTCTAGAATGTTTTCACATCTTAAAACCTTTGCTGTCTGGGAAAAGACTGCCTCTACTAGGGCTAGCCAATTCTCAGAGATGGCAAAGGGCTCAGACCGGAGCATGACTTGTAACTGCAAACCAACCCTGAGTCTTTCCTCCCAACTACTCCTTTTATCTACCTCTCACACGGCAAGCCAATATTTCCCTTGCCCTAAATAATGGTCGGGCCAGCTATCAGGATGGTAGCTCCAAACCTGCTGAAATTATTCAAATCAGCCAATTCTAAACTTTATTCTGCCCTGCCTTGCAGCCTTTCTCAAGGCAGATTTAGGTTTTCCTCTCACTCCTCATCTGCCTCCTGCCTGAACTTGGCACTTCCTCCTGCGGCCCCGAGTGGTGTGCCACACCTCTTGTTTTTTTTCAATGCCATCAACCTCTCCCTGTCATCACTCAGTCACCTTTATAAATTACAACTCAGGTACAATTCAATCACAGAGCTAGTAAGGAGGAGGGGGAACTTGGGACCCATTAGGCTGTCTGGCTCCAGTCTGTGTTCTTAATGTATGTGCTATACTGATATAAATAAGATACTGCCTTAAAGGGGCTCACAGTCTGGTGGGGAAGCAGAATCAAACGCAAACAGTTCTAAGAGTAATATGTAAATAAAACTATGAAAATGTCATTGTTATGTCTAGCTCACTGAATAATATTGTCAAGGTGAAAATGCTGCATATCTTGGTTTAATTAGTATTTGGCTAGAGTTTGTGTGAATTTGCTGCTTGATTCAATTCAACACATATTTCAGCACCTACTGTGTGTAGGCACTTCCTTCATGACTGAAGATGCCAAAAGGATCAGGGTTAGAACCCACCTCTGAGTAGCAGAGGGGAGGACATGGGCACCTAAACAAATAACTGTAATACTGTGCAATGGGTGCAAAAAAACCAGAAGAATGACTGTGGGAGCTAAAGGGAGGGGTAATTAACTCTGTTCCTCAGAGGAAGTTTGGGCAGATAAGCAGTAAAATTACTGTGAAAAGTGAGAAATTTGGAAAGTTGTGGGAGATGGCAGAAGGCAGGGGGTAGGGATAGAGAGGGTGGTGTCTCGTTCAGTTGAAAGGAACAGAATCAGCAAGCATTATGCAGGTCTGATGAGTTAGTTTGTGCCTTTGAAACTCTGGTTGCATCAAACGTAAAAAATGAGACTATTAAATTCAGAATG
Organism: Myotis myotis; assembly: GCF_014108235.1. Taxonomy (NCBI): domain Eukaryota; kingdom Metazoa; phylum Chordata; class Mammalia; order Chiroptera; family Vespertilionidae; genus Myotis; species Myotis myotis. The sequence continues at coordinate 36,995,981 of NW_023416317.1, read as the reverse complement.
AAAGCCAGTGGCACAGACCTTATTGTGTGGTAGTGAGGAGCAAGTCTGAGTAATAAAAAGAGGGCCAATTCTCAAATCTCAGTAGATCAGAAACGAAATCCTAGCTTTTTACTCATGAGCTATGTGATTTGGGGCAAGTTACTTAACCTCTCTGAAATTCAGTGGAAGTAATTTTACCAAGCCAGGACGTGCACAATGCCTAATACACAGTTAAGAAACAAAAGCAAGTTTTTTTCTATGTTCTGGACCCCTCTAGTCCAAAGGGCTTCTATACAGCTACATGTCTAGTCAGAAGATGTGTAGAACTCCCAGAAAGATTACATGAATTCCAGGAGTACTGCAAAGGCTAGAGTAGCAGGATGCCACATGGTTGGGTTTTTTTACTAACACCCACTGCACTATGAGAGATAAATAAGCTGAACCAACTTTCTGTCTTCCTTATTTCCTTGACCACCCTTTTAGCATCCATCATTCCTTTCCTGGATGAGCCTTAAGCACAAGGAGGCTTGTGAATTCTTGAACTACAGGAGGCTGGGGTATATTGGTGGAGCATTCCTCATGCAAAGCAAGGATGATAAATAAAAAGCAGAATTATGCATTAAACTGTCAATAACTTGCTTTCATTTCCAAGTTAGTGCTTTTCATTTCTTTGCCAGCCAACAGTCAGGCCCCAACATGTCTTCCATGTCTTCCTTCTTGGTTGCTGCGTTGCTGCATCAGATTACCCTGGGGTGCGAATTCACCACTTTATACATGTTTACTATGTGGCATGCTGTTTGGATCCATATATATATATATATATATATATATATATATATATATATATATCCAAATATATAAATATGTATCTATCTATCTATCTATCTATCTATCTATCTATCTATCTATCTATCTATCATCTATCTCAATGGCCTTGGTTCTAGGCTTTCCCACCACTGACTAATACTTGACTGTATACTTGAACTCAGCGCTTCTGGGATTCCATGTTGTCAGTAGTAAGACCGGAGTGATCTTTGGGTAATCTTTCTTCCAATGTCACACATTTCTATAACATTCATTGATCATTTGATCGCCTCTTACATGCCTATAGAAGTTGACTCTGTGGATAACTGGAGTGAATCCAATAGCATGTTTCTCAATGCCATTTTAACAAGAGTTCCATGGGGGAAAATCTGGAGTCAGACTGTCTAAATTATATCCCAATGCCTTCACATGTTACTCTGGTGACTTCAAGATAAGTAACTTAATTTTTATGGACTTCAGTCTCCTCTGCCATAAAAGTACCAACCTCATAAATTTGTTGTGGCAATTAAATGACATAATGTTTAGCCCAGTGCCTGGTATGTGGTAAATACTCAAAAGGTATTAGTTATTATTTTTATTGACAAGGGACAACTCAGTGAAATTAAGTTGTTCTTGGCTGTTCAATTCAGCATGTGGTTATTTAAATTTATTAAAATTGAATTAAAAATCAGTTTCTTCGTCGCTCTGACCACATTTTAAATGCTCAATAGCCACATGTGGCTAGTGGTGTTGAATTGTGCAGACAGTTTCCACCATCACAGTCAGTTCTGTTGGACAGTGCTGACAATTGCCGTTAAACTCTAGAAACATCATAAAATAAAAATGTGAAAGACTCCACATACTTAAAAAACACCCATTTGTGCATTCGATGGGGGCTTTAAACTCAAAGACATTCTCCCAAAATACCCACCTAGAGCACGTGTAAAGCTTTGGAAACAATTAGAGCCGGCACTGTTCCTCTTCACATTGTTTCCTGGCTGTCTCTCTCTGCCCCCTCCTCCACGTTCAATATCTCTCTGATGGCGTTACGTTCCATATGTAATATTGTTACAGGTGAAAAAATTGCTTCTTTCAATCCTGAAAGCGTCGCACATGTGCAGCAATCGCTCTGAAGGCCAGCGCGCTATTACTGCGGATCCAGGCCTCTCTCACAGTCTGCGGGTCAACAGCGTTCTTCTTCGCTTGCTAATGCTTTATTGTCTCTTAGTATACATTGGAATAATAATGGTAATTTATGCAGATAGTTTGTATGCATAGCAAATAATGAGAAACACCTGCAGAAATCTCCCTCCTTCTCTGAGTTCAGCAACTAATTATATTTTTAAATAATGGCTACCATTGAACACAATTATCCAAATCACTTTAAGTAATGGAATCTTTTTAAGGTGTTTTTGAAAATTTTAGCACAGTTTTTAAACACTCATTTTTATCTGGAAGATGAGAGTGGGGGAAAAAAAATGCTAGTGGGTGGATTTCTCACCCCCCAAAATGGTATCTGCCAAGAGTGGATCAGTCCTGGATTGTCCGGGGGCCCCTGGTCTGGCTCCCAAGACTATGGCCAGCTGAATAAAAGCAAGTTTTCCGCAGAGTTCGCCCTGCTGATTTTGGCAGCTTGCTCCTCCTTCCCTCTCTCTTTCTTAATGCAATATAAAATAATTAGATTACCTCTAAAAATTCTCTTTCAGAACGTGGAAATTGCCACATGATTTTTCCCTTCTGTCCGTCAAGTAGTTGGGGCGGACACGCACCGGCTGGGCGGTCAGAGAGGCAGTTTGTTTTGTCGTCCTGAGCCTCAGTTTCCTCTTCCACACAGCCGGCAGGCGGAGACAGATCATCTCCAGAAAGCTTTCTAACTCCAAAGAACCACAAGCCCATGATAGCCACAGGCTCTGAGCCCTAGGTATCAGGAATCATGTTCACCGAAGAGAATCTGAAAATAGAAAGGGTTGGCCAAGAGTAAGACTAGTAAGAAATACATGTTGTCTCCCGCAGCTAAACCCTAGGTTGTAGTCTTAATTAGAATAGGGTCCCAGGAATATATATCTCAACATATATGTATATATGAATATCTCATATATTCATATATATATATGAATCTCATATATATATGAGATTCATATATATAGAATTCATATATATATAGAATTCATATATATATATTTATGAATCTCATAAATATATATAGATATATATAGATATATATAGATATATATATTATATGGTGATATAATGGTTTGGTGGTTGAACATAGACCATTTGGGAAATTTACATCTTCTTGGGTACATGCTCTCATTGCTAGCATCTGTGAATGTGATCAATTCCACCTCCTTCCATGCCTAAAATCCGTTTTCTATGTGCCTTTAAGGAATTATTCTGCTTTAACCTGCTAACCTGAGAGAGTGACAGTAATAGACACAGCACAAGCAAGTACAGGGAGAGATTAAGAGTTTGAGGGTACACATCCTATAGAAACCAGTTGATGATTAAAAACATACCCACAAGTCGCTAATAATTGTGCATTTGTAGGAGGAGCCTGCCCCCGGTCATTTGCGTTTGTATTGCTGTCATGTACCAAAAGGCAGAAAGAGAAGTCTAGGAAAGCAATCACAGGCACCTGCTTGGCACTAACTCCCTGGGAAGTGAGAGGGCCACCTTCCGACCCCGGTGAGCATGGAAGAGGTAGCCAAACACCACCATGGATTTCTTTTCAAGTTCACTATTTGAAGAAAGTCATTCTTTTCCATTTTGGAATTCGGGCTAATGAAGTTGATGCTAGTCCTCTTTTCTGAACATGTAACCTCCCTTTGTTACGTGAGCTTCTTAGATGACTCATCTTGCAGGTGGGAAGTTAAAGATGAACTGCCTGTGCTCTTCTGCATAAAACGGAGGCTGGTCAGCAAAGTATGCAGAGGTGGCCTGCGTGGCCTTGCTGCCTTGGCAATGCAGTGAAGAGACTTGGAATGTGGTGACTGAGCCTGATGTGGGTGGAAGTAGGGGAGGGAGGAAGGGATTGGAAACAGAAGAGTCACTAGCCTGGTGTTAGTGATGATATGATCGCTATGCTCTCGCTTCTTGGCAAATAGCTCTTTTTCCACCACCCTCCCCAGGACACCCATAAAGTGTTCATTTCCATCCAAAACCTCACTCCCCATGTTAAACTTCTAAATAAATAAACTCTATGGTGAATGAGAAGGATTGTAGCTTGAAAATGGCCTGACAAATACAAATGCTTTTATTCTTTAAAAAGGATCCTTGGCGTCGAATTGAAAGATGGTATTTTTATTACTCGGGATTTTGAAGTTTACTAAGAGACATCGCATCCATCTTGATCCCCCCTAGGTACTTCTGGTCAAATGACCACAAGAGCAGCTTCTTGTCTCTGTTGCTAACACCACTTTACTTTTACATTAAACATGATCTGAAGAAAAATCTACTTAAGGGACATCTCTTGGCTGTTGCCATTCTGCACATAGCTTAACACCGAAAGAAAGCTTTTGTGAGCTGTTTACAGTTGCTGTGTTAGAAGAATGCTCTCGATCACAGTAATTTGGAGAGTGTAAGATGGTGGCCCCTGGAGAAATGTTACTGAAAATAAATCTTTGAGAGCATTATATCAAAGGTGCTTGGAAAGACCATTTTTGAGCAACTGGCTAAGTGTAAGATTTCCCCCTCTTTCCGATGAACTTTGAGGATAAAATGCCCGAAAGAACAAATCTAGTCTAGATTTAATTCTGTGCTTGTAATGTTTCCTCAGGAGAGGATACTGTGAATAGTGAAGTTCTAACTCCATGTCTGAAGCCTTCCATGAGAGCCTAAAAGGCATTTTCCCCAACATCCTCATTCACATTTTCAAAATTGTCCTAAAATGCGGATACTATATCTCAAAGGAGAAGTCCTTGTACCTGATTGAAAAATAGGTAAGTAAGGCCCGGGAGACCTGGGAAGCCCTCCAAATAAAATATGCAAAGCTTAATACTGTATGGTTCGTGGTTAATCCGTTTTAATGTTGCAAGAAATGTTACTTCCTCACTTTTCCAAATAGCAGTACTCCAGCATGGCCACAAGGGGGAACCGTTGTTTAAATGTTGGAAGAATTGGGTCCTTTGAGGAATTCCTCCAGCTCAGATTTCTTTTTCACATTAAGAACCTGGTCAAAAGGGCTGAACAAAAAAAGTAAAGGGACAGATGCAATCATCGATGCAGTTCTATTTTTTGATAGCTGAAGTATTTCAGCCCTTCAGCATTCACAAAATTAAAGGTGCTGCTAGGGCTGCAGCCTGGCTCGCAAAAACCAAAAACCAGAGTCAAGTATCGAATAGGAACGCATGTAAATAAAGAAAGCACTGACGGTCTTTACGTTTCCATTGCTCATAGTTTGCCTAAGAACAGGGCAAACTTTTTTTTTTTTTGGGTGTACACAGGACACGTTGAAATATATGGAAACAAAGACAAATCCAAACCCTTCGCTCAAAGTGTTGTCTGTTAAATAGCAAATGATCACAGTGATCGGTAACCGGGAAGGGGAACACATGCTGTAAAGAATTCTTGCTTACAGCCCTTCAAACCAGTGCAGTTGTGAAATCCTGATTAATGTGATAAAAGACATATAGAATGGCCTCTTAGAGGCCGCATGGCACCGGGCTGGCACAGGTCCAGTTTCTGCACCAGCAGAGCTGCAAAACAAACTGGGAGATGTTGGATGCCAGTAGGGCTTTTATAGGAAACCAGATGACGGCTGAGATTATGAATCTTGACAGTTTCCTGATTTATTGGGACGTTGTCATCCTCTTCTTTTGTATAATTTGGCAAATGATCACAGTATTAGACTTAGTGGAGGCAAAGCTAAGGGTTCCGCCTCCTCTCACAGTGGCAGCAGGTAGAAAGCCATAGGCTTGGGTTTAGGCGCGAGTTGGATGAAATGGATTTTCAGTTACCTGCTGTCATTTGAGGACCCCCAAGTTGGGGTTTTCTTATGACTATCAACCCACATCCAGCGATGTAACTAAAATGTGTGAATTATCTCATAGAAATAAATCCGTTTATTTGATAAATCCAGAGCAAAGGTGACTAAATTTCAAACCAAAGTCTCTAGCTCTCAGAAACAATTCCTGTGAATCATGCAGGCAAGGAAAAACAAAGAAAACAATTAGAAAATACTAATCATCTCTAAAAGCCATTCCTATAAATTGTTATTCTCTGCAAAACAAAAGTGTATGGAATTTCTCCCTCTGAATTGTTCATGCAAAATTACCAAAACAATCTTGGGTGACTTCCTAGACTTGAAATTAGAAAGCATTTGACATGTTTTATTAGTGATCTCCCTCACCATGATAGTTTTACATTCTATTTTTTGTAATCCCTTGCATTTAAATAACTGCAGCAGAAATTAAGCCTCAATAAAAATGTATCACAATTAAAGATCACTTCCAACTAAACAATGTTATCCCCAAGACAGTTTTATCAAAATATAAAGTCCCAAATTTAAAATGCTTTAATTGACCACTTTTTTTTTTATTAAGAAAAGCCATGTCTGCACCTATGTTTCAAGACTGACATATTGTGCAATAAACAGCAATCAGCCTAAAGATGCTATATTAAACAAACCAAGTTTTGTTTTGCTAAACTAAGCAAAATTAGTTGAATGCCCTAAGTAATAGTTGCTGGTATTTTTTTTTCTAAATTATTTCTCCACTTGTTTTTGTGTCTATGCATAAATTAAAAATCTGCTGAAATTTATTATTCATCTGAGATGTAATTAATATGCAAAATTATGCAAATTAAGATGCAATTAGGCTTCAATTCTCTAGTGGAATTTTCCATTATAATTTAATACAAAGTAATAGAGTAATTGGTGTCACGTGTAATTACGGTTACTCACGTGTACTTGCAGACGTGCAAATGATGTGGTATATGTTAGTTATCCTATGCAAATGGCTCATGCAATCTCTTAATACTTGGGAATGAAGTAAACAAAGATGGTCTTCAAAAAAAAAAAGGGTGAGAGGGACCCCTTTTTCTTCTCATGTGTTGCCATTTTGAAGAACTATGTGAGCAATTGTAACTAATTTCCCTGCATTTATTTCTAAGAATGTTAAACTTGGTGTTATATAGTGCATTGTTTATTATTTAGCAAAAATGAATCTTTAAACAGAGACCTAACATGAATGCATACAGGATGAGAGCAAGCTGTGGAAGGAGGCTGGGGCTGTTTTTGCATGAGGCTCACAAAGGTCCTGTCTCTAAAAGAAGGGACATAGCCAACCCGGCCAAAGGAATCATTGTCACACTATTGTGTTCGTTGATTCCTGATTCCAAAGTTGACCAGTTTGCCTCACCATCTCTTGGGAAGCCAGACAGTTTAATTTTCCAAACCAAAATGTCTTGCCTCCTTACTTTTCAGAATCCTAGAATTCCGTGTTCTTTCCTGCTAAGCATGTAAAGCAGTGAACGAATTATAGCATTCTCCCTGTCACCAGCTCTGCCATGTGGTTCGAGGGGCTCAGCCGCTGACCGGCGTGTCTCGTTGTGTCTCCCTGGGGAAAAGAAAGGCAAGTCTCCCGCGTTTGTCCGGAGCCTGGAGCTGTGGCTTCTCATTTCTCCATGAGAAATGATTACCGCTTGTTTTAAAACACCCATGCTGTGTTGAATCCTGCACAGAAAACATGATGATCGCGACACTTTCCTTCTCATAACTGAAGCACACACTTTAAGACGAGTATTTTATATTCTCAGCTCCAATTAACCTGAAGTGTTTCTCTTCCCTGTGTCTCCCCCGCACCCCCACCTACTTCACCTGAGTGTATCCTTCTACCCTTTCCTAACAGGGAGTCTTTCAGGGAGGGGATGTGTGATGCGCTTTATTGCAATTAACAAGAGTGGGCACTAACAGAGAGGAGACGCAGGATATAGAATAGGGGTAAACAGCTTCACTCTTTCCTCACTCCGTTCCCGTTCCGTATCCTTTCCCGCCACCTCCTCAGGATGGGGATTGTGAAAGAACAGGCACAAATCAGAGAAAAATGAAGCTATCATTAGCCTCCCACGCTGCACCCTCTCACAGCCCCACCCATTCATCCCTATGTGGCTTTTCCATTCATTTCAATAATAATACCAATTACTATGCAGGCAGGGCCATTCTTCCTCACATTTGCAGCTCACTGTGGGCATTTATGCTTCACTCTGAGCAATATTCATATCTTCAACAACATCGATGATACAGCTGTTGTACAGTCATCGCAAGTGAAATATACAATGCCCTGTTCAGCTTGTGGGATCCTTTGGAACGGTGGAAGTTGGGGTAGGAGAGGGGTGACCCTTATCCTGACTGATTTCTCTCTGGTGCTGGCCTCATTCTCTAAGTCCTGATACATCCAGGGACTGAGGGGGGTCAAACTGATACAATTCAGGACCAAAATGCGGAGGCAACATTGTTTTTCTCTCAGAATGAGGGACTTTGGGATTCAGGTTAAATGGAGAAGTGGGAATCCCCAAAACCTCAGCATCACAAACAGTGCCTTTTCCTGGACCCACTGTGGCCAAGCAGCCCAGGACAGAGAGAACAACTTGGACTTAAACGGTCTGAGACTATCCAGTCAGAATGTCCAACTTTGGCCTATGATGTCGGCACTATTTTCTCTTTTTCCTCATCAAAACTTCCCATCTTCTCTCACCTCCAAAAAGTTATATTTGTGGCCAAAACAAATATTATGGGTTTCTTAGTTTTACTTTTCTGAGGAACTATACTAGTTCAATCTGCCCTTCCCAAAGAGACCTAACCCATGAGACCTTCTGTGCCCCATCATCAATTCTTCCAACCCCCATTAGCATGACAGTCTACAGGTAACCACCATTCACCTATGTACTGTCACATACAATCAATACAGCTCAGATTATTCCTATTTTATAGGTAAAAAAAATTCCTGTCTTAAGGAAGGCCATGCAGGTAATTCATGAAGAAACTGAGATGAGTAAAATTGCTAGTTTCCCCCCCCCTCTCTATTTTATTTTTCTTTATCAAATACTTTGATATTCCTTCATCTTCTAGGAGCTTTGCAAAGACTCTGTGGGATAAAATGTAACATATTCTTTTTTTACACTCAACATGAAGAAAAAATATCTTAGGATCAACGACATTTTGACAGTCCTCCTCATCCAAACAACAGTTATGACATAGCTGCCAATTTTGTATATGCACACAATTTGTTGTTAATCCTGGTGAATGACTGAGCAAGTGAAATCCTTTGACTGTTTAGCCAACAATCTTCAACTTAAGGACCATTTAAGAAAAGAATACAAGTCTCTGTGTTGTCTGACATTTGACATTTTCTGGTAAGATCAAGAAAGTGTCAGCATGAAGACTCACTATGAGTGTCAGCAACTTGGAAGAATTCCTGGAGACAGTGGTGGAGCCATCTATTAAAAGCTTTATCATCAATAACACTCTTAATAGAACCAAGGATGATTCTGGGTAGAAAAACAGAGTCAAAAATTAATTCATAGTTGTCAAACTCATCAAGAATACCAAACCAAATTATTTCACTTATATTTCTTTTACTTATCACCCAAGCATGATAAATGATAATTATATCAAACTAACACTGAAAGATCTCTTTCAATAATTATAAAACAACTATTCTGCATGGTAAGAAATCATGGTATCAGAGCTTAATTATCAGCCATCTTTTCTTTTTTTAGGGACACATAAAAAATAGTTCATTGACATTCAGAAGTCTCTTAGAAACCAGAAAATGTATTAGTATCTTATTTGATCCTCATAGACATCCTATAAGATTGGTGTTGTTAGTCTGAGTATAGATTAAGGTTTGAGATACAGAAGTAACCTCAGTCCTTAGTCTATAAAAGTAACCTTAAACTGGGGACTGTACCTGCAACCCGGGCATGTACCCTGACTAGGAATCAAACCAATGATCTCTTGATTCCTGGGTCAGTGTTCAACCACTGAGCCACACCAGCTGGGTTATTACCCTCTTTTGCAGATGAGGAAATTAAAATTTTGAGAGATTAGGTAAATTGCCAAATGTCATAGAAACAGGAGTTGATGTTGAAGTGCATGAATTCAAAGATGGGAAATAAAGACCATGTTCTTTCCATAATATAATAATGCTGTTGTGAGTTGGAATAAATATCAAGTGAATTGATTTGAACCATATTGAACTGGCCTGGAAAAATCTGCCACAATGCAAAGATATGGGACTCATGACGCTGTAGTTCTCTTATTAATTATGGTGTATCATTACAGCCAATCACAATATGCCTATTTCCTAAGGGTGATTCTTTAAAATATTGAACTGTTAATATGTTTTAATCTACTTTTATTAATAAAAGTTTTAGCTAATAAAAAAAGTTCTGAGCCAAACTCTTGGGTGATTTATATTGCTCTAATAACACCCAACTCTTTCTTTGTGAGAATGGCATCTTTGGTGTCAGAGCGCAGGAGAGAGGCTGATTAGCATTGGTTCGTAATACTCTGGTCTCATTTGACCTGTCCACATGGGGCAAAGCTGTCTGAAATGATAATCACAGTAGGGATTCACTAGTACATCAAATGCCCAGAGCAGCTTTCTGAGGCAGCTTCCATAACTGGCTTTCCAGTCATCTCACGCTTTGAGCCAACAGACTTAAGGAAAAAGCAGCATCTTGTATTCATATCATTGAGGAGTGCTACTTACAGAGCTTTTGAAATAGATCAGGTTCAACTGCCTCATTTCTCCAAAGAGGAAGCAATGCTGATATCTGGAACCGATCTTACAGTTTATCATTTATACAGAGTATTCACACAGCCATTATTGCGTCTGTTATGTGAGGCCTCAGCCCTATAAGGTTAAGTAAATTATCTAAGGTCACATGGTTAATTAGTGACAAAATGAAAAGAAAATGTTAGAAACCCCAGGTTTATTAATTGTGTGTTTCTCTCGGAGCTATTTGCTTAACAAATATATTTTGCAGAATACCCAATAGATGTTGTACTTAGAACTTAGAGTTGGCATGACAAAAAGAGAGTGTGAAATATTCAATAAATGCTGAATTGCCCTCAACTAGTAGACTAATTGCAAAGAAGAGGTGTTGCCAATCCAGAGTAGGAAGTGACAAGTGCCTAGGAGTGGTTCTAATACTTTTCTAGGAGAGTTCATGTAGGGTAATTATATTGACCTCAGTGAAGAGGAACATTCTTTAGAATTTGTAGGACACAGGACATTTGAATAGGTTTTTAGATAGTCAGTATTTGAATATGAATTATGTACAGCAGAGGAAATTGTTCTAGACAGGGAACAGAAAGCAGAAAATATCCGGAAAACAATGAGAACTCTCCTTAATTCCCAGTCACATTTTAAAAAATATTTTAATGTCTAGAATACCATGAGTTGTCTTAGAATCAATTTCAAAAAACACTTTCCATCCGTTAGGCCAGTGGTCGGCAAACTCATTAGTCAACAGAGCCAAATATGAACAGTACAACGATTGAAATTTCTTTTGAGAGCCAAATTTTTTAAACTTAAACTATATAGGTAGGTACATTGTTATTAACTTAATTAGGGTCCTCCTAAGGCTAAGGAAGAGCCACACTCAAGGGGCCAAAGAGCCACATGTGGCTCGCGAGCCGCAGTTTGCCAACCACTGCGTTAGGCTATGGGGTAGCATGTGTATTAAATGAACGGTGGACTCTTCAATCAATGGTGTCTCAGGGTCAAGGACTTAAAACTCATTTCTACAAAATTGAAGATGAATGAAGATGAGTAGCAGAACCTTAGATTCAAAATGTAAGTGGTGAAGAAAGCATGAAAAACCCTGAATGACAGATTAAAATTGTTGAGACTTTATTAAATGGACAATCAGGAGCCATTAAAGGTTTTTGATGAGTAAGAGGTAATAGGATGAGAACAGTGTTTAGGAAATTAAATTGACAGCATTATGTAAGTAGGATGAAAGTAGAAAGGCAGAAGGGAGGCAGAATGCTGAGAGGTCAAATATCCTCGCATTAGTGCTATCTCTTAAAAACATCTTTTTTCCCCATTTAAATTCATATATAAATAATTTTTATACAGTGGAATATTATTAAGCAATAAAAATGAAAAAACAACAACAACAGTTGACTCATGCCACAACATGGGTAAATCTTTCAGACAATATATTGGGCAAATGAAGATAGGCATACTAAAAAAAAAAAAGCAAAAAAAAAGCACACTTTATGTTTTTTTTTTGTGTGTGTTTTTTTATATATTTTATTGATTTTTTACAGAGAGGAAGGGAGAGAGATAGAGAGTTAGAAACATCGATGAGAGAGAAACATCGATCAGCTGCCTCCTGCACATCTCCTCCTGGGGATGTGCCCGCAACCCAGTTACATGCCCTTGACTGGAATCGAACCTGGGACCTTTCAGTCCGCAGGCCGACGCTCTATCCACTGAGCCAAACCGGTTTTGGCAATGGTTTTTTAATGTATGATATTTCGGAACAGGAAACACTAACATATTGGACAGAGGATTTACCAGGAAGAGGCAAGAGAGAACTTTCTACAGTGATGGAACCTTTTCTATCTTAATAGCAGTGTAAGTTATGTGGATACAGGCATTTATCAAAATTCATGAAATTGTACACTTCAGATTTATATATTGTACTGCACTCTTTACTCTCTACAAATAAATATTACAGTCTACTTAGGAGGAATGATTTTCACAATGGTATAGACAACTAATTTCAAAATAACTATGTGTTCTATGACTGCACAAAGATGCTAACAGGTGCCAGATTTTCCTCTGTTGGAGTTATAAATAGGGAAAGGGAACAGCTAGAATAAACACAGGAGGTTGGACTGGACTTGGAATAATCAGATAAATTACTTATTTTTAATATATAAATAGATAGATACAGAAATATGTGTGTATTCTTGTTGGTGTTTTCCTAGCTCTGAACACTGAAAGAGGTTGACAGCAATGACATACTGGTAGCAATGAGCACAGCTAGTATTCATATCTTGGCTCCTAAATACCATTCGCCCCTAAAAAAAATACCAGGGCCCCTTGGAGGAATGATCAATATCAAAGCTAAAGCTGAAAAAGTACAAAAGGAGTTGTTCAAGAAACTAAGAAAGTATTCAAAAATGTTGAAATGTTGGAGGTATGTCTAAAAGACACAAGATATATTGAAAGGGCTATGGATGACTGAAATCTAGAACAATTTGACTATTGATATGAATAGTGCTAGGAATGGATTGTAATCCATCCCATAACATAGAAACATGTGAGTCTAACTTGATATGAAAATAAATACGTGAATAATGCATCAGGTAGTAGGGTGGTGGTAGGAATTGACAGGGAGGTGAAGGCAGGTGTCAGGTCGTGGGGGCCACATCTGCTTTTCCACAGCCCTCTGCTTGGAATAGTTTCCCCGTTTCTCACCAGCTTTGTGTCCTCCTTCCCTCACTCCTTCTCAAGGCTCCGCTTATATGTTACCTCTTTTGGGAAGGTTTCTTGAATTCTTAGAAGCATCTTGGTGAAGTCATTAATTATTGACCATTTGTTGTCACTCTTGTTTTTCATAATGCCTTTCTCTCTCAGTATAGGCAGCAGAAATCCTTCTTCTATTCCTTAGAACTTTCTTTTCTCTGAGGCTTATGTTAGCCTCTCTATTTTTTATCTCCATCCTCAACCCACGCTGGTGAGAGACTTAGGTTTTAAGTCTCTTTTTTTAAAATGCTTTGCTATGAAGGATGTGGCAACATTAATTGCATTGTATTAAATTGTATTCCATCAATTAGTTATGAGCTATGAAAATGATAGTAATAGGGGTCAATTTAGAAAAAAATTAGTTTATCTTGATGCCAGCTGTGAAAAATGCATAAGACTGGCTGGGAGCCAATCACAGAGGCCCTGTAAGGTACACCTTTCCACCTGCTTGCAGGAAAAACCTTATTTAAAGGGGGAAAAAAAATGCAGATAATTGCAGCTCTCCTTCTGTCCTGTGATTCAGAGCTGGGTTCTATTTTGCTCCCTGATTGGATGGTTCTGGTCAGGGTTCTCTGACAATAGGTGACTCTGTCAGCCAGTTAGTTGTATGGAATGGTCACGGTGACCTGTCACAATGATGGAAGTCAGATAGCCCTGGAGGTACCAGGATGCCCTCTCACTTAGGACCAGAAGGAAACCTCATGCTGGATTCCAGGCCTCCCTTCCCCCTCCTTCGCTCTGCTGAAAATAAGAAGCTACACAAACACAACCCACCCCTCATCCATTCTTTCTGAAGATACACAAACATCAGGGCCATATCAAGAGGAAGTAGATCCCCCCTGAGGCAAGTGGAAATTCCCCACGGTGGATTAGACCTTTGAGGACAGGCTCCTTGAAACAGCAGGTACAGCACATTATAGGTGCCTGTCACTCTGCTGTCATTTGATGGTTTCATCTTGCTGGATACAGACATCGTAGCTCTATCTACTTTAGCCAGTTGAGTTTGATCATATTATGTAATGATAACAGTTGCAAACTGAGGCCAGATGAGCACCTCTTTGAAACAAAACTCAGGGAATATTTAATTCTTAAATGTAAGCACAGCCCTAGCATCTGAGTGGCTTTGGGAAAGTTAGCATTCCCAGTGATTTCCCCCCCCCCCCCCCCCCCCCTATTTTTAGAGGCTTCTTCAGACCTGTGTGCTGATATTTTTATAATCATGAGAATTATTGTATATTATAAACAGTTCATTATAACCTGGCCATTTCCAATGTACACAATGGGACCAGATCTTCAGCCTTAGCATGTTCTCAGGATAGGGTCATATGCATGACCCCTACACAGATGATTTAATAACCCCCATTTTATAGATAAAAAGAGACTTGTGGAGATGGAAACATTTTCTACTTATAAAAGGAAGAGATGTATGTAAATTCTGGGATGAAAAATAAGGAGTTACTCATAGGAAACTGAGCAGCAAACTGTATCTTGAGAACATAAAACAGTGATGGAGAGAAGAGACATAATTGGTTATTATCTAGCCAGAGGTCCGCAGGAGTAAGTTAATTCCAGCCCTTATTATCTATTGGACTTGGACTTGATATGTTCATGAATGTTGCTGAGCTCTGTCCAGGGAATGGAGACACCCTTCCCCAAACTCACCCAAATATCTTGCCGATTTGTGGGGCCTGGGGGAAGGGCAGATTGAAAATGCAGATGACTCAAGGTCCTTCTATCATATGCATGAAAATAGTTCCCAGCTCATATCCACTGTAGGATATGACTCTGTTCCTTCCTTTTGTGATTCTTGTCTTCTACTTCCTTACTCTGTGTTCAGGCCTTGGTGACTTCTCACTCAGTACTACTTACTTCACAGCAGGATGATGCAGTAAAGCTAGGGGAGGGGCAGTTTTAATTTTCAAAAGTTTTGTTTTATGCTCAAGATAAAACAATTTAGGATAAAATATCTTCCAGAATCAATTTTTCCTGCCGTTGAGGAGAGGAAAAGATTTTATGAAATAGGAGAATGGTGAAGAAAAGGTGGAGAGTACCAAACAAAATTGGATAATTATGTATTCCAGCAGTGAGGCTCTGAGTCACCCACTAGGCTTTTTCCATGCTTAATTCTCTACGTATGTTTAATCCCCAGAGACATGGTAGAATAGCCATGGAGTTTGAGGGTTTCAATGTAAGTGAAAAAAGGCAAAAGTTTCATAAGTAGCATGGGAGGATGAAGGCAAGACTTAAGTTTCCCTGTTCCCAAATGGAGAAGGAGCAGAAAAAATATCTATGATCAGACAATAAATCAGAGAATATTTTACTCTGAGGTTAGCCTATTGTCATTCAGGCCATTAAAGAGGAGTTGTATGCTGGTGTAGGCAGAAGGTAAGTCCAAGTTCAGATATTTAGGGGCAGAAGAGAAAAATTAACCAAAGTTAACAGGCATTTTGTTCTGATTGATCAGAGGACAAAACAGTGCAGCTAATCATTAATGAGGCAAAGAATGGGATTATGGAAGGTCCGTGCTGCCCTTGTCACGGTAAGCTGGTGGAATCCATGAGTCTTCTCTAAGTCATGTATGGAGAGATGTTTCTTTGCAATAAGCAGTTCCTTAGAACTAAAAAGAGTAAGGGGAATTTTTTTAACCTTTGTTGTTTTCTGGGATCATGATTTAATATTTTAAATAGACACACAGTAATTAGAAAAATGAATCTGGTATGGTCAACTCTAAGTATACTTGTATTTCAACATAAAGAAGAAGGTAGAGGAGCCACCACTGCAGCAGCATCCAGGAACAAAATAAACATTCCTAGAAGAGGGACAAAATATTAGCTTCAGATTTCTTATCAACATTCAATACAAGAAAGCTGTAGCAACTAGATACCCAAGTAAAGAGTGTGAGCCAAAGATTGCTTAACCACCAACATTTTATATAACATGTACAGTCTATTCTATGACCAATTTGATCTTGCAAGACCTCAAAATATTAAGCCCTTCTTGAAAAAGTTAGTAGATGGAACTAAGATGGCGGCATAGGTAAACACCGGGAAATTGTCGCCTCACACAACAATTGAAAATTACCGCAAAGGACTGAGCAAACATCATCCAGAACAACAGGAAGGCTGGCTGAGTGTAAAGTCCACAACTAGAAGGAAAGAAAAGCACGCTGAGAGCCAGAGGCGCTGCGGAGGTGAAGTGCAGAGGTACGGTGGCGCGCGCGCGCGAGGAAAGGGGGTAGCACCTGAGGACGCGGCTGACTTTTTGAGTCACAAGCTCATGACTGCTCTGAACTCCGGTTCCGGGAAGTCTCTGGGGACCCAGGTCTCACACGGGGAGAGGCTGGTCTGTCCGGCAGCGGGCGAACTTGAGGGCGGCTTTCCCTCAGAGGTGCTTGCAGCCGTTACCGGAACACTGAGACGCGCGACTCCGGGCGGAGAATCGGCCATGGCTGCTTTCTCCGCCCTCTGACTCCCTGAGACCCCGCCCCACCCAGGCTGCGGCAGAGGCTTTTGCATGTGAATGTACCTAACTGCAGCCGAACCAGGCAGACCTGGAACTTCCAAGAGAAGGCCCAAGGCCCCGCAGCGGCTTGCATTGCTTCACAGCTGAGCCTCTTCGTGGCTCCTGCTGTGTGGCCTCAGGCAGAGGCTGAATTAGCACCTCCTTAGATCCAGGAGCCACTGTACCCAGTGATCAGAGGGGGTCCATCCAGACTGCAACTCCTCAGATCCATAAGGGACGCACTCAGGGAGCAGACTCAGTGAGCACCAAAGCCCCACTGAAGCAAGTCTTGCCCCAGAAGGGTGTCTTCAGCACAGAAGTTCTCCCACTTTAGACACAGCTGATTCTCACAGCCAATTGGCCTGGAGGTCAATTCCTCCCAGTGATTCTACAACAACCAAGGCACCAAGAGTGCACCAAGAGTGTCCACCCCAGGTAACTGGGGAGGCTGAGCTACTGGGCCCTACAGGACACCTGGCGCACAGGGCCACTCTATCAACACAGGGAAGCTGCCAAAATGCGGAGACAAAGAAACAGGTCACAAATGGCAGAAATGGAGGAAAGCAAACGATTGGATATAGAGTTTAAGGCCACGGTTATAAGGTTTTTCAAGAATTTTATGGAAACCGCCGATAAATTTAATGAATCCCTCAATAAGTATAGGGAGACCATGGAGGACATGAAAAAGGACCAACTAGAAATTAAGCATACACTGACTGAAATAAAGAATAATTTACAGAGATCCAGCAGCAGAAAAGAGGATCCCAAGAATCAAGTCAAAGATTTGAAATACAAAGAAACAAAAAATACCCAACCGAAAAAGAAAAAAGAAAAGAGATTCCAAAAATATGAAGATAGTGTAAGGAACCTCTGGGACAACTTCAAGCGTACCAACATCAGAATTATAGGGGTACCAGAAGAGAGAGAGGGCAAGATATTGAAAACCTTTTTGAAGAAATAATGACAGAAAACTTCCCCTACCTGGTGAAAGAAATGGACTTACAAGTCCGGGAAGAGCAGAGAACCCCAAACAAAAGGAATCCAAGGAGGACCACACCAAGACACATCATAATTAAAATGCCAAGAGCAAAAGATAAAGAGAGAATCTTAAAAGCAGCAAGAGAAAGACAGTCAGTTACCTACAAGGGAGTACCCATACGACTGTCAGCTGATTTCTCAACAGAAACCATGCAGGCCAGAAGAGACTGGCAAGAAATATTCAAAGTGATGAATAGCAAGAACCTGCAACCAAGATTACTTTATCCAGCAAAGCTATCATTCAGAATAGAAGGTCAGATAAAGAGCTTCACGGATAAGAAAAAGCTAAAGGAGTTCATCACCACCAAACCAGCATTATATGAAATGCTGAAAGGTATTCTTTAAGAAGAGGAAGAAGAAAAAGGAACTCTTACCATTTGCCACAGCATGGATGGAACTTGAGAGCGGATAAACACCACAGGATCTCACTCATTTGTGGAATATAATGAACAACATAAGCTGATGAACAAGGACTGATCCAGAGACGGAGAGGCATTGATTGGACTGTCGGGACTTGGAGGGAAGGTAGGGGAGGGTGGGGGTAAGGGGGAAAGATCAACCAAAGTACTTATATGCAAGCATATAGGCCTAATCAATGGACATGGACAACGGGGGGGTGAGGGCATGAGCGGGGGTGGGGGGGTGGGGGGTAGAGGGTAACGTGGGGACAAGGACACATATGTAATATCTTAATCAATAAAAAAATATATTAAAAAAAATAAAATAAATAAATACTGGAATTGAAAAAAAAAAAAAAAGAAAAGAAAAAGTTAGTAGACAATGAATTTTAGCTAACAGAACAGTAACTAGGTAAATAGCGGCAAAAGAACTGGAAATAAATATTGAATGTTTTTCACCTGTTGAATTTGGACCAGACCAAATATGGGGATTGAGATGTCAGAATGAAATGTAAATGTCATTTGTCTTGACTATGTAGAAATGATATAACTAACAAAAATTTAATAGGCAAGAAAGGAGGTCAGAAATTAATAAACTCATTGTCTCATTTAATTTGTTAAAAGTAAACACTGTCCGGCAGTGTAGTTCAGTGGTTGAGCTTAGACCTATGAACCAGGAGGTCACAGTTCGATTCCCAGTCAGGGCACATGCCCAAGTTGCTGGCTTGATCCTCAGTAGGGGGCATGCAGGAGGCAGTTGATCAACGATTCTCTCTCTCTCCCTCTCCCTTTCTCTCTGAAATTAATAAAAATATATTTAAAAAATGAAAATAAATAAAAGTAAACACTAATAGTAACTAGAGTCAGGTAAGAGAGAAGAGAAAGGAGAGGGAAAAGGAAGAGGAAATAGTCTAATTTTTAAACATCATTCATAGTGGGAAACTTAGAGATGTAGTTAAAAGAAGTACATTACTAAAGGTCTAATATAAAATTATTATGATAAAGGTAACAACAACAAAAGTCCACATAACTTGAATAGCAGAAAAACAACACACAAAAAGTGAAAAAAATAAAATTTATAATAAACGACCATTTTTAAAACCACAAAGAAAATTCAATACAAAAGATTTAATGGAACAAAGAACATAATTTTTATATCAATAACCCACCTATTAAAAGGCTTAACTTAGCTTTTAAAAGCAGAGAATCTTTAGCATGGATTATATGACTCAATTCTATGCTCTATGGCAGAGACTCATCTAAAATAAAGTACTTAAGTAAGGGTGGGAATTAAAAAAAAATTTAAGAAGGGTAGATTAGAAAATACAAATAAAAATAATGACTCCAGCCAAATAGTATTAAAAAGGAAAACCTAATAGTGCAGCAGTATGTAACTTATAATGGACATATTCCAGTTATGAATATCTGTGCATCAAACATTCATAAAGCACAAATTACAGGTGATAGAAGCAGAAATAGACATAACAACATTAGTGGGAGACATTGATTAAACTCTCTTGGTCCATGTCAGATCAAGTGGATGAAAATAAGTATATAGAATATTGAAATAACATAAATAATAAGATACAGCTAATTGATAATATAATTCTGTACCTTATTAATTTAGAATAAGTCTTGGAATATTGAAGAAAATCAGTATTGGACTAGTTGAATAAATTATAATATATATTTTGGAATATATATTATATTAATATATGGAATATATATTATATATTTCAAATATATATGGAATATATAATAAATATATTAAAAGGAATATAATGCAGCTTTATAAAGTAATAAGGAAACACGTAATGCATATACATATGTCACTAGAGTATACATGGGCTAAAATGTGTGTGTATTTATATACAGATATTTATGTTTAAGTAAAAAGTAGTTTTCAAATAAGTAGCTTTAAAAATATATGTATATAATATAATATTTTGTCTGTAAGGGGGGGCATAAGAGTGAGTATCTGTGTGTGTATGTGCTTGTGTCTATTTTTTCCGCTTGCATACAATTATAATAAAATTCGTGGAAACACTTAAACCAGTAATAGAATTTATCACTAAGGTATAGGAATCAGAATGGGAACTGGACACATAAAGGCAGGGAGAAGTGAGAGCAAGGTACTTCATATCACTTTATATTTCTTTTCACTTTGAACCACATGAATAAAAAATGTCTTATCTATTTAGGCAAACAAAAGCTCAGTGAAAGAGCAAATAACTAGAAAAACATTGGGGGGGTGGGTATCACAAATACATACCTCAAAGTACAACAAGCCGGCTAATAGGCGAGTGAAACAGGAAAGGACAGAATCAGTCCCATGAGCTTGGACATAGTGGGTGGTCTGGGGATGACAATCGGGTGCCCCACTGGCTGAGTTTAGCTCACAGATGTGTCTTCTCTGGACAGCACACTGCTGTTTCCAAGTGTGAATCCTGTGTCTGTGTGAGCCTGCACTTCCCAGTCTGCGGCGGTCACCAAACATCTCTTACTTCATACCAGATGCTTAAAAGCATTTGCGTAATAATCCCTGGTGCAGAGTCACTTGTGACCAGATATTTTCATCGCTGGCTGTAGGGACCATGAACAGCCTTTTCACTGTGGGAGAGATGTAGCTTCTAAAACCCAGAGTTTTAGATGATCCTCTAACCAAGGCGAGAGATGACCCTTTTGAACCCAGTTCCTCAGGAGTTAGGGGACCTAGACAGGTGAAGAAAAATCTGTGTTTTTTGACCTGTTTGTGAAAATCTTTTCATAAAAGAACCAAATGTTCCCCCTTAACATTTGCTTAAAAAATTAGAAAATGCGTTAGTAACAGCCTCATCTTCCAGATTTGCACAGGAAAGGACAACATGACCTTTTAAATATTCTTTTTTAGTTAATTCTTAGGATCAAGATTGAGAAAAGCAATTGAGAATAAATATTGGGAAAAATACGACTGTTAAACAGCCAAACCTGGAACAGCGAGCCCCACAAAAGGGAAAGTAATTGATAGATGAATAATACAATGTGTAAAGATGTATTAGTGTTTTCATTATTTTGTACTATTTCTATTCAGTTGGAGCTGATTTCCATAGTAATATAGTTAGCTAAAAGTCTGCCTTTGTATATAAGTCTCCACAGAAAAAGCAAATATGAAAATGGCATTTTTTAAAAACAATATTCTGTATTTTGTTTAATAAAACTAATGTTTTCAAATCTGCTTTTATTAAAACACAATAAATACCATCAATTTTTGACATGAAATCTCATTATATACTGTAAATATTTATCACTTTCTAGGGGGAAGATTATGCAGTAGATGACTTCTCATTGATTCAGTCATAAAGCTGAGTTAGAAGTGAAGCTTCTTTTTATTTTCATAAAAATAAAAGAGACTCAGAATTTGACATCCATTCCATTTGGACCAGCTAATCAGACAAAGCACAGATGGTGCACTTTTCAAGAGCATTTTTTTTCAGCCTAAGAAAAATTTAAAAAGTAATGTTAATGTAAAAATCTTCAAGGTAAATTAGACTGAAAACAGACAATGCTGTTGCCAAGATCATTTTGTCTCCTGTCCTGGGATTTACCTCCTCCCTAAATCAAAAGTTTTGCTATCAAATATTCAATTGAAAGATGCATAGAACAGTATGATTTATACTGTTTAATGTGTATAGATGTGAAAATAATCAAATAATGGCATCGTGTGGAACACAAGGCACATCTGTGAACAGGCCCAGGACTTCTTGGGGATTGACATAACTCAGTCATGGGTCAGATTTCTACAAACATAGATTCTTGGTCATTGATTATTGATGTCTACAAACCTATAGATTTGTCAGGTCTTACATAGTTCAAACCATCATAATTCTTGATGCTGTAATATGAAGTAAAACTTTGGAGATGAGGAAGAGAGAAGACCCGACTTTCTGGAATTGGTGCTGGTGGGAGTTAAATACCGGACAGGAGCCAAGGACAGTTGAGTTAACCTTTGCCTGATGGATCTGTTAATTACGGATAGAGGAGCACCAAAGTCTCCAACTATAATAGTAGATTTGTCTGTTACTCCTTCAAGTCTACCAGTTTTTGCCTCCTATATTTTGAGGCTTTGTTGTTCAACTCATATTCATTAAGGATTATTATGTGTTCTTTGAAAATTGATCCTTGTATCATTATGTAATAACTCTTTATCTCTGAAAAGTATCCTTGCTTCTGAAATCTGCCTTGTCTGCTATGAATATAGCCACTTCAGTTTTCTCTGATTAATATTAGCATGGTATGTTGTTCTTCATCTTTTCATTTTTTTTTCTTCATTTTTTCGCAGCACAGTAAAGTTTAATGTTCCCCTTTTGTGGAAGGGGAGTTCACACCACTCACTTTTGGAGACACCTTAAAGGTTATCTGTACAAACAGAGAATTTGTGCCAATTTCTTGCTGGCTTAGGTTACTGAAAGGCACATGACATTGGTGGCTCAAACCCCTCTGGGCTGAGGTAAGGCCGAAGGTGAACGGGGAGGTCACCTGGGACATGGGTGTGATTGTCAACAGCGGTAGTTGGTCCTGGTTGTTTGCTGGGGCAGTGGAGGGCAGCCTGAGAGCTCAGGCTGGGTAGATGTCAGGTAGGTTCCAGCAAAGTGGTTTCCCTTGAAGGGAGGTCTTTGCGAAGGACAACAGAATGCCGTGGGAATATTCCATAATGGTTACTTTTTTCCTCCCTTTGCCAGAAGCACCTGGAGATTTGTCTCTGATCTTCACAGTGAGAAGCTGGTGAAGCTCTCGAGGGTAAAATTCTCAGAAGTGTGGGGAGCCTCCTAATGCTGGGCCTCCAGTAGTTCTCTTATCTCTTAAGCTAGTCCATGTTCAGTCTCCAGCAATTGGTCAGTTGCCATTTATGTGTTCCTACCAGTTCCCAGTTCCAGTGGCTTCTGTTCCCAATCACCTATGATACTCCATATCCATCTTTCTGTCTCTCCAGTTTTGGGGGTCAGTGGCTTGTCCTGTGACCTCAATTCTCTATTGTGTCCAACTGTCACTGATTTTCAATTGGGTCAGCTCTTTGTTGTAGTGAGGACAGCAGTGATGACTTCTAAAGTCTTCACATGTTAGACCTAAATGATTTTACCAATGAATTATACTGAACTAAAAGAACAGATTCCAGCGGTATAAAAATTATTGTGGTCATGAAAAAGTGATGATTTCAGCATAATATATAAATCTATTATAACCCTTATATAAATACCAGTTAACATAAAACCTGATAATTGTAGGTCCATCTCTCTTATGAACAAACATAGAGGCAAATGTCCTAAATAAAATATTTAAATGTGATCAGGCAGATTTTTTTATAATTACTTTAAAAAATATTTTTATTGATTTCAAAGAGGAATGGAGAGGGAGGGAGGGAGGGAGGGAGAGAGAGAGAGAGAGAGAGAGAGAGAGAGAGAGAGAGAGAGAGAGAGAAACATCAATGATGAGAATCATTGATTGGCTGTCTCCTGCAAGCCCCACACGGGGGATCGAGCCTGCAAACGGGGCAAGTGCCCTGACCAGGAATCGAACCGTGATCTCCTGGTTCATATAGGTTGATGCTCAATCACTGAGCCATGCTGGTCGGGCTGTAACTACTTTTTCTTTAAAAATTATTTTTGGAGAAACAGCTTAGCTTTCCTAATAGTTTTGTTACCACAAATGAGAAGCTTTTCATTTTCAATTCTCTTAATTATTTATTGAGCAGAGTGCTGGGCCCAAAACAGATACACTCTATATGCTTTCAATGAATGGATGACCAAGGAGGATGGTGAGAGGCACACAAAGAAAAGGGCAAGGTCACTGCCCTTCAGGAGCTCGCAGTCTCTTGGGGAGTCAGCCACCAACATAAGACTAACCCAAATCGGGTTCTGATAATTGCTACTATGAATAAAAAAAAAATCACACTTCTACAAGCACGTGTGGGAAAGAGATTAATTCTCAAAGGCAGTGTTTATTTAGATCAGGGTTTAAGAAATAGAGGGAAATGAAGCTTTCTGACTGAACTTAATTTCACAATTACCAAGAATCATAGAATTAGATTTGCACAGTAGTCTATCAGAAGCTTAGTTGTTGTCAATTAGATCATAGAATTGTTTTAGAATGTTCATTCTAGATTCCCAAAAATTGATTTTGGAACCTAGATTTTCCCAGACTTTATCACTCTAAAAGTAATATTGTGTCACTTTTATGGCAACTAAATAATATCCTTGGTGTATCTTGTCTCAATGTGCAGACCTGAAAAACTTCACCTTCTCAAAGTCTCTCATCTAAATGTTTCTGGAGATCCTCAGGAAACTGTCACATGAACACGCGAATTGTCTTTTCTGGATTTTCTGCCCTGCTCCTCTGTTTTATTGCAGCCCACAGTTCTAGAACCTCACCTGGTCACTGCTGCTCGTGCCTCCTTGACCTTCGGTGGTGTTGCCTCCCACTTCTTTCTTGGCAGCAAAATCGTTTTATTCAGATGAGAGGGAAAAGGTCTCAGTTTTCCACACTGTGTGGCAATTTGTGAAGTGGGCACTGGTGTGGCTGTTTTCATGGCCCACAATTAATCAGTCTTTCTCACACACTTCTTTTTTTTTTCCTTCACAGAAACCTATGTGGTTAGAAAAGACCATCTTCAAAGGCACACTCTGATTTCTTTTCCTATTCCTCCGGACTTTCATGACTCTCTCTTTCAGGCAAGAACAATCTCACTCCGCTCCCAAACCAGCAGAAATTCTCCAAATCCTGGAAGCTCAACTCATCAGCTCCTGAAATATCTCTGATCACTTCTAACTCCCAGTGTGATATATGAATCATTCTTCACAGACTTAGGGAGACAAGAAAAATCGCATCTCTTTATTTTTTTTATAAATCAACTTATTTTGATTTTCAGGTCCTTCTTACTTGATCATTCTCTGGGGCTTCATGTCATGTTTGGGACATGGGTGTCTATCTCATGGGTGTCTATCCCCCAGAATCTCACTGTCCAGGAAACCCATTCTTCTCTGGAGACTTACTCCTTCCTTAGGCTGCTGCCAAGGAGATGCACACAGCCCCTTCTGTTTGCATGACCTTCAGAGCCTTCTCTCCTTTCTTTCCACCCCAAGTTTAGTCCAGAGGAATTTTTTAGTTGGGGAGGGGTTTCTCTCTCCTGCTCCTAAATTTTTTTTCTCAAGATATTCTGCTTTTCCTGCATGCTACTTTGATTTTTTCCTTTCACCTTTTCAAAATGCATGTAATTTTCTAAGGGGTTAGGTTTGGTTCCAGTCCTGCAACATTCATCCCCTGAGGCAATGCTAGACAGCAAGTCTGTTCTTTGAAAGAGAAGAAGGGAAAGAGGCACAATATGGGGATAATATAATCAGAAAATTATCTCAAATATTATCCAGCTGCATCAGCTTCAACTTCAGCGTAGATTCTTCACTACATTTTGGAATTGTAAAGACTTTAGAGATGGCCTCCTTCTATAGCTGATGAGGAGAAAGAGGCCCAGAAAAAAAGATGATTTAAAGATAATTCTGGTTATTTATTACGATTAACCCATCCCACAATTTAGTGGCTTAAAACAAAGACACATTTTTTATTATGATCATTATTATTTCTAATGGTCCTGGAGTTGACTGAGCTTGGCCAGGCAGTTCTCACTTGGAGTCTCTACATGATTGGATAAGACAGTGGTGACGGGGACATTCACATGTCTGAAGGTTGATGCTGCCTGGTGGCTCAGTCAAGTGGGGGTGAACAGTTGGGGTTCCTCCACCTTATTTCTCTATCTTTTATGTTCTTTTGACATTGTCTCTCCAGCATAATGTTTTCTATTGTGGCTCAGAGTCCCAATGGTACATGTTGAGAGAGAGAGAGAGAGAGAGAGAGAGAGAGAGAGAGAGAGAGAGAGAGAGAGAGAGAGACAGAGACAGACAGAGAGAGACAGAGAGAGAGAGAGATATGAAGTTGTACTCCTTTTCATGAACTAGCCTCTGAAGATAAGTCACTAAGACTAATACCAACCCCTATTAAATGGTGATAAACTAGAACCTATCTTTTGAAGAAAATGTCAAGTAATTTTCAGACTTTTTAAAAATTTATTTTTAACTTTATATTGTGGTAAAATACACATAATATAAAATTTAACATTTAACCATTTTTTCTAAGTACACAACCCAGTGATATTAAGTATATTCACATTCACCACCACCTTACATTTCCAGAACTCTTTTCATCTTGCAAAACAGAAACTCTATATCCAATAAACAATGACTCTCTCCTTCTCTCCTCAGCTCCTAGCAACCACCATTCTCCCTTCTGTCTGTATGAGCTTGACTGGTGTAGGTACCTCATATAAGCAGAATCACATACTATTTGGCTCATTTCCTTGAGCACAATGTGCAGGCCTGTTTTAAAACTTCACAGTTCTATAATTTCTCCTAGGATGTTGATCAAAACCATTTAACCTCTCATATCTAACCTTTCCTCCCCAGTCTATAGTTTATTCCTATAATATGTGTGAAGGTGAGTTTTATTTGTCAACTTGACTAGATTATGAGGTGCTCAATGTTTGGTTGACCATTATTTCTGGGTATGTCTGTATGTTGTCAGAGACATTAGCATTTGAATCAGACCGAGTAAAGAAGATATCCTCTCCAGTGTAGGTG
This sequence comes from Myotis myotis, assembly GCF_014108235.1. NCBI lineage: Eukaryota > Metazoa > Chordata > Mammalia > Chiroptera > Vespertilionidae > Myotis > Myotis myotis. Next base: position 36,969,116 of record NW_023416317.1, on the reverse strand, counting down.
GCATCATGCCATGTATTGAGGGCCTGATAGAGCAAAGGCAAAGGGAGAAAGAATTTGCTTTCTCTGCCGGAATGATTGAGCTGTGATGTGGGTCTTTTCCTGCCTTTGGACTGGGGCCTACATCATCAGTTCTCCTGCTCCTCAGGCCTTCAGGCTCAGACTGGAATGATACCACTAGCCTTCCTGGGTCTCCACCTGGCAGGCAAATTGTGGTACTTCTCAGCCCGCATAGCTGCATGAGCCATTTCCTTGTGTGTTTTCTCTCTCTCTCTCTCTCCCCCTCTCCCTCCCTCCCTCCCTCCCTCCCTCCCTCCTCCCTCCCTCCCTCCCTCCCTCCCCCCCTCCCTCCCTCCCTCCCCCCTCCCCCCCTTTATATATCCAGTCCCCTTTCATACCCTCTAATAAATCAGTAACTCCAACTTTTCTTTTTTACTCATGATCATTTTAAGGGAAGACAATAGAGCCATCCCGACTTCTTCCTTCCCCAGGTAGAATTACACAAGCCACTGAACACCAATTTTATATATATATATATATTTGTCACTCTTGCAGTCAAATTCCTCATTGGCTTTTTTGTCACTTAACCTGTGAAGTTCAGCCAACTCCCCTTTTATTTTCTTGCTTTTTCTATTCTTCTGCCATTTTCCTCCAGCTCTAGCCAGGCCCTAAACTTCAGAGTTAAAATGGTTTTCCAGATCCTTAGACAATTTCATTCATTCATTCATTCATTTTTAGACTAATTTTAAAGATATATTATCACATTTCCCATTACTAAAGAAGCTGATCTTTGTTGTTTGAATAGGGTACAGAAGTTATGCAAGAGTACTGAGTGTCTGACTGAGAAGTGTCAGGCTTTCTAATAAGATTCTAAGCTCCATATTACTTGAGTGAAAAGTGTTGATTCACAGATATTTCATAGCAGAGGGAATCTCATGAAGGAGATAGCTAAGAGTCAACTGGAGAGTCTCTGGAAAGCGAAAAGTGATGAATTCAGGACAGGCTGACAAGCACTCAGAGACTGTGTCATAGTATTCCTTTTTTTTTTTTTTTTTTTTTTTTTTACCTGTGTTAGACATGGCTATTGACTGTAGCACTGCAGTTGTAAGTGACCTAAGCACAGTGCCCTAAGAGCTGCTACAAATAAAACTATCCTGGTTGACATATAAGAAAAAATCTTGCTTGGCTGGTGTGGCTCAGTGGTTGAGCATTGCCCCATGAACCAAAAGGTCATGGTTCAATTCCTAGGCATGTGCCATGACTCCGTCTGCATTCTGGGCTCCATCTCCAATAGGGTGTGTGTGGGAGGTGGCCAATTGATGTCTCTCTCTCATCGATGTTTCCATCTCTCTATCTCCCTCCCTTCCTCTCTCTCAAAAATCAATAAAAATATATTTTAAAAAATATTTGGCCCTCTTGGAGGGCCAAGCTAGAAAGAGGCAAAATCAAACTAATGTTAACAAGACTGTGGGGGTGGATTTTCCTTCTAAAACTTACTGATGACAGAAGGCATATACCTATATCTATATCTATATCTATATCTATATCTATATCTATATCTATATCTATATCTATATCTATATCTATATCTATATCTATATCTATATCTATATCTATATCTATCTCTATCTATCTCTATCTATCTATCTATCTATCTATCTATCTATCTATCTATCTATCTATCGCAATGTGAATATGGTAGTTTTTGACTAGCATGAGACAGTCCTGCTAAAGGGTTCATCCAAGCTGATATAGTCAATAATAGTTTGTGTTGATTGTGATATGTGGCACCTTGTGGTACATATGGGGGCATAACTTTCTACTGTTTATAGGTTTACTCAAGCTTGTATAACTTGCCATACTAAATATACAGAAATCTTCCAGCAGCAAATAAATTGATGCAATTGTGGTAAATATGATTCTGTCCTCAAGACACTTCCTATTCAGACTCCCTTCACTTCTCAGATTTCTTTTACTTCTCCCACGTCCATACTTCTGTGTGGAATTTAGCACACTGAAGAGGTACAAAAAATCAATGATGTTGATGTGACAATAATTTTTAATTTCATATCCTTCAACATGCTGCAGAAAAATCAAAAGAGAAATTCAGAAATGTTTTACAAAGCATATTGCATATGTCATTCTGGATACATATTTAGTGTCCTGATGCTGTAGACAACTGCTTAGTTGTTCATTTTATTTAAAAAAAAACTGAGCTTCTTAAGAGCTAAACTGAACCATATTTGATTTTAATGTTTAGAAAATCGAAAAGAACATTTTGGCAAGCTTGTGATTATGTCTGATTACCTTAGAGAACTCGTGTTTTGGGGAGGGTTTGATAAGAAATAAAGCATAGATAATCGATTTTACATGCTATTAATTTGAAGGCCAATGCTATACTGAAAAATAACCATTCTATTTCATACCAGCTCCCCCTAAAGACGGCCCAATGGAAGGGAAGAAATGCTTGGGCAACCTTTTGGGTCAATCCCTGTGGAAGACCTCAGAAACACATGCTATCTGGGCATGCACATTTATCAAATGATTTACACAACTTCTTTTCCTAGCCCATATTACAGACATGACATGATTACCAGATTTATTAATTCCTTGTTGCGGGGACTAAAGATTTCCCAATGTGATGAACTAATGCATATTGCATTAGCTCTAACATCTGGGGCTCTACACCCACCAACATCAAGATATTAACTGAAACGCAACAATACAACTTTCCCTTTGTCTCAATGCTGGTCTCCTCCTTCTCTCCCTTTCCACATCTTGTGCTTTCCGTTGCTCTTTTAAGCACTCAACAGGCTTTTCTGAGCAAGGAAAGCAAGAAAGTGTGTGATTTACAACCTCATTTTGTCTTTGCTTGTATTTCACCTTTCATCATCACATTTCTTATTGAAACCAAGATGAATGGGGGGAGACGTATGGACTATCTATTTTCCTCTCAATCTTTCAAGTCTTTGGAGAAGCACCAATCACCATTCAAGTTGTCAAGAATTCTATCAAGATCTAGGAGCAGGGCTCAAAGGAGCACAATAGCATATGGTTCTTACATTAGACCTGGGGTCTGGGGGCCACTTCATCTTTTGGTGGGGCTAAGAGAACAGGCAGAGAATATGATGGTCATGTGCCTACTGGGATCATTGTCCTCTCATCACACTTGTTCAAATGCATGCCTTTTACCATCATGATACTTATTGTCTGAGATCTCTCTGTTGGCAGTACTACTCTGTTGTTATCTCCTTCTTCCTTTTGTTCTTATTGTTCAATCCTTGTGCCCTAGGATCTTACCCATTAAACACATGTCTAAAGCAGGTGTTTCAATGTCTTAGGTAAGACTCTCAATTGCAGTTATTTGTAAGATTGCCTTTGGAAGCAGGCCAAGTTTTTGAAAAGCAAGAAAGCAAGTCCTCTGATTTAGATGGCAATAGACACATAGCCTCAATGTCAGAGAGACACTGTCATAGTCATTATTAACTGGTTACTCTTGTCCTTACTAAATAGTCTTAACCAATTTGTTACCCTACAAGAATATGTGCCCTAATTTGCCATATTTTTTCAAAAGATGCCAGAAATATGGATTTCCATGTAAACTCTATTTATGAACATTGGCAACTAATTCACATTTTTAAAAAAGTGTAGTGCAAGCCAAACAAAACCCATCTGTAGGTGTGATTAGATCTGTAGGCTGACAGGATGACACTTCTGGTTTAGGACTGTATTTCCCAATTGATATGTCAGGAAGTGCCTGGAAAGTTCGTCCAGAAGTTTAGACTTTTTAAATAATGTTTCCTCTTCAGTGGACTACCCCTCAGTCTACTCTTGCTTAAACTCCCTTTACCCTTTCATGCTGTCATCTCATCTATTCAATGTCAATTCACCAAATATTTAATCAAGTATCTCTGATAAGTGAGATACCAGAAGAGACACTATGAGAAATATAAAGGTATTAGAATGGATTAGACTGCTGCAAACTTGACCTAAATTAGTGGTGGACTAAACAAGATGGGTATTTATTTCTCACTTAAAGCTCAGAAGTAAATTGTATAGAAGTGTATGTCATCTCCACAATGTCAGGGACCCGGAGTCCTTCTATACTGTGGCTCTATTACCACTGAGGTGTTGACCTTGACTTCATGGCTAAACGTGGTTCATTATCTACTCCAGTCAAATAACACCAGGCTGTACCACAGAGACAAGTAAGGGTCTAAATCTGAGTTGCCTTATGTGGGCTCAGTGGTCCTTCTCATTGCTATGTATCTGGAACTAGTGGCCTCCATGGTCACTGTGACAAAGGAAGAGAAATAGAGAAGACACATTGGGAGATAATTGGCTCTTTCTGCAAGTGACATAACTCATGCTTTGATCACATTCTGTTGGTAAGAAATAATCACATGATCTTGGCTTATTGGCACCAGAGGATGGTAAATGTAGAGGACCACATGTATGATTGCTGATTGCTAATATTCCGTGCTACACCACCATATTTATAGGATATTTAGCAGAAATATAAATTGGCAAAAGGGAGGAAATGCCCAGAAAATATATGCATAACTAACCCTCATATTCCACTGTATAAAACTTTTATCATGTGGTTACTCCTAGCTACGAAGATGACTGGCTGAGAAATATAGTTTTAATTCTGGGTGATCGTGTGCTTAGCTAAAACTTAAGATTCTATTATAGTTAAAGAAGAAAACAGATATGGGGGAACAACTAGAACGTTTTGCTGTAATGAACTGGATATGGCCTTTGCCCCAAAGGAACTTACTGTTTAGGGGAGAAGATGAATGTGTACATAAATGATTATATTGAGGTTAATTGTGCTTTGCTTTAGAAGAAAAACGGTGTTATGGGAAGCACAAACAAAGTTAGGGGAGAGCTAATCTATTGATGATAGCTTAAAGTGTCAAAAAAGTACAATGAGTTAAGAACAATTTATTCTTCAGAATATCCTGGGGTCCTGGGGAAAGTCCACCAGTCCAATAAGAGATGCCCTCAAGGCTGAGAAGACAGAATGACATTTCCTGTAGGTCTGCTTCAATGAGAAAGGGTCACCTATTGGTAGGAAAACCTATATTTTGTTTTTCCCCACACAGTCCAGGTTGATTCTTATCATTCCAGTGAAATATTAATATCATCCTCTTTCAATACTCTTGCTTCTCCTGGTCATTCCTAGAGTAAGTTATGTCCAAAAGTAATTACCCAGATGGTCTTGGGGCAGCTTCATCCAAGTTTTTTCCATTTCTCCCTTCTCAAGGTCATCTCTATTCCTCTATGGCTTAACATCTGGAGTGTGCTTCAGAATTTTCAACTCTATTTTCTGAATTACATCTTTTATTAAAATAGGATTTGTCTATTGTTGATTTTGTCTCTTACAAATTTCTTTGAGGAAGTTGATTCTATTCTGAGCTTACTTTTTGACCAAAATTTTTCCTTTAGTATGTCCTTCCAGTTCTTTTTTCTTGCAAAATTTTTTTTTCTCTTTATCGTCAATGGGCTCATTTTTATGTCTCATTGTTTTATTTAAGGTTGTCTTTTTTTTGGGGGGGGGGTGGGGGTGGGGGGAAGGGGCAGGGTGTCAGGTGGTTGGTGAACTCCATAGATTACTTTTCCCTTCCAAACAGAGTCTCAAAGTTATTTTTGGAGTAGACCAAGTGATGAATTCTTGAAAATTTATCTGGTCTTAATTTATAATACATTTGTTGTAACTAAATATTATGTTTTTGTTTACAAACTTTACTAATAGCTAAACTAACTATTGACTAAAGGCACATCAAACAGTTTTAATCACCTTATTTATCTAGGGGGTTCTTCACCATCTTAGATATGTAGACAAAGATTTTCTAGAAAGAAATTGCATATAATTTTTTGGGTTTGAAAATATCCCATGTGACTATTCAGAATATCACCCCCTCAAGCTGGTCTAAGAGAAAACTTTGGAGAAAGGGAGATCTGTTTTACAAAAGCATGGGCTTGTGTTACTGCAAGTAAGTTCAACCTTTGATTTTAGTTTTCTCAACTGTATATGGGGATAATCTATTACATTAAATTAACTATTTAGTTTGAACAATATACAAATGCTACTCTTCAGCCACTTTTGATGTACAAAAAATGGCAATTTCACATTTTCAACCCTGCAAATAATAAAATAAGCCAGCATGTCACTAATAAAAGTCAATTCTCTTAGCCTACCTTTTTCATACCATTTCCCTAGTGCCCCAGTAGTGCGTTTTTCTTCTTCTTATATTCACATATTCTATCTATTCTCTTCTCTCAAAGCTCAGGAATAAAAGACTGAAAGTAAAAAAAAAAAATAAAATAATCCAGAAGTCACCATTCATCTACCACATTTTTGTAAATTTTTTTCTGGTAAAAATAATGCATTTTCTGTAAAACATTATGACAACACAAAAAAATGAAAAATGCTAACAATAAACCATCATCCATAAGCCCCCTAAAATTCATTAGTAACATTTGCAGATATGTAGAAAAACAGAAATGTAACATGCAAATATATGAAGAGGAGAGAATTTTCATTTTAGATTTTCCCTGGGAGCAAGTCTGTGCAGCATCCACTTACTCTGCAGCCATTTTTAATCCTCTGAATCTAGATTTTCAAAATAAGTTTATTTTATAGCTACTGTATTATGTCATTTCTAAATTCAACATATTAACGTTTTCAATGCCATAAATTATCTTAAAATATTTTTACTGGTTGCATGATATTCCATCTTGAGGGGATACTAAAATTTATTCAAACAATCCCTGGATATTTGCAGGTGTTTTCGGTCTTATATAATGTACTTGTATTTATTTTAGTAAATAAATGTCTTCACCAATTCACGATTCTTTGTTAAGAATAAACTACTAGAAGTGAAAATTGTTGGCTAAAGTTACCTACATTTTAATAGTTTTGGTCATTTAAATGGCTCCACAGAAAGGTTGTACCGATTTGCACACTCCAAGGCAGTTTGGACAATTGTTTAGACAATTATTTACTTCCTTAGACCAGCAGTTCTCAAGCTGTTTGTTTTCAGACCCTTTTAATCTCTGAAAAATTATTGAGATCCTCAAAGAGCTTTGATTTATGTGGGTGTTATCTTATGTGGGTGATATATATATATATATATATATATATATATATATATATATATATATGCCATTTAGGAAATTAAAGCTGAGGATATTATAACTGTTTACATATGAATTGATTTTTAAAAAAACTTGTTACATATTAATAAAAGTGACATGAAAAATAATTGTATTTTCCTAACTATAATATCTCTTTAATATCTGGATTAAGAGAAAGCTGTTGGATTCTCATATCTGCTTTACACTCAATCTGCCTTTGTTTGAAATATACATGAAGACAGTCCTGACACACAGAAATGTAGCTGAAAAACAAAAAAGGTATCTCATTGGCCTTTTGTTATCATTGTAGACATTTTTCTTTGCTGCCATCTGAAATTCAACAAGTGGTGATTTCTTAGAGGTTAGTTGCACTATGGAATGAGACATCATTGTTTTATACTCCGTTGCGTTAAACATCCAATGGTCTATCTTGCACTTAAATGGATCTTTTACTCATTCACAATTATGTAAAATCATATGGTCATGTGGTGAAGAATATTGTTTTTCAGAGTTATGCAGATCTCCCAATCTTTGACACATTGCATTATATAATATTTAAACAAATCACACTTGTTGACATCACTATTGGCCTTATCAGAACAGTCCTTGGGGAGCTGTTAAGGCACTATTTCTTGAAAGCTTTAATTTTGTAATTGGCTGTAAATATTGTCAGTCTTTTTCCTTGAAGCCACTGGCTTCTCTCATTTATTACCAAGACAACATCTGCTTAGCTTTAAATAACCAGTTTGTCCACCACTCTTTCAGGTAAAAATGGCCTTCCTTGAATAAAAGGGGCCAATTGAGCTCGCATCTCAAACAGTCACACAAGTGCTTTTCCTTGAGACAACCCTCATACTTCAGCATGCAACAGAAGTGATTTTTTTTTAAAAAATTAAATATGTTTATATTGATTTTTAGAGAGAAAGGGAGAGGGCGTGAGAGAAACATAACTGTGAGAGAGAATCATTGATCGGCTGCCTCCTGCATACCTCCTACTGGGGATCCAGCCTGCAACCTGAGCATATGCTTTGACAGGGAATCAAACCAGAGACCAACTGAGCCACACTGGCCAGGGCACAACAAAAGTATTTTAACTGTTCTTCCCATTTCATCACACAGAGTATTAAAAGGGCTTTCACTCAAGGGCTGAAAATTAATGAAATTAATATTTTTACTACTTCACCAAGGACTTTCTTAAATGCAACTGAATTTCCCCCATCATGCCAGTGAACACTGGTGAAGAATACAATTACTATCAGTCCAGCTTGTTTTCACAGCCTTAATTTTTGCTAAGGCACCATTGCTTTTGCACACCAATGCAAGTGTCAACACAGTGATAAGGCAACTAATTTCTTAGTAATACTCTGAAAATACTTTTGGCCTTATGGCCCCTGAAAAGATGGATCTTGCTATTTTATTCTTATCAATATTATTACTATTTTTTCCTTTCCCCTTCAGTGAATGGGGGCAGGAATGGATTGAAATAGTTATTTTATGATCCCAATCTCCTTAGCAATAGTTACTATTTAATTCTACTTACTGATACTTAAAAACAAAAATAATGGATGGCACAAAGACCACAAAGACACAGGTTCTCAGATCCAAAGAGTTGCAGGAGGAGAAAGTACACATACATTTACCTTTAAAAAATAATATTATTTATGTGTTTAAAGTACAAATTAGTTCGGTAGAGAACATCTTATGTCTGTTTTATTTCCATATCCTTCAGGCTGACAATGGGCTGCCTATCAATTAATTCATTTAGAGAGCCATACACCACAAGAAATAAATTATTTGTCCTCTGGAGCTTGTCACAAGGGGATTTTTAAAAAACCATTAAACAGAAAGATAACTGTTCATCTTAGAAAGATGAAAGGCCAGTTCCTCCCCTTCAGCTGACAGTTTTTTAGTAAAAGCGATTTTACATATTATAAAGCATGTTCATAGGTAAGTTACTGAGCTTCTTTGAACCTCACTTCTCTTAGATGTAAAACTGGGTTAACAGCAACACTTTGTGAGTATTTACTAAGACAATGCACAGGATGTGTTCCGCACTTTGCCTGGCTCCTAGCAAGGTCTCAGCACATGGTCACGGTGGTGGTAATAGCAGCAGTAGGATTAGTAGTAAAAGGGCAGTTGGAGTTGTCATTTTAGGAATTAGTAACTGAGGCCTGGCCAAGTGAAGGGACTTTCATGGCGGCCCCAAAAGGCAGAGATGGAGCAAGTCCTCATAGGCAGGCTATTTCACCCCATGTCCAAATCCTTCCCACTGGGCCACAGCTGGACTTCCAGCCTCTCAGAAAGTATTCTCAGTTTTCCTCTTGGCTTGATTCCCTATCAACTGACTGTGGGCTTCTCTCAAGTAACCTGTATTCCAGGTATTTCCATACTGGGCCACTCCATCCTCCCCGTACATGAGTTCAGTATTTCGATAGTCCCAACATAAATGGTGCATTTTCACATAAACACAGGGTAGGCAGTGAAGTCATAACAGCATGAACTTTAGAGTGAGGAATCCTGAGTCAGAAATGAGCCTTCCACTTCCTATATACAGGATATTGGGCAAATGACATAACTTTTCTTTATCTGTAATAGGTAGATAAATAAATACATACATACATACATAAATAGATAGATAAATAAATAAATAAATAGATAAATAAATAAATAATAAATAAATAAATAAGGTGCTAGTATTTGTTTCATGGAATTGTGGTGGGTTTTTAAATGAGCCGTGGTCAGGTAGCTCGGTTGGTTAGACTATTGTCCCAATACGCCAAGGTTGCAGGTTTGATCCCCGATCAGAGCACATACAATAATCAACCAATGGCCTACCCAGTGTGGCTCAGTGATTGAGTGTAAGCCCATGCACCAGGAGCTCACCAGTTTGAGTCCTAGTCAGGGCACATGCCTGGGTTGTGGGCTTAATCCCCAGTATGGGGTGCACAAGAGGCAGTTGATCAATGACTCTTTCTCATCATTGATGTTTCTCTCGCCGTCTCCCCTCATCTCTGAAATCAATAAAAATATATTTGAAATAAAAGAATCAATCAATGAATGCATAAATCAGTGGGACAGCAATTTAATGTTTCTTCTCTCTCTCTCTCTCTCTCTCTCTCTCTCTCTCTCTCTCTCCTCTCTTTCTTTCTAAAATCAATCAATCACAAAAAGATTATTAAATGAGGCAACATGTGGAAACAGTTTAGCTTAGCCACACAGAGCCAGGCACACAGTGAATAGTAAATAAATGACTATTTGATGATTAACTTTTACAGAAACATTTGTTCTTCTGGATCCTGAGTACTAGTCTCCTAGACTAAATAGCTTCCCTGTTTTCCCCCCTGTTCAGTTCCCAGACACATCACAGAATTATAAGAATATTAAAAACTCAGGGCTATCCCTACACAGAATTTTCCATAACCCTCTTTCTACTTTGAGCTCCTAAAGCTATTTCATAGAAAAGTGACCTTATTTTTAAATAGAGGGGGCAATTGAAAATCCGTGAACGGACTTACCCCCTAATGATTTTTTTCTCAGACATAATTATAATAATTAGCATTATGAAGTGCTAATTATCTTTGGACACAGAGGACCTACACACCAGAGACAGAGGTCCACATTAAGTAAAGTGGATTTCACTTTCTTCAGTTACAAGATTTCTCTATTTTCCTCTTTGTGATGGTGCAAAAGATATTTAGTCCACCAAACCTCATTTAAAAACTTTTTCCCAGTTAAGGAACCTATCTGCTAGTCACTACAGTCAGACTCCATATTGAGCTTATGGGTATACAAAGACATTGTTCCAAACTCATCACTTTTTTTTTGTTAGATTCTATAGTTATAGGCCAGGACTCAGAACCTGGGAAGAATCCAAGACTGTAAAGACCACAAGTTTTTTGTTTAGATGGCAAATCATTTTTATTATCAAAGGGAGAAACAACCATCCTACTCTGAGTCTTGGAAACTCTGGTGGGATGATTGCTGAACGTGTTAGGTGTATGAAGAGAAACTCAGTATGTGCTTCATAGAGTTTCAAGTGGAAGGGGACTTGGGGAATCATCTATTCCAACCATTTAGTTTTACAGAGAAGAAACTGAGCTACAGAACTTTTTGAACTCAAACCTGGAGCTGCTGATTGGCTGATGCTTTTGATAGAATTTTCATCATACTGCACTGGGCTTTAGGTCAGAGGGCTGCTTAAGTCATGTACTAAAGTGTAGAAAATATTTAGACTAAAGAAGGAGGTATTGGTGTAAGACAGCGATTTTCAGCCTTTTTCATCTCATGGCACACATAAACAAATTACTAAAATTCTGTGGCACACCAGAAATATATTTGTTGCCAATCTGACAAAAAATAGGTATAATTTTGATTCACTCACACTGACACTAATTCAAAAGAATATATGCACTCCTATATTCACTGCAGCATTATTTACAATAGCCAAGATTTGGAAGCAACCAAGTGCCCATAGTAGATGAGTGGATGAAAAAGCTGTGGTACATTTACACAGTGGAATACTGCTTGGCTATAAAAAAGAAGGAAATCTTACCTTTTGTGACAGCATGGATTAACCTGGACCGTATTACACTAAGTGAATGAGCCAGTCAGAGAAGACAAGTACCATATGATTTCACTTACATGTGGAATCTAATGAACTAAATAAACTAACAAAAAAATAGAAACAGACTCATAGATACAGAGAACAGACTGACAGCTGTCAGAGTGGAGGGAGGTATGCGGTTGGATAAAAAAGATAAAGGGATTTAAAAAAATCTCAGAAACAGGCAACCGTATGGTGGTCATAAGAGAAAAAGGGGTGAGGGGAGTAGAATAGGATAAAGGCGGTGGGTGGATAAATAGTGATGGAGGGAGACTTGACTTGAGGTGGCGAGCATACAATACATAATACAGATGATATATTATAGAATCACACACCTTTAAACCTATTTAATTTTATTAACCAATGTCTCCCCAATAAATTCAATACATTAAAAAAATAAATATATAAATAAAATTAAAAGAAACCTTTTTCCATTTAATAACTTTTCCCTTAGGGATAGAGTTTTCAGAAATATATGAAAGTCATTAAGCACAGTATTTGTTTATATTCAAAATGCACAGTGAAAAGAAGTGACAATTTACCAGTCAGAAGGATAGAACTTTGGACCTAGGTTGCCTGATTCCTGGGATGAAGCAATTTTTCATCGATCGATAATTTTTGTTGGACTTCCTTCTCCCATTTGGGTCTCCAGGTCCAATATTTCCACATGAACGATTCTCAACTGGATGGATCAGCTGCTGTCCCAGGCAGTCTTTAAATGTATTTTCAGCACGTCTTCAGACAGTTATTTTTTTCTGTGTTCAATTTTGTTCCTCTTCTTACTTAACTTTTCAAGTGCTACTATTTCCTTTTTAAATATGGTATTGAGAAGCGCAAACACTATTGAAAGCGCAAATCTTACGAGCATAATTGTGCATTATCTTCCTTTTATACTGCAGATGGAAAACATTAAATCTAGAGGGAATAGAAATCTGCTCAATCAGATATTGATAGTACAATTTCCTTTAAAAATACTTACCTGTAGAGAATAAAAATAGTGATATTTTTAAAAAGGTGGCAACTTTCCATCATTTGTAAAAAGAGCTAAATGGCATAAAGAGTTAGAATTCTGTCTGCCGTGAGCCAGACTTCCTTGCTGATGCTATCCTTTCCCTTTTGCAATTCGATATTTCAGTGAGGGATTCTGGTGGGGTGGGAGGAGGGAGTACTCCTACAAGCAGTGTATCATAATTTGGGGATTAGAGGAGTATTTGGAAAGAACACAGTGCTCTGTCCCATGGATTACTTACCATAATTACTTACCATACATTTAATAGATTTATTAAAGGATAATTGACAAAGAGTGCAATGCACATGTTCAAAGTATATCATTTGATAACTTTGATGTATTTATAAACCCATGAAACCATTGCCAAAATCAAGATAGTGAACATAGCCATGATCCCCAATAATTTCTTCACTCCCAACCCTGCTATCACAGAACCACTTTTCTACTTTCTGTCCCTACACATTAGTTTACATTTTCTAGTGTTTTATATAGATGGCATTGTATAGTACATACTCTTCGTCCTCTGGCTCTTGCCATTCTGCATAGTTATAGATTCATCTAGGTTGTTACATGTACCAATAGTCCATTTTTTTTTATTGCTAGTTAATCTTTGTGTGGACATATGCCTTCATTCATTTTGGGTAAATAAATAGGAGGGGAACTGTTGAAGTATATGGTAGGAGTCTATTTTTAAAGAAATTGCCGTACTCTCTAAAGTGTTTGTAGGTAAGAAAACTAATTAAAGTCCTGCCAAATACTTTAAATTATGTTTTTTCAGACAATAGATAGGGTATCAGGCAATTGGCTCCTGTTACTCCATTTTGGGCCAGAACCAGAACAATAATTACTTTCAATTTAAAAAAAAATCAAGGAGCACATGAGATTTCAATTTTTTTTTTTTTTTTTAACGGGCATGAGACTTTAATTGAAGAATAACATGCAGAAGTGGTAGCCAAACTAGAGTTTTATTCCACTGTCTTGTCTTCCATGGTTTATGTAGAGATCTGAAATTTCACTTAATGGAACATTTTGAAGTTTGATAAATGTTAATTTTTATTATAATGATAATTCAGATTAATGATTATCTTCAGAAATATAAACTTTGCCTGTTAAAAAAGAGAAAATTATTTTGGGTAATAATTTCCAATGTAACAGTATTTTAATAGACTAATACTTTAATTTCCCGAGTCTTTCTTCCAAACTGGAATCCTTGTAGAAGTTTTTGAAAAATACTGACATTCAACATTCTCCCTTCTCTCTAAAAATATGGTTCTTTCAGAATAGAAATGTTTCTTACACATAAAAATAGGTATGATAATTTTGAGATTTTAGAAGTTACAAGGCAATGAAATCTAGATAGCTGGGCACATCATGGCTTTAAGGAGAAGTGGCCAGCTTAAAAGACTTCTGATAGGAGAATGGCTTTTACTCAGCTCATCTTCTCTCACCCTGGAAGTTCATACACAGGTAAAAGGATCTTCATAAAGACGCATGTTGTACTGTATTACTGCTAATTAGGTCTCCTTTATATTGACTCCTCATTGTCCTCCCTAACCCTTCCCACTCTCACCAAAAATTCCACAATCTAATCTTTATTTAATTTCAGGGTATCCATATCCTTTCAGATAAGATTTCTCCTTGTCTGTCTACTCCTAGAATTATTTACTAGCCCAATCCCATATACCCTTCATCTTCAATCTTGTTCCTATAAAAGTGGATATCGCTAATTCGGAATGCAACCTCCAAAGACGAAATCAGCTCCATTGACCCAAATAGCTGTCTCAAAAATCCCCAAAATCATTGTTGTTCAAGGCTTGACATATTGTCTGTATTAGCCCAGATGTGTGTCCATCATAAATTCCATCAAAGAGCTGACTGTTTTCTTCACACTATTTTGAGAGTCTAATTTACATAAATGTTAACTAGCCCAGCAGTGATACAATGCGAATTGTTAACAGCAAACTCCAGACTCAGAGACAGTTCAAATGACCATTATCTGCAAAAAAACAAGACAAAGTAAAAAGCCATTTATTATTATGATGCTTAATTTACAAATTAAAAGTCCTCAAACTGTCATTTCAGAGCTGGCCCCATTTGGGGCAGTGGTGATGGAGAATAAAAATTGTTCTAAATCATAAAATTGTTTTAAAATGTTGGGTGGCAAAATAATTATACTTAAACTGACGAGGTTTTTCAATTTCTTCAAACTTTCACGGCTATGATGAGATCAAAAGTGTCGGTGATATTATTAGCCTGTTAAAAACATGTGAAATAATATGTACTTCATTGACTTTTGTTCCCTTTCACTGTCGCTGCCTAGAATTTACTTTTGTTTCCTTTCACTATCACTCTCTAGATTGTGAGAAAACATTTGCCTTTAAGCCTAAAGAAGTAGATGTATTTGAGATTAACATTTTTAACTCTTTTATATATATATATATAAATATAAGCATATGAATATGTATTTATAAAATCACATATGTAATTAGATATGAAGTATTATGTATCTATACTAATAAAAGGGCAATATGCAAATGGTCGTGATGCCCTCACACATAACGACTGATCAGCAGGCTGCATGTGTAGCAGGTGCTGATGGGCGGGGACTTGTAGTGTCGGGGAATTGTGTCACACAGTCACAATCCATCAGCAGGAGGCCTGGGGCCCAGCGGAGGCCTCTGCGCAGCTCTGCCAGGGCCCGGAGGCCTCTGTGCGGGGCAGGGCCCTGAAGAGGCCTCTGCACGACTCCGGCCTACCTCTTTGGGGCAATCCATTGAGAAGCCCTGGGTGGATGGGCATGGCCTACCACAGTGATGGATCGTGGGACTCCCGCACTGTGACAGGGCACAGGCCAGGCTGAGGGACGCCCCCTCAAGTGCACGAATTTCATGCACCAGACCACTAGTCTATATATATAAAAGCTTATGTAACCATTATGACTGAATGACCGGAACAACCGGTCGACCAGTCACTATGATGCACACTGACCACCAGGTTGCAGATGCTCAATGCAGGAGCTGCCCCCTGGTGGTTAGTGCACTCTCACAGCCAACCTTCCGCAGCCCCTTTTTCTGGCCGGCCAGCCCCCCCCACCCCCCCATAGGCCTCGATCGCTGGCCAGGCCAAGGGACTCCAGCTGTGCATGCCGGGCCTCTAGTATATATATAAACTAGGCATATAACATATCAATGATTATGAATGGTGATTTTTGCCTTGCTGGTCTACAGACGCTCAGAATTCTTGCCATCTGAGGAGAATTCACTTATTAGACTAGTGTTTTTCTAATTTCAGAGATTGATAGAATAATATTTACGGCAGGCAGGATCTAAGGTAGCCTCTCCAAAGCCTCTGCTCCTGGTATTAAACCCCTTGCATAATTGCTTCCATGTGAGTGTGTATGGGACCTGGGATATACTTCCAACCAATCGAATGTGGTCAAGGTAACAGGGAATCTGTGATTCTATGTATGTGATCAAAATGTATAAGATTTAGTATTTGCTTTTCTCTTGCTGGTTTTAAAGAGCAAGCTGCCATGTTGTGAGGTTCCCTAAGGAAAGGGTCGGAGGGCAAGAAACTAAAGCAACTTCTGGCCAGCTGCCAGCAGGAAACTGGGCCCTTAGTTCAGCAGCCTGCAAGGAACTGAGTGCTTCCAAAACCAAGGGAATGAGGAAATGGATCCTTTCCCTGTTGAATATCAGATGAGCCCAGAGCCCAGACTGACACATTGATTGCAGCCAAGCCTTACAGGAACCCATACCTGAGCACCATGGCCCAATCAAGTTGACACATTGAAATTAGCCAACACTAGTCTTCCCCCTATCAACTTCTCACCCATATATCTCTCCCTTAAACCAGACTTAATCTTTAAATAAAAGACAATAACAAAGTCCGACTTCTGCCTGCCATGATGTGAGTATCCTGTGTGCACATGAAAACATGAAATCTTTTCCACAGAAGCGGATGCAGAGTCCTCAGATGATGTTTCCTCCTCTGCTTGATAGCCCATAACTTAAACACCTTGAGGTAATGTTAACAACACTCAATTTCTATAATATAAGGTGAATACATCTTATGTTCTATAACAAGAGGTTAAGAGAAAAAAGAAAACAAAGATATTATATAGATAAATTGTTATGAGGATTAAATGAAATAAAATATTTATGGCACCTAGAATTTTCTGTCACATCACATGTTGTTACTAAATGCTTTTTCTCCACACTATTCTAATTTAGGATCAATCTCTGGCTACATAGTGTCATACGTTAACCATGATGAGAATTAGCCTCCGTACAAGCGTGAGCATAAGAATTAGTCTGTAGTGTGTGCCCACATGTTATGGTAAGTAATAGATTACATGTGCAGTAATGAGGTGCCTGTTTCTTTTTATATACAATATCATTTTACTGAATTTCTTGCATTTTAGACCATGTAAGCACAATTGGGGATTTCTTAGCAGAGGAAATCACGGTTTCTATATTTCTAAGAATCTCAAACTAATTTCTTAAGATTCTACATGCAGATAATGAAATTGGCCCAAAAGACTAATTGCATGGGAATTAGGTAGTTATATGCCTATCTTACTTATTTGCCCTAAAATGGTATATATACATACACACACATATGTGCATAAATAGCTGACTTTTAATCTCCTTCAACAGATACCTGAAACTGTATGTAATTATTTCAGATGTTCAACCTATCTAGCTACAATGCACTTGAAAACCCTCCCATCATTATATATGTTACCCCTGATTTACCCTAGCTAATCTGAAAACTAAAAATTATTGGACTTTGGGCATTTAATTCAGATACAAGATAAAGAGCTCTACCTTCACATACCTTTGCATTTATATTCTCTCTTCCACTTAAAAAATGTCTTTTCCTCAATAAGGCTAGAAATAGATGTGTATGCTAAAATTCTATTTCTTCTTTCACAACACTGTCCTAATTCTACTGTACGAGTATAATATGTAGCAAATATTTTCTCTTCTAATTAAAGTTCTTCACGTTTGGAATGAATTTTTTAAAGCTCTCCAAACCTCTCGTGCGTGCTCTTTTTTAAAAAAAATCTTCTCACATAGAAATACTTAATTCATTACTTGATACCACAGAAATTACAAAGTAGTTATTCCAATGGATTTATTTTGTCTTTCCTTCTCCAGTACCCACTATCCTTCCTCCTTATAAGCTCAAACAAGTTCTATGAGGGGAGAAAAGTGTCATCCACACACCTGTACAAAAGTCTATGGAAACTCTTTCATAGCAAAAAGCCTAGTCCACATTATATCTTTCCTCCCATCCAAAATTGTAATAATCAGAATGGTTCATGATTCACACTAAACTCTACTTTCTTATTTCCAATCATTATGCTAAGATCACAGAGATAAATAAACCTTTAGTTGTGTGTAAGGAAAAAAATCTTTTCAAATTCATCCAATCAAGTTTTTCATGCCTTGCAAAATCAGCTATATCTGGTTGTTTTTACAATTTCCTGATTAAATCTGTCAATGGATTTTCTACTGCTCATTCTGTTATTTATCCAGAGTATTAATGAACTTCTTTACCTCCTGTGGATCCATAAATATTTCTGTTTTATTATCAGAAACAACCCTTAATTGGACTAAAGATCGGATTGTAGATTTATCTGCTCCACTTAAGTAGTGAATGAACTTTCTTGGCTCCAAAGCCACCATTTATTTATTCACCATATACTGATAATTATTGCACCCCTACCACATGCCAGGCACCATTCCTGGGCTCAGGGTTAAGTGGTGAAAAGGCGAGCAGGGTTACTGATCTCAGGGATCTTAGATTAAGGCAGAGAGATGGTTAATAAGCACATCACCAAATAAAGCAGAACTTCTTATGATGAAAAATTCTACAAGAACACAGTGCAGGGATTCTGGAGCTTCTTGACTGAAGGGAGACAAATAGAAATGTCTGCCAAGGAAGAGTAACCTAGAATGTCCTCTTTAAAAAGCTAGCATCTGAGCTGATGCCAGAATAATGAGAAGGCACCAACCAGGCAAAGGTCCAAGGGAGGGATTTCTCAGGCAGTGGGAACAGCAGATGCAAAGGCTCAGAGTAAAATACTTGGTGTATTTTAGGACAATAAAAAAATACATGTGTTTGGAACTAAGTAAACAGGTAACTGCAACTGAATTGAGATTGGTCTTTATTTAACTACCTGTGCTTAATAATAGTGGCTAAAATATATTGGGCCCTTAGTATGAGCCAAGCACCAGTCATTATCTCAGTTAGTTAAAAAATAACAGCATAAGGAAGCTAACATTTATTATTTCCATTATACTAGTACAATGGACAAATTTGAAGTTCAGAGAAGTGAGTGAGTTGCTGAAGGATATTTAACTAGTAAGTAGACCAACCCAACCAAAGCCTTTACTCAGTAAGTTACACTGCCAACCTAACATCCTTCCTACCACTCGTTTGAACTATTTCAACCTTGCTTTATGTATTACTTTTGCAACTAGAGTTTAACCACTTTTGTGTCAGGACTACTCTATCTCAGACCTTCAGTATCTGTACAGTACTTTACTTACTAGGTAGGAGACAGCAATATGCTGGTAACTGTTTTTAGCATCTAACCCCCATCTTCTCCCAAGAAAGCCCTGATTAATGGCATTTGTTGATTCCATGGTGTAAACACTCCCACACTGGCCAATTTCAAGTTAGTAATGAGTCATCTGCTAAATGTGCCGATTGAGAAGAGATGTGCCCAATCGGCTCTTCTGAGCCAGTATGAACAGGTGCCAATATACCACTGCTAGGACATGCTCCATACATACTCATTTGAAAGAAAACCTACTCATAGGAAAAGAGTTTGGAATCCCTTTGATGAAAGTCAGAATCACAAAGGCTAAAACAAAACGCATCTTATTACTCTCCATCCTCTCAATTGACAAGTCGGGAGAAAGGTAGGATGCAGTGCATGAAAAAAAAAAAAAAGGATGTCTTCTCCCTTGATTTGTGCCAGTGAGAATTGTATCACTGCCACTTGAAATATTTTGCCATTGAGTCTGCTCATTGTGGAGCGAATCGTCTCCTGGAATGCAGCGCGTACAAATGGTTATTTCAAAACGAAGAGGCACAGCACCTTAGGTACCTATATAAGTTCAGGATGGTTTTGTTAATTGAGAATTTAGGAGACCGAGCTCTTGGATGCAGCACCTAAGGAATTGTTTTACAACACGGAAGCCAATAGACAATATGGACCTTTTATGAATGAGCTGGAATCTTTGCACTGGGGGTGGAGAAACTGCCTTCCAAGTGCAAATTCCAACGTGGAATCGCCCAATAATAATTCATGACAGAGATACAACATATGCTCTCATGATAGAGTGGGAGTTACAGGACACAGAGAGCAAGTAAGCAGCAGAACCTCCGTGAGTTACGGCACCTCATTGCCATTATAAAACATCTTTATTGGGAGGGAAAACGCAATATTTTGGTAGAAGGAGATGAAGTAGGTAGTCTGGATGGCTCACTTACGGTAGAATGTGCAATTTTACAGCTGGGATATGCCTGTCTCTTTGTGTCTTCCCTGACTCACAGCCTATCCTGAGCGGGCATTGAGTATACACAGTTTAATCCATAAAGCAATCAAGGTGCTTAGCTAGAACTTGGGAAATGGAAAATTTTATGAAAGGGAAGCCTGTATTTTCCACACGAAGTTCTCAAGTGCTATTCTCGATCTCCCTTTTGAAAAGTGAATTTGATTTGGGAAGCTTTGGGGAAGCTGTGTTAGTGGTCATTGCCTGTGTTTTCTTGGGGCAGTTAGATTAATTCACCTGTATAAAATACTTTTTTTTTTTTTAAAACGGTTGCTACCATTTTTTAAGGAAAGTCTTAATTCTAAAAACACATTATTGGAGTCAAGTACAGAAGCTTAGTACCCTCAGTTCATTGAGGCTTATGGCAAACGTCTGATTTATTTTCCAGTGATAGTGGCAGGGAGAGTGGTGTTTAAACTCATCAGAAAGATACCATTCCACCTGAGTTTTTAGAGCTAAAAACGTTGACCATGAAAATCCTTCAGTAAGGTTAATGTGTGAGAAGAGATTTTTTTTTTCTAGGAGTAAGAGAAGAAAACCCATACTCTGTCCACAAAGAGATTTCAATCTAGTGTTTATGTATGGACAAGTTAGAAGATTTGAACCCTTTAACTGCTTGACAAATCAGAATATCATAATAACCAGAAGTTTTACAGCCAGAGGTAGGAGGCTCAGAGAGTGGAGATGGGAGTAGAACCCTTCGCTGAAAATACACAATATTTAAAAATCTCCACTCTACCCTTTATCATTTTCATCAAAGTGAACATGATTCATCTATGTGAACATTTAAGAGTTAATTTATATACTCATTCTTTCCTAAATGACCTGCTAGTTTTGTTGAAATGCTCCTTTAAAACACTTTGAATCTCAATCACATGTTGAGGGTTTTTTTTTGTTTTTTTTTTAAAGATAAAAGAAGGCAATCAATTTCATGATTTCAGTGATATGACTCAGGAATGTCATTATTTTTCTTTCATAAATTTGATCAGTAAGAAAAATGCCATAAAATAGTTGTGGTAATTCCCTGGAAGGTGGTCTCCTAGCATCTATGTTTAGAAACAAATGTTTCAAGGGGTACTTTGAATTGATGTACATCATTGGTAAGTCTTCTTTATTTGTTATTGTCTTTTAAAAAGCATGAAAATGTCTTTTCTATTTGGAGTTTTCAGGAAATATGGACTCTTCTCTGTCTCTCTTACTACCTCCTGGCTACACTCACTTTCTATGCTATTTGTGTATCTACATTATTCATGCTTACCAGCCCAGCTGTAAAATAAAAATAGAGGGAATGAATGAGTTCTAAGGATCAACATAAAAATACGGCCTGAACTCCAGCCAGACCTTGAATCTAACTTACGTTATATGGTTCACCACTTACTTATATGCAAAATTCTATTAGCCAAACTACTTCTTTTCTGCAAACCTGGTGATCTGAAATCATGCCTTATGCTTTGGACTCTTCTTAATTAAACTAATAAAATCATAACAGTCCATGTCTTCTGTAGATCATTAGAATTCCTACAAGACCTGGGAAGTTTTCATATTAGTCAAAAAGGAAGAAAAGCACTTGGTTTTGTTATTGTTACTGAAATTTAGATCTCTTTATTTCTATTTACTCAATGGTCTGAAAACATTGTGTGGTTTTCTTTGAAACTATTAAAAAGATTAAAACAGAATGGCCCTAACTTCACAGTGCTAATATTTTGGGAGGCACAGTCCCCAGAGACCATCTTAATCTGGTGGTTGCTGTTTCTGCTGCTGGTAAAATTGAAAAGCAGAACAGCACTGACGCAGTGAAAAAGCCCAGTTAACTTTACATCAGATCTCATTGTTCCTACCAGGACGCACTGCTTTCCACACATAATAGTGACCGACCTGGGTGATCTTTTTCATATAGTGGGGAAAAGCATTTTAAACTCATTGTATCAGCTCCAGAGTTTCCCGTGTATAGAACAGGAATGAAGAGATCTCCAAGTCTGGAATGAAAAACAGATATAGTTGCTGGCAATTTGAGCCTTTTGTAAATTCTCCTCTCAAGCTGATTCACGTGGCTGAGTAGAAAAATGTGTATTCCTCATTGAACTCCAACCAGCAGCTTCCTAGCTTTCTGCCGTCAATTGTAGTAAAATCATTGTCAATTAATCAACTGGAAGAGCGAACACCTGCCCAATTTATTATTATTTTTTACAAGTAATTAGGGGGCCCAATAAAGCAGCAGGAGTAGATACATTTTTAGGTAAAAGCATATGTCAAAACCTGCATGTTTCTAAGCAATCCCATATCAGTACGAGACAGAGAGAGAGCTGGGGGGGCGGGGGGGGGGGGGGGGGAGAGAGAGAGAGAGAGAGAGAGAGAGAGAGAGAGAGAGAGAGAGAGAGGGAGAGAGAAAATATCTCTTTTGACAACAAACAACCACAAAAAATTCTGAAACATGGAACAAAGAGGCTTGTCAAGCAACAGTCTTTATTGCCTAGGATCTCAGCACCTGCAGGCATATTTAAAAGCATCATGTGTGAAAAATAGATGTAGGTCACTGTTGTTGTGTAGGTGGCATAGGTACCGTTAGCCTGGGTACAATAAGCCTATATCTACCAGTTTTATATGTATTTGGTCAGCCAGACAACAGAAACAGACTCTAAACTCTGTCAGAGAGAAAGAGAGAGGGAGAGGGAGAGGGAGAGGGAGAGGGAGAGGAGAGGAGAGGAGAGAGAGAGAGAGAGAGAGAGAGAGAGAGAGAGAGAGAGAGAAGCAGCCGGGTGGCAGAAACCCATGTATACTTGCACAAAACAGGTGGTGTTCTAGTTAGGATGCCATATTTGCTATTTAGGGTTCCTGTGATCTCTGGAAGGATGGGTAAGCTATAGGGTGCGTGGGATGCATAGACACAAAGAATCCACAGCGCTCCAAGCCTACAGGCTCCGTGCGACCTGGCACTCCATGGACCGAGATGGGTTATCTCAGCAAGCCTGCCACGGAGGCTCTCTGAAATTCGGGTTACCACATTTAGCTGTGGGATTACAGCGCAGCAGACCACAGATAGGAGATAATGCCTCAGGCGTGCGGCTGTGGCAATGTACGCCTTGCAAGACTGATTATGGCAGATTCGAGGGCTGGGGGAGATGGAGGTGAGGCAGGACGTGGAATAGGTAATACAGCGTGGCTTGTGGCTTTTGCTAGTGGCTGTCATGGCATACCAGCTCCCACGACCCGGTGCCCCACCTACACTGACAAACCCAAACAAAGCTCTAAAATATTCTGTTCCTCCATCCTTCTTTCTCTGGCAGACAGCAATAAACCAGAATTTATTTTCCTCAATAGGAGTCCAACAGCACATAAAAGGGGGAGAATTTATTTTTATTTCTCCCCCCCTTACATTGAACTGTCCTTTTGTTGACTAAAGCGATAGGTTCACACAAAGCACTGTGTGAATTTTTTCTTAATGATTCAGTGCTCATTGCTTTCAGTGGCCAGAAGCTCGTAAGGTATTTATGAAACAAATTGTCACCTCACCAAAACTTTGTCCCTCCACATGTCTGTTAGTGAGCTTTATTTCTCACTTTATGTCTGTTGTGTAATCTCCCCAACGCTCGCACAAGTCCCAGACAAATCTGGTAGAATTCTGAATACAATTGAACTGTGATGATCATTCTTGCTAGTCCAGCTGTCTCAGATTTTGAACCTATTCACATTTCCCAAATCCCAGTGTTTCCTTCTGATTTATAAGGACCATTTAAATGCCATATCAGCTCACAGGGGTCATTTCATATGTTTCAGTTTCCTTATAAGAAAAGAAATTGCTTAGCATAATCTATTCCCTACTCACATTACCGATTGTGATGTAGTTCAAATGCAAAAAGGTGTTGCTCACATAACTGAAGTATTTCCAAAATACTGTGGCAATCTCTCTTCCCTTTCTCCCAGGTGCAACTCTCCTTGATCTTGGAAAAATGCGCCGCGAGATCTGGAATATCTAACAAACATAAATTGTCCAGAAAGTCTTAAAATATATTCTGAAAAATAAAAAGTACGATAGTCACCCATGTATTCCCAAATTATTTTAGGATCTTTGCCTTTTGGGCACATGCTAGGATTACATTACCTGCATCCTTGTGTTTGGGTAGAACTATCTAATTTTGCACAATAATTATGATCAGAAATGCTGAGTCACCTCTGATCCAGGGCATTTAATGGTCAGTGTGTGTATGAGACTTTATACAGCTTTCTCTTTTCCCTCTAGCAAAGCAACTGGCCCACTTTATATGCTAGCTCTTCAGGTTTGGTCCGCCAGTGAATCCTATGAACACAATATTCCAGCTACTCCCTAGGGACATACTGGACATAGAACATGAGCAGAAAATATACCTATATTGAAATAGAGCATTGATATTTGGAGAGCTTTTTGTTACCGCAGCTTAAACTAGCCTATCCT
The DNA here is from genome assembly GCF_014108235.1 of Myotis myotis. Taxonomy (NCBI): domain Eukaryota; kingdom Metazoa; phylum Chordata; class Mammalia; order Chiroptera; family Vespertilionidae; genus Myotis; species Myotis myotis. The sequence continues at coordinate 36,944,364 of NW_023416317.1, read as the reverse complement.
GACTATTAAGCTAGTTCACCGGGACGACAATACATGTGATGTGCAAAAGGGGATGCAAGACCAAACAAGTTTGGGAAAAACTCGTTTGAGCAAAAACTGAATACTTAAGTTGTTTCAGATTCATTAATGGCTTATGAATCTTCACAAGCCTATTGTAAAGAAATGAAAACATCCCCAATAGAGTTCTGCCTATTCGAGGATTGTCCAAGAGGTCTTGTGTACCAACAGATGCATGCCAACTCTCCACCACCTCACCAGCCTTTGTCCTCATGGGACAACATCAGGACAGCTCTCCCTCCTTGTCAACACTAGCTCATGGTGTGGTACTGGCTTCATTGCTGCTCCAGGGTCTCTGTAATCCATTTCTTTGAAGAAGTCTATAAAATCATTCTCTTCTTGAAGTTAGCTGGTTTCAAAGGCAAGTGTATAATATTTTGCACATGGAAAAGAAAGTGGTGTTATTCTTTAGAAGGATATATATATATATATATATATATATATATATATATGTTTTAAAGGTAGACTTTAACATTTTTCTGGCTCGCTAATATCTTTTCTTTTTCCTTCTGATTAAAAACATACACTTCATTTATAAGAAAAAATATATTACCATACGTGCTACAAATAGAAGCCAACACACCAAGAAAGTAACTGCTGCTAAAAGCTGGCTAATTAAAATGTAATTCATTAGTTTCCAACATAACTTGATCTACACACACAATCACACATACATACAGAATTTTGGCCTCTCAACCCCTTCCCAAGGTTGCATTTATGCTTCTTTATCTGGTAGGATGGGTTTTTTTTCTGTGCTTGAGAAACTGGAAACATTCATTGCATTGAAATCTAAAGGTGGCTACTCACACACATAATCAGTAACTCTGTGTCTCCCCCCGCCATTACTATTTTTGAGGTAGGATGATTGTGTAGATGCCACCCTAACAAAGCATTCTGTCTGTCTACGATGTGCTGTATTTGGAGAGGATTATCAGAACTTAATTCTCAAAAACGTTACTCTGATGCAAATCGAGGCCATTCTATTTCAAGAGATTCTGGTTTCTTTTTTTTTTCAAACTCACCCTTCTTTTTTAAAGCTAATTTGGTCTGCAAGGAACCCGGGAGGTGAAGAAGCACCCATGTTTCTAAGCCATAGGCCGCAAGTGTCTGAAATAAAAGCAAATGCCAAATTTTTAGAAAAGTAAAGGAGGTGGAGGAGGAGAGAAACAAAGGGAAGAAAGGAAAAATAAAATGTAAAAGGAAGAAAAGAAAGAAGGAAGGAAAAAAATTCTGCTCATGCACTCACTTTCTGAATTGATACACGAGCAGCCCAGATCTTATCAGATAATACACACATTTAGAATCCGTCTGCACGTGTCTGTTCCTACCGCCCATTCTGCCTAGCTAAAACAACATCTTTTTTTCCCCCAAAAATCTGTTTCCTTCTTACATAGTCCAAATGTTAGAATGTGGTTTGAATTCTTTTTTGAACATTAATTTAAACAGCATGGGAATAGATCAGCCCCTATAAGTCTAAATAAAACTTCCTTTGACATATATAATATGGTGCTTATTTGGAGGCTAATGGAGTTGGAAAGAAAAAGTGGGAAAGAGTTAAATACAGAAAGAGTAAGCTTCACGGGAGTTTTTTTTTATATATAAAAATTTAATTGCTGCTTCCCCCGTCCTCAATCTAATCTATTTAGCAGAAATTTACAGCAAAGCTTTAAACTGAGTTTCTTTCATACCAGCATTCCAAATGTTCAGATATTTGACCTGATCAGAAAAATGCAAATGACACAGTGCCACTTAGTGGAAAGGGGGGAACATCATTGTGGATGGGAAAGGAAGTCAACAGGCATCTGCATCTTCTGGAATTACAGACACAAGTCATGTATGACATTTAGAAGCTTTGCCTTTTGATGGCTTTCAGTCACATTAAACTTCTGCCACAATAATAAGTAAATTGTGTCATACACTATCACAGCAAACATTTGCAAAGAGAGCATGGGGGAATCCATTCCACATTGATGGTATAGAAACATTATAAACTCTATTTGCTCAAGGAGAGAAATTTGAGTAACTTCTTAAGGTGAGACAGTCTCATAAATGGATGGAACCGTATAATGTTTGGTAGCTATATGAATTATAACTAGACACTGCTCATACTTGGCTCTACAGAGCAACTTTCTTCTCTGCCTTAAGAGAAAGCTGGTGAATTATTCACTTCCATAGATTTTTAAGGACCTTGAGAAAGCCAGTGCTGAGGCAGAACCACATGGCTCCAGTTTCTGGTAAGCCAGGGGCCAGGGCTACCAATTTAGTTTGTGAACCGACTGTTTTGTTTCCACTAAAAATTAAGGTCACTCTCTAAGTGAAGCCTTTTGCAACCATTGTTGCATTATCCTTGAGGGTAAATTTTGAAATGCCATTAGATATCTCTCTGTGCACCTATTAAATGTTGTCATTATCTATCAAGCTATCAAGTAGCATTTCTTTATTCTAATATTTTGCAAAATTCACAGCATGCTTTGACAAAAGCACTGACTCTATTTATGTATATAGACACACCCAGTGAAGAGCACCAAGGCGCTCTTTCCCTCTCCCACTCCCTCCTGTTCCGTGTTGGAGCTAGAGCTTATTTAACAAGCTCTGAAGTGCTCTGAAAGTCTGCTTCCTCCCACCACCTCCCAGGTTCCCAATACTCTGGTAAAGATGCTACCTTTGGATACTAGATTTAATTTTGACAACCAACTCCCTGTCCCCTCCCCCCCGCCCCCCCCCCCACCCCGCACACACACATGCTTTACCCCTCACCTAAGCAACCCAGAGCAGGATATATTCAAAAGTCTATGTCTTCCATTGGGCCAAGTTGCCATCTTTTTCATGCTAGGTGGTGCTGAATGCAAATGGCAGCAATGATGGTTACACAAAAAGTGTTTCAGGCATCCCAGGCAGCACTTGGGGAGTCAGCAAGGAAATAAAGATGAGCAGCACTCACGGCTCTTAATCAGAAGCTCTTTCTACAAGAAAAAAAAGAGAAATTAAAAAAAATGTTCCTACATTACCTACAGTGTTGTTAATGTAACTTTCTATTTACATAATATGCAAAAAGGGCTGTCTGCAAACTGCAGTAATCTATATGGAATGAGGACAAAAGATACTGATTTCTCTACAACGTTCTTGTTAAGGAATAATCAAGAAGTTAGAACCTCTAATCTTGCAGTCAAAGCAGAAGTTTGAGGGCTTTTTTTTCTCTTTTTTCATTTTGCTCATGTATATACATTCACATGCACAGACGAGTACAGACAGATTTACAGATATCAAATATATCGTCTTTAACATTCAGAAACTAAATTAAACTTCAAAGAAAAAGTTAAAGTTCTCAGTAAAGACAACATTTATTCACTTTTGGTATAGCCTTAAGCACTTTCAGCAAGTTTGCTCTGAGATGTCTAAGGAAAAATTAAGTGCGTGTGTGTGTGTGTGTGTGTGTGTGTGTGTGTGTGTGTTCCTGCAGGTGTAAGAGGGAGAGTAACAGAGAGGGTAGATGCAAAGGGGAGAGAAGGGATGGGGGGAGAGAAGGAGAAGTAGAGAGGGAGGGAGGGAGGGAGGGAGGGAGAGAGAGAGAGAGAGAGAGAGAGAGAGAGAGAGAGAGAGAGAGAGAAGAGACTAGAGTTAACTAGAATGAAATGAAACAAAACAATGGGATGGAATGGAATGGGATGGAATGGAATGGAATGGGATGGAATGGGATGGAATGGGATGGAATGGAATGAAACAAAACAGAATGGAGTGTGATGGAATGGAATGGAATGGAATGGAATGGAATGGAATGGAATGGAATGGAATGGGATGGAATGGGATGGAATGGGGTGGAATGGGGTGGAATGGGGTGGAATGGGGTGGGATGGAATGAAACAAAACAGAATGGAGTGTGATGGAATGGAATGGAATGGAATGGAATGGAATGGAATGGAATGGAATGGAATGGAATGGGGTGGAATGGGGTGGAATGGAATGAAACAAAACAGAATGGAGTGTGATGGAATGGAATGGAATGGAATGGAATGGAATGGAATGGAATGGAATGGGGTGGAATGGAATGGAATGGAATGGGGTGGAATGGGGTGGAATGGAATGAAACAAAACAGAATGGAGTGTGATGGAATGGAATGGAATGGGATGGAATGGGATGGAATGGGATGGAATGGGATGGAATGGGATGGAATGGGGTGGAATGGGGTGGAATGGAATGAAACAAAACAGAATGGAGTGTGATGGAATGGAATGGAATGGAATGGAATGGAATGGAATGGAATGGAATGGATGGGATGGGATGGGATGGGATGGGATGGGATGGATGGAATGGGATGGAATGGAATGGAATGGGATGGGATGGAATGGGATGGGATGGGATGGAATGGGATGGAATGGGATGGGATGGAATGGGATGGGATGGGATGGGATGGGATGGGATGGGATGGGATGGGATGGAATGGAATGGAATGGGATGGGATGGGATGGGATGGGATGGGATGGGATGGGATGGAATGGAATGGAATGGGATGGGATGGGATGGGATGGAATGGGATGGAATGGAATGGAATGGAATGGGGTGGAATGGGGTGGAATGGAATAGAATAGAGGGATAGAGCAGGATGTAATGAAAAGGAAAGAGGAGGAGAGAGGGAAAGAGAGAAGGAAGGAGGGGGAAGGAAAACATTCTCATATGCTCTTTCTACTTTGAATCCATGAACCTTCCAGTCTTTTAATCAGTGTGAGGTACATTTTGCTAAGATATACAACGTAGTCAGCATAAGGAAGATTCTGGAGAATAAAATTCCAAGAGCAAGACTAACTCAGATCATGTCCAACTGCTTGTTAATTCTCTCATCCATCTCCAGATGATGACCAGGAAAATTCTGGTTGACATCAGCTGCTAGGGGACAACATATAGAGAAAACAGTCTCTAAGGCAACACAACACCAAACTAGCAGGGGATGACTAGACTGAAACTCAGCACATGAAATTGCATTTGCAAACGGCAGCTGGTACACAATCCCATTGGGACCACTTTGTAAACAGCTGCATTCTCTACCGGCATGAGCTTCCCATAACAGGGCGAGCAGGATTCAGTGAGCCAACAGTCCTGAAAGGCCACCAACTGTCTTCCTGACCTCCTTGTCCTTAGAGTCCCAAAGGATGCTAAATTTAGGTGTAAAAACGTAAACCATCAAAAAGTTTCAGACTGACAAATGCATGTTTTAGGACTAGATTTGCTTCTAGACCTTCGCTTGGAGTTTTTCTACCTGCTGATCACTATGAAAAACGAACATGACTTTAAAAATTCACATTAGCCTAATATTATGGTTCAAGTTTTTCATTATGGTTATGGTTCAAGCTTCCCATAACGAAATGACAGAGCTCAAGGTGGTTCTTTAGATTTTCTCTTTCCCACTTCTTTTACTTTAAATATATATTTTATTGATCTCAGAGAGGAAGGGAGAGGGAGAGAGAGATAGAAGCACCGATGATGAGAGAGAATCATTGATCGGCTGCCTCCTGCATGCCCCACACCGGGGACCAAGCCACAACCAAGGCATGTGCCCTGATTGGGAATCAAGCCATGACCTCCTAGTTCATAGGTCGATGCTCAACCACTGAGCCATCTGTTTTTTACTTCTTACTTCCAGAATTTACTTTGGCTCTAACTTCTTTGTGGTGAATCCTGTTTTAGTTCTAAAACCCCCCAAAGCTATCTCCCATTGTTAGAGAAGTTCCCAGGCAAGAATTCTGCCAACAAGGAAGGCAAGTGTAACTCTGAACAATAGCAACCTCCCTTCACCCCACCAAAGTAGCAACTAAAATATTTTCAATTGTTGGCTATTGCCTTAAGACCTTTATTGATTTTAATCATTGACAAAAGTTAGCAATTGCTTTACTCAGAGATGTTAATGCTTTAAGATGGAGGTGACAAGTTAAGTGTAACTCTCAGAATGTCATCAGAATTAGGATTTTTTTCTTTACATTGGGAGATACAGTTTTGGGCTATACTACCAAGTAACTCTACATTCCAAAGGAAGGCCTTTTATAGAGATAGTATATTTATAAAATAGAATAAAGCCTAATATCCTATACATAAATCAAGGAGGGGAGTTTTTTACATTTACTACTGGGTTCCTGTTTACATTTCTGTTCTCAACTATAAGAATATATTTTTTGACCCAAATTACCCTTCTTTCATTAAATCCACACGTAACTATCAATTTTCAATAAGATGCTTGGATGTGCAAAGTAAAATAAAATCTTTATAATGATGGCTAATGAATTGGGATACTGTTTCACGTAGCAATCAATGTCCTCTCTTAACTCCCAGCATTGACCCACACTGTCTTTGGGCCGAGTTGCTTCCACAAAAATAAAAATAGAAGTTGATAATATTAAGTTCATGAGCTTCTGAAAAGATGCTGTAATTCCAAGGCAAACAGGTAATAGTTTTGAGAAAATCATCAATTTGGAGTATTAAGAGCCTGTGCCTTTGGAGCAGCAGATTCCAAGACCCGGACACAAAGTAGAGATACAAAAGGCCTTATGAGTGTTAGGATAAGTTATTGCCATCAGCCCAAAGTAGATAACAATCACACAGGCTGGCAGGAAGGAAGAAGAAAAGTCAGAAATGAAGCAGTGGATTTAATGCTTGGAGGCTCTCTATGAAGGAGGCACTATATTCATTCTTAGTCTGTCTCCGATGACAATATGGACGGCTGGCCCTCCCTGAGGATTAGTGCAATTGTATTTACCAGCAGATCCCAGCCAGGACAAAATCTGACCTCTTGGGTGGGACTCCTCCTCCGAGGCCATGACACCGCATGTCCTCTTAGACCTTAGCTATCAACCAAGGAGGATGAGAATGGAAGGAGAAAAAAGTTATAATTGAGTGGCTTTAAACTTGAATTGACAGATTCATTGTTTTACAATGTGGGGAGGTTTCTTTGACAAATTTGTATCTCCAGCTTATCTAATGCAGTTAGAAGATCTGGCAACACCAGTGGCTTCTTCAGTTTCTTCACGGAAACTGGTTATTTTCTGCCCCCCCCCCCCAAACTTAGTTCTCCAGTTTGCCTCAATCCTTACCACTCCTTAGTGTCTTACTCTTGGAGCCCTTCATTTATTTAAGTGACTAGTCTAGGGCATGTGGTATTTAAGTGCCTATCTTAAGTTTAGAGGACAAAACAAGGAAAGGAACTGCTTGAAAGATATATGTTTAGCTGCAGAATAAGAATTATATTTATTGAATCAAACTTGGTCAATGACATTACCACTTCATGCCCATCGAATTCAGAGCCTGTTTTACCTAAGAAGTCAATGCCTGCTTTTCTCATAAAGAGAGTGCCACTTAGACCCCATGTGACAGGAAGAATAGAAGCCTAAGTATCCTCTTGGATATAATAATAATTATATACACACGTATACACACAGGTGTATCTACATATATGTATGTATATGCGTGTGTGTGTCTATGTGTATGCACATGAATTCACTCCCTGAGCATGCAGCAAGTTTTTCAGGATCTTCTTGGAGCAAAGCTTAGTTAGAGAAGAGCCGGCTCTCAAGTTACAATTATGAAAACAAAACTGGTTTCTGCTTAATTTTGTAGATACCAGGTTTGCATACAGCATTAGCCATTTTCCTGTACATTTCCATTAGTAATGTCTTTGCTGATTAGTTTTTTCTAAATTAGCATGTTTATCCATTAGCATATCAATATTGCTGCCAACCATCCTCTTAATTTTTAGTTTTCTTGTTGCAATAAAAAAAATTTTGCCAATAAAAGCAGGCATTTCTTAAAGCTTTAATTAACTCCAGCACAATTCCTTTTTGCTTCCTTAATAATAGTATGTAATATTTACTAAGATTATAGATTTTGCTTTATTCAAAACTACCACTCACTCGAATAAGCAAAATCTTCACATTTTTCGGGTTTGGCATTAACACAGTCTCCTCTTGTCGAGGGAGTATTTTTTGATTTCTGGAATGCTTTGGAAATACTGTAAAATTTCAAAATAAGCATCAAGAAAACTTCAAGGGGACAAGGATTCCATCAATGTGATAATTTTTCTAAGTGATTGTTGAAATTAGGTGGATTTTCAGTAACCATTTAAAAGGAAAAGGATGACCATCCAAACTCGAATTCTCCTGGCTAAGTCTCCTTTTCCATATTATCTCACCACAAATAAGCAGAATTCTGTCTGACTCATAGCTTTGATGTGTACAATTATATAAATTTAAAGTCACCTACAGAGAATAACTAACACTATGTTTAACAAAGTACACAGGAAGCAAGTTAAAATATACAGTCTGTTAAAGACTCTTGTCGACCGTGTTATTCAAGGTGGGTTCTTTTGACTACAATAATTAAATATCTGCAATAGTTTTTTTCTGCTGAGTCTGAGAAGGCATTAAAGTTATGCTTACCCAATTCCAAGCACTGTCTTATTAAGGTAAGTGCTGGTAATTATAAATCTTTATGTTTAAGTGTAGGGTTTTTTCACACCTTTCTGGTGATTCAGAAGAAAAACGAAGAAGTTGATGATGCTGATAACTATATGTCACAGACTGTTTGTGGGGGTGTAACTTGTCACTATCTTTCTGGAGGGCAAGTTGGCAGTATTTCTCAAATGAGAATCCCCTTTGACCTAGAAGTTCCACTTGTGAGAATTATTCCTAAGGACATAATTGGAGAAGAAGGCAAAGATGAATGTGCAAAAATGTTTGTAATGGGGGAAATGAAAAACAGCCTTAATATCCATCGATAGAAAATTGGTTAAATAAATTATGAAAATCCAATTAATGGAATACTAGGAAGTCATAAAGATGGATTGAATAAATCTCTCTTATCCTATATAATAAAAGAGAAACATGTAAATTGACTGTCCTTTCACTATGCTCACCAGCCAATCAGGGTGAATATGCAAATTAACCAAACAAAGATGATGGGTTAATTTGCATACACAGGTGCCAGGCGTAGAGCAGAAGCGGGATAGCTGGCAGCTTGGAGGGCGTGGCTCCCTTGGTTGCTCCCTTGGGGAGACGTGGCTCCCTTGGTTGCTCCCAGCATGGGGAGCACCAGGAATTCTGGGAATAGTAGTTCTGATGGCAGCCCCAGGACCGAAAGTGGAAGCCCAGAGCGTGGGGAGCACCAGGAATTCTGGGAATCATAGTTCTGGTGGCAGAAGGATTTCCTAGACCAGTGATGGCGAACCTTTTGAGCTCAGCATTTCAGCATTTTGAAAAACCCTAACTTAACTCTGGTGCCATGTCACATATAGAAATGTTTTGATATTTGCAACCATAGTAAAACAAAGACTTATATTTTTGATATTTATTTTATATATTTAAATGCCATTTAACAAAAAAAAAATCAACCAAAAAAATGAGTTTTCGTGTTACCTCTGACACGCGTGTCATAGGTTCGCCATCACTGTCCTAGACCCATGGTCGGCAAACTGTGGCTCACGAGCCACATGCAGCTTTTTGGCCCCTTGAGTGTGGCTCTTCCACAAAATACCAAGTGCGGGTGCACGAACAGTGCCATTAAAACTTTGTGGCCCATGCGCAGAAGTTGGTTTTCAGCCTGGGCGAGTCTATTTTGAAGTACTGTTGATATTTGGCTCTGTTGACTAATGAGTTTGCCAACCACTGTCCTAGACACTAGAGCAGTGGTTCTCAACCTGTGGGTTGCGACCCCTTTGGCGGTCGAATGACCCTTTCACAGGGGTCACCTAAGACCATCCTGCATATCAGATATTTACATTATGATTCATAACATTAGCAACATTACAGTTATGAAGTAGCAACGAAAATAATTTTATGGTTGGGTCACAACATGAGGAACTGTATTTAAAGGGCCAGAAGGTTGAGAACCACTGCACTAGAGCAAAGTGAGCCTGGAGCAAGTTCCTGTTGTGGGTTGGGGATGGAGGGAAAGCAAAGATGAGAGACATAAGTAAAATCAGAGTGTCTAGGAAAAGTTAAAGGGAAGAGATCCTAAAACTTCCAGGAAATCTCCACCAATGGAGCAAAGAAAAAAAATGCCTCTCTTATTCTGTGACCAACAAACCAAACTGGGTTGGGGGTCTCAGACAATTCATTCATATGACTGCAAAGGCAGACAGAAACTCCCGGATTGGAGAGGGGTTTCCTGAGGGCTCCCAGATTGGAGAGGGTGCAGGTTGGGCTGAGGCCCCCACCCCACCCCACCACCCCTGTGCACGAATCTTCGTGCACCGGGCCCCTAGTATATATATATATATATGTATGTATATATATGACAGGTTATTATTTAATAATAAAAGTTTAAATACAGTTACAGAATAATATACATGACATGATATAGTAAGATATATTTATATATGTAAATACAAAACACTGAAAAGATGGAAACTAAGCCATTAAAATTGTAAAACTGTCCATCTCCCATAGTCCAATTATGAAGGCATTTTCAGTTTTTTATTTTATTTACTTCTTCATTGTTTAAAGTCTTCACAACTATCAAGTTGTAGTACAGAATTGTTCATATTATTTATTTATGTTGGTGCTGTGTTCCAGCATTCAAACACTCACTGTTCTCTTTTCACTTTATTCTCCTTTTTGAGGGAAGTCCCTGTCCTGTGCCCTTGGCTGAGACAGTGCCCATCCCCACAAGTGTGCTAAAGAGACCAGATCTTTGTTCTTTTCACTGGGAGCTTTAAGGCACACACGATGCTGTTTCTCCCAAGACTTTGATGCTGAACAGAGTGACTCAGAGACACGGGAGAATTTAGCTATAAGATTCACTGTAGGGGCAGAGGTGGCGTGAAACCCAACCACTCCTCTGGGTGACCCTTGCTCTGGGTCCTGCTGCCTGGCTTTTGGAACATTCCTGGTTCTTGTCCATTGGTCAAACCTCAGATGCTCCAGCCAATTCTGTGGCTTTGAATTTACCTCCCTTTGTCGTTGATGGCCATAGTCTGCTTCTGACTACTATGCATGTTTTGCTTTATGAATAAGGAAAAAAACCACTTTTTATTTATGTAATAAAAGAAATAAATATGGGGCAACCTGGTAAATTATGTGGACAAAAACCAAGACTGAGAATAAAAGTCAAAGTGTGTGTCTAACCATGAGCGTCTGATTAGTATATTTAGTATATGTCAGGAAGAAGTTCACCTCTGTTTCACTTTTCATAAAATAAAACAAGGGCTTTAATATTAAGGGTTTAATTCTTATTGTTCACTGTGGATTTATTGAACTAAGAGTCCCTTGAGGAGACCAGGTTAATTTATTTCATATGAAACAGGTACCTTCTGTATTGAAAAGTATTATATTTTATTCATCTTTGAATTGCTGAACTATCCAGCCTTGTATCCTTTCCTTCCTAAGATTAGATAGATTTATGGAGTCACAAATAATAATATATTTACAAACAAATAATATTGAAATAGTTTACATCATGACTTTTTCAAAGCTGAAGACATAAATGTTCCCTTTTTGAATATGTGAGTAATTCAAGTAAAGGTATTTCTTTAAACTTCTCCAGTATTCATATCTAAGAACATAAAATATTTTCACAATACAAGTACATTTACCAAGAGCAAATGTTTAAACAAAAGAACCAGGGCTCTTAATGAAACACCCTCAGGAAAATGTTTAAACTTTGCCCTTAAGTTTACTTTGTTCACTAATAGACTTCTATTTCGAGAAAAGAGTAGGAAGGGTAAGTTCAAGAGTAGGAAGGGTAAGTTCAATGTGTTAATAAGAAAAAAGTAATAATATTTAATTAATTCTGGCTGAACACACATGCTTTAATATACTTGGCAATATCATTCCATCACACGATATGATAATTTAATGGAACTTTTTTATTTAAATTGCTGGCAAGTTTATGAAATTATAAAGCAAATAGGCCATGCACTTGGGTGTAATTGACTGTATAAATGTGTTTTATACTATACTGTCGGCAAATTAGCCAATCCCTGTCACAGAATCAATTATTATCTAGCTGAATTCCACAAACACAATAGCAGAAATATTGCATTTATACAAAAATCACCATGATTGTTAATCTTACATTGTGCATCTTAAAGCAAGGCAATAAACATTTATACACTGGATAATCGTCTAAAGATAATGCCACTGCCAAATGATGCACATTTAAAGATTCCTTGTTGTTGGAGACAGTCATTTGGGTTTTATTTGTGCTTGCCTCTCCGGATCAATGAAGAGGATAATGGAAGCTTCAGTGGTTCAAGTCAAGTAGGGGTTCAGGCATTTGACCTCCATTTAAGAGAGGCACACTGCCCAAAGCTAACATAGCACGGTGTATGCATACCTTGCTCCAGAGGCTTGAGAAATAATGACAGTGTCATGCATTTAAACAGAGCTATCGCTTTCCAAGTTCGCTCATGCACACTCTATCTTGTTACCTTTCTGAGTGAGACACTGTATTATGGATGACCCAAAGAAGAACTCTGTTCATTCAGGGTCTAATCTAGCTCAGCACAGTCAGCACAGTTTATTGGAAACAGAAGGAGTGAAGAGCAGGCTCCCACATGTTTTCTTTCCTCTTCAGTCGTCCCTGCAGTATTCCCAGCCCAGGCTGCTGTACACTTCTTGTTGGAAAAACTCTTGAAGCCAGCTTCTCAGGTTCTGAAGTTGTCATGGAAGCGGGGGGCTCTTGAGATAACATTTTCAAAACTGAACCCCATGAGACAAAAGTGTACTGTCCCCTGGCCCTTTGCATTTAAGCCTCCTACGAGGTCTGTGATGCTTGCTTCATTTGTCTGATGAGGACTCTGAGGCTTAAAGTGTCAGATTTAGCCAAGATTACACATATAGAAAGTAAAAGTTTGGATGTCCATCCCACATAGGCTGATTCCAATTTTTTTTTCCTTTCTAGTAAGACAACAACCCAAACAGTAAGACCCTTTTCATGCAGATGCTGATAAGAAACCAAGTATGGCCTGGCTGGTGTGGCTCAGGGGTTGCGTGTCCACCTATGAACCCGGAGGTCACTGTTCAATTCCTGGTCAGGGCACATGCCCAGGTTGCGGTCTTGATCCCCAGTAGGGGCGTGCAGGAGGCAGCTAATCAATGACTCTGTCATCATTGATGTTTCTATCTCTCCCTCTCTCCCCCTTCCTCTTTGAAATCAATAAAAATATATATATATTTTTAAAAAGAAACTAGTGTAAAGCAATGATGCTAAAATATATTCAATGCGGAACCCGGTAAGCATATCCTTGACAAGAATATTTTTCACCTTAAAGAGAAGACACTGTTTTTCCTTTCATCATTTCCGCAGGGAGTGTAATTCTTTAAATATCCAAATGAAGCATGTTATCTCCTCTTTGTCTTTTGCATAATCACTTAAATATATTTTATAATACGCCATTGGTTTGAATAGAGGTTTTTCTGTGTTCTTTTAAGCATCTGGACATCCCTTCCTACTGGAAAATCTCCTTTCACCTAAGATGTTATTTTTGTTGTTTTTTAAAAGGACTTGATTTGAATCAGTTTCTCCCTGAGTCCATTTTCTTCCTCCTCTTTTTCCTTTGAATTTCTCCTGAGCCATACTTCCTCTCACTACTGTTATGGCAGTCAAGCCACGCTGCTTGGAGAACTGTATCTACCGGCAATTTGCTTTACTGGCACTGAGGTAGAGAAATGGCAAAGTGCGAAGAGATCCTGGCATTGAGATAGTGGGTTTTCATTTCTGTTTGGCTTTGTGTTTGTATGATGTTCAATTAATATTTGACAATAGTGAAAAGCATCATATGAATAAGCCTTGCCTCAAGCTACAACTATATTTAGTATAAGCAAATGCATTTTTAAAAACTTAATAGCTTCTACCATGAGATTGACCCATCTTTAGGATATTTAAAGAGCCAGTAAGCTCTTAAAAATCTACATAGATCTTTCCGTCCAAGATCTTTTGCGAAATGAATATTTGTTGGTCTATGATCATTTTCCGCTCCTTGCTTCAGGGAGAAATGGGAGGTACTGGGATATATGGCTGTGACTTTTATAATAGAACAAAGGTAGCTCTCGAGAAACTTCAAAACAATCACAGATGATGAAACAGATTTTCTAACATAGGCATTAGCGTAAAGGTTTATATCCAACTTAGATCAACTGTAACTTTAATTTCTACATCTTTCTGAATATCCTTTTACAGCCGCTGAAGGATAGTGATTTTTTCCCCATCTACCTTGCCCTCAATCTGCAAAACATAAAAATATGATGAAAAGAAAAGCAGCAATTTTTACCACTTCATCAATAAACATTTCAGGTTTGGAAAAGAGGGCAACAATAATTTGTCCTTGAAATGTCAGGAAGAGCTCAGGTGATGTGGATTAAAACCTACTTCAACCGTAGAACTTTCATCTTTTTGTTGGTGACATCATTCAGTGAATACTTGTTAATTTATTTAGAATCTGCACTATGCAAAGCATTCAGATCCTGCAACAATGCTCTTAACTTAATGATTGAACCGATTGAACTCCAACCTTCTGCTAGAAGTCTTCAACTGGATATCCCAAAGTCATTCCAGTTACAATACCAAAGGCACAGAAAAGTCCACAGTCTCCCTAAAACGGGCTTCTCTTGTAGTACCTTCTATTGATTTGGGGAAACACTGCTACCCAATCTAGAAATCTGCCTAGTTGAGAGACCCAGTCTAAAAGTGTACAAGTCATCTTGAGCCCCTTTATGTAAACCAAAGAACCGCCAATCAATTAGTCCTCAAGACCTACCCAGACTGTCTCAGAAATAAATTCCTTTTACTGTCTGTAGTTCTGAAATTTATCATTTTCTCATACCTAGCTGTATAAGCAGTTCCCTAACACAATGCAGTAAGTTTGACACTTTCTCAATTTATTCTCCACGGGGCCACTCACATTTTCACTCAAAAACGAAGTTTATATGGCATTCTCCTGCTTCAAAACTCTTCTGATCTCCCCATCTCTGACAGGATTCACTTCCAGCCACTTGGCATAATGACAAAGTCCTACCTGATCTTGCCCACCGTAGCTCTCCATCCTTGTCTTCCTTCACACTGAAGCTGCTCCCACCATGCTTGATGTGATGTGATTGGTATCGAGACTCACAAATATTTTCATGACTATGAGTGCAATTTTTTTACAAATCAAATCCCTATGGGCCTGAAATTACTCATGTAATAAATGTAGCTAAAAATATTAAATACTTTATGTAGATGGTGTGAGGATTAAGATCGACTAATAAAAGTCAAGTGCTTGAACAGGCTTTGGGCACATGGCAAATTTGCAGCAAATATTAGCCCTTATTGTGGTTATTGTCACCCAAGTATTGCTTTTAGTCTAGGAAGCTTTTATTCCTCTCATCCTCCAGGAGAAATCTGATTCTTAAAGACCATCCTCTTTGGGAAGCCATCTGTGACTTTGCAGAGAGAGTAACCCCTTCTCTACACAGAGTGGGGCAAAAGTAGGTTTACAATTGTGAGTGTGCAAAGCAGAGTTTATTCTAGTACCAGTATTATTATTTATTGTATAATTTTCCATACAAACAATGGTAAACCCGCCCTGCACATCTACAGTACTTCCTTCATTTATCTAACTTTATACTTGCCTGATTTAAAATCAAATATTGGTTTGAGCATTTGCTTCCTACATTAAACTTTTAAATTATTAAGAATAAATAGATGGTATTATTCCTTTTTGGATCCCCTAGAAAGCTAGCCAAGTGCCAGCCATTTAGTAGGGGCACAATAACTAATTAATGATTAAACAAACGACATATGTTACATGACACTGGAAAACAAGACTGCTGTGGGATTTATCTAAAAACTTAAGTAGAATTTAGAAATTTTAAAAAAATCTTAATAATTCATTCCCACTCTCAGTATATCTTGTCTTGGGCTGTAGACAACCCTGTTCTTGAACACTCACTCTCTCAAGTGAGATAGGAGATTGGTCCATTCTATTGTTTTCTATACCTTGCTTTTGAGTGGAATAGAATGGGTGGAACAAAAATATTCTATCTTACATATATTTTCTGAGTTTGAGGTATAGTATATCTGTGCTAATAAAATTCAGAAAAAAATTTCATTTATTTACATGTGATTCATGCCAGAGATCTGCCAGAAGAGTGTAGATATGAATCAAAAAATGTTGTGATTCATTATTCCCCATATAGAAGTAATTATCTGTGCCTATGAGATTCTCCCAAAGGGACAGCATGATATTTAAAACAGGAGAATTTATAGCTCTCCCACATATTTGCATCTTTTAAAAAGTTGATGATACTTTTAAAAGAGTTGTATGGAATATATGGGTGCCCTCAGGCCTACAGAGTTCCAATGAATCTTGCCAAATATTACAACTTGATTGGCAATCCTAAGCTTGATCAATGGGTGTGGAATATTAACTTCCCGAGGTATTAGCCCTTACAAGTACAAATAACGGCTCTTACATCCTAGGCTTTCTCCAGGACATTTTATCAAGTGTGTTTTGGTGCTTTTCAAGTGTCAGAGGGAATGAGAATTAATTTAGAATGATTAATGATTTGGCAACCATCAAATGAGAATGAGTCACTCCTTCCTCCTTGGCAGTCAAAATTCAATTCGGGTTTTCTGCTTTCTGTAACCCATGAAAGTAAAATTTTTTCTAAGTTTTAGTAGAAAAAATTGTTTAAATTTTTTTAAGTTTTGTTGAACAGTTTCCTTCAGACACTTCAGCTGACTTGCCAAAACAGGAACCAGAAGAGGCATATGATAGGTTACAAAGACTCATAATTTACACAAACTTTTTCACAGTTGAATACTAAGATGGAAATGGGCTATTTAGACAGGTCCATACACAGCAGCCTTAACTATTTTACCCAGGTCAGAAAATGATTCAATTCCAGCTTTGGGGAATATTTTAATTAGTTCAGATTTCAACTGCCAGTCCCTGTCCTCCACTCCCTCTGTAGCCAAAGGACCCAAGTTTGAAGGGCTTCTCAAGTTATCAGTTTATTTCAGCAAGATCCTGCATTTTAGTGCTTCTCAAACTTTAATATGCAGAGATCCTGTGGATCTTTTCAAAAGGCAGATTTTGATTCAATAGTTCTCAGTTGGGGCTACATTTCTTCTTCTTCTTTTTTAGTTTTCTTTTCTTTTTTAAGATTTTTTATTGATTAAGTTATTACATATGTGTCCTTATCCCCACATTACCACCCATCCCCCCCACTCATGCCCTCACCCCCCCTGTTGTCTGTGTCCATTGGTTAGGCCTATATGCTTGCATATAAGTCCTTTGGTTGATCTCTCCCCCTTACCCCCACCCTCCCCTACCTTCCCTCTGAGATTTGATAGTCTGATTGATGCTTCTCTGTCTCTGGATCTGTTTTTGCTCATCAGTTTGTTTTTCATTATATTCCATAAATGAGTGAGTTCATGTGATATTTATCTTTCTCTGACTGGCTTATTTCACTTAGCATAATGCTTTCCAGTTCCATCCATGCTGTTGCAAATGGTAAGAACTCCTTCTTTTTTACCGCAGCGTAGTATTCCATTGTATAGATGTACCACAGTTTTTTAATCCACTGATTTACTAATGGGCACTTAGGCTGTTTCCAAATCTTAGCTATGGTGAATTGTGCTGCTATGAACATAGGCGTGCATATATCCTTTCTGATTGGTGTTTCTAGTTTCTTGGGATATATTCCTAGAAGTGGGATCACTGGGTCAAATGGGAGTTCCATTTTTAGTTTTTTGAGGAAACTCCATACTGTTCTCCACAGTGGCTGCACCAGTCTGCATTCCCACCAGCAGTGCACGAGGGTTCCTTTTTCTCCACATCCTCGCCAGCATTTCTAACAAGCCTCCAGGTAATTCTCCTTGTCTGCCCAACACACTTTTAGTACAAGTGTCAAAGTACAACCGGAGGCCTGGGTGGATCCCTTTACTCCGGGTCCCTTAACTATGCAATATAAGTACAAAGTAGGTATTTTACAATAGTAGAGTAAGGTCGACATTTTGGAAAGAGAAAAATCCTTCAAAAGTCATTTAGAATTGGAGAGGCTTAGAACTGAGAGAGAACACATCTCCTAATCTCCTTATTTTATAGATAAACAAAAGCCTGGAATTACCCATATTTTTAGCCTTTTTCAGCATCATTTTAGCATTTCAAGTATGAGGAAAGAGTTTATTTGAAGCTTAATTTTACATTTCTCCAACTAAAACCATTCTGGTGATATAAGGGGCAAGTTTTAAACTCTGTAGGACAATCCAAGTGATGTGCCAACCATCTGTTATATGTGGTGCTGCAGAGGTTGCTGTTTGCAACTTGCCCAGATCTCTTGGTGTCTCCCTTCCCCTGTTGCTGTGAGTGCAGGATTGGAGGGGGTTGTCTCTGGGTCTAATGGGAACCTCCTGGCCCAGAGGCTACTAATCCCTACCCCCCACTCCCACCGCCCCAAGACCTTGATGGATAACTAGGTCATCTTGGGATTCCAAACACCAGCTCCCTCACCTCAAGGAGGGCCCAACTCTGTAGTGCCTTTCATACTCTAGAGCTCCCCATTTGATCAGGTTGGAGTTAACTCCAACTGAGTTAACCTCCTTGCTTGGTTCTTTCTCTGCCACACCTGGCTTCCTTCACTCCCCTTATCTGAGCACTCCCTCAACCCATCACTTAGCACAATGGTCCTCATCCCAGGCTCTCCATCTAGGGAACTAATCTGAGACAGGTTATGCCACTTTCCTCTACCAAAGTGAAGAAATACCACTTAATTCCAATAAATGCTATTAGATTCTGAAATAAAAGAAATAAAACCTAAACAAATGAACCATCTAAATGACATAAAATGACCCTGTGCTATGGTGATAGTACTTATTTCTTGAGTTATTTGCACTCTATTTGTGGTTTAGAATAGAATAATTTGCTCACACTTGGAAGGAATTATTGGTGTTGATTTTTTGCTTAAGTAGGATGTGATGGGATAGCTCCCTCTGCTAGGAGTGTTTACCAGGACAGCTAATGTTATCAGTTCTTCAGCCTAAGCCTCAGTCGCTTCTGCTCACTTTCTGACCCCCAAAAGTGATCAGGGAAAAAGCAAATGCACTCGTATGGGAGGGCATACCCCAGATAGTTCAGGTTCATATTGATTGGCTGTGTTCATAGAGCAAAGATGAGGCAATCATCTAAGGATGATGTCTGCTTACTTTATCTTGTCTTTGAATAAGTGGGGGAGTTATAAATAAAGTGTTATTCAAGGAGGTGTATAAATAAATTGGCATAATGAGATGTCATAATTAGGTGCCCATTGCTGTTCCAGACACATTTACATAATTGTCGGTGCTGCGATGAAAATAATTGTTTGCCAGGGTTGCTTCTGTTTCTTACTTAGTATAGTTTGTCTAAGTGGTTGTTTAGAAAATATTCTAAACTCTGATTGTGAAATCATTGTACACAGACTTAAGTTTGGTTTATTCTTCAAAAGAAAAGGGCAAATAGTTCATATTTGGAAACTTTATCCATAAGCGAAATTAAGAAAACTTAAAAGTTTTTACTCCCTCCCACATACATATGTATATATATGTATACATATATATGCCAATGAAGAATTATGTACATGACTTTAGACTAATAAAGTTTGCTCTAAATTTCAGCATTTAAAATCTAGAAAGTTCTTTTGAGCGTTAAATTTTACTCCTTAGTAATGAGTAACTGTCCAAGGTCAATTGAAATACAACCGTTGAAAATAAAATAGCATCCTTCTATCTTAAGTTCTAGACTTTTTGGAAATACTCTCTGTAGTGCTCTTTCTCCAGATGTCCCTCACATCCTCAAGTCTTTATACAGATGCCACCTTCTCAGAGGGCCCTAGTTTGGCCGCCCATTATTTAAATCGTGCTTCCCCCTGCCCCCCACGTACATATCTTGCCCTGCTCTGCTTTTGTCATTTCTCCATTGCACTTGTCCCTTTCTACCAGTCTATATAATTTACTGTTTAATTATGCTTATTGCTTGTTAGTCTCTCCACACTGCAAAGTAATTTCTATGGAGCAGAGACCTTGTTTTTAAAAATATTGTAAAAAACAAAAGCTAAAATGAATTTATTGGTTCATATAAAAGTCCAGAAAGAGTCAACAGCAGGCATGGCGGTATCCAAGGTGGCATTTTTTTCTTCATTTTTCTGCTTCACTTTCCCCCTCCATCCTAAGGCACATTTTGCTACACAGTGGCAAGATGACCTCCAGCAACTCCAGGTTACTTACTACCAACTGAGCAGTATCAAAGCAAAGAGGATGTCACCCTTCCAATAGTTCCAACATAAGACTGCAGCCTGGCTTTCAAGTCCATTTTGGAATCTGTCATTGAGACCAGGAGTGTAATAACCCTCATTGGCCAGGCCTAAGTCCCATGCCTATGCCTGGGGCTGTACGTGGGATCAACTCCTCCTGAACCACTGGTGTGAGGTTGAGAGCAGTGTGGTTTCCCATGTGAAAATCAAAGTGATACAAAACTCTTGTATTTGTTAATTATGCATCTCTGCTGAAAATAGCAGCCATTTGTGATTTAAATATTTAAGGTATTTTTATTTTGAATTTTGATGCTTGACCCTTAGAGATGATTTATGGATCTGTGAATGTCCTGATACACGTTTCCTTCCCAACCCAACACATTATTGTAGCAATGAAAAATTCACGTGATCATCTATAACCAAAGAGCCAAGTTCCAACCCATTGTTTAGGCCACAGACTGATGTCATTGTGCTTCACATTAATCTGAAGGATTTGCTGATTCCATAGCTGCTAATTCTGGCACTTAACTCATCAGATGGATATTCTTTGTTACAAAAATTATTCCTAATATTAAACAAAATGGGCGTAGTTTTTTTTTTTCTTCTAACTGCCCTGTTCTACTAGTAGTAACAAGGAATACCTCTTCTGCTTGTAACTTTATTTAGTTTCTAGGTAGACAGTTATATTTCCCCTCAGCCTCCTTCTAGTAGAATGCATATCCCTATGCTCTTACCCTTCTCTCACAGGTCCTGTTTTCCAAACCTTTTATCATTTTTGTGGGTCTCTTCTGAACTACCTACAGCCTGTCTTTAAACATACAATGTCTGATATCTTCCCCTGAGGCCGAGCCATTTCCTCACAAAGCAGAATCGATTCTTTTGTTTAAAGAATTTGTGTGTGTGTGTGTGTGTGTGTGTGTGTGTGTGTGTGTGTATGTATGTGCTGGGGGGGGGGCGCTATTGTAAAGCCTCTATTTCTCACCCACAAGTCGGTTATATTATTGCTTAACTGGTATTCCCCAGTTTTACAGCTATTTGGAAATTTACCAATGTCATCATCAGAACCCTGCACAGATGTACAAAATATAATGAAGCAATTATTTAAAAGAACATAAAAGTAATTGTTGTTGTTGTGTGTGTGTGTGTGTGTGTGTGTATTTTTAAAAAAAACAACCTCCACGTTGATCCAGCTGTTAACTCTGACCTGCTTTCAGCAGGAAGTTTACATGAAAAGAAGAGAGTATCATCTGCAGGTGTGGACACTCCTCCACACAGAATTTAAGTGAAAATGAATTGAACTCAAGATATTTGTTGTGCTCTTTGGCTTTGTTCACTTAACAAATTCTTCCTCATTTTTCATAAGCAGGATTTTGAAATTACAATAGACACGGAAGTATCCTAAAATTACACAAGGGGGAAAAAAGTTCCCACTGACACCAAATCATGATTCAGAGGAATCTGCCTGTCATTTTATAATCCATATGCTGATCGTATCTTCATCATGATAGATACGCCACCATGTTACGTAGTTCCCTGTGAAAAAGATGTCATTTAAGGCATAACACAATCCAGGATGCATGTATTTTACCATTATACCTGCAGATAGTCTAATGCAATATATTGTGTCTGAATACATACTCACATGTGTAACACATTGTTCCACCATCCAACCATGCTTTTTTAATGAAACTTCAAACCTCTGTGCAATAGCAGTCTGCCAAAGGAAGTAGTCCCCTTGCAGGTGGTATAAGCAAACTCAGCTGCTTCCCTTTCCAACCTACCAGTTTCCTCTTCCACCATCAATCTAGTTGCTATGATTATCTATGTGACAGATGTTAAATAGAGAGATGTTTCATTTTCCCAAGGTATTATTATATACTTATTTTATGTTCATTTGTTTTCACTCATCTAAGTGCTTCATTGAAATGAAATGTCTGCAATGACTGCCTTGGGTTGTGAGAACTCCACTTTTCATTCCTAAATAAGCCTTCCCTGACCTTAAAAAAAAGCATTTTACAGTCCTATAAAAATAAATCCTTTTTGCTTTGTGCCTGCTTTTCTAACTAATAATTAGATCCACATTTCCCAAGGAGCTATACCAATACAAGGTCCATGAGGTAGTCTATGATCAAAGCTTCCTCCAATCAAATACCATTGGGAAACCAAGTATTCTGTTCCCCTCTTGGAGAATGCAGTTATATACATATGAAGAGTAAAGACTTTGAAAGTTCCAGGGTAAAGGAACTTGTTTAAGGTAGTGGCCCCCAACATTTTCAGATTTAGCACGTTTCTACTCCCACATCACTCCTATTAATAGCCCGAGGAAACCATTTGAACACTGTGAAATACTAGTTAATAACAATATTCTATCCACTCACACTTTCTCTATCCATTTTCAGACATAGTCTTCCACATCCAAGGAAGTTGATCAATGCTGTTTGCTTAATCTATAGACTTCTATAAAATGTGAAGACAGATAAGATGGAAGGATACTCAAATGAGCTTGGGACATGGGAAGAGGCAGTGCTCAAACTAATTTCTGGAAAGGAATAAAGAATTACTAAGCACTGCCCTTGCCAGTTTGGCTTAGTGGATAGAATGTCAGTCTGTGGACTGAAGAGACCCAAGTTTGATTCCAGTGAAGGGCACATGCCTGGGTTGCAGGCTCACTCCCCAATAGGGGGCATGCAGGACACAGCTGATCAATGATTCTTTCTCATCATTTGATGCTTCTCTCTCCCTTCCTCTCTCTCTCTCTATATATATATATTAAAAATAATCACTAAGCACTTATTATCTTCCAGACACACTTCACACTTTCTCTCTCTCTCTCTCTCTCTCTCTCTCTCTCTCTCTCTCTCTCTCTCTCTCTCTATATATATATATATATATATATATATATAAAATAATCACTAAGTACTTATTATCTTCCAGACACAATTACTCTTACATACTTTATGTATATACATTCACTGATTCATTCAACAAGTGTTTATGAAGTACCTATGCTTCTAAGAGCTGGGAATCAGTCCAGAACAAGGCAAATTCCTCATTCTGAGGGTGCTCAGATGATCACATTGAATCTTCAAGAGGTAAGGACTTATCTTAATTTTACAGATGAGAAAATTGAAGCTCAGAGATGTTCCAGAAGTTTCCCAAGATCACAGAGAAGGTAAGTCAGCATGGAACGGTGTCTAGAAACTCATAGCAGACCTCCTCCTGAGACTCCCAGCCCAGCCCAGACCCCTGTGTGCCTGGAGTTCCTGCGGCTGTCCGCACAGACCCACAGATGAGATCAGGGAATGATAACTAGGAGACAGCTCATCAAAGGTATTGTCCTCCAGATACTTTATTACCTGTTACACACCTTCTTTCCCAACTGCCTATAATAATAAGAGGAGTCAAACCTGGAGGCATATTTATGTAGGTAAATAACACTCCTCTCCTTTCCAAGACAGCTTTGCATCAGCATTCTCAGCAAGCACTTTCATCCTTGGTTTCCAACCTAACTTTATGGGGAAGCTTAATCTATATATTTACAAATCACTCTCGGACAGTGAGTCTGAAACCCATCTTTAAGTTCACAAAACCTCTTATTCTGCCTCTAACAGAATATGCATGCTCAGAACTTCTCCCTGAGTCTTAGGCCCATGGCTTCCGTGGGGATGCAGACTGGGCGGTGAATACTAGGTTTGCATTCTTAATTTTCAACTTGGAGATTATAAAACAGTCAACCCAACTTTTTCCTCTCTTCCCCGCTTTCACAGCATTTTCTCCTCCTTCCTTGTATTAATGATGCCCTTTCAAACTCACTCTCAGTAAAGTATTTGAAAGGTTTTCAGGCAATGTAGACCTCTTGTTGTCATCTGGCCTCTCCTGGGGAGAATTTCCCCAAGGTTCTGTTGAGCCCACCGTCTCTGGGCGCCTGTGGCGTGCTCTTCCTTGGGACTCTCTTCCACCCTCTTGGCTTTAACTCTTGCCGGAATGCTGTTCACTCCCCAATCTCCACACTAGTGTTTTCTCCTGAACCCCAGACCCTTACTTCCAGCAGCATACCTGGCATTTCCGTCTAGATATCTTTCAGGCACCTCAAATTCACCCTCTCCAAACATGTCCCCCCTCAGCATTCTCTCTCTGAGGCCTGCTCTGTGACTTAGCCACTCAATAGCCTTGAATTTTCCAAAAGGGGAAACTTCACGTGTATGTACCTGTGGCTCTGCCCGTTCCAACTATGAAATTCCAATCATGGCACCCTAAGTCATTAGTAAGCTTATGGTTTTGTCATCTGTCTCCCCTTCTAAAATGTGAGCATCTTGGGGACAGCTACCATGTCTTATCTGCCTTAACATTCCCAGTGCTTAGCAAGTGCCAGACACAGGGAGTGTCAGGTGAGTGATGAGTGCCTGAATGAATGTGTAAATAAGTAAAGCAGGAAAAAGGCAAAAATGATTGATAATTACTGTGAATGCCGTCTATTTGCTAAAAATACTTACATTTTAGAAGACTTATAAAAACCAAATTAAATAGTAACATTAGCAACATTTTCTTTATTTAATAATTTATACATAACACACTATAAGGGGCAATGTGGGAGTATGCATACTAAAAAATGGTTTTACCTATGAGGACTGTTTCTAAATGTTTGGATAGTTATAATTTTTGATATCTTGTATTAAGAGGCAAAAATACAGAGTTTAGGATTGTGTATCTATACTGATTTGTTACATAGTCACAGTATTCCTTTGATATGACCATAGAGATGAAGAAAGGCTAAGATGGTGATCAGAATATTTCTCCAAGAGCAGCAACTGTCTGGCATGCTTCTCCATACTTGGAATTGCTTGACCCATCCATTCCCAAGTGTATTTCAGCTTAGTGGCTTCGTGTGTCTTTAAAGAATACAGAGTTTATAGCTGTTCATTAAGTTTGCACGAATTCATTCTGGGATGTTAGGAAAGGGTGTTAGACGTTGAGTTTCAATGTGTTATCCACATATTAAACACACCAATGTCCAAAAAGAACCCCCTTTTTCCTTATACTAGAATAACAATAATGAGACTGTAGCCAAATTTCTCAAGTTTTTCTACATATATATGAAAAAAAATCATATGCCCCTGGTCCTTAAGATTTTATCTGTGTTCTTGTAATTTGTTCAATACACAAACAGGGGGATTCCACCACTTTTCCCATGATATTATTGACACTTGCCTTTCTGACAATGAAAAAAGAACAAGTATCCTATTTTGCTTTTAAACATAAGAGTAATCATCTATAATGATAAAAGTGTAATATGCTAATTAGACCAGACGTCCTTCCGGACGTCCTTCCAGACAAAGCTGGGGCTGTGAGGGCTGAGGCGGCCACCATGGTGGGCGGGGGCTGAGGCAGAGGCAGCGGGGGCCAGGCCCCTTGAACAAATTTTGTGCATCGGGCCTCTAGTGTTTAAATAATAGCCTATCCACAGCAGAAAATAGAGAACATCACACAAGTTATTTAAAAATGGGGACAAGAATCCTCCACTCTACAGAAAACGTACACCATCTCTGATAGCAGAAACTATAAAGTCATAAGTGGGCTTTGGATTCATAAATAATAATAGAAAAAACATACTGTCATCTCCTATAAGCAAGCTTCTCTCATAAATTAATGCATTCCATCCTCACAACCACCTTCTGAAGTAGGGATTATTTTTATCCCTTTTATAGTTAAGGAAATTGATGAGTAAAAAGGTACCAGGACCAAGAGCACACAGTGGCATGGCCAGAATTTAGACCCAGACAGTCAGGTTCCTGAGTCTGTGCTCTTAACCACCAGGCCCTGCTGACCTGACTCTTAAGCTAGATCTTCTCACAACTTGGGCCAAGAAATCTCTCTAAACCTGAGTTTACTCATCTGTAAAAACAATAGTACTTACCACCCAGGGTTATAGTTAAGAATTCAATGAATGTTGAAATGCCCAGCATAGAGTACAGTCTCCCTCACTGTAGCTGTGATCAATTGGAACATGAGGTCATATTTCATATCTGACCTGTTACTTTGTTATATCAGTCAGGCTCTGATGAATAATGGAGGTTAGTTTAAGGAAAGAGACCATAAAGGAAAACCAACAGGGGAAAAAGAACACCTAAGGCTAGATGATAAGTTGGGGGAGACTTGAACACCCCTGGACCTGAAGAGCACAGTGCAGGGAGCAGTTGGTAGGACCTGTTCCAGAGGCTGCCTGAGTTGCATGGTGTCCCTCAGCGGAGGAAGCATCGCTGCCAACCCAGGCCTGGCAAGGAAGGAACCAGAGTCCACAAAACCTAGACCACCATCTCCTCCCATTTTCCAGTCTCCTTCCTGCCTGGGTCTCCTAGTGCCACTCCCCCAAGGAAGTCAGGCCTCCAGGGACTCAGCCTGGTACTCTCCACAACTCTCTAGTATTTGGTTTATGGATTCTGCCATTTCATTTATTGCACAAATGTGTGTGTTCACGTGTGGCCTGCTTGCTCCTGTGGAAAATGTTTTGTAGACAGAATTTTAAATCAGGCATTGTAGACAATTTCTAGGCTAAAAGTGAATCGTTCCTACCATCCTTAGGTAATTTCTTCATTTTAATATGTCATGGGTAAAAGCTGAATTTATTTACTTGTTTTTATTTGTTTAACAAACCCTTACATAAGGGCACTATTCTAGATGTTCAAATATTAGCTCATTTAATTTAATCTTAGTAGGATTCTATGAGATACTTTTTAATTCCCATTTTACATTGAAGAAATTTAAGCCAGAGGTTGAACCCAAGATCACACAGCAGTAATTACCAGAGTCCGGATTTGAACTCAGGCAAACTGACTCCAGAGTAAAAGCAATCAGCAAGAGGATTATCACAGCCATTTTTATGTATTTATTGTGAAGGGCATGCTGTTTCTTTAAAATGATTTTGTTGCAAAATCATTTTGAGTAGAGCTTTAAAATGGACTTAAAATGTGTTAACCTTTGGATGCTGATTTGGGAAAAAAAAAAACTACACAAAAAAACCCCGGAAAAACACAAGCTGTGTATTAGAAGAAAATAAGGAATTGCTGAATATTTTTCAGTGTGATAATAATTTAAATTCCTATCTTTTGGATGAATATTGAAGGAATGCACTCTCTCAGATTTGAAGACCGAGGAGAGAGGTTGAACAGAATGGTGAGATGTTGATAACTGTTGAAGCTGGATAATATGTACCTAGGGCTCGTGGTGTTAATCTTTCTATTTTTGTGTGTGCTTCCATTTTTTTGCATCAGTAAAACAAATTTTTTAAATACTGTCCATTCTACAGAGATATTTTAAGAAGCCCATAATAAAGGAGAACTTCTTAAGTTTAATATAGTAACAATAGTGATAACAATTAGCTTAATCCTTTAAAAATACAGGTTTGAAACCATGTCTTGCTTTTTGGAGCAGTGATCTGAAATCAGTATTTCCTTACACTTATGTCTATTTTCTATTCATGTCATCCATATTCATGTCTTTCCCACATGCCCACGTGATCACTTTTTAGTATGATTGTGTTAAAAGCCTTGTAGTAATAGTCACAGTCGGTCTGCTTTCTCTGAGACATAAGTCTACTGGAACTGTGAGCTGACATCCTCCCTCAGAGAGAGTGAGTGCCCTAACAGAGCCTATCATCCCTCAGTTCGGATTGTCTTACCCTCATTCCTGCCTGGAAAGTTGTAGCCCTTAAAGATACCACCTCTGAAGCCATATTTCTTCTTAGATCCTAATGTGCAAAACATCCTTTCTCAGGTTCATGTCTTTATATACATTGAAGATTCTGCCTGAAATTCACCCCAATCCCACCCCAACCTCATTCCATCACCTACTTCTACACAATGCTTCCTTACCTGGCTAGCTTCACCGCAGCCTTTAACACTCACCCCTTCCATTAGGCTTTCCAGATGGGTCATTTGGGGCTTGATTGTTTGTCTTACTACCATGTGTGGTCCTTGGGGGCAGGCATTGTTGCTGCTTTTTGATTTTTGTATTCTTACAGTTGTCAAATGAGTAAATTAAGCTGTTTATTAAGCCCTGCTAAAATACCTGTTACAATAACCAGACTTAAATTCTTTCAGCTAAATTTACTCATATGCCCTGCTACCAGTCATGTAGCCTGTCTTCTCATTTCTCTATGTACATGTAAGGTAGTTGGAAGGAGGAGGTTGGATATTTTCCTAATTTACAATCATATAGCTCCTCAAAGAACACAAGGCATGCTATGAGTATGAACTAATTAATCATACGGTTTTTAATTTTTTTTAGACTTAAAGGAATCATAGAATTTAGAGATGGAGGAGTCTTAGAATAATCTAATCCTACTCTTTCAGTAGTAAGGATATGGAAATACAAGGAGGTTAATTGACTTGCCCAAATTTATGTCAAGATTTAACTTCAGTTTTTTTAAGAGAATGTCAATTCTGATTCTACATTTTGCATTAAAAAAAGGTCAACACCTTGGTCTTTCCTTTTTAAGACCTAAGGCTTATACAATTTTGGTAATGACTTCTAAGAAAAAGGACATAAAATTATAAACATGAAATTTAGTACAAACATGAATATGTTGAGAAATATTTGAATAGGAAAATAGTTATGAATGACATGATATACTTTTAAATGTTGAAAATATCACAAGTATCACAAAATTCTGAAAAGTAATAATATTTGCATATAGTAATTACCTAATAAGCCTCTTCATTAATTCATCTATGGGGGATTATTGAATTAGTGATCTTAAAGAATCTTCTCTAATAGTATGACATGCTAAAAATTTTTTTAATTAAAAATAAAGGTTGAGAATGGTATATAAGCCTATAAATAAAGAGTATTTAATTTCTCCAAGTTATAAAGATGTTACCTTTGTTAGTTTCTGCCAGGTATACACATTCATTCATTCATCAGGCATTCATGGAGTCCCTATCAGTCACTGTGCTGGGCAGTAGGGATGTAAAGATGAATTACGCATCTTCTCTTTCCCCTGGAAGCCCCAGTCTACTAGAAGAGATAATCAAATAAAAAAGTAGGATTCATTGATATAATGATTATAAGAGGGGTGACTAAGAGGAACAGAAGAGAGAGTACTGATTCTTTTTAGAGGCAATATGGTAGAGAAGTGTTTTCAGAGGAGGTGACTTCAAGATCAATCTTGAATGACAGGTAAAACAGGGAGAAATTTCAATATGTACAAAGATGAAGAACCAAAAAAGGGGATGCTATGGCTCAGTAAGGGCTGAAACAGAATAGGTAAGGAAGGCAGTGTCATGGGTCAGGGCTTGAAAGACAGGAAGGGAGATGAAGTGGCATTTATGATGTACTAAAAATCTTGAGCCATAACTAACAGGTGATGAAAAGTCCTTTGTTTTAATCAGGCAGTTTTAATGGAAAAACTGGTGAGGGCCCTCTTCCTGGTTTGAAGACAGCTGTCTTCTTGCCATATCCTCACATGGCAAAGAGCAGAGAGAGGTGATACAAGTTCTCACACATCTCTCCTTATGAAGGCACCAATCCCATTTATAAGTGATCCACCTCAGGAACTAATTACCTCCAAAGGCCCCACTTCCTAATACCATCACATTGGAGGTTAGGATTTCAACATATGAATTTGAAGTGGAGGGAGACACAAACATTCAGTCCATAGCACTCATAAGAATTTTAAACATGACTTTGGTACTTATGGGGAGGGTTGACTAGAAAGAGGAAGGGGAGGGGAAACTGCAAGCCAGAAGATAACCAGGATGTACATTGAATAGCCTGGAAAGGGAAGGGCATAAAGAAAGGTGGTGATCAAGAAGATAAAGAGAAGAGAAGCACCATGAATTATTTGTATCACATAAGGACAGGACTTGGTGTTTGATTATATTTTGAAGATGAGCAGACGGAAAAATTGGAGATAAGCTTGGGTGTCTAGGAATGGAATTATCATTTACTGAAATGAGAACTATTAAATTCATAAAGGTATTTCATTTGATAGTATCTCAGTACTTTCTTAATGTTTAAAAACACATATATTCATGTTTTACTTATAAAACTGCCTCATTGAGGGGAAAAAGTAAATAATAACATCAATAATGATTCCTAAGTACTTTAAAATACTTCATTACTAAATATTCTCTATGTTCTCTAAATACGTTTTTAATATTTTACCTGTTTTATGTTTCATAAAATTAAGTCCCATATTTACCCATTTGTATAGCTGTTAACTTCCATGTGTAGATATCTTTACTCTTATAGTAAACTCTCTTGCTATTCAAATTTCAAAACCTATATGACTCTTCTCTCCTTTTTTAAGTTTTTTGATTTGTTCTAAATTCCTTTAAGAGAGGGCACGGTCTGCTATCATCACTTTTGCTCCTTCCACCCAGTATTACTCCTACGGGTAACTAGCTCTTCAAGCATTTTCTTCAAGGGGTGAACTTTTCTGCATTGTCCAACGTGATAACCACTAGCCATGTGTGGCTATGTACCTTAAAATTAAAATTAAGTATATTAAAAATTCAGTTGTTCAGCTCCACTTGCATTTTAAGTTGAGCATTTCAAGTGCTCAATCATCACATGTGGCTAGCGGCTACTATATTGTAAAGCAAAGAAGATGCATCTTCCAGAAAGTTCTATATCATTCTAGAACGTTCATTAGAAGTTTTAGGCTAGACTATTATTCTTTTTGATTCTTCTGAATCTTTGCTACTATTCATTCAAGATGCTAATGAGATTTTTCCCCCTCTAATTTTCTTAATTGAAACACACTCCACATGTATTTTTATATAAATTGCCCATACTGTTTTGCATATAATTTTGATGTTATCATCAAAATAGTAAAGTTTGAAATATTTAGGAAGCAAGTTTGGATCCAGTTAGCAGAGTTTCCAAGACTGAAAAAAGCAAGATATAACAGGTCTTTCTGATAAGATGTCAAAATGTCACTACTAGTTATACAAAGAAAAAGGTAGTTCACAATAATACACAGTCCAGCTTGGTTGATTTGTCTCCAGTGAGTAATGTATTCTCCATTTGCTAACTCAGCCAATTGATGTGCTTGATTGACTTTAGAGAATTTATAGCCTCTTTCTAAAAATTTATTACTCAGTGGATCACCATAGTCATAATTTCAGGATTCCAAACAAACTTTTATCCAGTCATGTCACAAATGGATAAAGTGGAATCATTTGTTTAAGTGGTAACTAGAGTTTCATGTGTATTTTCCCTCCAAATCCATCTCTGTCGTGTCTGGCAATAAGTCAAAAAGTAGTTAACTTAAAAAAGACTAAAACTGTATTATTGCATCACCAGCTCTGGGTACATTTTAAAAGTGAATCAATCTCCTTTATGAAAAGACTAAACACTGGTAATTCATCTACTAGAATATCCAAAAGAGAAATAGGTCATCATTGCAGCAAAAACAATAAGCATAGCACTATTTGGAAGAATCGATAGTGTCATGATAAATGAAGTCTCCTCTTGTATTGCTGCAACAAACCTCCTGTGACTGGGAAGTCCCAACTGACTCCCCACCAACCCCTCCTCCCATACATACAGCCCCGGGGCACTCTCAGAGACTCTTCTAAAATGAGAGTCTAGGTCACATGAACCTGAAAAGCTGCATAGACACAGCTTCTGTCAGAAGCAAACTAGCCCTTTCTGAAAGGGCACCCCAATGTGGTGACTGATCGCTGGACCTTCGTCATATTTTCAGCTGTGTTGGCTATATCGTGCAGCCACTCTTAGCAAGTGTGACGGACACTGGGTGCTAGATGAATTTGATGTCATTCCTGCTGACAAGGACACTAACAGACTATGTTTTTCTTATGCCATTTGGAGGTGCATTGAACAAAGAAGCAAGTGGTCAGAATGTTCAAAGTTAACTGCAAACAGGGAAAGAAAGTTAATGTGACACACTGCAGTATTCTCTCTTAGCATGCAGTTGCAAGCTTTGAAAGTCCCGTTAAGTATCTCTTTTTTAAGATAAATACCTATTAAGTAATGTATATGCACAAGCTGAAGTGTTAAATGGTTTGTTGAAACCTATTAGAGTACACAAGATGATAAACATAAATTATAGCTAATATACTGCACCAGTGATTTTTAAACATAAAAATTACTGACACTGTAAAAACACACTTGAGTCATCGTAGCAGCATAATAGCACTAATCCATGTTTATCCAACCATGCACTTTTCAAAAACAACACAAACCTCTAATAAATGCTTTGGCTTCACCTTGACAACTTATATGGGTTATTGCCTCGTTCATGCCTGGATAACCATGTGTTATGACTTAAATGTTCTTTAATATCAATTTATGCCTTGAAGAAAAAAGATTGAATAACATAGTGTACATATGGTTCAATTTATTACAGCAAAACAATCATTTTAGTTTGAAGATATTTTCTCATGGTGCATATCATAGAAATCTTCTTCAATAGAGCTCCCAATAAACCAGATTTTTTATGTCACAATAAATGAAACTAAGGCAGCTAATTGTTGCGAAGATTCTAAATAGATGGGTCTATTTGGCTTCCTTGTCAATCAAGAAATATATTCCTTAACACTTGTATTTCTGGATTCTAATGTTCCTAATTGGATTTTACACTATCTGATTAATGAGGTGGTTTATAGGCTATATTAAAAAAACATACTCAAAAAGTGGAGGAGGGAATTGCAGATCGTCAGCACTATTGAAGAGTCAAGAAGACACCAAGAATCACAGTGGTCACAAAAGCCAAAAGGAAGGAAAGTGAGGACAAGAAATTGAATTATGGGAAGAGAAGAAATCAAAATTGACTGTGATAATCTCCAGAATGATTCTAAAACTGTGGGCAAGATACTGTTCAGGTTAGACAGTATCTCCACACCCTGCCTAACCCCTGTCTCACACACAAAAACATTCCAAGTCTTGTAAATAGATACCCTTCTTTGACCCTGGTTGGGTAAAACACTGGGCCTAGGTCACACACTCAGAGCACTGACTCTAAAGCCTCAATGTGCTAGGTGGGTTTGGTGGGTTGGCACAGGGCATGGACTCTGTAGATGTCAATTTCCTTAAGAAGGTTACCCAGTCAAATCAATAATTCTTCGTAGAAAGGAAAATAGAACCAGCATGTGTACATGTGGCTCATAATAAAATGAAAAGCACAGCCCTAACTGGTTTGGCTCAGTGGGTAGAGCGTCGGCCTGCGACATGAAGGGTCCCAGGTTCGATTCTGGTCAAGGGCATGTACCGTGGTTGCGGGCACATCCCCAGTCAGGGGTGTGCAGGAGGCAGCTGATCGATGTTTCTCTCTCATCGATGTTTCTGACTCTCTGTCCCACTCCCTTCCTCTCTGTAAAAAATCAATAAAATATATTTTAAAAAAACCCACAATTTTAAAATATATTGCTTTAATCATTAGTTAATTTTTTTATTTCTCACTTTCCCTTGGCCAATCAACGATGTTATTTGAGAACTTACTGTGAGATATTGGGGATGAGTAAGTGCCACTTTCAGAGTGGGGCAGGGGTGGAACAGACAGGTTAAAAGAAAAGATTACTTTAGTGTCTGATAAGCAATATGATAAACACTTGAAGGGAAGTGCTGAGGAAAGAAAACTTCATGGAGGTGGTAGCATTGGTTGCTGAATCTTAAAGACAAACCTAAGTCTGAAAATAATCCATGGTCCCTTAGAAAGCCAACAAAAAACCAGACACGTCTTTCCTGAAATGCAATAAAATCCAGAGTTCCAAAGAACTTTATCCAAGAAATTTTAGGCAATGGAGCATTCCACACACTCAATAAACTTACTTCCAAACAGGATTTCTTTGAGATACACGGGCCATTATCTTTACCCAAGCAAACACGGACTCTCCTTTTGTCATAATGAACTCAGTTGCTCTGTATGGTCTTCTCCATCACCACTGACTCTTTCTTATCAAAGCATTAATCTTTTTTAAAATATATATTTTTATGGATTTCAGAGAGGAAGAGAGAGGGAGAGAGAAATAGAAACATCAATGATTAGAGAGAATCATTGATCGGCTGCCTCCTGCACACTGGGGATTGAGCCCACAACCCAGGCATATGCCCCAACCAGGAATCAAACAGTGATCCTGGGTTCACAGGTCGACGCTTAACCACTGAGCCATGCTGGCCAGGCCAAAACATTAATCTTGCATGTCAAGTAGATGAAATATTCTTGCAACCAGATACATTTTGCTAGGCACCCTATACAAATCCAGTTATGAACTGAGTAATTTAAAAATCCAGTCAAACTGTATTTCTCTGTTTCCAAAACTTGGCTGTTTTTCCATCTGGCTCTCCAAGCTTTTGATTGTATGGTTTTCTCCACCTAGATTTCCTTTCTCTCCCATCTACACATACTCAAATCCCACTTATTGTTTAAAGCAGGAGTGATAAACCATTTTTCTGCCAAGGGTCATTTGGATTTTATAATATCACTAGAGGCATGGCGCATGAATTCGTGCATGGGTGGGGGGGTCCCTGAGCCTGGCCGGATATTGGGGCTGGCTAGACAGGGGGAGGGACCATGGGAGGTTGGCCAACTGGGGGGAGGGATCGTGAGAGGTTGGCAGTCCGGCCCTGATTGGGGCTGGTCAGGGCCAACCAGTGGGAGGAGGGATCACGGGAGGTTGGCTAGCCGTGGGAAGTTGGCTGTGGGAGCGCACTGACCACCAGGGAGCAGCTCCTGCATTGAGTATCTACCCCCTTGTGGTCAGTGCGCATCATAGTGACTGGTCGACTGGTCATTCAATTGCTTAGGCTTTTATATATATATATAGATTTGTGGGCCATACAAAATTATCAACTTAAAAATTAGCTTCCTATATTTGGTCAAGCGTTTAATTAAATCGCCCATAATGCCTTGGAAGGGCCAGACGAAGTGATTTCTCAGACCTTAAAAGACAAAATCCCCCAGACATTCCCCAACCCTGGTTTAAAGTAAGAATCACATCTTCTACAAAAAAGCCTTCCCTGATTGCCAATGGGTTCAAGTAGCACCTCTGTTTTCACTCTTCTCCTATAGCTCTTTCCACATTTCTTCTATAGAACTTACTGATTTTTATTCTACACTCTTTTTATTTAAATTTGTGTTCACTAGTTTCCCTGATGGACTATAAATCCTTGAGGGCAGATAGAACCATTACCACTCCACTCTGTATCCTAGAGTTGGTCTTTCTTCCGTGAGCAGCATGTTTCAACCAGGTTTCTTTAATAAATGTAATTTATTTGCCCATAATTTTGAGGCTTCCTTCTGTTACTGCCATTGGAACTTGCCATCAGGAAGATTATAATCTTGCAAACTATTAATGGAGAACTATAAACAGAGATATTTCTTTTGTATCCCATTACAATGTTAAAAAAGACAGCTGATTTATAATTATAATTTCTTTCACTTTAGTTTTATTCTTAATCCATCCAAAGGGACTGGGTTGTACACTTTTATGATTCATAAATACATAGGGGAATTTAAAACTCCAAAAACTATGTCTGTCTTATCCATCCTTGAAAGTATTATACTGACAAATTGCAAGTACCAGGACATTGTCTCTTAATAGATGAAGCCTGTGTGTGTGTGCCCATTGGAATGCATACTTGATCTGTCTAATCCTTCTCCATTATGCGTTAGCCCAGCACACATATTCTGGGATGAAACTCAAAGTCAATGACTGTTTATCATCCTTAGCTCCTCTAAGCAATGATTCACATGCAAGTCCAGATACTGTTCACCACAGCTCCTCCAGCCAATCAGCATCCAGGTTTCCTGCATCCTTAAGTGATTCCAGCTTGAGAAAACCCATCCCAGATGCCAAATGTGGAGGTCCTTGAGCAACAACTGAGTAGACCAAACATTCTAAATTTAATGAGGCCCCTCCATAAAGAAACAACACATGCAAATATACGCAGACATGTAAACACCACCTACTCCTTCTATAAGAGCAATAAGTATGCGATTTGAATTCAATTCACGTTGGAGATGGGGTGGAAGTGGATGACCTTGCGTAAAAAGTCTTGGTAGTAATGTAGAAAATAGCCACCAGAATGTCCCTGGCTTACTTGATGAAAAAAGTATCTTTTCTCTGGAACTACTTGAATAGTTTTATGAGCTAACTAAAAGAGACCATCTCGTGGATTAGAACAGGGACCTGGAAGAAAAATCACTCATCTCTAACTTTGGCGATGCTGACAATTTGCTGGGCTGATCTTTGAAAAGTATTTTTTCTAATCTTTTAAGGCATCATTTTCCTCCCTAAAGTACAGGAATATCACAGTAGATAATGTTTTCTGATTTCTTAAAAAAACACTTTTCAATTACAAAATAAATGAGCTCTCATGAGATTTTAAGGTCATCCTATATAATAAAAGGCTAATATGCAAATTGACCGAACAGCAGAACAACCAGTCGCTATGACACGCACTGACCACCAGGGGGCATATGCTCAACACAGGAGCTTCCCCCTGGTGGTCAGTGCACTCCCACAGGGGGAGTGCCACTCAGCCAGAAGCCCTGAGATGGGCTCATGGCTGGCGAGCGCATCTGTGGTGGTGGGAGCTTCTCCCACCTCCTTAGCAAGTGCTGGTTTAGGCCCACTCCTTGTGGGAAGCAGGCCTAAGCCATCAGTCAGACATCCCCTGAGGACTCCTGGACTGTGAGAGGGTACAGGCCACGATGAGGGACCTGAGTGCACGAATTTCATAACCGGGCCTCTAGTCTTAAATAAAAGACTCTGTCATTTTTTTAGAATTGTGATTCCATGTGCCCCAGAAATCAGCTTTTAATAACTGGGGAAGAATCCACCTACTCTGTTGAAAAAGCAAAAACAAAACAAAACAAAAAACAACCAAGTAAACAAAACTATTAACTTTCACCAGAGTCCCTATATTTTAAAAATCTATGAATCTGTACTTTTAAGCTATAGTTAAGAATTATATAAGCAATGGTGTTCATTTCATTTTACATAATTTTTCTTCTTCTGGTTTAAAAATCTTCCTATGCAGAAATTCAATGTGCATTTTTGCATATATTTACTCATACATACTCAAGGGTGAAGTTTACAAACTCGTCAGGGTAAAAAAAAGTCCAGACTCCTGTGAAATTCTTAATGATACTTATCTTCACAGTTGTCACTTCCACCATACCATCTTGTCTTTCCTAGTTCTAATGAGAGTCCTGTATCAAAACCTGATTTCAAGCTACAAAGTTATTCATTTAGATCCTAACATAAATTTAAGTAAGGTATTCACTTTCCTATTATCTGATATATCAAACCTGAACTCAAATTTGCCTCCTATTAAGGGATTTAGAACACCAGTTGGAACATGAGAAATTCCTGGGGATGGGGATGAGAGTGGGGAAGAGGAGGCAAGACATCTTGACCAGTATCCTAGAAATTATATTGACTAAGTTCAGTCACAGTGCCTACCTACACTAAGGAGAAGCCTCAAAATGCTCACTTACATTTGCATTTGTTTTATATTGTGAGGTGGAGTACATGTTGGAAATATTTATTGAAGTTGATAAAGAAAAAAAACACTTCCACCAAATTATAAATTTCCAGTGGTGTCTTAGAACTTCCTTTCCCTCTTTTTCAGTATTTTTAGGTAACGAGAAGGGACGACTTGTAATGAAATGGCAAGAGCAAGGGTGGTCTCAAAGGCACATGCTCCAGTATTTCCCTTCTCTGAATCCTGTAATATTTTACCTCAATTTCCCCCAAGTGAACAGTCTGTGTAGAGACAGGCTTTATCGTCTTTACATTCAGATGGTTGCATTTCCTGCTTAAAATGTCAGCTGGATTGTCTCTGCACCCTGCCTCCCCCCATCTCTTGGTCTCCCAGAAGCTGTCTGCTGCTTCAGGCAAACTTAATGATGGCAGGGCTGCAGAGCCAAAAAAGGAAAAACACCTGTGGCCAGTCTAAAGTTTAGTCCTGAAATAGACAGGCAATGGCCATCACCTGCCTGCTGTGTGAGAGCCCAATCAAGTCTATTCATCACAACTGTGCAGATAAGAGCTCCCCCTCCTCCTTTTCCCCCCTTTTTTTCTTATTTTGCTGTTGTTTTTGTTGAACTAAGTGTGATAGATAGGAAGGGTACAGAATGTAGCAAAGGAATGGTGCCCTATGCCTGACCCAGCTGAGGGGCTGCTGCTTAGACACATTGCAGGTCATTCTGGGGGGTTGTAGGGGAAGGACTCACAGAATATGCATTCTGGAAAATAAACTTTCTTTTCAAAATTCGACTATAATATTTTTAAATGTTTCCTGAGGAAATTATGAAGGAGAAGAGAATGAGAGCTAATGGCCGCTAAATTCAATGAGAGCCTTTCATATGTCTGAGGGCGCTAGCAGGATTTGAATGCCCTGTGCCGCGGCAGGAAAAACAGAGAAGATAAAACATTGCACACTTATGGGCACCATGACAAAAATATATCATTCCATCCTTATCTTTCTGTAAATCTTGATTATTTTTTTTTTTAAATTTCAAGTGCTTTTTGAAATACTTCTCTTGGCTTCTGTGATTCTAGTCGCTGTTGTTTTCCTACTGTCCTTGGCTGGCTCTTCTCTCTTTCCTTTGTAGACTCCTTTTACGCTGCTCATCTTTCTTAACTAATGTTGGTCTTAGGCCTAAATCATTTGTTTCCTGCACACCATCCTTGGGAGATTTCTTTCATCCACCACAAAGCTGCAAGTATCCATAACTGACAACTGCCCAAGCAGTCTCTCTACCTGAGATCTCTCCTAAGCTCCACCCCAATTTATAGGGTGGCCACTTGCCATGGTGTTGGCCGTGGAGACACTTGCAGACAACTACTGCCAATTTTTGTGTCTGTCTAATCTTTCTCACTGAAAGTGCTATCCTTTCCACTTCTTCTGTAGAGAATGATATGAGGTTGGAAGTGGGGAAAATGTCAATTATCACCCAAAGCAATCTATAGATTCAATGCAATCCTTATAAAAACATCAGTGACATTTTTCACAGAACTAGAGCAAATAGCCCTAAAATTGGTATGGAATTAACACAAGACCTCAAATAGCCACAGCAATCTTGAACAAAGAACAAAGTTGGAGGTGTCACTCTACCTGATATCAAACTATACTAAAAGGCTATCATCATCAAAACATATGGTACTGTTATAAAAACAGACATTTTGGTCAATGGAACAGAATAGAGATCCAAAAAATAAACCAATGTTTATGGTCACTTATGACAAAGGAGGAAAGAATATGAAATGGGGTCAAGACAGTATTTTTAGTAAGTGATATTGGAAAAACTGGACAGATACATGCAAAAAAAATGAAACTAGAACACATTCCTATACCGTATGCAATAATAAACTCAAAATGGATTAGATTTAAATGTAAGCCCCAAAACCATAAAACTCCTAGAAGATAACACAGGCAGTAAACTCTCTGACATTGCTCTTAGTAATATTTTTTTTCTGATATAGCTCCTCTAGCAAGGGAAACAAAAGAAAAAATAATAAATGGGGCTACATCAAACTAAAAAGTTTTTGCACAGCAAAGGAAACCATCAACAAAACAAAACGACAACACACTGACTGCGGAAAGATCTTTGCCAATGATACATTGAATAGGAGTTAATATCCAAAATTTATAAAGAACTCATACATCTTAACATAAAAAACCCCAAATAATTCCAATTAAAAAATGGTCAGGCTCTGACTGGTTTGGCTTAGTGGATAGAGCGTCGGCCTGCAGATGCAAGGGTCCTAGGTTTGATTCCAGTCAAGGGCATGTGCCTTGGTTGCGGGCACGTCCCTAGTAGGGGATGTACAGGAGGCAGCTGATCGATGTTTCTCTCTCATCGATGTTTTTAACTCTCTATCCCTCTCCCTTCAAAAAAAAAGATCATCAGTGCTGGGGGAAGGTCAGTGGGGGCGGGGGGGTGGGGGGGAAGGAGACATATGTACTACTATTTGTAATACTTTAAATAATTAAAAAAAAAATGAAGAAATGGTCAGGGACCCTGGCTGGTGTGGCTCAGTTGGTTGAGCATCATAAACTGAAAGGTCACCAGTGTGATTTCCAGTTAGGGCATATGCCTAGGTTGTGGGCTAGGATCCATTTCAGGGTGTGACTGGAGGCAGCCTATCAATGTTTCTCTCTCTCACATTTATGCCTTTTTTCTCTCTCTTTCTCACTCTCCCTTCCTCTCTCTCTCTAAAATCAATAAAATATATATATTTTAGAAAAAGGGGCACAGGACCTGTATAGATATTTCTCCAAAAGGGAGATAAAGATAGCCAATCTATACTAATTAAAGGGTAATATGCTAATTAGACCAGACGTCTTCTAGACATCCTTCTGTATGTCCTTTCAGACAAAGCCACAGTGGCGGGGGCCAAGGCAGAGGCAATTAGGGGCGATCAGGCCAGCAGGGGAGAGTGGTTAGGGGCAATTAGGCTGGCAGAGGAGAGCTGTTAGGGGTAATCAGGCCAGCAGGCAGAGCGGTTAGGGGTAATCAGGCAGTCAGGCAGGTGAGCGGTTAGGAGCCAAAGGTCCTGGATTGTGAGAGGGATCGGGCCTAAACCAGCAGTCAGACATCCCCCAAGGGGTCCTGGATTGGAGAGGGGACAGGCTGGGTTGAGGGGACCCCCCACCCCCGTGCACAAATTTCGTGGACTGGGCCTCTAGTCTATAATAATAAAAGGGTAATATGCTAATTAGGCTGAACGTCCTTCCAGGCGAGTCATTCCGGATGTCCTTTCAGAAGAAGCCAGGGCCGGAGTGAAGCAGTCTGAGTCCCAGGCACCTGCCAGCAGTGGCCAGAGCAAAGCCCAGGTCCTGGGTGCTGGAGGGAAGCTAGGGGAAAGAAGGCCTACTCTTGCACAAATTTTTGTGCATCGGGCCTCTAGTAGATATATGAAAAGATGCTCAACATCACTAATCATCAGGGAAATGCAAATTAAAATCACAATGATACATTAACCTCACACCTGTCAGACTGGCTATCAAAAAATGGCTATCAACAAGTCAGCAAACAACAAGTGCTGGCAAGAAAAGGGAACCTATGTGCACTGTTAGTGGAATTGCAAATTAGTGCAACCACTATGAAAATTTTTTTTAGGAACATGGCAGTTCCTGAAAAAATTAAAAAGAGAACTACTTATGACCCAACAATTCCATTTCTGGGAATATATATGAAAAAATCCAAAACACTATTTTGAAAAGATATATACACCCTTATGTTCATTGCTGCATTATTTAGAATAACCAAGATATGGAAGCAATCCAAGTGCCCATCAATAGATGAATGGATAAAGAGTGGTGATATATATATATATATATATATATATATATATATATATCATAAAAAAGAAAGAAATTTAACCATTTGTGACAATATTGATGAACCTAAGAAGATATTATGCTAAGTTAAATAAGTGAGTCAGAGAAAGACAAATACCATATGATTTCACTTACATGTGAAATCTAAAGAACAAAATAAATACAGACAAAATAGAAACATTCATAGATACAGACAAACTGATGGTTGCCAGGTGGGAGGGGGTATGGGGGACTATGTGAAAAAAGTAAGGGGGTCAAGAAGTGCAAATTGGTAGTCACAAAATAGTCACAGGGATGTAAGGTACAGCATAGGGAATATAGTCAATAATATTGTAATAACTGTGTACAGTGCCAGGTGGGTAGTAGACTTCTCAAAGGGATCACTTCATAAATTATATGTGTCTGACCACTATGCTGTACACCTGAAACTAATATAAAATAATATTAAATGTCAAGTGTAATTGAAGAAAATTAATGTCAATTATCTTCAATATAATCATAAGTTTAACCTTATCTCAATAAAAATTCCATGATGATATTTTCTGTAACTTGAGATTCTAATTTCATATAAGAGATAATGTAGACAAGTATAACCGAGCTCTCTTGGGCGACACGAATTAAAATAATCATGAATATTTACTTTTATGTAATATTTATATTTGTAAAAAGTTGAACTAAATTTTTTTTTCCTGAATTGAATCATATTTTCAATGCACTAACAAAATATAGTTATTTTGAAAAATAGTCTAAGGGGATTGCTTTGTAGGTAAATAAGAGCTCCATAAAATGCTTGCCTTACATATGTAGATTTCATACATCAACTTTACTCAATAGAAGATAGCCCTGCAGATAACTTTGCTCTACCTGTTCTCTATCTTTCAGATAAAATGTACCTACTTTATACTAATTATTTTTATTATATTTTTGGGCCAGCTTATTTTTGTAGAAAGCACTGTCAGAATGTAGCCCCATTATTTAAATTCCAAATATCCTCCATAGATTTCCTTCTGAATCATCGCAATCTCCTTGGAAAACTGTGTGTTTGGGGGCAATTGCCATATTAGTTTTTATATTTTAATTTTCTTGCCAAATATTTAAATATATTTGATAACTACCAATGCAAGCTGGAGGATTTTAAGAATGTGTTCAAGGGGATTATATGAGAGGCCTCAGATCTGGAGGGGTTTCTCAGAATAAATGAATTCTTAGTAGGTTTATGAGAAAACCTTTTGGAAATATTTTGTAAGTTTATTTGTTCATCAGCAAATCTGATTTCTACAAAATTGCTCACAGTGAATAATTAGCTATTTTTCATGGCTGTAATGCTTAGTTAAGAATGATAAATTTTAATTATAGATTTTTATTGTTTTTCTTTTCAGGAGAAGCAATCCAAAAATGTAACATTTGTCTTAAAGTGAAA
Source organism: Myotis myotis (assembly GCF_014108235.1). Classification (NCBI taxonomy): domain Eukaryota; kingdom Metazoa; phylum Chordata; class Mammalia; order Chiroptera; family Vespertilionidae; genus Myotis; species Myotis myotis. The sequence goes on along the minus strand of NW_023416317.1, from coordinate 36,901,325 downwards.
GGTCACTAAATTTCATTCTTTTTAGAATACAGGCCTTTGCCTATTAATAGCCAAATATCATGAGACTTTAATGATTCAGGTCACATGTTTTGCCACCTTGTGGTAGTTAGAGGTAAGTCAAATATTATAAATTAGCATGAAAGGCCATGTCCTTGGACAGGTGGAAGGTAATGCCCAGCATATTTTCCATTTAAGCATCATTTTTTGTGTCTATTTTAAATTTTTTAATAACCACATTCTCAATACAAACTTTCATCAGGGATTAGGGAAAATAGACAAAGCCAAATAGGACAAAAATCTATATCAACAAGACCATTTTCATAGTACATATAAAATATTTTTATTATTATTTGAAAAAGAAAGTACAAAGAAGAGAATTATAGAAATGAAGAAAAATTTATAGGAAAATTAAATTAGACTAGTCACATGACCAGGAAATGTTTATGAATACTCATTGGAAGTTGATAAAAATGCTTTTGTATTTCATTTAATAATGAAAGACAGTCACCACTTATCTCTTACACTTGTCTATCAAAGTACTAAAGTGAACCTATCTACCCAATAATTTTTCTTCACAGTTCAGGTGAAACCAATGAAAATACCTCAATAATCATACAGCAAAAAAAATACACACGCATTTTTAACATAAAATAAATAGAAAATAGAAAATGAAATTGTCCCATACTTCCATAATCAAAAGACAGCAAACACAAGCAGTTTGATGTGTATGCGGTCAGATATTTTTCAAAGATAGAGAAATGTATATTTTTCTTCCAATTTATCTTTATTCTTTAAGAGTCACTGTGAAAGAATATAAATAGAGAAGACAATGTTTTTAAAAAGCTAAAGAGAGGCAGATTAGGTCAGGAGATAGAGAATTCCAGGCAAATTGGAACAATATTGCAAAAAGATTTCTTGGAATTAAGTGCTTGGCCAATTCAAAAATGGGGGAGGGGGGAGAATGACATTGTAACACTTTCATTTGGCATGCATTGAACATTGCCAATAACTTCCACTAAAAACATACAAATCAAATCTCACAACTATGGACTCTTTCTACTAATAGGGCATTTGAGATTTTTTTAAATTAATTGTGCTCAAAATCCCAATACATTCATAAAGAAGGGAACCAAAAGCACACAGTAGGAGATGCCAGAGCTTGGGTGCTCAGTGAATGTTGGTTGACATACCAAGATGCACTGAAGTCATAAATGGGGTTGAGGATTGACGAGGCTTCAAGCAGGACAGTTTTGCTTTTAACCATTTTAGCTTGTGCTGAAATTAAAAAAATATTCTACCTCTTGGTCTCCTTGTTTTGCCTTCTTTACATCCATAACAGGAATAATGACCGTTATGATATGACTTGCAAAGATTTAGTGATGTCTAAACCATGTTAAAATAAACCAATTTATGCTTAAATTTTTTTTTTAAGTGAACAATGGCAGTATGAATTGAATGTCCCTTCTTCTTTGGATGAAAATATATTGGTGAGAGTTCGTTTGGGGATAACCTCATGATTCCTTACACTGAACCACTAGTGGTCCTTTCTCCTGAGAATGGGCTCAGGGAAGAAATGCCATTTAATGCTAGAAGATATCCGTAATACTAGGGTTTCTATTTCATAAGTAGTTTTCAACAGTAGGAATGTGCTCTGCACAACTAAGACAAGACTGTTAGTGTGAATGTGTATATTTCTTTCTTTTTTAATATTTCCTTTATCACCAAGAAAAATTAAGTTAATTGGGAACTGCAAGAAAATCAAGTATGTATAAGAAATGCATGGTCTAGATATGGCTGCATGAAGTCTTAAGAACATAAGTGCAGTGGATGCTGTGGTGCATTCACCTTGCCTGTGGGCCAGAGCCCTCTGCCACTTTGGGTGTCAGTTTCCTTTCCTAGTAATTGGAGGAGTTGGAGGTAGTTGTGAGGTCCTTTGATTCCTGCCTGCTGTACATCTGTGTATGTATGAATTTTTAAACTTAAACATGACTTATCTTTTAGATACATGAATGGTGCCATTGTTGTTTTTGTTGGATGTTGTCCTCACCATCGAACTGGGGGTGGGGATCCAGAAAATAAGTCCCCAGTAGAAACTATAGCATTGACCTACCCAGGTGTTTAAAGTGGGACACCTGGTGGGTGCCCCCACAGGCCTGTGGTGAGGCTAAAGATCAGAGGACCTAAGACATTTGTGGAAGATAAGAGGGTCACAGGTGTATCTACAGTTGAAGAATTCTGTGCTATAGATCGCTTGGAGGTCTGGGAGGTAAGAAAGGACACTGCCAGATCAATATACCCTTTTTAGAGACTGAGTTTACACAGGAACAGTTGCCAGTGTGGGACTGGCCTAATGATTTTATCTCATTCTCTGACTTTCCTCCAGTGAATCTTGTAAGGGAACCAGCTACCTGATCCTTTAATCCAGCTAACATTTTATAAAAGAAGATTCAAATTAGTTTTGCTTATTCCAGATGCTTTATATGCAAATGAGCTTCAGAATTGGTGGCAAGTAAAATGTGAAGCAGACTCCATGATGTGTTGGAGGAACTACTCCCACCTGAGTACCCTCCCAAAACGATGGGAGGATTCTCTTCTCCTTGCTGCCCATGGCTCCCTTTCCTCCAGGGAAGAATTCCAAAGTCTTCAGATATCCACTGGGACTCTTTGATGCCAGGGAGGAACTCTTCAGATTCCTTTTATGTATAGTTAGTTGGCTTCAAGTTTCCCCAAACAACATGTGGATCACTATCTCTGCCTTCCATAAAAAGCATTACCTATGCAGTATTAATCAGAGTTTGCAAGTCAAATATTAAGATCATTCCTTGGGGCAATCCAGTGGCACAACTCTGCCATTTTATATTCCCCTTTGCAACTCTAACTAGACAAGGGAGACTGAAACATTGAGCTAGGAATTATTTATTTAAAGCCACAATCCAACACACACAGACGCTGGGTAAAGATTGCTCTCCCTTATAATAAAAGTGGCATCTGAATGCAGAGCTGTGCGGAGCCTCAACCTTGCCTGTGGGCCAGCTTTTACATCCTCCCGTGTAGCCTGGCATTTGCCCTCTAGCATTCCCATGCTGCTTGGCTCCAAGTGGAAGTGCTGCTAATTTCAAATGATTCATTGGGGACAAGAGGGAGGCCCATCTGATCTAAGTCTGTTTGTATTGGGCTCCCTGTGTCTAAGGGGTGATTCGAAGACAATATCTTGTCAAGGAGGGCTAGCGTGGCTGCTGTTGGAACAGAGCTCACTGGTGTTTCATGCAACTGCATGGTGCCATTTTCTGCGGCTAGGCAAAGGCAGAGAATCAACTCTGAGGACCGCCGCCGAAAAATGGACTGGCGAGGGGATCTGTGCATTTCCCATGAAGCTATTTGTTTGAAGGCAGCCCTGTTGGATGCCTCTAAGTGCACATATTCCATTAAACCGGTATTGGGAATAGGGTTTTATTTAAAAAGGCCTACGCTACGCTTTAGGCCTCATTTTTCCCCAATCCTGGGTAGCGTGGGCATGCATACTCTCTGCTCCCGGATTTTCAGGACTTAGAAATGAACTGATTGGAACTGAGCTACTGGACGTAGCAGCTTGGAAAATCCACATGGCTTTCAGTCTCCGATCAACCCATTGGGAACCATGACCGATACTCCAGTTTCATGCTCTAATGTCCCTTTAATGTGAAGAAAGAATAGGGTTGGGTACCCTCTGCTTACACGTGCCTTTGGGCACATTGTTAGCGATCAAAAAACGTTCTCTGAACTACTTCTTTTCTTCACCAAAACAAAACAATTTCCCATAAAGAAACACCTGCACATTTTTAAGAACCTTTATCAACCCGAAAGGGTTGGTCCATTAATCAACTGAAGTTGACAAATGTTAGCATTCTTCACATGTACGCTGAAAAGCATTGTGGTCATAGATTCTTATCTCATAGCTTCCTTTCATTGCTTGAGGCACCTAAGGAAACAAGTCCCTTCCATTGATATCTCCGCATCATATTCTTTCTCTTCAGCAATAACAACAAATAGTTATGTTTCTTGGGGAACAAAATTAAAAGCAAAAAAATTTGGACAAGTTTGGGTTTGTTGCAAAATATTTCAGAGAGACAAATTGAGTTCTTAAGTGCTTTTATTATGACAGATGTATTCCTATATTTGGGGAGAAGTTGTGATCATCATCAAATACGTTCAACCAACTTGCAATATCTTCCTGGTTAGGAGCTGGATGCCTTACAAGACAAAATTGTAGAGTTAGGATCTTGAAGAATTGGGATTCTAGAAGAAAAAGCTTGAGTGTCTTCTTAGAAATATTGGACAGTAAGAATATATAACCTGTGCAAGGTTGAAGTACATGTTGAAGCAGAGATAAATAAAAGTGGTGAACAATTTTTTTTCTTTACGTTTCTAGCACTAGCATAAGGCCTGTTATATAGCAGTTTCTTAATACCTTGTGAATGGGTTCAATGTTGAAAGGTAAAAGAAAAAAGGAGACTCAGGGATGAATTTAGATTTTTAAAACCCTAAGCTTTTAAAAGATGGTAGGCCTCCCTCTGTAATTCAGAATAATATAAAAACAATTCTGAACTGTAAACAAGAGGAAAGAAATCCAATAACACTGAGATTTCTCCCATGGTAGTTTTTAATAAGATCATAAAATAAAATCTTTCAAAATATTTTTCTAATTTTTTGGTGCCTCTGCTGTACTGATATCCTAAGCATGTGCTTAGTTTCCTACTGGACGGTCCCGCCTTGAGGGACCTTTAGCCTTTCACCTATAGACTTATTTCTAGTTCATTCCACAAGCTTTTATTGAAGGTCAGTTATTTGAGAGACGGAGAATTCATAGGCAGACAGTATCAAGCTTAAGAAGGGCTCAAAATCTAAGGGAGATAAATGAGCGCATAACGGCCCTGTGGTGAGAATTATGAAGTTCTCAGCAAGGCTCAAAAGGAGCAATGAAGGAAAAAAGCAAACTCTGGAGATGTCAGAGCGGCCTTCCCAGAGATGTCACCAGAGATCAGTTATGACAACAGAGATCAGTTTGGAAAATGATTCACGTGGACAATGGAAATGGGCATTCTGGGTACATGACATAGTGATGGTTCTTTCAAAGAAAGGGACACCCAAATGGAACTATGGTTGCAGGTGGTCCCAAGTTCAGGGGCAAAAAAATTGCAGACCCACTTCGATATGCTTTCACCTTATTGTTTTGTTCTCAGGTTTGGTGCATTACAATCTCTCTTACATTTTGCAATTTGTTGTAAGGGCCATAGAGGTTCTAAAGCTACCTTACCTGTTTATTTTTAGTATTTTTTAATCCTCACCTGAGGATATTTTTCCATTGATTTTTAGAAAGAGTGGAAGGGAGGGAGGGAAAGAGGGAGGGAGGGAGAGGGGGAGAGGGAGAGAGAGGGAGAGAGAGAGAGAGAGAGAGAAACATCAATTAAAAGAGATGCATCAATCAGTTGCCTCCTGAGCACCCCCCAACCAGGGCAGGGGACCAAACCTGCAACCTTTCTGTGCACCTGCTGATGCTCTAACCACTGAGAATACCAGCCAGGGCTCTCTCACCTGTCTAGATTGCATTCTGAATTTTTGGGTTCTCCTAGATAAGACCTTTATAATGGATCACCATTCTTATAACCTTACAGTTGGTATTTAAATATCTGGTAATAGTCCACATATCCTTTTGCTTTGGTTTGTTTGCTAGTCAGATTTATAATTAGAATATAGTTAGATAAGAGAGATTTTTCCCTCTGTCCACATTTATTATCAGATTTATACTGTAATGCTCCTCTTAATTTGATGTGTGCATCCTGGACACGGGGGGAGGACATGCATAGATTTAAGTGATACACTTGGTGCCTCAATGTCTGAGCACCTGGCTGCATCTGGGGACGGTTACAGAGCTAATTGGCAGGTGTTGTACATCACAAGTACAAAGATCTCCCAAGCTTCAAGAAATAACCACTTTGTGGGATCCCTAAAGAGAAACATTCAAGGATGTCTCCATTTTATTTGTTAATTATGAAAAGTAGATTGCCATGGTGATGAGACTGGGCTAGACTAGGAGGGGCAAGGAGACAGTAGCGTGTGGAAAGGTGCCTTCCATTTATAAGCATCAAGAAAACTTTACTCCTTTGAGCATAGCTTGGGATAGTCTATCCTCTAAACCTATAGGCCGCAGTGGTTCTCAACCTTCTGGCCCTTTAAATACAGTTCCTCATGTTGTGACCCAACCATAAAATTATTTTCGTTGCTACTTCATAACTGTAATGTTGTTACTGTTATGAATCGTAATGTAAAATCTGATATGCAGGATGGTCTTAGGCGACCCCTGTGGAAGGGTTGTTCGACTGCCAAAGGGGTCGCGACCCCACAGGTTGAGAACCGTTGCTATAGGGGAAGGTGGGCATCATATTTCTCCATGTCCTTCGGGGAAGATTGGACTTTTTCTTCTCTGGTATCAAGAAAACCCCAGGCATCTCATGGCTACTGGGTGATGGAGATAGTTAGGGCATGCAAATTTGGGTGGATTGAGAGTAAAGAAGTCCTGGTTCCAGTAAGAGATTGTAGACCAGTGGGCATAAGACTGTGGAGAACAGCAGGTAGCTTGCTATGGCCCTGCACAATGGCAGAGGGACAGCGAGAGGAGCCAAATATAATGATACACATTAAAAACCAAAGTAAGAATGTGTACTTTAGTTAATAATTAGACAATGGAGATTCCCCCATGGGTTTTAAATTGGGAAGCCGTGTGATCAGACCAGTGTTTCAGAATGAGTAGCTTACCTGCAGTTTGCAAGTTAGGCTGAAGACCACACTACCAGCTGCCGGGTAACCTGCTCACACGGCCCATACTGACAGTAAAAGGGGTAAGGCCGTAAGATAGAAGTAAAAGGTGATGAGCTCCCGAGTTAAGGCAACAGAATCACTGGGAATGGAAATGACAGGAAAGAATTCAAGGGCATCCAGAAAACAAAACCAAAAAAGTACTGAGTGAAAAAAAAAAAGAGTAGGAAAAAAAATATCTTAAGAGAGCTTTCTTCTGGCTTTAGTAAGTGGATGGATGGGGGTTGGGACCAGTCACTCAAATAAGGAAGAAACAGAAAGTTTGTATATAAAGCACAGAGGAACCAAGTGGTTCTGAAACAGCTGAACCTATATTCATTTGCTTATTCACTTTGGAAGTTTGATCCTTTGCTTTTATATCATCATTAGAGTATGCTAACCCTGACTTTCTTTTTCCTTAGCCAGCACTGTGGGTTTAAAACTTTGAATTAGTTGCTAAGATTTTTTTAAAAAAAGAAGCATTTTACATTTAAGAAATGCATTTCTGACTGCTATTGAAAAATGGAAACAACGATGTGACCAGGCTAAGGGATGCTCAGTTAGCTGGTAAACATTTCTGGGTGCGTCTGTGAAGGTGTTTCCAGAGGAGATCAGCATTTAGATCAGTAGGGTAAGTAAAGATCACCCTCACTACTATGGTGGGCATTATCTAGTCTGTCCAGGGTCTGAACAGAGCACAGAGTCCTGGAGAACTTGCTCTCACTGCTTGAATGGAGACATACACCTTCTCCTGTCCCAGCACTCGTGGTTCTTAGACCTTCAGACTTGAACTGAATTATGCAACCAGCTTTCCTGGTTCTCAGGCTGGCCAATAGTGGGACTTCTCGATCTCCATGATTGCATGAGCCAATTCCTATCATCTCTCTCTCATTCTCCCTCTCCCTGTCTCTCCTGTTGGGTCTGTGGATCTGTTTTACTAGAGAACTCTGACTAATACAATCTGCCAGTGCACCCTAAATCAATAATCCCTTTAGACTGGACAAGTGCCATCCAATTTGGCACAATCCCCACTATTCCCTATTGTCTCCTTGACAGGCCTGTTTCACTCATTCACATTTCCTGTGTGGGAGCTGTAAGTAGCAGATGCTGTCGAACCCTACCCTTAATCCCTTGGCCTGCTTGGGAGGTTGCCTTCAGAGAGTTCAGATGGCTTCCTGTATCTATCTGCCTGAGGCTGTTCTCTTCCAAGCGGAGTGCACTTGGCACATCCGTGGACCAGGCCAGAGGTACCAGAGATTACTCCCACCCCAATAACCATCAACCCGTGATGGGTGGGAGTTATTGGAAAAAGACCCAGCTTCCTTGCCACCACAGTGAGACAATTTTGAAGTGTTTCCAGGTAGTCTCTCAGAGGGTTCCCAGCAGGATTGGGTCCCAGTTGCCTACCATGGTAACCCAGTCAACAACACACTTCATTAACCATAGTCACTTTCCTGACTCACTTCGCATGCTTCGTGGCATCACCTTCAGAATAAATAATTTGCACCCAAATCCTATCTCAGGGTCTGTTGGAGGGGAACTCAAACAAAGACCGGACCTGCAACCAATACATTCGTCATCTCTGATTTAGACCATTGTCTGGGTCCTAACTGCCCTTCAGGAATAAGGTTCAGTCTCAGATTGTCAGAGAAATGACCTTCGAGGAGGCAGAGGCTTCGGACCACAAGTGAATTATCTGAGGTCACACAGCATGACTGATTCAAATACAGGATGGGCCTGTCTCTCCTGACCTCCAAGACAGCGCCCCCATCCACTAGCTCAGGGGTAGGCAGTCGACAGCGCCCCCATCGGCCAAATCCAGCAGCTGCCTCCTTTTGAGAATAAAGTTTAATTGCAACACAGCCAGGCCCATTAGTTTACCTATGGTCTTCGGCTTTCTTACTTCCTCAGCAGAGTTGAGTAGTAGCGACAGAACACATCCAGCCCACAGAGCCTGGGCACAAATTTACTATCTGGGCACAAATGTTTGCCGGCCCTTGTACTGCGTCATAGTTGTTTGGGGGCTTGGGGGGGGGGGGGGTCACACTCTCCCGGGCTCACTTACGGGTAAAGCAGTAAAACAAACTCCTTTTCCCATATGCTCATTGGAGCAAATTGTGAAGCTCCCCCCGTTTTTGTTCTGCTGGCAGGGGATGTGTGTGGCAGAGCCAAAGGATCAAGGCTGCCACGCTGACTTCTCCCGATAAATTAATTTATTATTTAAGCACATCTGCCTGTGTATTTGAAGAGGTGCGGTGGCCTCCACTTGTGTGGAGGAAAACATCACACTGAGATCTGGAGTGTCACAGCAATTAGTCAAATGGGGAAAGATGTCGCTCCGGAATGTTCAGGGACACTGTACTTGATAGTCTTTAATTTGCTCAATATCGCAATTAAGGTAACTTCAAATGTGGTATAACCTTAATAATGTCAACATGTTTCCATTATCTCCGGTGTACATATTATTTTTAACCTACTTCTCACACAAGAATGTATTAATGCATTTTTTGGCTGCCAGCAAAGGGGCCCTCTCACATGCTTGTGAAGGACTTAATGACCTTGTAGAAATGTTTTACTGATGAGTATTTTGGAATTATTGGAAAATCACTCAGTGAGAATTGAAAAAAAAAAAATCTGTGACGTTATCATTGGCTGGAAGATAGGTCTTCCTGAGGAGAGACATAGCGAACAGGAAGACAGATGAACGTGTGTTGGTGACAAAGGAGGCCCAGCCCAGTGAGGAGGGACATACCGTTGAATTCAGTCAGAGACCTGGGGTCCTAGCTCTGGCTTCACAACCCGTGAGCTGTGTGATCCTGGGAAAGGTGCTGGACTTGTCTGAGAGTTAGTTTCTACATCTCTAGCAAAGAAAGCCCTGCCTGGTTCCCGGCAGTATTCATATGACCATGTAATTAATTGATGCTGTGAAAGTGTTGTGTCAACTTCACAGAGCTATGCAGATATGCATCCTTATTGCACAAAGCTGGGGACAAAATATATTGGGGCGCTGAGTGATGCTGTTCTCTGTAGTCATTCATGGCATGTGTTTCCAGTGGTGTTTTAAGACAAATGTAAACAAGAGGAAAAAGAGACAGAAGGGACAGTTCATTTCCTCCATCGTAGAGCTGCTTTGCCAGAAATGAGAAATGTGCAGAGCTCTACACCTAGGCTGGGCAGGGTGTTCTGACTGGGAGAGAAGCAGTGCTGGGCAGCAGTCAGAAAAAGGAATTTGTGGGAGTCCGTATCATTTCAGTCTGTGCTGAGTGGCCAGTGACCAGTGGCTAGCTTTTATTTTCTTACTCAGGGAGCAACATCTCTAACCCCGGGCAATCGCTCATGTCCCTCCTCCTTCACAAACTCTTCAGGGGAATGCATAACCCAGTGCCTGGATTATTGAGGTAAACATTTATGTAACTCCGACGCTTCCACTGGTGTGAAATTACTGATACATTGGGATCCTCCATTTTCCCTAATTAGACCAGTGAGTGAGGGATTTGCAGAAACAATTCCAGAGACTCTCACTTTAATATTAACTAATGTGCACTTGGCCTACTTTTTGATTTTCCCACTGAACATATAGGGTCAGTTTCTCATCTTGCTGGCACCCCTGTGGAGTATGCTCCAAGCTCGGAACTGCAATGTTTTCAAGGGCAGTGTCTTCCCTCCCTTTACCTCTCTCTTGTCCTTCGCCTCCCACTAGGATTTGAGGCACTGTCCATCCAAGTGCACAGCGATAGCTGGGACTCTACAACTATTTTGATAGGTTTGTCCAGTGATTTCAATCAAGGAGATGGAAACCTTTTCATTCTGTGCTGAGCGATTTTTTAAATATAAACCTGTATGATCAATGTGTGTGTGTGTGTGTGTGTGTGTGTGTGTGTGTGTGTGTGTGTGTGTGTTTAACAGGCATTGAATTTTGGAGCTATAGGGTATTCTTTATGCAGGTAGACTTTGGGAAAGGAAAACCAGGAATGTGAAAGGAAACACTCCATGAGAACACAAGTGAGATACAGTTGGGAGAATGACAATTTGGGGGGTCAGACAGATTGCACTGACATTCTAGCTCCTGCACTGACTTCTTTGCAATCTCCAGCTAGCCAGTTTATCTGAACTCCAGATTCCCCATCAATAAAAGGGGGATAAAACTTAGCTCTTACTTTGGCTGTGAGGTTATAAGAATGTAGATGCCTTGCTCCCTGGATCCTGGCTTTAGGATAGGATCTGTTAGCTAACAAACAAACAAAAAAAACCTTCCTCATCCAGAATGACTTGACAAACCGCTGGACAAGATGATCTTAAGTTCCCTTCCAGCTGTCATATTCTGTCAAGATGTTACCACCTTTTCCAAACTAGTTCAGCAGACTGTCAGGCTGCCTGAGGCACCAGGGAAAAAGGGCAGAGTCAGTGTTTTGAAAACTTTGAAGTTAGCATATAATTCTCAGTCTCCATTTTCTCTGCAGAGATGGCCTGCTTGCCTCCAGATTCCTCACTCCACCCCAGATCTCCACAGCCTCACAGCTCACAGCTGTTTCAATACAAATACCTCATCCTCACCCCTGTGCTGGTGTCCAACTCCATTTGGAAGTAGCTAAATAGAGGAAAGTACTTCACACCCTCCTCCTCTGGGAATGGCTTTATTACCCAGAATTCTAAACCTCAGAGGGAAATGCTTTTCTGCAGGGGCATCTTCTCTAAGCTATCAAATGCCATTGCTGTGCCAGCTATCTTGTTTGCCTACCTTGTAAAGCCAGCTTTGAGGTCAGAAGTGAATGTCTCTGCTATAGTCATTAAAAGAGAAGCTTTGGGGTCTATCAGAACCATGCTTTAGTCTTGGTTGCATAACTCCTTTGCTTCTCTACCTTGCACAACTCACTTAATTTCTGCAGTTTCCCATATTTATGTGTCGTAGCTATCTCAGGGTTGTTGTCAGAATATGATATTTTCCTGAGATAAATAACCCCTGAAACCAGTCACACCTCTTATCATCATCATATGGTCACTTGACTCAGTCCAAACCTCAAGTCTCTAACACACACACACACACACACACCACGCGCTATCGTCCCAGCAATAAAGCAGTGGAATGCCTTCTATCATTGCTGGTTAATGGCTACTCATTGTCCTGGCTCCTCTAATAACCTTTCAGTCCAGCCAGGGGCTCTGTGGTTTCTTAGTAACACTAAGGTCATATGATGCTTCTGTGAGAATAAGAATCCTCATGCCTAAAGTTCACCCACATCTTCACACACTCAGAGGCCAGAGTGTCCACTCAAATAATGAGAAGTCTTGCGACATGCCAATCTCTAACCATTTCCACTCTAAGAAAAATCTCTATCTTCACTCTTTTCACTTTTTTTTGCCCTCAGGTTTATGTTTTTATTACCATCCCATGTTAGGATGGCCAGGGCTTTATTAAATACTAGAAGGGCTAAGCATACATCTTCTGAGAAAAAGGAGAATAGCACCTAGAACTGAGTGAGACAAAGTGTATGTATTTAAACATAAGTTATAATAAACCTATGCCATAACCATGGTCACTACCAGCATCACTATCATCATCACCATCATCACCATCACCACCATCACCACCATCACCACCATCACCACCATCACCATCACCATCACCATCACCATCACCATCACCATCACCATCACCATCACCATCACCATCACCATCACCATAACCATTGTCATCATTCATGCCATCAATGCCAGGAACTCCTTTTTAAGAATCATGACACTTCATAATTCCCAAAAGAAGACAAAGATGCAATATTTTGGAAGATTTTGTTGTTCTTGTGATCACATAGGACAGACATGTGAAACTCTAAGCTCGAAAGGCATTCATTTCTGACTAAGGCATGTATAGGTACCAAGAAAGCCTTCCCTTGCACAATACCTCACAATATTCTCATCGTGTCTAATCTTCTTCCAACATAAAACTTTAACCACCATGATATATGGGGGGAGGGCAAATATTATCGGAATGACTAAATGAATCATCTTGCCAGTAGAGTTTCAATTTAAACTTTAAAATGTAAGTGGCTTCTCCTTGTGAGCTGGTAACAGTGAGTAATTCACTGGTGATGGTGCCTCCCCTATTTTCAGATAAATGCCAGCTTCGTGTAAATCTCATTTAGCTAATGAAAAGCAAAACACTTTCAAAGACAAAGGCAAGTGCAAGTTATAACCATGTCCCCGTTTAATAGATAGGGAACTCCACATAGAGGGCTTCACAGTGTTAGCCTTGGAACAGAACAATTCCAGACCTTTGGTGCTTATGGGCGGAGCTCAAAATACTCTTCCAATTCTGAATAAATAATAACAGCTACTATATGTGAAGAAGATAGCTCTGTGCTACCTGCTTAGCACCAAGATAAGATCTTGACAAACAATAGTTCAGTTAATCCTTACATCAACTTTGGAAAAAAACACACATGCTACTGCATCTCAGAATGGCTACACAACTTCTCAACAGCACATGGCCAGGAAGTGGTAAATCATGATGCAGCCTCTGTTTGATTGACTCCAACACCCATGCTGTTACCTACTAAGCTGCACTGCCTCCCACTTCCTAACTGCTTCCCCTTGATGAAAGCAGTAAGATGTTGGTAATGCCTAAGTTGGTTAGTGACAACGACTGTTCTCCCTCACCAATGTTTTCAACATTTTTTTACAACCCTTATTTCCCATTTTTGGAATTCAGTTCAATAAGTTGGGGGGCCAGCATCCCATTGCCTTTCATAAACTTGGTTATCTTTCAATTCTCCAGTATACATTTCCGACATCCAGTCTGTGGACAATCACTTTCTTTCTATCCTCCAAAAGTTCCTTTGGTTTACTTTCTCCCTATTAGTTAAACTCCAATTCTTGTTGTCTTGTGGACGTTGAGCGGGTTCCTACGATTTCTCTGCCCATCTTCCCTACTTTCATTTGTAAGAAAAGTTGTGAAAGACTTTGAACAAACTCCTGAGCACCCTCCCAGGCTATTTCAGCCTTTTATTGTCTTTGACCTATTTACAATTCTTTAATTGTAGATAAATGATAGCAATACAAATGAATCCAGTCCATACACATGCAAATTATTCTGCTTGATGAAGAAACAATTGACCTCTTCTGCTTAAAAAACAAAAAGGGAACAAAACAAAAGAGAAAAAAGAACAGTTTTGCATCTGTAAATTTATGTCAGTAATCCCTATTGAGTTATTTTTGTGTAGTACTTGGAATTCTCCTTTGAATCAGTTGTAACATCTTACTAGTTCCCTCATTAATTAATAAGTTAAATAAAATCTTTGACATGTGTTTATCTTCTGTTCATAGGAGAATCATGGTTTTATCTTCTTTAAAAACATATACACACAAAACAAAACAAAACTTTAACACACAACACATCATACTTGACCTTGCTACTTATCTCGATTCAGATTTACCAGATACCAGAGCCTGAGACACAAAGTTGGGCACAAGTATTTATCTGCAGGTGACCCCAGAAAGATAAATGATAATGTGGGGAGAGCAAGACAGATAAGAAGGAAAAATCGATCATGTGTGTGTTACTGAGTGGTTACTACTAGTGGCACCACGACTCAGTCCTGCTGGGGGACCCTCTGAGGAACCATACAGAATAGGCACCTCGTAATCATTCCTCCAGTGGATAAGAAACTGGGAAATCTCTCTTCCAACCACTGTCTCCTATAGTTTGAGGACTGCCCTATGGGTCTCCACTCCCTTGCACTTCCTATTTGTGTTTTCCATGGCTTTAGAAAAAGTTGTGAGGCAGAAAAGTGAAGAAACACTGCGGTGTGCCCTGGAGATGTTAAGCTGGAAGAAATGCGGAACTGGTTACCCCGGCTGCAATAAAATTAAGTGGGTTCAGGGGAGCAACTGCTACACAACTCGTGTTATCTACCCAAACTGAAAACTGTTTTACTCTCCTTCATTTTAGCACCTTTAAACGATTTCTTATTGCCTTTAGGATAAAATTCAAAGGCACATATGGCCCTTCAGACTTATTTGGTGATCATTACAAATGACCATCACAGAGTTTTGTTCACCAATATTGCTATAGATTGACTTGTGTCTCCCCTTAAATCCACATGTTGAAATTCTAACCCCTAGTATCTGAGAATATGACCTCTTTTGGAAATAGGCTCATTGAAGATTAATTAATTAAGATGAGGTCAGACTGGAGTAGGATAGGCCCCTAACTCAATATGGCTGGGGTCCTCATGAAAGGGGAAATTTGGACACAGGAGCATACCATATGAACATGAACGTGGCCATCTACAAGCCCAGGTGAGAGGCCTGGAACAGATCTTCCCCTCACAGCCCCCAGAAGGAGCCAATCCTACCGACAACTTGATTTTGGTGTGTCCAGGAGGAAAAATGTCCTTCTACCCTTCTAAGTTCTTCTGGCTGGTCTAACAATCAAATTGGCATGAGACTGATTAGCAGGAGAGAAACAAATTGAAGTTGGTAAATTGTTCCATCTCACTGAACCAGTCTCCCAGTCCTGGGAATAAGTTTGGTTATAAAGTTGTGTCTCATTTCATTACACGGGTCATGCAGGTGGGCTCCCAAAGGTAGGTCTATACTGTGCAGGAAATCAGTTATTTCATAAAGCATTTCTATGGAAACAAAAGAAAAACAAAGGTTAATGATTGGAGACTATCAATTAGTTTCTGAGCCTAGGGAGCAAGCAGGCAAGAAGATCTCTGGATGCCAGGTCAAAGCATCTTATGCAATCTGAAATGTCTCAGATAGCATCGTCAGGTGTTCAGGTAAACTTTCTGAACAACAGTGGGCATGAAGAAGATTATCTAAACATGAGCTGTTGTGGTAATTTCTCTGAAATTGTTTATATCAATTTACCAAACATTCCATTTGTGTGGTTTCAGGGACTTTGTTCCAAATCAAAGAATGTGAGAAAATTGAAAACTTTAGTTTGGAGATTTGTTGCCAAATGAGGAACCTAAAAAAATTCAGAGTCCAGTGCAATTTACAGGTAAATAACAAGAACTTCAAAAGAAGTTAATAGAACTACAATCTAATACCCGTGAGTGTGAATTATGGTTTCTACTGAAATACAAGTTTTTTCTCTAAAATGGCCCCGATATTCTTGAACCAAAGATAGACACATTAAGACCAATTTGTTTGCAAACTAAATCTAGTTTCAATCAACGTGGCTTGTTGTTTGCATAAATGCAGCAAGAATAGCAATAGACCACCTAGGTTCTTTTAAATCTACTTTGCTGGAACTTTTCATAAGGAATCTCCAGATTAAACTTTCACAATCTCTGGTGGCTAAGAAGCCAAGCCAAATATTTTTTTCAGATTTCACCCATAATAACTTATATTTGGGTTAATCCCTCTCTTGTCAAGGTCTTCTAAATATTCTCAGCTTCCTATGCTTGCCAGGAAGTGACCTTTTGACTCTCCTTGTAAGGCTTCCAGGAACACTGTAAGCAAGCAAGATACCAGGCTGTTTTTCTAATGGGCTTTATTAGCTCCTTAAAATCAATCTTTGTTCCTTAAAGCTTTCTGGCTATATCTGACTCTATGTATTTCTATCTCAAAAATGACATTCCAGTCAAAGCCTTGATAATATAATCAATGTTTCCAACTGTGTCCTGTGGTAACGTAACCAATGTTTCCAACTGTGTCCTGTTATAAGAGGACACATTCTCATTGAACTTATATAAGTAGCTACATTACCATAAAAATAAGAATACCCACTAAGAGTGTCCAAATTCTGAAGGGATCACACAGGAAGAAAAAGATAAATGTTCTACTTTTGCTTACAAAGATATATTTTACTAAATTGCTGTAGGTCATAGGTAGTTTGGGGGGTTGTCTTATATCTGGAAAATAAAAATTAAAGAATCAGTGATATTTCAAATAAAAGGGCATAAAATTATATTCTTCATTATTTTATTTAGTCCATGTAATTACTTCTTTTTTTAAAAAAGTATATTTTATTGATTTTTTTTTTTTTTTTTTTTTTTTTTTTTTTTTTTTTTTACAGAGAGGAAGGGAAAGGGATAGAGAGTTAGAAACATCCATCAGCTGCCTCCTGCACACCCCCCACTGGGGATGTGCCTGCAACCAAGGTACATGCCCTTGACCAGAATTGAACCTGGGGCCATTCAGTCCGCAGGCCAGCGCTTTATCCACTGAGCCAAACCGGTTCAACCTAACCGTTAGGGCATAGTCCATGTAATTACTTCTTGTTGATCTTGATCTTTTCTGAGCAGTTGTATAAAGTCATCAGTTTCTCTGTTCTGGTCATTCTTATGCAGTTCAATGGTATGAGCTAGAAGTTATCAGAAACCTGTACTCAGAACTCTTTCTATTATTTTTATTGAAGATGAAGCACTTTTGCAAACACATCAGAGTAAAATAATAAATGTAAATGACAGAAGACAAAACTGGCAAAGTTTAAATATCAAAGTTCATTATGATGCAATGGATTAATCAAAGTTCATTATGATGCAATGGATAAAGAAATTTAGTTATTTTTGTAAGACACGTTTTATTATTGAGATATGATTGACATATAACATTATATAAGATAAAGATGTACAATGTGTTGATTTGATACACTTATATATTATAATACGATTACCACTATAGTATTAGTTACTACCTCTATATTGTCATATACCTATTTTTTTTTGTAGTGAGAACAAATAAGATCTATTCTCTTAGCAACTTGCAAGTTTTTAAGTATTGTTGACTATAATCACTATGCTGCACATTAAATCTCCAGAACTTATTTATCTACTAGTTGCAAGTTTATACCCTTCAAACAACATCTCTCTAAGTCCCACCACCCCCGCCCCAGCCCCTGGTAACCATTGTTCTACTCTCTGTTTTTTGGCATTTTTAGATTCCACATATAAATGATATCACACAATATTTGTATCTCTATATCTGACTTATCTCACTTAGCAGAAAGCCCTCAAAGTATGTTGTTTCCATATATTGGCTATTATAAATAATGCTGTGATAAACATGGTGTACAGATATCTCTTCTATACCTGGCCTGGTCCTCTTGATCTGTGAATTTTTCTTCTGTTCTTCTGATTCTTTCCTTTCCCAGTTTTAGTTTTTCACATCACTTTCTTTTTTTATGTCTTCAATCCCAAATTCTTATTTTCTTCACTGCTAAATAGAATATACCATTGTATATTCCAAACCTTTTTTATTTATTTTTTTTTTTTGCATAAATGTTCCTAGGGAGAAATGTAAGGAGAAATTTCATGGTACATATTAAATTTAAATAGACGAGTCAATTATCAAAGTTAAGCAGGATCCCTTACGCATTTGAAGGATATATGTTTGACTGCCTCCACTGGTTGAATTTGACCTCCACTGGTTATTGCCACAGATTCACCTTAGCGGAGCTAGTAGATACAGACTATGCATTTGACAAGAGGACTTCCCTTGAGTTCTCTTTCGCCAGTGACAGTTTCCTGGTGGGAGATAGGAGTTGGAGATAGCAGTGGTGGTAATGATGGTGGTGTTAGTAATAGGAGTGGTGATAGTGGTCCATAACATGTCAGTAGGTGGTGGAATGTTTTCATAGCCCTATGGCATCTAGATTCACTTTCTTTCTTTTTTTTTTTTTCTTTTTTTTTTATTGCTTAAAGTATTACAAAGGGTATTACATATGTGTCCATTTTATCCCCCCGCCCTAGACAGTCCCCTAGCCTCCCCTATCCTCTTTTTCCCCCCCCCATAACTCCCTTCCTCCCAGCTCCCGCCCCACCCTCCGCCCTCACTCCCCACCCACTGTCCTCTTCCATAGGTGCACAATTTTTGTCCAGTCTCTTCCCGCATCTCCCACACCCCTTTCCCCCCCAAGAATAGTCAGTCCATTCCCTTTCTATGTCCCTGATTCTATTATGATCACCAGATTATTTATTCACTTGATTCTTAGATTCACTTGTTGATAGATGCATATTTGTTGTTCATAATTTGTATCTTTACCTTTTTTTTTTCTTCTTCCTCTTCTTAAAGGATACCTTTCAGCATTTCATATAATACTGGTTTGGTGGTGATGAACTCCTTTAGCTTTTCCTTATCTGTGAAGCTCTTTATCTGACCTTCCGTTCTGAATGATAGCTTTGCTGGATAAAGTAATCTTGGTTGTAGGTTCTTGGTATTCATCACTTTGAATATTTCTTGCCACTCCCTTCTGGCCTGCAAAGTTTCTGTTGAGAAATCAGCTGACAGTCGTATGGGTATTCCCTTGTAGGTAACTAGGTTTCTTTCTCTTGCTGCTTTTAAGATTCTCTCTTTGTCTTTTGCTCTTGGCATTTTAATTATGATGTGTCTTGGTGTGGTCCTCTTTGGATTCCTTTTGTTTGGGGTTCTCTGCGCTTCCTAGACCTGTAGGTCTATTTCTTTCACCAGGTGGGGGAAGTTTTCTGTCATTATTTCTTTAAATAGGTTTTCAATATCTTGCTCTCTCTCATCCTCTGGCACCCCTATAATTCTGATGTTGGTGCGCTTGAAGCTGTCCCAGAGGCTCCTTACACTATCTTCATATTTTCGGATTCTTTTTTCATTTTGCTTTTCCAGTTGGGTGTTTTTTGCTTCTTCGCATTTCGAATCTTTGACTTGATTCTTGCGCTCCTCTGGTCTGCTGTTGGGTGTCTGTATAATATTCTTTATTTCAGTCAGTGTATGCTTAATTTCTAGTTGGTTCTTTATCACAACATCTAGGGTCTCATTAGATTTCTTGAGGATCTCACTACATTTATCAGCGGTCTCACCAGTCTTTTCGAGGGCCTTACTAAGTTTATCGGCAGCTTCTAGACAGTTCTTAAGAGACCTTAAAAGTGTGGTTCTGAACTCAATATCCTCCATTGACAGTTTTGTCCTGTTTCTTTGTCTCTGCATTTTTTATGCTTTCTTGGTGCACCCCCTAGTGGTCTTTGTCTGCAGTCTTGTTGCCTTTAAGCCTTGATTGTTGTCGGCAATACCGGGGTGATTTGACCTCCAGGCTAACTGGCTATGAGAGTCTGCTGTGTCTGTAGTGGGAGGGCTTCTGTGCTGGATCTCTAGGGCGGTGCTAATCTAGCGTTTGCCTGAGGCTATCCGGCAAATGGTTCTGTGCAGGGCTTGGGCGGGGCGGGTCCCCGGGGATCTGAGTATTTCACTTCAGCACTGCGCCTCCTCTGAGTCTGGGTATGATATTCTCTTTCCTCCTAGTTGTAGAATTTCCACTCAGCCAGCCTTCCCGTGGTTCTGGGTGATGTCCGTTCTGTCCTTTAGTTATAACTCTGAAGTGGTTGTTTGAGGCAGCGATCTCCGGCGTTAACCTATGCCGCCATCTTGGTTTCTCTCCAAAATTAGATTTTTATATCTAGTAGTGAATCACCCAGTTCTTGTTCTTGGCCACACAGAGGTTTTGGTCTGGCTGCTGACACTCAGTGTATAATCTGAACAAGAGCCGCGTATAAGCGGACCTGCGCCGTTCAAACCCGTGTTGTTCCAAGGTCAACGCTACTTCAAACGCAGGGAAAGCACAAGGCCTTCCGAGGATTCCGAAGATGGCGGCGGTATAGGCAGACGCGTCCCAGGTCGTGTCCCTGAGCAAATGGAGTGAGCAGCTGAAACCAGCAACATCCACCCCGAATTGGCGAAACTCCCCAGCTGGCGAGACGGTCCGCAGCCGGGAAGAGCAGAACTCCCCTGTGCTGAAGAGAGGGAGAGTGTGCGGAGGAGTGGAATCTGGGGAGAGACTGAGGAGAGAAGGGGGGCAGGGAGAGGTGGCAGCGAACCGAGTGCTCTAGATTCACTTTCTTGATGAGTGATATTTTCTATATACATTTGGAATATAGAAATTCCCCAGTCTAAGTGTGCTTACCTCTAAACTCTAGCATTTTATACAACTTGGTATTTTAGAACCTCAAAACAAGTCTGTCTGTCTATTTATCTATCTGTCTATCATCTATCCTTCTCTATGTTTAATTTTAAACTTTATTAGGTAGAAAATAGTTAAGAGAAAGCATCCAATGAGAAAACAGAAGGCTCATAAAGCAGAAGAAAAAAACTATTTTGGTAAGGAAAATATTACCATATTAGATGTTCAAGAGGTTGACATAAATAATAGTGAGTTAAACATATTTTAAAAATTAGGCACAGTGTCAGTTGCCAGTGTTGTGTTAATTAATGCAAATGTAGAACACCTCATGAGTTTCTTTTTAAAATTATATCAATGTACATCTGTACAGTAAATATGTTAGTGAATAACCCTAAGACACTCTCAGAAGATTCTTTTTTTCAACTGCTAAATCCTAGGAAATCTTTGCCAGCATTCTAGGCACATTTTTATATGTTCAGGAAAATCTAAAGGAACTAGTAGAAGCCTATAGGAGTGGTGGGGGCTCTCCTATCCTTGGTATGTACAAACTTTATTACCCAATAGGAGGCAGAGAATAGAACTATAATCCACATTAATTGAGAACCTATTGAAGAAGTAGCTTTTATGCTAGGTATGTAATTTAATTTTATGAGACAGGTATTATTAAAATGTCCGCTAAGATGTCTTAGATTTCTCAAAGTGAATGAGACTAAAATAAGTGAGAATAAGAGTTAAAATAAGGTTAATATGTTTATTGTTGTTGTTGTTTTGACATTCTATGTTAGGGTTTCAGTTCACCATTCCATAGCTGACGTTTTTATCAACAGATGATTTCAACATTGGTTATCTTTTTATAGTGAACAGGAAACAAAATTAATGTTTGAATTTTCAAAACTTCTTCCCCCACACTATTAAAGAGAATTCAGTGCCTGCCAGCTTAGACCTTGTATCTTTATTATATAGAATTAGGAAAATAATTTAGGAAGAGAACAGCAAGTCACTGACATTGGTAAAAG
The DNA here is from genome assembly GCF_014108235.1 of Myotis myotis. NCBI lineage: Eukaryota > Metazoa > Chordata > Mammalia > Chiroptera > Vespertilionidae > Myotis > Myotis myotis. Next base: position 36,879,605 of record NW_023416317.1, on the reverse strand, counting down.
CATAGGGTTAGTGGTAAGAGAGAAATTAACATATTCAAGTGGGGAGGGGGGAGGAGTAGAAAAAAACAAACAAAGCCAATGTAGATGGATTGTGTTGGGAGGTAGAGGAGGAGGGAAATTCTTTTCAGAGATAATTGAGGAAGACTTAGTACCTAACTTACGGGAAAGAAAGTTGTCAAGGTATTAAAAACTTAAAAATATGATGATATCAAAGGATATGTTCTATCAACATTTACAAGACACCTAAAAATAGACTTTAATTGCATTTCAAATTAAATGTTGGACTAATTTTTTAAAGGCATCTCAGGTATAGACTAGACCACAGAATTATTCAGATTTTGTGTGTGTGTGTGTGTGTGTGCACACTTTACATGAGCAATATAAATTGCATCCTCATTTCTGTGAGGACAATGATATTATTCTTCTATATGTTCCTGGATACTCTTTAAATGTATGAATTGTATGATATGTAAATTATATCAATAAAACTTTAAAAAATCATTATCAAAATTCTAACAATAATCATTTTTATCTTACAATGAGGATATTAAAGCTCAGAAATGTGAAGTAGTTGCCCAAAGCCACATAAGTGAAAAGTCGCAGAGATTAAGTTTAAAATCCAATTCCATCTTGGTCAGAAGCTAGTGCTCTTCCCACATCAACAAATGGTAGACCAAAACATTGAAAGGAAAACTTAGGCAAACAAAAAGATTAAGGGAATGAAGTCGCTTCATACTATTTACTGAAATGAACCAGGTAAAGTTTCTCAAGTATTACATTCAATAGGCATCTGCTAAACATACCTTTATGCTGGGCCTCATTCTGAGTGTGGTGATGTAGTTACAAACAAAACATGTCCTCTGATTTCAACTTGGAAAACAGTGAAAATATGTGATAAACTTGTACTCTGGGAAAATACAGTGATGAGGGATTGGAATCCCATAAGAATTTTTGGAGGTAATATTTGGGCTGGAGGACATATAGGTTTTTACATAGATCAACAAGATACTTTCCAGTTGAGGAATCTTAGCGTGTCAATACATAGCACTGTTTTCTTCCTCTCCAGAGCTTGGACTTAATTAATAAGCAGACCCAAGAGTAGAAAGACAAAGATTAGAATATCATCTTAATTACTGATAAAGCTATTTGTAGGACATGATTTAAGAGTATATCCAAATGGGCTTGCTAAATCTTCAACCCTAAAATGATATAAAATTATAAAAAAGATTAGTTATTTATTGCTCTGTAACAAACCCTCAATCTTGTTGTGTTAAAACAATGTTTTGTTACTTCTGATGATTCTGTGGATTGACTGGACAATTCCTCTGCTCCATGTAATATCATTTGGGGTCACTCAATAAGGCTGTGTTCAGGTAGCAGGCAGGTTGGACTGAATGGTCTCAGGAGCCTTTGGTGCTGGGTGCTGGCTATGGTACTTTAGTTCTCTTCCAAATTTCTTCTTGTTTCCCATGATGCTTCCTATCCACTACCTCTCTCTCCAGCAGGATGGCCTGGCTTCCATAGAGCATGGCCAGATTCCAAGAGGGGTGCAAATGAAAGCTGCGAGGCCTTTCAAGGACTAGAACTCATAAAGTATCCCATCCACTGCAGTGCATTGGTATAAATAAATCCAAAGGCCAGCCTGGATTAAGGGGTGAGGCAGTAGATTCCACTTGTTGATAAGAGAATGGGCAAAGCAAGTACAGGAAGAGGAGGAATTGTTGGCAGCCTGTGTTTAGGGAATAATCCAAAACAGACTTACATATCTAGTCATCACGGCTGTTATCCCTGAACCAGGGATACTAACCACATGGCAGACAGCAAAGAGCAGGCCCCTTCTACAGACAAGTGGACTCAAAGAGAGGAAGAAGGAAGCCACCGCTCACAGAACTCCAAATCCCTTCTCCCAAATTCACCAATCAGATGAGTTCTCTTTCCCTGGTGTCAGAAGGAATAAGAGAGTGCTGAGGAGCATAATATTGTTTGGTTTTTTTTTAAAGTGGAGTCCCCTCTATATAGAAGCATAGGGAATAAATGGTCCATCTACACCCTTAGTAGAAGCCCTGCACAATGTTTGCAAAATAAAATATCAGGTGATTTGTATGAAGTCTGTAACTTCCCGATTAGTCAACATGGCTGGGATGTTGCTTTCCAGGGCAAAGGGAAAAAAACAAATGTTTTGTTGTTGGTGGTGGTGGCGTTTTCTCTGAGAGGATCTCAGTGGTACCCAGGCTACCTTGCCTAATTCCCCATAGAGTTTTCAGAGATATGTCTGCTTTTTTCCTTCTAAAATAGGATTTAAATTTAAGTACATACTTGTGACACCTGAAGATGGTTATTTCAATGACAGAAGGGAGTAGGGCCATGTTGTAGAGGGGATGTGTAAATTACAGATACAGAAAGCCCCCAGAGCCACGGCCAGGTCAGGTCATAACACCCAGGGTCCTCCCATCCCACTCAGGAGTACCCAGCAGGTGGATGATTCTACCACCTAATTCATGAGGCAAATTCTGGAGCCTGTGGCTGCTCGCTCCTAATGAGTACACACAATAAGGCAGGATGCTTCCATTTACATATGCGAATGAGTGTCATTTTTAATTTTATTCCATCTTCTCTCCAAAACAATTGAGGTTTCCCAACCTGGAAAAAAGGGTGGGAGACTAAGAATATTAGAAATGGTCTTTCTCCCTGAGGTAATTCACTGGACACCGGAACCCTCATGCAAAATAAATAAGTAAATAAAACACAAAGATCACCATTTGGTGCAGATTAGAGGAGGCTTCTTGTCCTCGTTTTGGAATCCCACAGGGCCTAGCACACTCCATGCTCAAGGACCCTCAGCGTTGTTTGTTCTGTTTGTTTGGTGTGTCTTCCTTTGAGCTTATTTTTAATGGTTGTTGTTTATAAGAACAGTGAATTTCAGAGCATGTTTGGAGTTAAGATGTAAAGCTGTCAAGCTGTGCTGAGCAACTGGCTGAGGTTGGAGGTTATAACAACAGAGTTGGGATAAAGAGTGAATCCAGGTTTTGGTGAGTCCAAAGCTTATACCATCTAGATTACCCTCTTTAAGAAAAAACCCCCACCTTAAATTAAGAGTATAAGGTTAGGAATAGGGACTTAGAGGGGCTCAATGTAATTGGTGGACCTTAATGCTTGTTTCACTGGTTTTATGGTAAATGGGACCTTTAGGGGGAGCAAAATATTATTAAAAACCATACAGAGCTGATAATTTATATTATGTTTTGTGTAAACAGGAGCAGGAAATTTCTTATCTGTGATCCCTCTTTGGGACTTTCTTTGCCCCCGTAGGCCTAGATATACCTGATAAACCACGTCTTGTCCTGAAGTCCTTCTCCACTCTTAGGCTATTTGGAAGTTCTAGTCCAGTCTTCCTCTCTCTTCTCTTTTGAATCTCCAACCCTCAGCCAAAGTGAAATCTCTCCCCTTTCTGTTTTTTTTTTCCTTTCTAAGTCTTCTTGTCGATAGCTCAGTCTTCTCTCTTTGGCTTTAAAATGTCTGCTAAGGTCCCTTAAAGTCTTAGCATGGTGGGACAGAAAGCCACAGAGTTAGGTCTTCAGCTTTGATCATGGGGCAGAGGAGCAAGGAGGAAACAAAGGGTGAAAAAAACCCTCCACAGAGATTAGCACTTCAAAATATTACCCTACCACAATGTCACGGATTGAGTTGGAGAGAGAAGCATGTAGCTATGAAGAGGAAATGGAGCAGGACTCTGGAACGAGGGAGATTAGAACTGGATTAAAAAATAGCTGCAGGTAGATGGGTAAGGCAACCAGGGAGAAGCCTTAGCCTTCATCAGAACCAAGTCATCAGGAGGGCTTTTTAATGGGTGGTTCTATAGGGGCTGGCTTTGAGAGACATGACCACACGTAAGCTTAGAGAGGGCAATGTGCTTTTGCCACCATTTCATGAACAATTGCATAATTGCACAATTGCACCATTTCATATCCAATTGCATAATTAACATGGTGGGCACCCAGGATGTAATTCCTTCGTTTAACCAGAACTTGCCCAATAACAAGAAATCAGCAACCCACTGGCCAGGAGCATCCCGGGCAGTGCCTATGGGTGACTCTGTTTCTATTTGCACCTGCATGCGTTTGCCACTAGGGGTGCTCCTGCCATTTCCACTTTTATTTCCTTGTATCATTTATTTTACTCACCAAACATGCAGATTCACCAAAGGGGACCTACTTCAGCTTCTGCTTTTATTCACTGGCCCAGCAATGTAGCATCTCCAAACCAGTGCTTCTCAAACTTGAGCGTGCATCAGACTCACCTGGAGGACTCATACAAACACAGATCGCCACGCCTTTCCCCCAGAATTGCAGTGGATCTGGGGTGAAACCTGATAATTTTTATTTCTAACAAGTTTCCAGGTGATACTGGTCTAGTAATACAGGAACAAAAATGCTGTATAGAAACGGGACCATTAGCCCCGCTCTCCTAAAAGCAGTGTTTCAGTGACAAAGAGATTATTCTGTTTTTCTCTGGTCAAATTATTTTTCCAGCCTGTGTGCTTTGCTACAGTCTGGTCAATTGAGAGTATGTAAGAATTTTTTCTCTAAAGTCACTTTCAGGCCAGGCCTATACCACTAAATACCATGTGAATTATTTATTTACTAAATGTTTAGTAGGCACTTCTTTTCGTGATAGGTATTGTGAGACATAGGAATATGAGACATACTGTGTCTCCTATGAAGGAGGTAATACTGTATAGTCAAAAGCATGCAACTTTTGGCCCTGGCCAGTGTGGCTCAGTTGGTTGAGCATTGTGCCATGAACTGGAAGGTCACTGGTTCCATTCCCAGTCAGGGTACCTGCCAGGGTTTTGCATTCGATCCCTGGTCCAGGTGCATGCAGGAGGCAACCAATTAATGTTTCTCTCTCACGTGATGTTTCTCTTTCTCTCTCCCTTCTTCTCTCTCTAAAAAATCAATAAGCCATATATTTTGAAAAAAAGCATGCAACTTTTGGAGTCTCAAAGTCCAGGTCAAAGCCTATCTCTGCCATAAAGGATGCTATGTATGGCTGTACGAGGTTTGCGTTGCACAACCCAGGGCCACTGTCTCATCTTAGTTAAGCTGGAGCTACTGTGATGGAATTCTTTCTTTTCCTTGTATGATTCTAGCTGGGATTGGTCACAAGAGAAATTTGTGTAAGATCTGGAATCAGCAACCATTACATCCTAAGTTCACGGTAGGACAACATGCATTGTTGTAGCTGGTGCACATTGTCGCCGATCTTGTGGCTCACCTGGTAGGTATGATCTCATGGCTCACCTGGTAGGTACAGGCAGCAGCCAGGCCACAGCTCCTCCAGTTCCCACAGAAGCTCCTCCTTCAGTTTCTCTGAGTCCCGGGCCAGGTGCATCTACAGCCACAGATGAAAGGCATCAGCTCCTCCGGGACATCACCCACATCCCTGAGGTTGAAGGCAGTGAGACACAGACATGTGGGCCAATTTGTCCTCTGGGATCTCTTGTCCTTTCCAGGCTTAGCTGAGAAATCCCATGAGACCCCAAGGCAGGGCCGGGCTACAAAAATGTAGAGAGGGACACTGCCATCTGATGAGTTGTATAGTATTGAGGAGAAGATAGATACTTTGGGTCCAAAATTAGTCCAGAACATTTTTACAGTTCACAATTTTTTTCTGCATAAACACAATGAACATGTTCTTTCCGCAGCCAAATCTTAGAAGAACACAAAAACATAATTCTTCTTTGCCATTAACATTTGCCTAATGCGCAGTGTCAGGTTACATTCAGAAAAGTTGGCCAGGTAGAGTTTAAGGTAGATTGAATTCTTAGGGAGTGAAGGAGGAAAACGGTTATTCCCGTACTGAGGTAATTTAAAAATCCATAATAAATAAAGTGATGAGATTTTTCAGAGAATCACTTAAGCAGGAAAAAAAATGGCATAACATTACTAAATCCACAGCAGAAATCAGGGTTCTTTAAAAGTTTTAGTTCTTTAGTGAACAGTAATTTCATGTTTATTTTCTGATAAAAATTCATCTTTTCTGGTTTTGTCTAAAATCTAGGTATTGTTGTGCTATTCGTATAAATCTACTGCTGAAATTTTAGTGTTTAGAATCTGCATAGGGTTGCACATTACATGGATATTGATCTAACATTAGGAATAAAAAGACCCATTAAATCAATCAATAAGGTTTAAATTCCTGATGAACTCAGCAGACTAAGGTGGGGTATTTGTTTGTTATTCCCCTTTCCAAGCAAACTATTTCAACATTGTAGGAAATAATCCAACATTTTAAAGATGATACTGGGGGAAACAGCACTGGTGAAAGCTGCAGTTTGTAATTGCAAAGTTAATTATCTTTCCGAAACCATCAGTTGTCACTTAGAGAGACCAGATTCTTACAGATTCCCCAGGGACTGCCTTTATTTCATTCCTAATGGCTTGGGACCCACCATTTTGCTGTCTCTGAACATTTGGTCACTGAATGCACCATTTATGGAGTATTGTTTAATTAAGGACAAATTAAGAGAACTGTGCACAGAATTTAATTTCATAGACTCGGTAAATTCTTTTAAAGAGGATACTAACTATAGGCATGATAAGTTTTCATTATCCATTGCTTCTATAAGGTATTGACAATTTATTGTTTGCAACGGTTCCAAGTTTTGTTTACTCTTCGGGGAATTTTCTTGGCACTGTACTCTTTGTGCTTCACAGGAATCCTGTGGAGGCATCCGACTCCACATTAACCCCTTTGGTTCTGAACCACCCCGAGGCAGAAGCCCGTGCATGTTTGAAAGGTTGCGTTTGCTTTTTGTAAGGGGTAGGGATTTATGGGAAGGCTCAAATGAGAACAGACATCCTTAGGACATGTGCTTAATGTTCTAGATCTTGGGATATAAAATATTTCAAGTGGAGAGTCATTCATTCATTCTTCCACTTGACACATATTTCTTGAGTGCCTGCTATGCACCAGGAAATATTCTAATAAAAAATGCACCATTTACTAAAATATCTGCAGAGATTTCTGGTATTTTTCTCCAGTCCAGTTGGGAAACATAGTTGCCAATAGCTTCTAGATTTACAGGCTATAGTCTAGCGACTCCAAGACACCCATTCTCCTGTTCAATTCATAGTTCCCAGGAAGGCACACATTAGAGAAACTTCATACTAAGCATCCTCCCAAATCAGCTGAGTATGACCTAAAGGGAAAGATCTCTGAAGGGCACTTCGATGAACTCTTTCTATGACACAGGTTCATCCACAGATTAAACAGCTAATATGGGAGTTGGTGGGAGTGGGAGTGGTTTGGGAAATGGGTCCTGTGTATTACTTTTGAGCCCGGATGCTCTTACTAAAATCATCTGAATTATTTTTCTAAGAACAGAAAACAACTCAAATTCCCTTCAACAATTAAATGCAAAATAAAGTTTGGTATTTTTTTATGTACTGGAAGAATATACAGCAATAGAAAATTAATGATTTGCAGCTACATGCAATAACATGCCTAACATTCACAAAGTGATTTTGAGTGAAAAAAAAGCCACAAACAAAAAAAGTATATACTGTATGATTCCATTTATCCAAAATTTAAAAATAGACAAAGCTAGTGTTTCGTCATTCACACTTAAGTAGTAAAACTATAAATAAGAGCAAGAAAAAGTTAATTGATAAATCTGGATTGTCTTCAGGGGAGAACGATGGAGTGATTATTGTAAGGGTGCTTGAGGAGGGTTTGGGGGACGTGGCATTTTTTAATTTCTTGACCGGGAAGGAGTGACATGGGTATTCACTTTTTGAGAGTTCACTGAACTATAAATGTATGTCTTGTGTACTTTTCGTATGAGAATTATGACTCACAATAAAAAAGAAGGCAATTATTTCTGGCGAGGGTTCTTGGCCCATGCACCCTCCCTCAATTCAGAGTTGTCTCTAAAGAGAAGAAGGGACAGTAGAGCCCTGACATAGTTCTATGGCTCTAAGAGCAGAGGAGCCTTGCATCCTCCTACTACTCTAGTTGACCAGGAGATAACAAGTCTCATCAGCGAGTCTTCCTACCTTAGATCAGGAACATAGAGATGGAGTATGCACACTGTTTGCCTAGATGGACTGGTCTGAGCAGCCCTGCAGAGACCTCTTGTGTCACCTCTGGTCATGGGCGAGCACCAGATGGCCATCCTATTGAACACCGGTGTCACTCTCAGACACAGCTCACCCAAAGAGTACATGTGGTAAGGAAATGGGAGAGAATAGCAGTGAGAGTTCAGACAGGAGATTCTCACTCAGAGGAGTGAGGATGATGGAGACTTCCATTGAGATGGTTTTTCCTAACAGATGCCCTGTCTCTGCTGCTTCTGCACTCTGTACTTATAATGCAGACCCTTTAGTGAGGTTCGGAGTTCCTGGGCCTCAGATCCAAGCTCCCGATATTGCACAGACCCACATCCCACAATGCTTAGTCTTCAAGGTTTACTAGACCCACAGACCTCTCTGAACTCCCCCAAACCAGGGAAATTTTTAAAACTGAAAGGCACCCCTTTCCAATTTGAAACTCCACATCGGCTAAATAAGCTTTTGAAGAAAACACGCAGGTAGTATACTGCAAACATCTCTAGGCACCAAAGCACAGAGTCTGGGACCTATTCGAATTAGGGGTTAAAAAACAGAAAAAAAATACAGGCAAAACAACAGTAAAAACAGAAAACATCAAAATGATAAATTTAATATCCATAGAGTTTTTATATCTACTTATCATTTAAATTAGTTAGAATTGGCTGATAGCAACAAAAAGTTTGGCATGATAGTTGAAACAAATGGATAGGTGTGTTGTTGTTGTTGTTGTTTTAGTTTATAGCAAATCATGGAAGATGACAGTTGCTAGCATGGGTTCAGCAGTGATACATTGTCAGGGCCAAGGGCCTTAAATATGCTAACTTGCCATGTGGTCACAGTATGGCTGCTACCTATTTACCATCACAGCCTCATAAGGCAGCAATAGAAGGGAAAAATGATGGGAAAGTGACACCATTCCTTCTGTAAAAAGAGGAAAATCTTCCCAGGTCACAACCAGTGGATCTCTGCTTACAAAAATTTATTGTTCAAAGCCAAGTTCACTCTTAACTGGAGTAAGGCTTGAGACATGAAGACTTAAGAGGGTCAGTGCATCCCTGTTGCCAAGAAAGAAAAGTGAATTAGATGTTGAGTCAATAACCAAGAATGTTGACAGCACTAGTTTAGCATCTTATTTATAAAACAACTTCACATCAATGGATGATCCCAACTGCAGGGATGGATACCACTTAGGAACAATTATTAAAAAGTTGTTTAAAGACCAATCTAAACTATAACAAAAGCAACTGTCTACCTAATTTTAGAATATGTTTAGAAAGTCCTGTGAATTTAAATAGGGAGTCATATCTATTTATGACTAAATTGGTTAATATGTGTTCATTTTTTTAATTCACTTGGAAGCATGTTTATATAACTTCTATGTTTTCAAGGTAAAACTGGGATAGGGGAGGAGGGATACATTTAAAAGCACCTCAGATTCCTTCTGGTCCCATTTTCTATTTTAATATAGCACATAGTTTCCAGTATATGGAATCGTGAAGTTTTAGCATAATTACAATGCATGAGTATTTCTTTGCTATTGTAGCAACCAATTCTTAACTCTTTTTTCTCCAAACTGCAGAAATCTTTTTTTTAAGGATAGTGCTACTCTTTACAAAGTCAATAGCTGGCTGACAGTCCTTCATTCATGAGAAAAAGAGATACACAGACCTATGAAAGGGGGTGGGGGGAAGGCTCTCTATGTACGTGTGTGTGTGTGTGTGTGTGTGTGTGTGTGTGTGTGTGTGTGTGTCCATATGCATTTCTGAAATGGGGCCAACACAAACTGTATAAAAGTTTGAATCACTGAACACAACAAACAGGACTAAATCCTTGCAATTTACATTTTTGCCATCACAGAAGTAACAATACTATAAACAGGGTATGAGGAAGAAAAACATAATAAATCAATACATAGATAGATAGTCAGATAGGTAGGTAGGTAGATAAAACTCTGATATGTACCCTCAGATCTGCAGATGTGCACACTCAGACTTGCAGCCAGACAAAAGGGATTTTGATTATCATATTTCAAAAAGAATCCCCTAGCCATGAACTAACTGCTAAAATATTTAGATAAGATCGAGTGTATAGAGAGAAGGGGGGGAAGGAATGAAAGCGGGGTGTGTGACAGGGAAGCGAGGGAGAACTTGGAGGGGAAAGACTAAAGGACTTGGACATAAAATGTCAGCTGAATCATAGCTAACATATTGCTCACCCAACACTAAAATGCTGTACAAAAATTATACCAAATCCAAAACCTGTCAAATGAGATTTAGCAGCACAGTTCAGAAGTTATCCCCCGTTGGGTAACTGTCTATAATCTTGCAACAAACCCCATAAGTGTTCACGGTAGTTATTCCATATGCTAAGGGTAGCATATCATTTCAGCGCTGTCAGTTTTAATTTCGGTTTTATTAATTTTACCATAAGCCCACAGACGTATATTTCAGAAGGCATATATCACAACGATCGTAAACTCCCACAAAGAAGCTGGTGATAGTTATAGGTTATGTCACAGGTTTGATGAGAATTAGATTCATCAGGAGAACAGTAAGGGAGGGTTTAATGTATATGTCAAAACATGCATGAAGAAACTGGCCTTTCCTCAAATTGGCAGTCAGGACATGTCCCAGTGATTAAAAATACTTCAGTGAGGTTGTTTTTTTAAAATTAACAACACATTGTATTACAAAAATATGGGCTTTCAAGCCAACTTATGAGCTGGTGATGAAGGGTTTATCTTAAAATAATACAACTATTTTATTTCTAAAAGTGCTGCTTCTTACATCAATATTTCCCAGTAACTTGATTATTTTTTGAGAACTGAAAACAAATCTTTCATTGTATATTAGCGGACATCTTTCTAGCTCTGATTGGCTGGTGTCCATGAGCTTTGAAACATGTATAAAATAAAACAGATATGTGGTGAATTACAGAGGGCTGCAAAGTTGTTGCCACTTATCCCACTAAAAGAACAGAAAGACAGAACCTATTTCCCTCCCCTGGAAGCAGAGGTGACTTGGGGCCTTGTTTCATCCGGTGGAATCTGGTAGAAATGACTCTTTTGTGGCTCAGACTTAAGATATTAGTCCTAAGGTAATCTTAAAATGGACACATCAATGGAAAAGCAATCATGAAAAATTATTAAATCTCAAATATGGTCCACTGGTGGTTGTTGGACCTTTTGATTACTATGACATGAGGATTTAGAACCCGAGAAATTGTACCTTTACCTCTTAGCACATTCGCTATGAAGCCAGATGCCATGTAAAAAAGAGTAACTACCGCCCTGACCGGTTTGGCTCAGTGGATAGAGCGTCGGCCTGTGGACCGAAGGGTCCCAGGTTTAATTCCGGTCAAGGGCATGTACCTTGGTTGCGGGCACATCCCCAGTAGGGGGTATGCAGGAGGCAGCAGAATTGATGTTTCTATCTCTCTTCCTCTCTGTAAAAAAAGATCAATAAAATATATTTTTTTAAAAAAAGAGTAACTACCCTTAGATTACCATGTTGCAAGAAAGCCCAAGCCACCTGGAAAGAGAGAAGCTACCTGGAATAGTGCTACAATCCAGATAGGTAAGCAAAGCTTTCTTAGACCTTTCAGCTCAGTCCTGTCAGTACCTGAATGAAGCTAAATAACTGGTTGTAGCTGACACCACAGAGCAGTAGAAAGGCCCAGAAGAGCACTACTCAAATTCCTAACTCACAAAATTGTGAGAAATAATACATTGTTTTATGCTACTGTGTCTTGAGGTGGTTTGTAATATGGCAGTACATAACCGACACAGACTTTGCGTATGGTATATGTATACTGACAAGTATATATAATATATACTCTTGCATATTCGTAATATAAAGAGATGGGATGCAAAATAAACCTTTTAATAAGAGATTACATTTTATATCCATAAAAAATTAATAAACATGGGTATATTGGGAGATGGGCACAAGGTAGATAGAAAATGCAAATGAGAGACTTGGCACAAGGTACCTTTTAAAGCTAATTTAAACAATATGATTGTATATTAACCATTTAAGATTTTAGAACTAAGATTTAAAAAGAATTATTCAGTGAGAAAGGGAGAGAGAGAGGGCTGTGCTATGAATGCTACATATTTTTAAGAAATTGACTTGCCAAGAAATGCTCTACCAAAAATGGCTTGGCTTTGGACATACTCCTTCCAGGGATTATGTTTTGAGCAGCCTGGATGCCTACCCTAAAGTAGGTTCAATGGTGGAAATGCTCCCACGAAAAAGTATTGATTATTATGCCACAAGAATTTAGTCCCCTAGGGCCAAAAAAGGTAAACCTATTCATTTGGATGCAATGTTTAAACTGAGCATTTGCAAAGAAGCCTTAATTTTATCTTGTACTAAACTTCTTCAGTTTTTAGTAAAGATCCATATAAATCCTCTACAATCTATATACTGTTCAATTAATATTTAAAGGCCCAAACAAGAAGCCTTTCTACAAAGTTGACATTTATAATGTGTGTGAGTGTGTGCACGTGTGTGCGGGATGATTACAGTTCTCTTCATTAGTAAATATTTCTAATGTTAACTTGAGCAGTTCTTCAAAGAAAAAAGATAGCTTTCAAGTGGATTTTATCACAAATCAACTTGACTTTCTTCTCTGTCATGAAAACTGACCATGTTCTACCATAGTTGAGAACACAGTATCATAATGATAAATCATGCAATTCAACTCAAGCATTTTTTAATGAAATGGCCCAAACTGCTTAGCAGTAGAACAAACTCTGGTTTATATTCATGATTACTATGCAATCATGAAAAGAAACACACTGGTAGGAGTAGTCAACTAGTCCTGGTCTGCAAATCTGAATGTGATATGACCCATGAAAGACACATCCCTCCCCTCATAAAGCTTTCATTCTCAGGACACACTCACTGACTCACACCCAGAGAAAATATTTCCTATATTTCCACTCAGATATTCCTGCACCCATATTTTGTCTTAATAATTGCTTTAAAATATCGTTTCTATGTTTTAACTTTTCAAGACTTTGAGAATTAAGAATAACACATTTGCAGAAAATTTACCTTCCACAACAAGCAAGCAAGAGTCCATGCACATTTGTTTGCACCCATACATACACACAAAAGTTTTAACAGTGCGGTTTTCAACCATGTAAACAAGTTGTGATTGTGGTCAATATAAGCTTGAAAGCATACAAAAAAGGTTCACCTGAAAACATATGATGAAATGTATGATAAAAATGAACATTTTATCTGAGGAGAGAATTACTAGGATAGAATTAGCTGCAAAATAAGCATTTTGCCCAACATCCTTTGAGGCCAAATCTACCCAGGTACCTGTTTCAATTGTGCTTGCCAGAGTAGATCTCTTTCATATTAATGGGAAAAAAATTCAGCAGGGTAGCTGCTACCCCTTCAACCAGGACTCCGGACTGAATACACGCAGAACAGATCTCACACCAGCTGAGAGCAAAATACCAAACCCAGATGGACATGTAGCTTAACCCACCCAGCAGAGCTCAGCCTAGACATTCCAACCCCAAGTGACTCACAGACAGGGAAGAAATAGGACAATGTGGTGTGTGAATGTCTGTTACATGGCATTATCTGACTGGTATAATTTCTTAAAAGATTTTGGGAGAAAGGGAAAAGTGGATTTTTGAAGAGCTTTTGCTAAATACTGCTTATTTACACTTTTGATTTTTGGCTGTGCTTCATCAAACACTAGAGAGAGAAATCTGTACATAGGGGAATTGATATAAACATCTGACAGGGAAAAAAAATCTGACTGGGACCAGTGTTAGGAGACGGATAAATAAGTTTAGAAAAATGAGCAAAAGGAAAATCACCATGGAAAAATAGACATAGTCCCATTACACGTCATTGGTAGCTGGGATTGTGATGTTGACCATAAAAATAAAGTCATTACCCTTTACCAAAAAATATTTCTGATGTATATAGTTCTTTTTGCCATTTGACCCTCACAATAGGCAAATGAAAAAAAATAAAGATGATATTTATCTTCATTTTAGAAATTAGACGAAGATCAAAAGATTCATTGCCTCCTCTAGGTTACCCAGTGCAAAGATTTGACCCTAAGTCTTTTGTCTCCTAGGCCTGGCCCTTTTCACAATGATGCTTTTCATCTCACTTTTATCAGGAAAAGAAAAGAGAAAATAAAGATCGTATCCCAATCTGGAATTCAATATAGCATCTTGCTTAAGAACCATAAAATCCTGCAAAACATTAGCAGCGCCTATCAAAAGACCTTCTCTGTATGCTGCTTTGGGTTCATTTGGTTTTGTCTGTGGTACAGATGTGTCATCCAGGTCAATCACTCACCCTCCTTAGTGGTTGGCCTCCTACCTAATGTTACTGGCTGAAGCTGAGTCCCAGCAATGGATGAAGTCAGAAATTGGAAGAAAGGGATGGGGTTGGCTCCTATGTAATGGATTAAGCAGGAGCAAAACGCCAACAGTAATTAAAAATATATCTTGGTCCTAAGTTGATATTTAGCATCTTGTCCATTAGCTTACTGGCTTGAGAGTTCACAGCCTTTGTGGTCACACCATTTGAGGGTTTTGATTTGGGCATTGCGGTAAACTCCAAACATTCGCCGGCACTCACTGGGGCTATTAATAGAAAAATCTAGAAAGTTATATTGTATTAGATTTTTTTCGGTTGGGTATATTTTTTTCCATGGGAGTAACAGAACCACTGCCTTTCTCATTAAAAAACAAAAATTCAATGCTGATATTCCATTAGCCAAATGTATAATAGTAAGTTGCTTGTTAGATTTAGCACTAGGGTATTCTCTAAATAAAAGTCAAGTATTTTATCCTAAAGCATTGTGCCAGGCATTGTGATACAGGTTAAATAATAAAAAATTCCCAAAACATTTCTTTGACCGGCTATTTGCTAAATTTTATGATAAAATAATTAAATCTTCTTAGTCTGCTTAAATAAATTCATCTGTTTAAAGATTAATTCATTCAAGAGATACTTGTAGATCACCTACCATGAGAAATATTTTCTAGAAGCTCATTCAGGGATATTATCCAATTACTAGTATTAGCTAAAAATGGGAAATAAGATATGCACATATATAAACAAAGCTCTGCTCTGAGCACCCCCAGTGGCTTCATTCATCTGAGGGAGGTCTTTGGATCACGTGGCTGCCAAGTGTGACCTTCGCTAGACCTTTCTGCTCTGGACAATCCCTTCCAATTCTGCTGCAAAACTGAGTCCGCTTACAGATCCATGAAAAACAACAGGGAGAGGGGCTCTCTATCCCACTTGTGTCATTTTTTCACCTGCCTCCTAAGACAGCATTTCAAATGCCCTGAGTTTCCCAAGTGTCCCCATCAAAATAATCTCAATTTTAGCCTACTCACACAAAATCACTCAAGTCAAAGGCATAGACTGTTTCACTGAGCTTGAACCATTGCCACCACCTAGGTGTTCTGAGCTAAGTTTGATATATTTTTTTATCATATACCAGGAAACTCAGCATTTATTAAAACATACAGGAAATTGACTTATTGCAAATAAAACAATACTACAAGTAATAGAGTCTCCATGTCCTGAATCAAAGTCCTAGAATTGCAATTTCTCCATCTCCTCTTCATTCTCTAGCTACATCTAAGAATGGTGAGAATTCTTCAGGGAGGCTGGGTGTCTCAGGAGTATATCCATTTGGACAAGGCAGCAGAAACCGTCTTATCACCTGCCCACCGATGACCTTTGGATTTCTCGTGTCTACCGTCTTAACCCTTTATACTTCAGTTCTTTGAACCACGATTATCTTTTTGTTTGTCATTCACTGGCAAAGTTTCTTCTTCTCTCATAATTTTAATTCCTGGCCCATGAGGCAAGTGCTTTGACACATGTATTCCAAGGTGAGACAAATGGTTATTTTGGTTTATCCAAGTCACTGAGGTCATTTCACAGAATCCTGGAAATTTAGCTGGACTCATGCTTGGAGGTCATCTAGCCCATCAGCTTTCAAACTGTATATCCTGGTCCTCTCTGGTGGTAGGAGACCCAGGCTGAATCAAACTGCATTTCCCAGCCTCATTTTTACACCACATGGTTCCGTGTTATGTACATAGATCCTAAGTAAAATTTGTTTAGGTGAATTTTTATTTTTAGTTTTTAAGCCATTGATTTAGTTCAACCCCCTCATTCTACAAAAATGAAAGTGACTTGACCTTTGTTACTGAGTGAATTAACAGTACCCTGGCCCCTTCAGCTTGCTGCCTTTTTAGGGGTCGCCATTGTGAGAAAGTGTCAGACATCATCCACGGCTCTGCAATCAGCCAAGGGCATTGTGCTGAGAAGCCATCAATTACCCCAGTAGTCAATGAGAGTTTGCTGTTGTAAAGGGACTCGATTGAAGATAATCCATAAAAAATCAATTACATTATTATTTCTTAATTAGGGCACTTGACAATATAGCTTTCCTCAGCAAAGCCATCAGCGAATAAGCACATAAATACACATAAATAAATGCTTCCTCCATCCCACTGAGCTCCTCGATAAGTTCACAGTGACCTTTATCACAAAACATTCTTCCAGACAAGAACATGTGCATGTTTAAGAAAACTCCCAAGATGTTTTAATCTTTTGGATGGAGAAATGAGTCCATCACAAGTGCTAATAATAATGAGAATGATAACAATAAATAATACATGTGTAGGTTATTAAAATATCATTTAATATTTGTGAGATGCTTTCCAATTTACAAAGAGCTGTCACAGTCAATTTGCTCTCTGTGAGGCAGAGGTGAGCTCGACTCTATACCTTGAAATATGCCAAAATATTCTTGCACCAATCACCATTGAGGAGGTACCTTACCATATGAGACTATTTTCAGTGACCTTTCCTCGACGTTGTCCCATTTCAATTGAATTTCTCCCCAGCTTCTGAATCATGGCTTCGTCTCTCATCTATAGGCTTGAAAAAGTCCTTTGAACTTAGTGATGGATTGGTTTTATTATTTCATTCAATAACTATTTGTTAAATGTCCAATAGGCAACAGACATGATAGAAACAAAGATTCCTCTTGATTTACAGAGCTTCTTCCCCAGTGGGTAAGTGACTATAATGCAGTGTAAACACCAAAGATCTACAGGCTTCTGTGAACAGAAGAGTGCCTTACCCACACTTGGGAGATAGGGGAAGGCTTTCAAAATGAAGCTCCAGTTAAACTGACACTGGAAAAATGAATAGAAGTCAACAAGACCAAGGTGGAATGAAATATCACATTCAAAGGCCCAGGAATAAGGGAGACTATGGCATAATCTTAGATCTAAAAGTAAATAAAAATGACTGGAGCTCAAAATGGGCCTGGAGAGTTCAAGTAGAGCCCCATGTATGAGTAAGGAGAGAGGAAGAGCTGTGGGGAAAAGGTGTTTCAGGCAAAATGTTCAGTACCTGTAGTTTCACAAGAAGAGGAAAGCAAGAACTGAAAAAAGTTGTCTAGGACTAGCATAGTCTGAAGTACAATAGTGAGCAATGAGGATGGAATCAGAACAAAATTATAGAGGACCTTGCAGACATGGTAAAGGATTTGAACTATATTCTTAAAGTGTTATTAGTCAGAGTCCTCCAGAGAAACAGACACAATAGGGTGGATAGATAGATAGATAGATAGATAGATAGATAGATAGATAGGAAGATAGATAGATGGATAGATATATGCCGAAGCAACCATTACAACTGAATGACTGGAATGATCAGAACGAGCAGTCGACCAGTTGCTATGACATGCACTGACCATCAGGGGGCAGGCACTCAATGCAGGAGCTGCCCCCCTGATGGTCAGTGTGTTCCCACAACCAACCTCTTGCAGCCTCTCCCCCCCCTCCAGCTGGCCAGCACCCCCATTGGCCCCAATGGGGGACCAGTCAGCCAACTTCCCAGGGTCCCTCCCCCTGGCCACCTGGCCCCGCAATAGGCCTCAATCCTCGGCCAGGCTGAGGGACCCCACCCATGCACGAATTCATGCACCAGGCCTCTAGTGTATAGATAGGTAGGTAGATAGATATACAATATATATATCCAATATGTATATATCCTATATATATCCAATATATATCTAATATATATATATTCATATATATCATATGTATATAATTTATATATTTAGAAATTGGTTCACACAGTTATGAAGGTCAAGAAATTTCTACAGTCTGTCATCTACAAGCTGGAGAACCAGGTAACCCTGAGGTATAATTCAGACTGATCCTGAAGGCCTGAGATGAGGTGAGCAGTGGGGGCCTAGTATAAGTCCCAGTCCGAAGACTAAAGAACCAGGAGCTCTGATGTTCAAGGATAGGAGAAGATAGACATTCCAGTTCAAGACGGGGAGAGAAAGAGATGCTCTTCCCCTGGATTTTTGTCTGTTGGGCCCTCAACAGATTGGATGAAGCCCCCACCGCTCTGCCACGTTGGAGAAGATGGATTTTCTTTACTCAGTCTACTGATTCAAATGCTAATCTCTTCAGGATGCATCTTCACAGATATACTCCAAATGTTTTACCAGCTATCTGGGCAACCCTTTGCCCAGTCAAGTTGGCATAGAAAATTAACTCTCATAAGAAGCAAATCTTATATTTGTTCTGCTCCACTATCCACACAGCAGTGAGTGTTCCTTTTATACATCCATTCATATTCCATGTTTCTATCTATCTTAAAACACTCTAACGGCTTTGGGACGAAATCCAAATCCCTGCTGACTTCTCAGACCTCATCTAAAACTGTCTCTCCACTGCTCACGTTGCTCCAGTCACATGAGTCTTCTGTATGTTCCACTAGCATGTTACACCACTTCCTGTGTCAGGGAGTTTGCACTTGCTATTCCGACTGCCTGAAATGTTCTTCTCCAGATTATAACATGACTGAACTTAGCATACACATTAGCATTACTAATGTCATCTCAGAGAGGTCTTCCTCTATCACTCTGCCAGATTGCCCTCAGCTCAACCCTCTGTTGTTCTCTAGCAGTTCATTCTGTTATGTTTTCAGCAGAGTTACACCCAACTCCCCAACATTAGAATGGCTCAAAGACAATATAGCATCTATTTCTCACATGCAGCAGCTCATTGAGTATGCCTGACTAAAGGGTGAATCTTCTATCTGCAATGATGCAAAGACCCAGGATGCTTCCATATGATCGCTCTGCCCTTCTCCAAACTTCTGTGTAGCTGCTGGGCCAGAAAGAGAGACTTGGCCTCGAAGTGAGACACATTGTTTTCTCTTACATTCCACTGGGGGAGAGTGAGTCCTATGAACACACAACCAGCTACAAGGACTATCCAGCCACTTCCCAGCTACAAGTGCAGTATGAAAAAAAAAAGGCACGGTTTAGTGGACAACCATCTCTGCTACAGTAACATAATGTCTGTTTAAAATTATCCTGGTTACTTATCAGTTCACTAATTAGTTGTAAGATTATTATTTTATTCCCCCACCAGAAATTAAGCTGAGCTCCATGATACCAGAAACTTTTTGTGGATACCACTATAGCTTCATTCCTTAGAATAGGGCCAGAGAGTAAATTACCAATAATTAGTTGTGTGTGTTTTTTTAATGTTTGAGCAGAAACATTGCTAGAATTAACCTTGGTCTTCGTCTTCAAATCCCATGCTTTTTTCACTATGGTGATTTTTCAAGTTTTCTTACAAAGAGAAGCCAGAGGCCTCGCTGACTTTTGAAGAAGTGCAGATAACAGAATCAGTGGCTTCTGAAGTTCTATCCAGCGCTGAGATTCTGTGTGCCCTGGTTTCCTCTGTAATGTGAAGTGGAAGAAGCTTATTCCTGAGAAGATAGAGGAGTCATGCATTAACTAGAACAATGGCTTATGTAACTGGTGGTTTGGCTTAGAGCTAGGGCACATTTTCAAAGCTGAAATTGGCCTTAATACAGACCCCAATACCTTTAAACATGCAATTAATTCTGCATGGCTAGTTATACTGCATCTCCTGGGAAAGGCAAGCAAACAGGAAAGAAATGTGCCTTGAACCAATGAAGGCCTTTCTGTTATTCAAGTGCAACAAGGTGCCATATCCTTAATGGGTAAGGTAATCGTACTGATTTTGTTTGGTTGTTGCAACAATTCCAGGCTAATGTCTGGAATCTAGGAAGGGCTCAATAAATTTGTATTGAATATATGTATATCAGATTTAAAATGTTTAAATACATAAAGGTGAAAGAGCCAACTCAGGGAGTGGCTCAATATGCTTATGACTCACCAAGTCTCCATCTTTTAAAGATGTCTTTGTTGCACAGGATTTTGCCACTTTGATTGCATGTACGGATCAGCAAGATCTTACCCAGACCCTTTGTGAGGACCAACTTCCTCTGGGGTGTTTGGGGAAAAGGGTATTTTGGCATGGCTGGTGCAGAGGCCTTGTGTTTCCTTCTGGGCTATTCTTGACTTCTAAGTGCCCATAAATTATCTTTATCCTCATTTCTACAGCTAGTAGTCTCTCCCCGTCTTGCCACTTCTCTTTTATTTCTCCAAACACACCACAGCTGCTGTGTGTATTAGACTTTTACCACAAAGATAAGACAAGGGAGCACTCAACAAGATCCAGTCTAAAGGTGAACCCGAAATGCTTGAAAATTCTAACCCAAGCACAGCTCACGTGCCTTTGCCTTTTGGGACCCAGGATCTATTCTATCTACTTGAAGACTTTGTTAGTACTCTTACCACTCTTGGGACTTACCAATGCCACCTCTTATGGGCTTTCTCTGGATTCCAGTGCTGGTTCTGTCCTCACTGGGCACCATCCCAAAGAGAGAATCAAGCCCCACAGGAAGAGCCACCAACCAGTCTGAAAGCTACCCCAGCTGCCTCCCCTCAGCAGGGATACCCCAGTGATGTGCTGGAGTCCACTCACACCAGCGTGCAAGAGCTCGCATTACATTTTCAGGAGTTTTGTGAGCCAGTGGTTAAACAGTAACAGTTATTACTGAAAATTTAAATATATTTCAATTAAGCTAATTATATTAAAACACGGTAATAAATACTCAAGTGTATCACTTCCTAATTATTTTCCTAGATTTGACTATTATCTGTGCTCTTAGGGTTATTTATATTTGTTATATCCGGATGGTGGAAATCCTATGGGATGCTATGCTACTGTGCATCTTTTCCAACTCCATACTTAGTGATGTCACGTAGGTAGCTTAAAATAGGCCATGGTGGGAGTATTTACACCAAATAAATGGGCAAATGTTACAATCAGAGCTATTTTTATCCCCAGAGAACCAATCTTTAAGCATTTACTGGTACACTCCTGGGTATCACTGAGATGCACATTCTACACTGGCCCCGAGTTCCCCAGTGGGATTCGGCTCCAGTTACCCACATATATTGGGTACCTTCGTGTACCTGTCCCAGTTGCTTGCTTTGCCTACTGGTGTTTCCTGAGGTCACCTCCAGAATAAATCTATGTCTCAGAGGCAGCTTCTGGGTGAACCCAAACTAAGACATGACTGGACACTTCTATGCAGATTCATTAAGACCTCGCCTTGGCCTCTGGACTACTTCTGCATATCCAAAGCATCCACCTACCCCTTTGCAAAGAAGTGGCAGGAGCTCTGAGATTTTTCTCAAAGAAGCCTTTCCTCATCACCCTATTTAGAAGAGCATACCACAGTCACCACTGTTGGTCCTGCTTTGTTTTTCTTTATGGTCCTTATCACCACCTTACATAATACCTGATGTTTATTTGTTCATTAACTTATTACCTGCATATTCCACTAGAATATAAGTTCCTCAAGGACCAGTTCTTTCTTTATTTGCCTCTAATTTCTGCATATCTGATGCAGTCTAACCCCTATCTCATGTTTCATGCAGTCTAGCTATCAACTAATCCATCAAATAAAATTGAATGGGACATAGGGGATGTAAAGGAAAATATGATGTGTCTTTGCCATGGAGAAGTTAAGAGGGTTATGAGGAGAGACATATAACAAATAAAGGCAATGCACTGTGTGAAAAGATGTTAACAGTGGCCTCGTCTACATCCATGAGTCTATTTCCTTAGCATCCCTGGCTTCTAGCAGGATCAAATTCTTTCTTTTCTTTCTTTTTTTGGAGTCCAAAATAATGGGAAATAGTAAAGACTTTACTCTTCTTGGGACCTGCCTGTACCAGTCAGGGTGATCCTGTGAAGTTCTAGTTTGTGTCAGGGTGCAATTTTTTCCTGACTGTGGAATGTGAAGCGCTCATTCACAGTGGAAGTAGAACAAAGTGTCAGTTCTTGCTTTTCTAACACATGCGAGGCTTTTCTGATCACTCATCCACATGTTGTTTATATTAGGTCACTTACATTAGAATATTATCCTTAGAAAATATAGGCTGTATATTATAGGGACGATGTTCTCAAATTTTAGCAGGAAACAAAGTCATTTGGTGGCCTTGTTAAAAATCCAGATTATGGGTCCCACTGCAGATTTTCTGGTTCAGTGGGTCTGAGGTGGGGCCTAAAAACCTGCATTTCTTTCTTTGTGCTTTAAATCAGGGTTGTTGTTTTGTTGTTGTTGTTGCTTGATTCTTCCTTATTTTTTCCCTAACATTATTAAGCTATAATTAACATATAACATAGTGCATTTTTAAGTTGTATAAATTGATGAGTTGATATATGTATTTATTGCAGAATGATTACTACAGTAAGGTTAGTTAACACATGTATCATCTCCCATAGTTACAACTGTGCGTGTGTTGAGAACTTTTAACGTTTACTCTTAGCAACTCTCAAGTATACAATACAGTATTATTAACTATAGTCACCAAGCTGTAAGTTACATCCCTAGAACTTATTCATCTTATAACTGGAAGTTTGTACCCTTAGACCACCCATGCCCCACCTCCAGCAACAACCAGTATACTTTCTGTTTTTATAGAGTTCAGTTTTTTTTTAGATTTTTGCATATAAGTGAGATTATACAGTATTTGTCTTTCCCATCTGAGTGATTTCACTAAGCATTATACCCTCAAGATTCATCCAGGTTTTCACAAATGGCAGGATTTTCTTCTTTTTATGACTGCATATGTGTGTGTTTTTTCCATTCACCCATCATTGGACGCTTAGATTATTTCCATGTCTTAGCTATTGTCGATAATGCTGCAATGAACATGGGGTGGGGTGGGGTGCAGATATATCTTCAAAATAATGCTTTCATTTCCTTCAATATATATTCAGATGTGAGATTTCTGGATCATATGGTAGTTCTATTTTTAACTTTTGAAGAATCTCCATACTCTTATTTATAGTGGTTACACCAATATACATTTTTACCAACAGTACACACACGTTCCCTTTTCTCCACATCCTTGTCAGCACATGTTATTTCCAGTCTTTTTTATCATCACCATTCTAACAGGTGTGAGGTGATATCTCATTGCAGTTTTGATTTGCATTTTCCTGATCATTAGTGATGTTGAGCTCCTATTTATGTATCTGTGCCTATTTGAATATCTTCTTTGGATAAATGTCTATTCTGGTTTTCTGCCCAGGTTTCAAGAGGATTATTTGTTTTTATGCTATTAAATTGTATGAGATCCTTGTATTAGGTGTTTTATATAAACCCCTTTGCACACATGTAGCCTGCAAATATTTTCTCTCATTTCATAGGTTATCTTTTCATTTTGTTGATCACCTATCTTGCTGTACAGTAGCTTTTTAGTTTAAGGTAGCCTCACTTGTTTACTTTTGTTATTTCTGTGATTGGTATCACATATAAAAAATTCCTGCCAAACTCAAGAAGTAAAGGAATTTTTTTCTCTATGTTTTCTTCTAAGAGTCTCAGGTTTCAGGTTTTACCTGTGTCTTTAATCCATTTTGCGTTAATGTCTGTGAGTGCTTTGAGACAGGGGTCCAGTTTCATTCTTTTGTGTAAGATGCACTTTTCCCAACATCATTTATTGAAGAGATTATCCTTTCCCCATTGAATGTTTTTGTCTCTCTTGTCAGGTTGCAGCTGACTGCATGTGCATGGGCTTGTTTCTGACCTCTCATCTCTGTTCCCTTGACCTATGTATCTGCTGTTATGCGAATACATAGTGTTTTGGTTCCTAGAGCTTTGTAATATAGTTTGAAACTGGGGATCCTAATGCCTCTCGCTCTGTTCTTCTTCCTCAGCGTTATTTTTGGCCATTGGCTTCTTTTATGGTTTCATATAAAGTTTAGGATTTATTTTTTCTATTTTTATAAAAAATCTCATAAGACTCTTCAGAGTGTTTGCATTGAGTCTATAGATGGCTCTGGATAGTACGGACAGTTTAGCAATATTAATTCTTCCAATCTATGAGCATGGAATATTCTTCTATTTATTTGTGTCTTCTTCAGTTTCTTTTATCAACATCTTATAGTTTTCAGTGTACAGATATTTTTCACTTCTTTGTTAAATTTATTCCTAAGTATTTTATTGTTGTTGATGCTCTTTCCATCCTTCTCCTGATGTTGGGCTTAAGCTGTTCTCTTACTGGTTCCTTGAGGGGTAATGTAATGTTAGGCTGTTTATTTGATCTCTTCTTTTTCTTTATGTATGCATTTTTTTTTTTTTTGCTATAAATCAGCTCTTAGATCTTCTTTTGCTACATCCCATAAGTTTTGTTATTTGTTTTCTTTATTGTTAGTCTCAAGATTTTTTAAAATTTCTCTTTTTATTTATTCTTTGATCCATTGATTGTTCAGTGTGTGTTTTTAAATTACCATGTATTTGTGAGTTGTACAGATTTTCTTCTGTTATAAAATATGTATTTCTAATAAGTTCTCAGTTAGGGCTGCTACTATTGTTCTAGGGCGTGAGAAACACTATTTTATAGGGTGGAAGTGAAGAGTGGTGCTACTGTGGCAGATCACTTGAGTTTGCATCCTGTATCTGGCGCTCAGTCGTTTGGCGTTGTGTCTACACCTTTTCATACTAAACTAGGAACAATAAGAATAATCCAAAATATAGAGCTGTTGAGAATATCAAACAAGAAAACATATGTAAAACTTGTTGAACAAATCCTGGCATATGATTAGCACTCAAAAAGTGCATTTGTCCTTATTAACAGAGAGTTTCCTCAAAACTACACTTTAAAAGCTATTATCCTATCAAATAATAGACAAACATGGTAATTGACTGTACCTTCACTATGCCTCACATTGGCTAATCAGCGTGATCTGCAAATTAACCGCCAATAAAGATAGTGGCTAATTTGCATACTGCAGGCAGGGTGGGACAGCGCCATCCCGCCTGCCCTGCTGCCATCCGGGCCTGCTATCTGCGACCCAGGATGTCGGGCGTCCGTGTGCCACCCGACCTGGAGCGGCGCCCCAACCCCCGGATCGGCCCTGCTGTGTGCGTGACCTGGGGAGGAGGGGCAGGCACCGAAGGATCGGGCCTACCATCTGCCACCTGGGGAGTGGGCCTAACCAGCAGGTTATCTCCCGAGGGGTCCCAGACTGTGAGAGGCACAAGTGAGGCTGAGGAACACCCTCCCACCTCCCCTCCCCTTTCAGTGCACAAATTTTTGTGCACCGGTCCTCTAGTCTATTAATAAAAATCAATGTCGACATGTACAAACTAGTGCCATTTTTCTCTATAGGATTTTTTCTTCTTCTTTCTACTTTGATCTCTTTTTATTCTTGGTCTTCCTTTCAGATTGTATAACATAGTTAAACCATATTCAAGATTAGTTCAGTAATTAGCTTGCTCTCATCGACTATTTTATTTCTAGAATAACAAGCTCCATAGAACAGGGATTGATCATCTCTTTAAAGGGAGTTACCTAATTTGCCACTTCCACACTTTAGTATGCTTCTCTAATACATATTAAAGACCCCACCAGTCACTTTTTCCTAAAAGGAACACAAGGAGAAAAGGTTTTTAAAAAATAATTTTATAGGTTTAATGTTGACCTGTCATTGCCTGAAATATGAAATGTTGTCAAGAGGAAATGCCAGCAACACCACGAAGTGTTTACATAGTAAAAATGACTTTTAGAATTCTCAACAATTGCAGAGAACATTTTATTCACCTGACAAGATAACCAAGTATTTTCTAAATGTTTTTACTTCTTACCCCAATCATGGCCAATGCTGAGCTACTCACACAGTTTATAATCATTTTCCTGCAAAACCAAATTTCAGTTTAGATATATTTGTGTTACCCCTTTGCAAAGTTTTATTTTTCTTTAAAGGCTCTGTCCACAAAAGACTCCATGTTAGTATAAATCATAAATAAACTTTATTTAAAATTCAACTTCCTTGCCCCAGATGATGTGGCTCAGTTGGTTAGAGTATTGCTCTATACACAGAAAGGTCATGGGTTCAATTCCCCATCAGGGCACATTTCCAGGTTGTGGGTGTCTACAGGAGGCAACTAATTGATTTCTCTCTCTCTCTCTCTCTCTCTCTCTCTCTCTCTCTCTCTCTCTCTCTCTCTCTATATATATATATATATATATATATATATATATATATATACATTCTCTCTCTCTCTAAAATAAAACATAAAAATAAACATGTCCTCCCTAGGTGATGATGAAAAAAAAGTCAACTTCCTTAGCTTGTCTTACCAAGCTGTTCACAAAATCACCTTATTTAACTTTTTAGATTAACCTTGTCAAAATTTCCACTTCTAACATGTTTTGTGCTGATGAATGTTTAACAATCAGCTCTAAAGAAAAATAACAATAACAAATTCTGATTTGTAGTGTGTGCCAATTTTCCAGATATAAATACTTCTACAATGGCCAATTTCAAGCTACTAATGTCATATCAGTGAATGCAAAGACAGGAAGAGATGTGGATAATTGGCTCTCATGAGTGAGCTTGTATGAGCTGACACCAAGCACACCACTACTTCTAACACAAATACACACTTCAGTGTTGTAATCAGAGCAGAGTATCTATGACTGTGAATACCATAGCACTTTCAAGCCTCCTTGCTTTTGCTTATGCTGTTATTATCTACTCAAGTGTGTATTGGCCAAAGTCTTACCTAAACTCTAAAGTCCAAGAAAAATATTAAATCTTCATAGTTTTGCTACTTCCCCCTAAGGGAAGAATTAATTACACTATATTTTCTAAAACAATTTTGTTGAAATACCTTTGACATATAAACATGTATATATTTAAGGGGTGCAACTTGGTGTTTTGATACATGTGCACAGTGTGAAAAGATCACTATATTCAAGCTAAATAACTTATCTATCACCTCTACATAGTTACCATTTTGTGTGTGTGTGTGTGTGTGTGTGTGTGTGTGTGTTTGTAGTGAGACTGAAGATCTATCCTCTGAGTAA
Source organism: Myotis myotis (assembly GCF_014108235.1). Classification (NCBI taxonomy): domain Eukaryota; kingdom Metazoa; phylum Chordata; class Mammalia; order Chiroptera; family Vespertilionidae; genus Myotis; species Myotis myotis. The sequence continues at coordinate 36,852,189 of NW_023416317.1, read as the reverse complement.
ATTTTAAGTATATAATACAGTATTAACTATCATCATTATGCTGTACATCAGAATTCATTCATCTTGCATAATTGAAACTTTGTACCCTTTGACTAACATATTTCGCCTCCCCGCCCCCAGCCCTTGGCAATCACCAATCTACAATCTGTTTCTATGAGTTTGACTATTTTGAATTTAATATTTAAGTAAGATCATGCAATAATTGCCTTGATGTGTCTGGTCTAAGTTCTCCCTTTTCTGTGTTCGCTTAGCACTTAGTAATACTTTAGACACCATCATATTCCCTATTTGTGTATGTATTTGTGTATGCCTAGCACAGTTCCTAACACATAGTAAGTAACCCATACATTTATAATATATTAGCCAGAAAAATGGCTCTGAACAACCAAAGACCCAAAGTTTAAGAAAACGAATAAAGTATATATTTCAAATAATAAAATCAGTGAAAATAGTTTTAAACCTATTAAAAATTATATTATAGTCCCTTTAAAGGTAAAATATTCAAGTAAGGGCATCAATCATATATCCTTTTTGTTTACAGAACACAGTATTTGAATATTTTAAATACATAGTTTACTGAATTCTTTCTACATTTCAGAAAGGCTAAAAAACTCACAGAGGTAAACAACTCCCCTGAATAAGCAAGCTAATTATTAATAGAGTCAAGACTCAAATTTTTCTAATCTGCCTATTCTTCTGAAATTGAAAGTCAGTCTAATCTATACCCAAAAGCACTATAAGCTTCCTACAGCATTGTACACTCAACAGTGACTGAATAAATATCACTGACTTTTCCCAGCCCAAGCCTGGTAAAAAGTAATTCAGCAATACACATTTAATTCATTTTAGTCTTTCAAGTTTTGATAAACTAATGTAGAAATAGGACTTGAAGAACATGTTAAAATTATAAAGTGTATAATTTTCTAATTCAGCGATACAATACTAATTCAGTCCTTCATCATACACGTATTGAGTACGCACTATGAAATAGCTAACATTTATTGTCTCCTTAATATGTGCCAGGCAGTATGCTGAACACTTTACATATATTATCTCTTTCATTCTTACAACCATTTGAGGCAGGTACTATTATTATGTGCATTTTTCAGATAAGGCTTAGCAAGTTGAAATAACATGACCAAGGTCACGCAGGTAATGCATAGCAGAGTTGAAATACAGACTCAAGTCTTATACCTGCACTGTCAACCACTATGAAATGCTGCTTCCTTTTTGTTGCAGACACAAAGCTAGTAAAGCTTTCTAGCATCAACAGCAACAAATACTCTTTTAGATATTGGGAATGTGTATGTCAGAGAACTAGTCCCTGACTCTGAAAGAGTTTAAGACCCCTACTCTGTAAGATAGATGCTAACGTAAATGGCAACTGCAATATACAAATGTCAAAATTTGGAGTGGTGACCAAAGGATGAGTAGGAGAAAAGAACAGAAAGTGTTTCAAATAAGTAAAAATACCATGCGTGGAGACAGGAATGCAAGGTAATGATGCATCACCCAATGATTACAGGTCACTGGAACATGGACATTTATAGAATAAGATTAGAATTGAGTAAGAGAAGGTCCTGAATATAGGGGGGAAAATTCTTTAACCATTGCTTATGGAGGAGAAAATAATTGGAAAAAATAAGATATTACTACATAATTTGTCACTAGTTTGTCGAATGGATCAGGGGGAGAGAGCAGGACTATAATCTAGATAAATTTGCTGAAGATTAAAGATGGGAAAATGGTGGGGAAAGAATCTACTGTAAGTCTTTATGAAGGAAGACTCACAGATTTTGTGGGTATGGATGGGAGGATTCCAATGTTTGAACCTCTTATAACTAGTTGAAAAACGATGATACTATTTGTGAACATGGATAAGCCCTTTGTTTGCAGATTCTCTAAGTGTGTAATGATAGATAAACTTCCAAGTAGAAGTGACCAGTAGGCAGCCAGAGATTTTTTGTGGAAGTGGAATTGAGGAGCGTGTTCTAGATCAGGAGTCAGAGACATCTATCTCGAGATAATAAAGTCTCTATGAAAGAATAACTCTTGATCAATACAGTTCCAGAAAAGTAGGATCTAAACCTTGAGTAAATTGACATTTAGAGGATAGGAAGAGAAAGTGCAACCGGTAAAGGGGAAATGAAAAATCAGCAAGTGTCAAGGATGCCAAAGTGAGAAAAGATGCCAGGTGCTCTGTGGCCAGACATGCCGAGTGCTAAGAAGAGGTCAACTAAGATCGGGACTGAAAAAAGGACACTGCTTTTCACAACTGGTTTCAGGCTACTTGAGGAGGTCTAATACAGTCAGATGTAGAGAAATCACATCCACTGCTTTGAGTTAAGTACTGTAAAGAGATGGAAACAAAATATAAACCTATTTTACAGTGAGCTAAGAGAAGAGGCAGCAAGATGTGAGCATTTTTGCTATTGTCGTTGTCAACATGGGGGTAGACTTAAGTACACTAGAGAGAGAAGACCCGAGATGGGGGGAAACACAGAGAAAGGAAAGACAGATGGGAAAAAATCCTTGAGAAATCAGAAGATGATGAGGTCAAAGGAACAATTGGAGGAGCTAACATTACAGTGGAAGATAAATCACCTTTTCTGTCCTCTGAGACTCTGGAGAAAGAAGGCAGGAGCAGAGAAAATATTTTGCAGTGCAGGAGAGGATATAGCTATTAGGGAAAAAAATCCTTTTGATAATCTACCTGCATCCAAACTCAGTCTGCCTGCCAAGTCGTCACAATCACTGTTTAATGGAAAGGCTTCCCCTAAAGGGAGCAGGTGTGATTGGAACCAGTTCAAGTGTGAAGGAGTTGACGCTTCCTTTGGCAGTCTCCCACCTTTCTTCTCGTTCTTTTTTCTACCACATCCTGCAGGTGCCCAGTTCCACCCCCCCACCCCCCACTGAGGAACTACATCCAGGTCTGTTCCCTGGGACAATTCTCAATTCTGTGCCTTATTAAAAATAGGGGTCATTGTCATTCTCCCATCAATCAGGACAATGTTTATAAAGTTTGGGTGTCCTGACAGCTGAATTGTTATTGCTTCCCTTACAGTTTATTTTCTCCAAAGGATAAATCTATAATAAGTCCTTTGTCCAAAGGAATGAGTAGAGTTTCTGGTACTGAAGCAGTCCACTTGGGGATGTTTTGGGGTAGGAGATCCTGACAAGGGTCCCTTCAAAATTATATCATCTGGTTGAAGTTGATGTGGTCTTGATGTACTACAGTCCACAGAGAGGTGGTTGAATGGAAATAGGCATTAGAGTACGGGAATAATGACTTGTCTGGTCCATACCATCATTGACTCACTGGTAGCCAGCATTATTCATAATAACAAGTGTGACAAATTATTCCCATCAGTTTTTTTTTTTTGTTTGTTTCTTTAAAACCTGTTCTGTAAGAGAAAATAAGATGAGTAAGAAACTTCAAATGGGAGAGGGGGCTGTATCAGTTATCAGGTTTCTCCAGAGATACAAAAGCAACTGATGATAGATAGATAGATAGATGATAGATAGATAGATAGATAGATTATAGATAGATAGCTAGATAGATAGCTAGCTAGATAGCTAGCTAGCTAGCTAGATAGATAGATAATTTATTTCAGAGAATTGACTTATGCAGTTGTAAGATAGGGCTGGTGACCAGGTTGGACTCTGAGGAAGAAACTGATATTATAGTCTTAGGCAGAATTTCTTCTTCATCAAGGAACCTAGACTCTTAAGACCCTTCTAACTGAGTGGATGAGGCTCACTCACATTATTGAGGAAAATTTTTACTTCAAGTCAGCTGATTGTAGCTATTAACCACATCTACAAAATATCTTCATAGCATATATACCTAGTACTTTTATGAATATCTGGGTACTATAGCCTAGGCAAGTTGACATGTAAAATGAACCATTGCAAGGCTTTAGTGATGATTTGTAAGACTAAAAATGTGGTGGGAATAATTTTAAATTGATGGTTGTGTTGCACTATCTCTATACGTTCACACATCTGCTTTCCATACATGATGCTTCAGGGAAAGCCAGGACAAGAGTTTGGATTAAAACAAGGTAGAGAGAAAAGACCAATCACTGGAGGAGAAATATGAAAGATTTGGCGAATTCAGTATAAGAAGGACACAAAAAAAATGAGTTACTTAAGAGTAATAATCAGAGCCTAAGAATCTCCAAAGGGGACATGAGTATTCACGGGATGGATTCAAACCACTTTCATTTAAGCATCCAAGATAGTGATCCCACAATACTGGAAGATTTGGGGATTTCCATGTTACACAGAGAGAAATGCATTTGAAGAATGAAATAATGTGTGGGGGGGGAGTTTTCATCTGTTTGCTATATTTGGTTCAGTTGTGTTAATTCTTTTCCTTTGCATATGAATTATTTCTTAAATTTAAGATGTAGAACCAAATATCACCACATCAGTAGTGACTGATCAACCAGCATCAATTTTTCTATTATTCATTAACCTTTGCAGCCTTGAGGAAGACATGTGGCTTATTAAGAGGAGAAGGAAATCGCATTTATTGTGTGCTTACTACATGCCAAGCCACCTTACTAATTGCCTTACTCTCAATTTCTCTTCAAGAGGGCTCTTTAAGTTAGGTATAGTTATTTTTATTTTGCCTATACGGAAGCAGGATTAAAGACATAGAGATAACAGCAATGATAAATGAAAGAGCTCAAAATGGATCTAGGTCCAAGATAGGACCTCCAAAGTCCGGCTCTTGACCGACATGCTGAAGTGCAAGTCCAAGGCAGCAAGACCATGGTTCCTGGAGAAGTCCCAAAATGTGTTCCCTGGTGCCTTAGCATGCCACCAAGTTGCCTAGGGACAACCTGGGAAAATCAGAAAAAGGCTTTGAAGTCGGAGTGCTAAATCAGGAACCACACATCAGCTAGATCAAGCTCCACACTTACCAAATAAGCACTCAAAAATGAAACAAAAAATATATATATAGAACATCACTTTAGATCGTTCACTCCAGGTATCTCTTAGACAACCTAGTGACTACAATTTTTCTTGGATTAACACCTATGATCAAAAGGACTTGATGTGATTTATAGTTTGGTGATTGAGGTCCAATCACAGTGCAGAGGACGCCTGGTTTAAGATAAAGATCACCTCACTAACAGGGCCAACTTCAAGTCTAAGTATGATAAACGTTCTGTGAATAAGTAGCCTGTGGCAAACTGAACTAATTTTTAGGCGTTATTTCATCTCAGGCTGCCTATAGATGTCCAGTCATAAATCAGAGCCTATCCTTACTGGGATATATATATATATATATCACAAGCATCAGCTCCCACTATATTAGGTAGTATAATCCAAAAATCAAAACGTAAAGAGTCTCCAAGTGTTATCAAATCTATTAAGTCCAAAATAATTCATTGATGACCAATTTCCAAGTACTTAAATGGTGCAACTGCATCTTAGCTTATGTGAAAATCAATGCAAAAACATGAATCACCAGAGAGCAGCTGGAGCCTTACAAAGACAGTTTGTAATTAGCAAAACATCGATCCAAATAGTCAGGACCCTGAAAGCTACAGAGACCAGGCAGGTGAAAAGCCAGAGTCCCTGTCCTTTACAATTAATCACCGTTGCTCTGTTCCCTGTAATCTTGGCATTTCAGTTGGTTTGGGGGTGATCATTCAACTCTGGCATCAAAAAGAAATATACATGATATTAAAGGGAACTCATTACATAACTTATATATGCTCCATTATAAGGCCAGAACTATTATCATTAATATTTCCCAGTATCTCTTTTTTCCATCATACTATATTCTGGTCAATATTATATAAATCCAAATGAAGATTATAATTCATAGAATCACAGAATCTTGGAACTGAAAGAAGCTAAGTGATTTTTTTATCTAATCACTTCATATACAGAGGTGATGAGGCAATTTGTCTAAAGTTACAGAGTGGTGGGCATGAGGCTAGAATCCTGGTCTCATTTTCATACAGTGCACTTCCCTGCACATATTATAAACTAATGGCACAAGAGGTTTGCCCTGGTGGTCTAAATCATTTATCTTAAAGTGATTGATCGAACTGTTCATTACACTATTTTCCCAAAAGAGAGAGATCTAAGCTTCTCTCAGAGAACGCTCTAGTCAGGCCTGGATTCAAGCCATAAAATTAACATGAATTTGTAGTTTGTAGAATTCCCATCTTTACCCTGGCCGGTGTGGCTCAGTTGGGTGAGCAACATACCATGCTCCAAAAGGTCATAGGTTCAATTCCTGGTCCGGGCACATTCCAGGGTTACAGGTTCAATCCCAGGTTGGAGTGTGTGTGGAAGGCAGTGGTTGATGTTGCCTCTCTCTCTATCTTTTTCACTCTCCCTTGCTCTCTCTCTCTAAAAGCAATAAAAACATATTTTAAAAAATAATAATAAAAGCTTTCTCACATCTTTTTTTTCATATCCAAGCTATTGTATAGATTGCACCTGAGGTCAAATTTTTTACTGTTTACTAATATCCAATTGCCCTCCTTGGAAGTTGTGATTCATTTTCTCTTTGAAGATTGGCAAGGTCATGACTACTTCCTGGTCGGCCAGGGGGCTTGTGGATTGTGGTGAGAAATGGCGTGTGTGACATTTGGGCAAAATCATTTAATTGCTGGTCTGAGACTCTGCATCTTGCCCTTTCCCTGTCTTCCTAACCTGGACCACACACATCAAAATAGACTGTCCATCAACACGGTCCCTGAGTGACTCTAATGGGCAGTGCTGACCAGCATTGGGCATGTAGTGTGAGCTGCTGTGATTTGCGGGGCCATTTGTAACTGCAAAATTACCAGTTCTATCCTGACGAGCACAATAATATTTGATCAAATCAAGCCCCTCTTGATTTGTTGTGGGATTTGAAAACACATTCACAATTTAGCTAGACAAAGAAATGTGTTGAATGGTGCATATTCAAGCAAGAAAAGAGTTTGATACTTTTTTTCCCCCTCTGTGTGCATAGCATGAAAATGTAATCAAACATTTATTTATCTAATAATTTTATTTCATACTTTTGAAAACCTGACTTGGCTCCACAGTTATTTGGATTGCAGTTACTATATAACATGGGTCATTAACATTTGATTCTGCTTATAAGTATGATATTTCTTTAAAACTCATTTTAAATAATGTTGAGAGTAAAACTAATTGGGGGAGGTGGGGCCTGAGTGTGGAGCCAGCAATTCCACAACAGTCACCTGAGAACACTATGGGGATAATTATTATTGAGTCAGTCAAATGTTCCAGCAGCCTGGTCACAGCAGGGATCAATGCACACCTCTGTTTTCAATATCAAGGGATCATCTCAAAATCATCAACATTTGTGAGGTGTGTAAATACAAAGTGGCCTGTGCTTAACTCCTCAGCGGCCTGGGTAGAATTCCCTCAGCACTTTTATTTAACTTATCATCTTCTGCAAAGCAGAGGGAGAACTTTTTAAAACTACATTTGAGTGTAAAATATAAATATAGCTAAATGTTTTGCCTCTCTCTCTCTCTCTCTCTCTCTCTCTCTCTCTCTCTCTCTCTCTCTCTCTCTCTCTCCTCTTACCCACCCCCAATAATGGTACCTCAATAACAGGTGCCTAATGGCTGTGTTTTTGTCATATTTCTTTGGCTTTGAACCTAATACTCACAGAGCCATTTATGAAGCCAACCAGAGCTTAAAACCAGTGTCAGACATTCCAGAGGTTCTAGGACATTTCCGGGCGGAGCTGAAACTTCCTGACAACTAATTCAGAAGCCCCGGAGTGCAACTCAATGTGTGGTCCTTGCACCTGCAACATGAGCATCTCCCGGGGGGGGGGGGGGGGGGGTTCTGGATTGGAGCCTCAGAAATTCAAAGGCTGAGGATCCACTCCAGAGCTACTATCTCAGAATTCTCAGAGAAGAACCCAGGCATATGCGTTTTAACGAGCAAAGTTAGAGTATAACTGTGTAGAGTTTAGAATCAGCCTCCAGGCATTGCTGTGCATTTCCACTTTCCTCTGGAACTCAGGTAGTGGGCATCTCCTGGACCAGCAGATATCTGAGTGTCCATTATTCAGCTGTTCTGAAGCCTCTGTCTGATTACCCTGTCGATGGCAGTACCGATAGCGGCTCCTGCTTTGTGTGCGGAGGAAGTGCCAGGCAATTGCCTTTTCTTAGATAATTCCAAGATTAACGGGCTCACGTTGCTCAGATTAGCAGTGCTTCCCACCCTGCAGCCAGCTAGAGAGGGAACACGCTGTCCTCTCTGTGGGCCAAGGGGCTCGCTTCCCAGCTATCAGCTTGGGCAGCAGAGATGCTGATCAACATAAGTCACTGCCTGTTCCCAGATTGTCACCATTACCCAACCAGTGAGACATTCCGTCCTGGTGCTCAAGCAATGCTCTGCTGGTTTGCCTGGCTCGGGCTGCGGATGGGCAACTACATCATCAATTCCAAGGGCATTCTATTCAAAAAGGAGCAGGCACACAGGGAAAATCCTTCCCACCTGATTCTGGGAGGAAATGTCAGGGCAGTAAAATGGTCATTTACAGAGAGTAAGAGTGAAATGTGCAAGAACCTTCTTAGCATCCCACAGGAGGCCAGCTGGGCTTTGAAGGACTTAATGTGTCTCCCAGTGGAGCTCACTGTGGGCATGTGGACTTCTGCGGCGAGACAGGAGGGTTCTGGGGAAGTGCTTCTATCATTTCTTGTTTTTGCATTTCACCTTTAAACTGTCTGAAATTTTGGGTTATACTTTGGAGTTAGTATCAGTGTGTATAAGTCACAGGAAGAGTTGTAAAGGAAACAGGTAAAATATAATGAGGTAATAGCTGTCTGCAGTAGCAAAAATTTCTTCCACAATAGCAATGGTTTCTACCCCCAAAGCTGCCAAAGTCAGTAATAATAATAATACAGGTAAACATAGGCTCTCCCTCTCTTAAAGAAAAAAAACACAGACATTTTAATATAATAGCTCTTTGAAAAAGAATGCTGCTCATTTTAAAGCCCATGGCCATAAGATAACATAGAATCCAAGTATTTAAATATGCAAACATGACCCTCCTAAAACCCCCAATTCTGCCCAGTTTTGTTCAAATGGCTTCATTCTGCCCAAACCCATCAGATGAGACTCAGAATGGATGTACTAGAAACAATAGCAAAAAATGTTTTGCTACAAAACTAGCAATGGCAAAAGTCTGGTTTCCACTCCAACCCCTCAAAAAAAATTATCCAGGCTGCCCATTATAACACCTGCTGCTCACACTGAAAGCCCAAGCCAAGCAACTCATGCCCTTCCATCCAAATATCCAATCTACCCGCAGAGAATTCAAGCTGTCCAGCCACACACCAGCTGCTTGCTTAGTCACTGCAGAATGCTCAACCTCCCCTCCCTCATTTTTCCTAATGTTTGTTCTCTGCCCTCCCCTCGGTCTCTTCCATGAAACAGGAGCCACTAACAGTTTCACAATCTCCAATGAACCCCTGACCCAAGACTTGGGACTCTTCCGGCAAGGATCAGAGAAATTTAGCCTCCTTCTTCACCTCCTCTTCTACTTCTGCTCTGACACAAAACCCAACATTGCTAAAAGGGAAGGGAGAGCCAGCAGGTTCTGGTCGGTTCTTAGGAACAGTCATGATTCTTTGATTGGACAATTCATGGAATGGGATGAGCTGGGACCCAACTTCACTAATCTACTTTTATTTCATTTTCCAATTATAAGATGAAGGGATGGCTCTCATGATCTCAAAAGAAAAAAAAAACCTACTAGAAAGTTTAATCTTTTTTTTTGCCATTTTGCTGCCTCAAATGTTTGATTCACAACAATAGTTTTCTGTCTTACCTCCACTTGCCTTACCTTGTAAATACATTTTAAAAACAACACATGTAAACCTTAAAAAAATGAATTGTATTTTCTCATGAATGCGCATTTTTTAGTTTCAAAGGCTCTTTGACTTTATATGTGGTTACCGGTATTCATTGGGCAGTAATTCTTAACATTTTTAACTTTAAAAGCAAGTTACTCGGGCAATGGCACATACTAGTCTAGCAAATCCACCTGTTTATAGTGTCCCCAGGATTAATCCTTATAGTATAATGAATGATGCTGTGATATAATCACTCCTAGTTGATCATGTTTACAAGCTATGGTGGCCTATAGTTCTCATAATATGCCGTGAGAATTCCCTGTCCATCCTCGTGTGGGACAACTCAGCCAATGGGAATAAAAATCCAAGCCAGATAGCCCAGTGGAAGATCATCCATTGAAATTCAACTCTTGAGAGAAGGCTAACTTTTTGCAGGTTACACTCGCATTCTGGGTGTGCTGGCTGAGGCCCTTAGGCCTAAAACATCCTTACTCTAGCCTCTATGGTTCCTTCCCACCTTCGGATGTCACTGCTAAGAAGCCCTCCCTGACCATTTGATTTAAACCAACCTTCCCCCACCCAAACATTTACACTTCTTACACTTTCCAGTATACTTTCTCAGCCTACTATTTAATTTTTAGCAGCAAAACAAAGTAGTGATTAAATTTGTGGCAGATTTTATTACTGACTTCAACACTCTTTGTGATATAACTTTCCAATCTCTTCCCACTTGGCTCTTGTGTCTTGCTTTGGCCAATAGAATCAGGCAGAAGTATAATCACAAACGTACATTTCAATCCTCTGTTTGTATCAGTTTAATAACATACATTTGGCCAAAGAAAGTCACATGGCCAATCCTACATTCAAGAGGAGGAAAAGTAGGAGAAAATGCAAAATTACTTGGCAAAGGACATAGATACAGGGAGAGTTAAAAATTGGTGTCGACCACTCAAATTCACTTCCGTTGGCCAATTTCTACCAATTGCCAGTGACCTCCTGGAACACTGTTGAGAAGGATCCTGAAGTTTTAGCGAGGCTCATTGAAGGGGGAGGGGGCATAATTAATTTGCCATGCCTTTCATAGTCTATGGTATATTTGCTGGCATAACAGAAAGCTGTAGAGAAAGAGTTACAATCAGATCAGGGCAATAAAAAAAGTAAATATTTGTCAACAATCCCAGAGCTTAGTAAACATCACTGGTCAGTAGCTTTGTCACAGAGTTAGTGTCCTATGCCTCTTATTTGTTTTCCTTTTTGCTTTTCCAAAATCTGTGCTTTGGAGACCACTGGCTATATTTGCCTTAGCCAGATGCTTATGTTTCCGTGGTCTCAGAACTGAGAAAACTGAGGATAGAAAGGTGGCAGATCAGTGTGGGGGTACTAAATGAAAATGTTGGGCGGAAAGAAGCTTAATTTTTTGCAAGGCCAACTCAGGAATTGGTCTCAAAAAGTCCATTGTTTTTCTCCTATAATTTGGGTTCATCAAACGATTTCTCCTGTGTGGGCTCTTTATTTAGGTTTGCTGATAATTTGTGTAAAAGCCTAAGAAAGCAACTGGCATAGAACTGGGCTTATACCTTTTCCCCCTATTGCACCACTATTAGAACATCCACATGGAATCTGCTTATTTCCAAAATTCACTTAAACCTTTAAGTGCCATCTAAATTGTTTCTTTTTATTTAATGTCTGTCTCTAATAGAAAATCTGAATAATTGGGGAGTGCTGAGCTTCTGATCTGAAGGAGCCATGCATTGTAGTGGCTTTTTCATATTTTTGTTTTCTGAGAAAGTTAGGCAACGCATTTGACCATGTGTAGTGATATGGTTGCTATTACAGAGGGAAAGAGCAGAAGGAGAGTATTAAATCCAGAAGGACTCTGTAACAGAAAGTCTATAAAGCACTGATACCATAAAGGGATGACTTTATCAGCTTTTCCCTCCAAACTTGCTTCTCCTCCTGTATTACTCATTTCAGTGCTCACTCTTTGCTCAGTTATCCTAGACAGAACCCCAGAGTCATTCTGAATGTTGCTTCTTCCTCAGACCTTAGTTCCAATCAGTCACCAGGTCAAGCCAATTCCATTTTCTGAGGAGGTCTCATATTTGTCAAACCTCTCTACATTCCCACCCTCCCAGCTGAGACCACTCCCCTTCTCACCCATGTTATTGCCTAGCCTCCCATCTAGTCTCCTAGTTCTCAGGCATGTCCAACTCTAATCCATTTTCCAAAAAGGCAAAATGATTTTTCCTAAAGAATACTTCTGATCAAGAAGCTTGCATAAATATTTAATCCCTGCCATGATTCTTACAATGAAGATTGAATTCCGTAACTTGGCTCCCAAGATCACTTACCCTGCCTCTTTTCTGGCCACATTCTGCTTCATAGTTCAAAACTCTTTAGTTCTCTGAACTCATCATGCTCTTTCCAGGATTTTATTCACATTATTCCCTCTCCCTGAAGTACCTCTTACTCTCCCTTCTTAAGCACCAGGTCATAGCACAGGCTTCACTTTATCCTAGAAGTTTCCCTGATGCCCTAAGATGGGTTGGGTGACTTCTTGCAGCCTACCCTCTGGAGCTCTACCACCCTGGGTTGGTAATTCCAGTCTATCTGATATGTGTACCCCACTACACAGTACGTTTCAGGACAGCAGAGTCCCTGCCTGGCTTCTTTATGGTTGTATCTACCCATCATCTACCAACGTGTTTGGCACATATTAGACATTCAATAAATGTTTGTTGAATTGAATAAACATGGAAGCCTGGAGGGCCACACCAACTTACCTCATGTCCTAAGAACACATCCATAAACTGATTGTCAGTTTAACCAAGTGATAGAGCACCAACTCTGGTACCAGGATGCCTGGCACCATATCTAGTGGAAGGAGAGGGGAGAAAGTAAGCAGGGTGTCATCTTGCAGGAACAGCAGAGGCTGACCTTTAAATCATATGAAGAAGGAAACCAAGGTCATCTAAAAGGTCATCCAAATTGTCCTAAAAAGATCAGAGTAGGACTCGAATCCAAAAATTCTGAATCCAAATCATGTGGCCTTGCGAATGAGGCCCCAGTTGAAATAAACAAACTTCACTGCCACCATAAAACTCTTCAAACAATAGGCCTCAAAGTAGATCGATGTATTTATCTGAATAATGTAGATGTAATAAGTCCAACTATATTTAGTGTCTTCCAATTGGTTATATTCATGGGATCAAAGACAATAGTGAGACCCCGTGAATCTGTAAGCCTCAAAGCTGTCTTTTATTTAAATGTGTAAGCTTTTTTGTAGCATATGAATTTCTTGTATTTATTTTTAGGCACTCTGCACTGAGATGCTTGCATCATGTCAATGTTTTCTGTGCTAACGTTGTATCTAAAGGTTATTCAACACACTGAGTTAGGAAAAAAAACACTCATATTTTGACCTCGAAGAAAGAAACTGCACTTGGATTCTACTGTATGTTCTAATGGTGTTAAATATCAAAACTACTGGAAATAAAAGTATTGGTAAATTCACTGCAACTGCTGCCCTAGATTGCTGTGACACTAAAGGATGTGAAGAAGTCATGGCATTTCTGTTCAGGTTTGGCGTTGTGGCTTCAGTCTTGCAGATTTCAAAGGGGCATACAAATGGGAAGGTGGGAAAATAAGTCAGTGATTGTTCAGCAGGGCCTGCAATTCACCTAGTACTGGTCAGAAACAAAAGAAGCCGTGGTAACTGCATCAGGCATGGAGCAAACACACATGAGCGACAAAATTGTTCTTGGCCGAGTGCACCAACTGCTTTTCTGTATTTCATCTCATTTAATGCTCATGTCAACCCTGGAGAGGGGGATATCGTACTTCTGCAAATGAGGAATCTGACAATTGGACAAGTCAAGTAATTGACTGCAAGGTATCTTGTGCCATTCTTAAACTGGGGGCACAAGTCTTAATGGCTTATTTCTGAGTCAACTTTCAATTCTAGCCCATGGGTCAGCAAAGAGACCTCCAGTGTCTTTCCTTGGTGGAAGAAGTCCCCTCTCTTCATCTCTGGATTTCTCCAGCGCTTCAAAGCGTAGGCAATATCCTATTGTAGTAGCTGCTTTAGGAATGCAACCAGTTGTTCACAAGTCAAGAGAAAGTTAAATCCACTCTCAGCTTGCCTTGTTTAGACTTTGGGAAAGCAACAGCAAGTTGAGTTGGGGAACACTCACACCTGCAGCCATGCGTTTCAATCAACACACACACACACACACACACACACACACACACACACACACACACACGAGGTTTGCATATTTTCAAGGAAGGAGAGGGAGCAAGCTTGCAAATTAACGTTTAAATTCCTTCTTTGTTTAAAAATCATACTGACTTGCTTTTTGTATTTCTACTTAAGAGTAGGAGATGCTTGTATTTCAATGTCTCCAAAGAGAAAAGGTTAGGGTGCTATTTATTTGTAGTGATAACAATACACTGTAATTGTTATTGGTATGTTATAATTAAAATAAATTTTTACCTTACAATTACCATAAAATGTAATAATAATATGATAAATACCATTAGAACATAACCATATTTTGCGTCTGGATGGCCAGCTTATGACCATACACAGACATGGGACTCGGAGCATGTGTTTGTTTTCCTGTTTACAATCACAAAGTTACCAGGCAATCATTTAGATTTGGGTCTTCAAACTGGGGCCCACAGGCCAAATCCAGCTTGCTGTCTGTTTTCATAGTATTATTCGAATATAGCTATATCCATGGATGCGTTCACGTTATAGTGACAGAGTTGGGTACTTGTGGCAACAACTGCACGATCTACAAAGCTAAAATATTTTTGTCTGGCCCTTTACAGAAGAAGTTGCTAGCCTCTGACCTAGATTATGTGACAGTATTTTTTTTTTACCTCGATAGGCATGGTTGCCAAAAATTAGGCTGGCATATCTATAATAATAAAAGCGTAATATACTAATTAGACCAGACAGCCGGACGACCTTCCAGATGAAGCCGGGGCTGCGAGGGCCAGGCTGCGAGGGCCAAGCCCCTTGCACGAGTTTCGTGCCTCGGGCCTCTAGTCATAATATAAAAATGATTTAAAAAATCACCCTCTAGTCATTATTTTTGTTACCTTTGAAATAATCTATTAGAGAGAACATTCTGTTTCCCTTTAATCTGTTGATAATTTAATTTCATGATATTTATGAAACACCTACTGTGTTCCCATATAGAAATTCTTACTCTCATATTCTATCTCTCATTGTGAAGAAGAACCAAGTGATATGTCTGGTTGGGTAACAGAACATGATGAAAACTCTGCAATGCTCTTTGAAAAAAATGGGCCTATTCGATGAAATGGGAAATAATTTTTTCTCTCTTTTGCTACAGAGATTGATTAGGTCAGAAAGGCAGAGCATTGTTTGACATCAGATGATGATAACCGGTTTGCCCTTCCAATGCCGCTCCTACATTCTTAGTATGCCAACAGTACGTCGCTACCTTGTGACAGTACCGAATAATTTTAACTCCCCTTTCACAAAGACTCCAATTATAATCCAATTCCTTTCAGATTAAGTACACTTTGAGAGCAATTCCCTTATACCAAAAAATATAGCCCAAGATAATGGGCTGTGAGTATAGTTTCAATGCTAATAAGAGGCAGTTTAACAGCCTCAAGAAGTTCATTCTGACTACATTTTCATTGCAGTGATAAACAGCATATAATGCCCCTCAATTATAGCTTTAATGTAAAAAAATGAAGTTATAAAACAATTTATCCCAACTAAATTGTAATTTCATTTCTGAGATGTTGCCCTTTTAATAAATAAAAATTCCACTTACCCATTCCATTGTTCTCAGGTTGGATTTTGACAGTGAGATCGATTACAGGAAAAAAAGAATTACAGATGAAATCAATGCTACACTATAAGTAAATTAGTGAGAGTTTGTTCAAGCCACCAAGCTTGAAACACTTCTCTCCCCTTTCCTCTCAGGGAGCATTAGAAAATAAAATGTTATTGATGAATGCAACTTTAAATGGAATCGTGGATTCCAGCAATGAATCAAAGGACCACATTAGGGAAGCCCTTGAATGATATGCTAAAGTTCATTTTTTGGATTTTCTTGGGGTGTTTATACATACAGAAAAGTGTACCTCTCACAAATGTGTGGCTCTCTGAATTTTCACTGACAGACCATTGAACCAATAACCAGATCACATATCAGAGCATAAAGCCCCATCCCAAAGCCAGTGATGACCTCTCCTCAGATACAATCATGAGCTAGACTTCTGACCATATATGTGAACTTTGTGTGTTTGTACTTTATATAAATAGAATTAGGCTCTTGGGACTGGATTTCTTCACTCAGCACGATGTGTGTAAAAGCTATCCATATTGTTGTTGTGTGTTTCATTCTGCAGGGTGTGTCTCAATGTTGTTTCCATGGATGAACTTTGTTTTACAATTTTAATAATTATGGATTTATTTGTTTTGAGTCAAGCAAAGAAATACAACCAGAACACTAAACCTATGATTTCATGGAAGCTTAGAAGAAAACTAACTTTAGGAAGGCAGTTGCAATCCTGTGCACAAAATGTTTGTAGCAACTTTATCAATAAGAACAAAATTCTGAAAACAACTTCTCATAGTCAACTTGGGCTAATCACCTACATGACTTCTAAGTCAAAGATGCTACCACCAAATACAATCACATCTGTTAGGGCCTCAATGTATGAACATTGGGAGGACATTCAGTCCAAACACAACTCAAATGTCCTTAGGTGAGCAAATAGTTGAACAAACTGTGGCATAGCCATACAATAGAATGCTATCTACACTAATAAAAGAGAAAGGTACAAATTGACCATACCTTTGCAATGCCCACCAGCCAATTAGGAGTGAGTATGCAAATTAATCCAACAAAGATGGTGGGTTAATTTGCATATGCAGGTGCTGAGCGGCCGGGGCGGGGCGGGGCGGGACTCTTGCGTCATTGCAATGGTGACGATGAAAGCGTCCCACACTGCCCCAGCAGCTCTGGGCCTCTGGGCAGCATGGGAAGGTGGAAAGGTGGCTCCGGGCCAGAGCAAAGGTGGTGCTGGCAGCCAGGGGAAGGAAGGCCCACTCTTGCACGAATCTTCATGCATCAGACCTCTAGTCGGTAATAAAAAGTAATGAATGATTGATACATGTAACAACCTGGCTGGACTTTGAGGTGTGGTGAGATGGGGGTGGGTAGAAGTAAAAAGAAGTAACCACTATTTATCTAAGCTTCAAATTTAACTGAGTGCCCCTTATTTTACCAGGAATCCCTATTCCCAAATTCTAATCCTCATACAGATTTCTGTAATTGCTTTTCTAAACATAGCTCTAACTTCTCCAGCTCTGAATTCCTTGTCATCACATTATATTGCAGATCATCCCTTCTTTCTCTAAGCAACTATGGGCTACCAAGTCATCCCCTTCCAATTTTTTGAATATTTTAGTGCCTGACATAGTATCATTAACCGCAAAACTACTCCTATCATAATTCTTAGTAATTTCAATATCCATGCAGATGATAATTTCAGAACCCTGTTTTCTCATTCCCTTGAACTCTTCCTTATACTATTTCAGTCAGCCCCTTTCTTAGTCATGTCAGCCAGACATGACCTAGACCTTGTAGTTATCAAAATTTATAACCTCTTCTTAATTCACTCCTCTCTGTTCACCATCTTCAATGTTTCCAGCTTACACCCTTTAATATTCCAACTCAGCATAGGCATCTACAATCTGTTGATCCTACCTTTGAAATTGTCTCTTAACTCTTTATACCCTCACTTCACTACTTATCCAAGTAAAATTCTATAGCCAATTAGTAAAATCATTTCTTTGCATATGTCCTCATCTCCTGTGTTCTGTTTTTCTCTCTCTCTCTCTTGCCTACTGACTTGAAAAATGCAACTCTAGTCAAGTCCAACCTCCTGTTATCCTCACCTGCACCCGTGGAACTAAATGAAGCTGGAAATAAACACAGGACTGCTGACTTGCCTCGCTTTGAATTCCTGCTCACTCTCCACAAGAGAGCCCTTAATGTGGCTGGACAATCATACTACATTTCCTCAGTCCATTCGCTCTCCTGCTTTCCTAGTGACTGTTTTGTATTTTTCACCCTTCCCTCAAATAACTAACAGCTCCTTCTTTGTTCTTACTCTCATTCTACTGAGGAAATAAAGGCAATTACATGTGACGCTCCATGGGCTCTCACACCCACCCATACCTGGATCTGGATTATGTAACTCTGCCATCTTCCCTGCTACTGATGAGCATCCCCTCTGCCAGGAAAGGCCAGTCCTTCCCCTTGTGCACTTGATCGGATCCGCTTTTGTCTCCTTAAGAAAGTTGCTCTAGCAATTTCCCTTCTCTTTCCAATAGCAACAACTCCTAGCTACAAAATCTTTCTCAACAGCATATAAATAAAGAAGAAAAACATCTCTTAATCTACTTCCCACTCCAGCCAATGTCTTATTTCTCCTCTTCTTTCTACAGCAAAACAAGTATCTACATTCATTATCCTAAGTCCTCTCTTTACATTCTCTTTGAATGCCTCTAGCCAGATTTTATTTTCACCACTGGATGGAAACAAAACTTTGTCAAGGTCATAAATGACCTCCATGATTTAAATTTCAATCCTTGTTTTACTTGATCTATCAGCAACATTTGTTAAATTTGATCTCTCCCTTCTTGAATCGCTTTCTTTCCTTAGCTTCCACTTGGTTTTATTTCTAACTCACGAACCACTTGCTCTCTGTATCCTTTGGTAGATCACGAACATCTATCCAACCTTGGAATGTTGGAGTGCCTTGGAGTTCAGCCGTTAGAGCTCTTCTCTGATTGCCTCAGGGATCTCATCTGATAGGATCTGATAACTAACAAATTTCTATCTTTAGCCAGACCTCTCTAGGGCCTTCTCAGATGTCCACTTGAATGCCCAATAACTACATCAAATTTAACATATCAAAAATTTAGCTCTGCTCAGACTGCCTGTGCCTCCTACACTCTTCTGTTTGCTAAGACCCAAAATCTTAGCATCACACTTGAGTCTTCTCTCCACCATACCTCTGTGATCCATTGGCAAATCGTGTTGACTTCCTTCAGAATATATGTGTAATTCAATCACTTTCTATCACTTTTACTGCTATCAGTCTTACCTTGAATACTGCAATGGTCTAGTAAGTCTACCTGAATCCACTCCTGTCCCCTTGTTCTATTATCAATCAAGCAAGTACAATGACTCCATTAAAGAGCAAGACTATACATGTCAATCTTTTTCTCAATTGCTTCCAGTCTGACTCAAAGAAAAAGCTGAAGTCCTCACAATTGCCTGAAAGCAATACAAAGTCTGCCATCCCTAATACCTCACTGACCTGATCTCCTATTAATTTACCACCACCACCACCACCACCATCACTTCACTTTACCCCAATCACATTGGCCTCCTTGAAGTTCTTCTAACATGCCAGTCACATTCCTGCCTCGGGGCTCTGGGACTTGCAATATCTTCTGCCTGAAATTGTCTCCCCTAGAAATACCCACTAACTCCCTTATCTTCTTCAGATCCTTTCTAAAATATCTCCTCAGTGAAGCCTTCTCTAACTACCTTATTTAAATAGGAACTGAGTTCTGCCACACTTCCTACCCTTCTTACTTGGATGCTTTAGTTTTCTACTTAGCACTTATCACCATTTAATATACCTTGCATTTAACTTACTTACTTCATTTACTATTTATTTCCTTCCAATAATGGTAGGAATCTTATCTGTTCCTTCAACCCACCACCCACTGCTGAATCTCTAGAACCTCAAGTAGAGAATGTTGTTGGTAGTCAATATTCACCTTATAATTTTCTTCAGGAAGTAGGAAGATGTTTTCTAGAGCCCCTTGGCAGTTAGAATAAAGTTATGTGACTGATTTATGGTCAATGGAATGTTGGCAGAAGAGTTGTAAGACACCTCCAGGCCTGATCTGTAAAAACTTTCATGAGCAATGCTCCTCTCTCTTTCTGTTTTGCAAACTTGGAGGCCATGTGCTATAGATGGTTGCACCTTAAGGTAGAAGGAGCATGGATCCCAGAATGACTCACACTGGCCTGTGACACAGCAATAACTAAATCCTTGCATTAGGCTAGTGATATTGTAATTGTTTAAGAAGTTAACATACCTTGAATAACACAGCACTCAATAAATATTTATAAATAAAATTTAAAATTTTAATATTATTTTTAATCAAACACTCCGTAAAAGACATAACACTGTTCCCTAACACAGTAAACAAAATACAATGAACACACTTTTACCATTAGTATCAAACATTGTTCCATACTACACAGACAGACTTACAAAGATGTTTCCAATGTACACTGCCATGTGCCCTTCCTACTTTTCAAAAACCATTTTCTTCTCTAAGGTTTCCTTTCTCTCCTTTTTTTCTGGTGTTACTTTTTTTTTTTTACTGTTGCATCGATTTCTTGGTGTTTCATTGTTGATTCTCATATCTAATCTTACCTAAAGTCTAGTCATTTTTGTTTTTTCCTTCTCATTTTCCGCTCAAATTTTGTCTTTGCTTTTTAGCTGATAATGGCAAGGGCTTTTTGCTGTTACCATTGAAAAAGAGCATTTTCTTGTTTGTAAACCATCTATCATACAATATCTTCTTTGTGGAATCTTGACTTTTCTCAGCTCTTGTCACGAATACTCACTTAAATACTCACAATAAAAAGTCTTTTAAAAATTCTTTTGGAATTTGAGTCTGTCAGATATATAATCATGAAAAAAGGTAATAGAATAATACAAACATATTTTGAGCAAATCTTTACCCCTGCATTTTCTGTAGATTTACTTTATCTAGTATTATTGTTTATAAAAATGAGTTCTCTTTTTTCCTATTTCCCAATTTACTGGTGGATTAAAACAATCCTTTGAAGAATAGAGGAAATAGTATCCCTGGTGGTAATACTTGAGATTATTTTCAAACACAACCTTTTTAAAACAATTTTAATCTAATCAAAATGTAGTTATAGCCTGGAATTAAAATATGCAAGAAGTGGGTTTCTTAATGGTTTATTTCAATGGGATGTGAAGTTAGAATTGTTAAGAAATGCAGAGTGCTAATTAACTATAGTTAGAAAGCTGGGGATGAGATTAAATATCCTGATGTGAACTCCTGATCAACATTCCTTATTAAAAGTTTACAGGGGTCAGTTGACCAGATGATATAAAGCTGTGAGGTCATGACCATTTAGACTCCTGGGGGTTGTTCTGCTTAGTTATTCCACCAACCAGCAGGGGGAGACACAGAATGCTCCTTATAACCCCGGGTACAACTCTGTGTACCCTGGGACCTCATCAGTCCTTTCTTTGTCCATAACAGGTAGAACAAGTTGGTCCAGTCTGACAAAGCTCACCTCTCAGTGTTTTTGGTTCCTTGAATTACAGTTGATTTTGCATTCAAGTGACTCACTAGAAGGAGGGACTTATGTGTATTTGTTGGTTTTGCAGATACTAGATTATATCAGGTTTTTGTATATAAGTAAATTTGGACTATGAATCAAAAAAATTAATGAATCTAATTGCAATTCAGCCATTTGAAAAATTAAACTTCACTCTGTCTCCTAATCACTACCTTCGTTAATCTTAGCCTAACAGTCAACTTTATAGGAGCTAACAAAAGCAACTCTAATAGACCTAATGACAAACTATATTGAAAATTTAAAATGTCTTGGCAGGTTAGAAGGTTCATGCTTTGTTTTTGATCTCCCAAGAACCAGATAATTCTGCTTTTATCTATTGGTCAGTTCAGTTCAACACATACAGGAGGTAGGAAGACCAACCAAAGGAGATATATGCCAGCTCCTAAGTTAGGTGATAGGAATAAAGGCAGGTCATGGTACTTGCCCTTGGGATAGATAGACATTTAATGAATAACTTCTAATCTAGTCAGTGTGATCTATGCAACACATGAAATATGAGTGAGGTGCTGAAGTAGCTTAGAGGAAGGAGTAATAAACTTCATTTAAAGTAAGGCACTGAGGCAGGCTTCATAAAGAGAAATAATTCCTAAGCATGGTTCTAATGAATAACTAAGAAATAATGGATTTTGGTAAAAAATAAATAAACAAAAAAACACCATAATGTGAAAAGGCATAAAATAGAACAATCTGAGCAATTCTTCTTTGTATTACTGAACCATAATGTAAAAGGGGGACCACATAAGACAAAGCTGAGGAGGCAGGCATAGGGCAAGTAGTGGAGAAGTCTGAACTACGACTTGGGAACAGACTACTGAGTGAGCCAGGAGTTACAGGGCTCTCAGTTGATCAAGTGACTGTTCAAAATTAGATGCTTAGTCAGGCTCTACCAACTTCCTGACAATGTAAAGGAGACTGAAAGAATATGGAAGTGTAAGTATAGGTAAAAACCCAGCATCCTGATGGACAAAAATCCATGCCTCAATCTTTCAGGACTGTTACCTTTATTATATTAGCAGAAGAATAGTAGATATGAATTATCAGGCAGCACAAAAATTAAATGTCACATTCAAAGATAATTGTAACTTCAAGTTTATTTTGTAATCAACAATTTTGCTCTTCTTCAGGCTTTAATTTTGAAGATTAAATATTGGTTCATGGAAAGGTCGCAAAAGAGTTCCCTAACAGACATATCTCTGAGTTCTTTAGCTAAGAACAAAGGCAAAAGCACTTTGAACGAATACCTCTTTTACTTTTTCCATTTTGATTAATAATTTTATCTAATCTTCTACTAATTTTATAGAACATTGGGTAGGGATGATGACTTTGAAGAGCTGCATTCTTACTTGTGTTATATAAAAAGTATGTGGGTTGTTGCTTTTTAATAAGTCATTTGAAAACATAAAGATTGGATGTGCAAAAACCCCCACCCAAATCTCACTTAACAGCCTTTTCTAAAAGGAAAATAAAACCCTTTAATGTTTATACAAAACCTAATTACAAGTTTGAAGGCATTTTAGATGGTTGAAAATGCATGATCTTGACTGGGAAGTAGAATGAGAAGTAGATTTGCTATTTCAAGCAAGTAAAACAAAGGTAGCCGAGCCGGTGTGATTCAGTGGTCTAGTGTCAACCTATGAACCAGGAGGTCACAGTTCAATTCCCAGTCAAGGCACGGGCCCTGGTTGGGGGCTCAGTCCCTAGTAGGGAGTACGCAGGAAGCAGACGATCCGTGATTCTCTCTCATCATTGATGTTTCTATCTCTTTCTCCCTCTCCCTTCCTCTCTGAAATCAATAAAAATGTATTTTAGAAAACAACCCAAAAGTAAACAACTTCTGGGTCATGGTTGGGGTAAAAAATGCTTATAGATACTTTTGAGAGGCCTCAGGTTTTATCAGTAGAAAAGAAACACGGAAAATAAAAATAGAAGTTAACAAAAGAGGAGGAAACTCCTTACTGTTTTCCATAGTGGCTGCACCAATCTGCATTCCCACCAGCAGTGAACTAGTGTTCCCTTTTCTCCATATCCTCGCCAGCACTCATTGTTGGTTTTTTGATGATAGCCACTCTGACAGGTGTGAGGTGATATCTCATTGTGGTTTTAATTTGCATTTCTCTATTGATTAGTGACTTTGAGAATTTTTTTATAAGTCTCTTGGCCATTTGTATGCCCTCTTTAGAGAAATGTCTGTTCAGATCTTCTGTCCATTTTTTAATTTGATGGCTTGTATTCCTTTTGTTAAATTGTATGAGTACTTTATATATTTTAGATATTAATATATAGATATTATCAGATGTATCATTGACAAATATGTTCTCTCATACAGTAGGTTCCCTTTTTATTTTGATGGTGGTTTCTTTTGCTTGCAGAAGCTTTTTATTTTGATGTAGCCCCATTTGTTAATATTTTCCTTAGTTTCCTTTTCCCTAAGAGATGTACAGGCAAAAATGCTGCTATGTGATATGTCTGAGATCTTACTGCCTATGTTTTCTTCTAAGTTTTTATGGTTTCATACCTCGGATTTAAGTCTTTTATCCATTTTGAGTTTATTCTTGAGTATGGTGTAAGTTGGTGGTCAAGTTTCATCTTTTTGCATGTGTCTGTCCAGTTTTCCCAACACTTTTTGTTGAAGAGACTATCTTCACTCCATTGTATGTTCTTTGCTCCTGTGTCAAATATTAATTGACTGTAATGGTACAGGTCAGTTTCTGGGGTCTCTGTTCTGATCCATTGGCCTATATGTCTGTTCTTGTGCCATTACCGGGTTGTTTCGGATATAATGGCTTTGTAGTATAGTTTGCTATCCGGTATTGTGATCCCTCCAACTTTGTTCTTCTTTCTCAAGATTGCTGCAGCTATTCTTGGTCTTTTATGGTTCCATATAAATTTTTTGGAGTATTTGTTCTAGTTGTGTGAAGTATGCCATTGGTATTTTAATAGGGATTGCATTGAATTTATAGATTGCTTTGGGCAAAATGGGGAGAGAATGCTGGGGTAGAGGGAAGAGGGGATGGTGAACTTGTAGGACAACAAGAAGTGCTGAGTAACTGGAGCATGAAAATCAGGTGTCTTCACCCTTTTGCATCTACAAAAGTAAGCCTCAAGTCACTCAATCCTTTCTCTTTACTTGATTCTTTTTTTTTTTTCTGTTTACCAAGTAATGTTCAAAAAACAGTTTCAATAGAACAATCTTTCTCTTGTGAGTGGAGAAATCTTAACCCCAGGTCACATTTACTAATTTGTACTTAGTTAGAAGAAAATGTATAAATTGTCAAATGAGACAATTCTAGACTATGTACTGTTCTTCACTCTGGGGCCAGATACTCAAAAGAAACACTGTTAATGTCAATGTGTTAAAACTATGTGGGTGGGAGTTGCATGATTTCCTGGCTCAGAACAAAGAAAGACCACCTTTCTACACCTTATACTCTTATCATTTTTTACCAGCTTGCTGCAGCTCATGCTGTATGTGGCAAAGGAGAAAGGGACCAGCCCCATTTTTCTACAGACTACAGCTACTATGGAAATGAACATTTTTTCCACCCTTCCCAATATGATCATCAAGGAACCATCATCAATGAAAAGGAATTCCAGACCCTCCTCCCACATCCAAATGTTTCCTTTAGAGCCTTTTGCTTTGTTCCTATATATTTTCTCACTTCCTCTGAATTTAAGAGCCAATCTACTTTTTTCACTCCTTAGTTTCTCTCCTAGTTGGATACCCACTTTTTCCTTTAAATTTCCTAACCATCCTGATAAACTTTCAAGTGCCTCTCACCTGTGACCCAGCTGCTAAGTTGAGGCAGCTGGCCAGATCCTTACAACAGAACCTATCTCTCTGTTGGCCATGTCACTCTGTTTAATAACTGCTGATGCTCTTGATCAATAGCTATGATCACAAAATAACTAGGAATCAGTGTACTATCCTTTTTGATCATCTGATCATCCTCAGATGGGAAGAATGAGACAAACAATTTTTTTTCTCTCAAAGGAATATGCTAAGCATAGCAGGTAAATTATAAATCATCAGATTATGGAATCCTACGGGTCAGGGGTTGACAGACATTTCTGGAAAGAGTCAGGCAGTAAATATTTTCAATGATTGTAGAGAAGGTCCATAAAATAAATTCTCCATTACAACTACTACTCAATTCTCCCATTATACCATGAAAGCAGCCACAGACAATAGGTAAATGAATGGCTGTCACCGTGCTTCCATAACCTTTATTTGTAAAAACACTGGGCCAGATTTGGCCCAGGGTCTGTAGTTTGCCCATTTTTACCAAAGTAAAAGGCACTATTATATTAAACACATTTCACTTAAGGTAAAAAAAAAAATATTTCACATCCCAGAAGCCTATAGAGGCAGTTAGTATTTCTCTTATATAAGGCATTGCTCGAGTTGACTTCAGAGAAATCCTCAGGAAAGAGTGAAATCATTCCGCATATGGTAACCAATCCACAGCATGGGCTTTTGCATGTACAATAACATTTGTAAAACTGGACATCAGATAGAACTATTTTTCATAATCAAATGATGAAAGTTGGAATTCAAGCTTTATTTAGCGCACATTTTAGTGTGATGAATCTCCATTGATACCCACATTAGCATTGAGACCATATGTCACTTAGTCAATAACTTTAAAGAAACCATTGTGTCTTTTCATGTAACTCTTGCTAAGCTCATGGATCACTGACCTGCTTTAGGTGATGTGTGGCATATTAATTCATCCCTGAATACACACAGTAAACCCATCCACCCTATTTCCTCCTGAGATTTTATTTATAAAGCAACTTGTGACCGTGCTCTTACCAATTTCAAACCAAGGTAGCTTGACCATTTTGATTATTTTACCTGTCAAGATGCCAAAAGCATTTAGAGCACTTCACCAGTGTCCCACTTGCCAAAATTTCTATTTTAGCGTCAGAGCTGTTGGAACCTACAGACAAAGCACAAAGCCCTCTCAGCCAGTCAACTCCTATTGTTCTGTTTTACAGGGGTTAAAAAAATAAATAAATGAATGGTGAAACAGATTGTTTTTGAAACTGATAACACAATTTGTTCTCCTGCTTCATATGTTAGATTTCCGCCTGCAGCAAATATTTACAGCAGAGTTTTAACCCTCTCCAAAGCCGCTTGGTTATGTAAGGGCTGCAGTGGTCTTTTATATAGTACCCTTGACAATGTGGCTTTAAGACAGAAAGCGTAGTGACCTCAGACCCTGTCCTAGGTACATGGTCAATGTTTAGTTACAAGGAGACATGCAGATAGAAAACACAGCCAAAAACTTGTTGTTGTCAATTATTTAGCATTCCCATAAACCATTAGATGGTCAAAAATATCTTTAATTGATTCCATCGCTACCTATGCTACTTATTATTTATTACTATAACAAACTTCTCCATGGGAACAGCTAATTGTACCTCCCTGGTGGCCACTTCAAGTGGAATAAGCCCTGCACAGTGCAGCCTAAGATACGCTGAAAGGTCTTCAGCTTTGGGGATTTGATTAAAACTGTATTACATGAACACATCAGCAACCATTGCCAAAACAAAACACTAATTTAAAAAATCCTTCTGCTTTACTGCTTAACACAATTGAAAGAAGCTTTGTGTGCATGTGTGCGTGTGTGTGACATGGGGAGTGGTGGTGGGGGGGTTGCATATGTTGTTTCCTTCGCAGACAATCATGTGTAATGGATATCATGTGGCATTCTGTGGCATACGAAGGCAAAAAAAAAAAAAAAAAAAGAGGGCCATCCTGCCATGCCAGCTGCATTATGGGTACAAGCAAAATCCCTGACCCAGTGATGGGACTGACCTATTACACCAGAAAGTGAATTGTACAAGAAGTGAATATCTTTTCCAACCTCCCCTAAAAGCACAACACACACACACACACACACACACACACACACACACACACACACACCTTTAAAAGAAGCATAATTGTTAATCTGCTTTGTAGTAGAAAAGACAGATGTTATGGAAATAGTAAGCCACACTCTGCTAAGAGTGTTCTGTGGAAAGAGATTCCATAGACAGCACTCTACACGGGAAGATTTAGACAATTAAGCAACCGTTGTGAGGCATGCAGATGAATAACACATGCTAAATTAAATCAATACCAAACACTGTGTTAGAAATAGGTTAATTGTTTATTTTAAACTTCATGGGGGGAAAAAAAAGAAAGCAACAGTGGAATTTGTCAACCACTCGAAGCAGTATACTGGCCTAGATTTACAAAAGCCCAGAAAACAGCATGGCCCATGTAGTCCTATCTATGGGCCCTTTTACAAGGTGGTGTCTCCTCTTTAACAAGAATTCCAAACTCATTTTATAGAAGATGATGGGTAAGCGTGGAGTTTGTAGAAATTTAAAGGCCACGGTATTGAAATATTGCCAGGCACTGAGGCTGAGCTTAAACCCTGAAAGGGAACCCGTGCCTCAGTTCACCACATTTATCCATGTAGACTTAGAGATTAAGAACTCAACTCCTTTGCCTTGTCTTGTCTGAACTGGTTGATAAGCTAAGAGACTTTGCAACATTATATGAGTGAATCAAGAGCAACAGTTGTAAAGATATATCTTGATGTCATTCTGAAGAGTTATAAATTTTGAATATTATGATGTATTAAAGGGCCAATAGCTGATGCATTTCTTTAATGTAATGTTTATGTGTGTAGAATAAACAAATGCAAGCTCTGATGTTAAAACAACAGAGAGAGAGCAACAGTGTGAAAGCCTGTCTGTTTGTGTATCTATTCAACAACCCCAAATGCTAATGCATTTGGAAAAAAACAGAGAAAGGACTACTATTTTTTTTAAATCCTCACCAGAGGATACAGTTTTTACTGACTTTAAAGAAAGAGGAACGGAGAGGGAGAGAGAGAGAAACATGGATGTAAAATTGGTTGCCTCCCACACATGCCCCAACAGGGGGATTAAACCCAGATATGTGTCCAGACTGGGAATTGAACCCAAAACCTTTTGGTGTACAGGATGACACTCCAACCAACTAAGCCACACCAACCAGGGCAAGAAGGAGTACTCTTTATTGAATGTCTGATGACTGCTACCATGGCAGATACTTGTCCATAAATTATTGTATTTAATCTTCAAAGATCTGTGAAAAAAATTATTAGTCCCATTTGACAGGTGAGGAAATCAAGGCTCCAAAAAGTTGAATGACTAGTGCTGGCCAGTGATGGGTCCTAACACCTATATCTGGCTGATGGCAAAGCCCAAGATCTTTCCGTTACCGTAGCAACCTGATGAAAACAGTCTCTGAGCACATCTGAGATTGCAGCTCTAAGCCTGTGTAATAATCATTCCAATGCTGCATGCCCTTGCGTTGGCTGTAGCAAGACAGTCTGCTGTAAAGTAATCCCAAGGTAAGTGAATATGTGTCCTACATACCCATCTCATCACCTATTACCAGGATAATTTTGCCAAATTGAAATAATGGTATTAGACTCATTAAACACATATATATCAATTTCATTCCTTTTATATATTTTATATTGATAATCCTCCTACTCAAAAATTGATTAGAATTGATTTTTATCGAATACATTCTCTTATCACATGTCATAGTTGGTTAATTGAAAAAAAATTGGTTAAAGAAGAAAATTACAAATAAAAGATATACACCTTAACCATTCCATTTTACCTTAAGTATACAAATATACATTTATTCACTAATATTTGGCTATAGGATTAAAAACATTTTCTTTGGATATTGGCCACACTTGTGATCTGCCACTCATAATCTGCAATTTCAAGTTTTAGTTTCCATAAAATGAAGGAAGAACTTAAAGATATTTTCAAAGCAATCAGAATGTGGAATCTTTCTAGATAACCCATTTCCTCCCCAGCTTTTTCACTTGCATCTCTCAAGCTCAATTTCACATCATTATTTTTAGCAACTGAATACTATTGAGCTAAAGCATACAACTTTGTTTTCATAGAAATGAGTTTATTTCTTTTTGCACTAGTATTTCAAAGTTTGTAGGATATTTCATTAACCTTTGAATCATAATAATTGCTATAACACAATCGGCATAAACTAACATGGGATCAAATACAACTACCCCCTGGCAAACATTCCACTCAATTGGTGGGAACATAAACTCACAGACTCATAAGAAAAACCATCACTCATCTTTTCTTCTAAACAAAATAGAGACCATCCATTAATGCATCACACTGGTTAAGGGGTAGTTAGTATCATTGTAAAATAATCACACAAAAACAGGACTATTTGGACAAAAGGTATAAGTGCTATCAGGCACCTGAGATGGTTTGCTAATCAGAGTTGGGCCTTGAGAGCCCTGGCAGTAAAGTGAAAAGGGGAAACGTGTTACTGTTAGTTCCACTCCATTGACCCATGATGAAAAGAGCCATCTGCAGGCTCAGTTCCACCCTGGCTCTGGGCCAATGAGAACTGAGTTTGAAGATCCATTATGTATGATCTCTCCCCAAGCAAATGGGGTGGAGAGAGAGGGCCTTGTGGAGTTATTGTTATATCATCTTTCAGATTTCTTATTAGTGGCATAAATCATGGTATTAGTCTGTGGTTCCCATGTTAGGTTTCCAAACACCAGGGTATCTTTATGGGCATTATTTGTCATATGTCTTCTTTGTTCCTGATGAGTAGGGAAGTGGAGAACATTTGTTTCTCTTATCTTCACCCTGTGATGCCCTGGCTACTTTTCAGTTTCTCCTTTTTCTATCAGTGGTTCTCCTGGGATAGTGCTCAACTAGGGCATGGCTCTTGAAATAGGTATAAAAAATTGACATTTTTGTCTGCAGAGATCAACTTTTCTTAGAACTCAGGAAGGTTTTTATCACAAGGATCCCTGAAAAATACATATTCCTATAAGAGTAGACAATATATTCAACTTGGATTTTGGCCAAAAAAACAAAAAACACAATCAGAAGTAGCACAAAAATAAATGGCACGCTGTTCTAAAAAAAAAAAAAAAAAAAAAAAAAAAAAAAGGCTAAGAATTCCATGAATTGTTCTAAAACTTCAATATAAAATTTCATACATAGGACGTGTCAGATTGGATTCTTTTCATTCCTTCACAAGTTTCATTTTCTCATAGTTTAAACATATTTCTTTGTCTATTTAAAATTGAAGATACCGATTTTAGAAACTAGAAATTTAGAGTCAGAGAGAACTTCAAAACCATCTCATCCAACCTTATCACTGACCAATGAGAAAAAAACCCCTGCAATTACCAGAGGGGTAGTGAGCCAGGATAGGAACAAAAAACCTTCCAAACCCTGCCAGTCCCCTGCTCATGTACTCTCTTGGCACCATGTTTTGGGGAGCCCCCAAGATTAAATTTTAAATGAGTACAATAGGAAACAGATTCCTTCTGAGGATTAGAAGAAATGTGTGACAAGTAGATCTTGTTTTTGTTAACTCCTTACAAGATTTCCCGGCCCTGCCACACTGGGGTGGCTCAGTGGTTGAGCATGGACCTGTGAACCAGAAGGTCACAGTTCGATTCCTGCCCAGGTTGCGGGCTCAATCCCCAGTGGGGGGTGGGAGGATGTGCAGGAAGTAGCCCATCAATGATTCTCTCTCATCATTGATGTTTCTCTCTCACTAATCCCTCTCCCTTCCTCTCTGAAATCATTATTGTACTTTGTACCCTCCATAACTGTGCCTGTTCAAACAGAGGCCGTGTGATCCCTTGGCAGGGCTATAACTGTGGGAATTTAAGCATCAGAGTATTTGGAATCAATAACATTCTGATGAAGATAGTCTGTGATGATGTTATCCCAGAGTTCCAGAGTTGTTTTTTGCTGCTATGCAAAAGCATCTAGCTTTTAGAATGAGATACAAAAAAATACCCTGCCCTAGACCCTGCCCCACCCATTTATATCTAAAATCTTACATTTCTAAATTATGAATGTGAAGAATGTTTTTATGATGTTTTCTCCTTTGTATTCAATTTCTGTTTTCTCTCACCAAAACCTGCCTCCCAACACCCAGAATTCCCCATCTCCATCAATGACAACAATGATCATCCAATTTTCCAAGCCAGAAACTTGGAAATTATTCTGGATTGATAATTTCATCTTCCTGTCATTTTCAATCCATCCACAAGATCTATTGATTCCACTTCCATTGCCTGTCTTGCATCCTCCTGCTCCTTTCCCTCTCCATGGCCACCACCCTGACCACCGCCTCTTGCCGAGCCCTAGACTACCATCTCACTATGCAAGGGGCCCCCTGTTTTTATTATTCCCCTCCTCCAATCTATTCTATGGCAGCTGCCAAAATTAGAGTCTTAACACCAAATTAGATTACGTCTCTTTTCTGCTTTGAGGTCTTTAGGCTCTGCTATCTTCCTGAAATGATTTTTGTACTCTTCACATGGGTAGGTCCTTCTCATCTTTCTGATTTCAGAATAAAAGCCACCTCCCCAAAGGGACCTTCCTAACCATCCTCTCTAAAAATCGGTCCCTCCCCCCGTTATTATCCCTCGCATATTCATTTCTTCTGTAGTGCTTATCTCAGTGTGTGATTATTTTATTTGTGTTTTTGTTTTTTTTTCAATCTGTGTGTTTTACTAGGAAACTTAAGGTACATGAGTGAGGCAGGGGCTATGTTTGTCTCACTCATCACTTTATCCCCATAGCATGTACTAAGCTTATCCACAGATATTTACTGAATAAGTAACTGAGTAAATAAGTGAATGAAGCAGGTAGGTTGTCATAAAGCTCTTGGGGCTACTTTTAAGGGGATGGCAATAAGAGGAAATGGGAACTGAAAAATATATCGTGTGAAACAAACACTGAAGGTTTGGGCTTCCTAGGGTGCAGGACAGTGCCTTACTCATTCTTGTTTCCAGTATTTAGCACAGTGCCCGAAACAGCACCCAGACTTGACTTCAGAAACATCTGCTCCATGAATGAATGAAGTAACAGATTATGGGAATTTAAAAGTAAAAGAAAAATGCTGTAAACCCTGCCATTTGGGTGAAAAGCTATGTGCAAACATAGGGATGTTGTTTTGCAATTAACGGTGTTTTTGAGGTTGTCATTATATGGGCAATGATTAAGAGTTCTTTTATGAGAATTAATTGTTTAATACATAAAGAACAGGAGTCAGGCTTCGGTTCATCAATTTTAACCTACTTATGTCAGTGTCTTCTTTCATGATTGTGAGCTGCTCACTCAACTGCTTATAATCCTTTCTCTTTTAAAAATGTGCTGAGCCGGGCTGGTATTGCTCAGTGGTTGAGCATCGACTTATGAACCAGGAGGTCATGGTTTGATTCCAAGTCAGGGCACATGCCCGGGTTTCAGGTTCAGCCCCCAGTGGGGGACATGCAGGAAGCAGCCAATCGATGATATTCTCTCATCATTGATGTTTCTATCTCTCTCTCCCTCTCCCTTCCTCTCTGAAATCAATAAAAATTACATTAAAAAAAGAAAAATGTGCTGATTAATAACATAGCTAATGGTACTAACAGCATGAATTCTTACTATCAATTCTAATATTTGCAAATTGATTTTCTAATATTATTACATTTAAATATGTTTAGAATTGTTAAGATCTCAAACTCAAAAACATGACTTTTTTGTTTACATGGACTCTTAATCCAGAAAGAAATGAGAAGTGACCAGCAACCAAAAGCAGAAGACTATCACACCTCAGTTCTTAGCATGTTTATCTTGAAAGATTCTCTCTTATTTTGAGTAAAATCCGAAATCTTCAACACGCAACCATTCCAGAATTCATTCGGGAATCCATTGGAAAGAGAGGCTTTCATAC
The DNA here is from genome assembly GCF_014108235.1 of Myotis myotis. Classification (NCBI taxonomy): domain Eukaryota; kingdom Metazoa; phylum Chordata; class Mammalia; order Chiroptera; family Vespertilionidae; genus Myotis; species Myotis myotis. The sequence continues at coordinate 36,819,046 of NW_023416317.1, read as the reverse complement.
AACATAAAGTTGATGGCAAATATTTGAAAGGCAATTATTGTATATTTTGAATCATAAAACATCTCTGCAAGCAAAGTAAAATGTACATCTGGAAGGAGAGACAGGTAGACATTTAAGAAGAAAGGGTGTCACAGTTTTCATTCAGAACAAAAAGGAGCTCATTTCAGCCTCCTGCCATTTTTAATTCATCAACAAATCCTACTGATTCTATTTCCAGTATCTATCTTGCATCTTCCCGCTCCTCTGTGTGTTTTTCAGGTATTCAGTCTGCCCGTACCCTCTCTGAAAATTCTTCAATGGCTCCCTATTGCCTCTAGAGTAACATCTAAACACAAACCTGTATGGCATGTGAGAGGCTTTATAATTTCAGAACAGTACAGAGTATGAACACCAAAGCTAGACTGTGCTGTGCAACTTTGGGTAAGTTACTTAGCCTCTGCTTATTCCCTACTTATAATACTAGAGGCCTGTGCACGAAATTCATACAGTTGGGGGGCGGGGGTCCCTCAGCCTGGCCTGCACTCTCTCGCAGTCCAGGAGCCCTCAGGAGCCAGCAGCAGGACATCCTTAGCATTGCCGCAGAGGCGGGAGAGGCTTCCGCCACCACCGCTGTGCTCGCCAGCTGTGAACCTGGCTTCTGGCTGAGCGACACTCCCCCTGTGGGAGCACACTGACTACCAGGCAGCAGCTCCTGTGTTGAGTGTCTGACCCCTGGTAGTCAGTGTGCATCATAGCGACCAGTCGTTCCACCATTTGGTCGATTTGCATATTAGTCTTTTATTATATAGGATTAGGGGCCCAGTGCACAAATTCATGCACCTTGAAAGGAACTCTGGGCTGCAAAGCTGTGGTGGACACAGGGGAAGGTCTCAGCCCATCCTCTGTGCCCCTGCCTGGCCCCTCTCACCATGGCCCCTAGTCCCCTGTCTGCTGGCAGCCCAGCTCCCGCTACCACCGCTCCCTCATGCTGACAGTGCAGAGAGATTGGGGCCAGCGCCAGCAGTGGGTGTGAGCAGGGGGAGGTGGAGAAGCCCTCGGGGGCAACCAGGGCCGGCAGCCACTGCTCGCACCCGCTGATGGCACTGAGTGATCGGGATTGGTGCTGGGCGCCGGCAGTGAGTACAAGCGGCGGCTCTGGTGCTGGCGTGTAGGAGTAAAGAATTTTCAGGAACCACCAGAGGCTTGCCCCAATGACAGCAACCAGCGCTCTGCCTTGTTCTGGCACCCCCACTCATCTACTCCACTGTCCTGCTGCGGCCAACACCAGCCATGTTCCACACTCTGCTGCCTGCTGCCGACGCCCGCCATGTTCTGCGTGCACCCCCTGGTGGTCAGTGCACATCATAGCGACCAGGTGTTTGGTTGTTCCGCTGTTTGGTCTACTTGCATAATAGGATTTTATATATATAGATGGGAATAATAGTATTACAGGGCTCATAAGGTTGCTGTGAGAAATAAATAAGTCAATCATGGAGAACACTTAGGACAAAGTCTGGCACATTATATATACTCTGTTCTATATGTTATTAGGATTTATGATGAGCTAATGTGGTGCATTAGTAGATTGCTGCTGGATATTGGGTTGCCTTGATCAGGAATTAGCAGTGATCAAACTGCTTTTGTTTGGGTGGCTCAGTGCTTGATCATAAAATAAGTGAAAAGGAGATAAAATGAGTGAGCTCTGGGCTGATAAAGTAAAAAGAGAAATGACATCAGTAGAGGTAAAAAGCTCTCTGGAATGAAATAGAGGAAACTCTAAGTGTATAAAACGTGTGTAGTGTCATTGTGATGTTAAAGAAACCAGTTGTGTAATCTGCAAATCCCAGGTGCACTCTGTGGTTTCAGCTGCATGGTCCCAGATGGCCTGGTCCTCGATACAGTTAGCACCAACTAGTGGTAAATGACGTGTCAATGGGGATGTTTTGGGGTTCTGGGGCTGCCTGAAACATCCAGAAGAGCAACAGAGATTCCAGTAAATGCCCATTTCAGCGTCCTCCTCTGAATAAATTGGGACAAATTGGGGCTCCCAAGGACCTGCATTCTGCCCCTCACTTCCCAAGGTGGAGCTGTGTGAAGGCTGTTTCCCTCCTGCCCTGGTCTCCCGTACTGTCCAGGACTCTACATATGAGACCAGGACTGGGATGAGGATGGAAACCAATCACTAATCATGTTACATTCGGAATTAGCGGTTACTATTTACTTACTTCCTATTCTGAATGATATTCAGGCTTTGTACATTATAGAGTCATATTTGTTTTGTTTTAATTTTCAGTCCTTGTAAAGCCAACAGCCATCCAGACTCAAAATTATAATCGCTTTTCTTAAAAAATTACTACACCATGTTTGAAAATGTGTAGAAATTGAATAATTGACTAGTGCAACCCAATTATGATTTGCATTAGAGTACTTACTATGAGTATAGTTTAATATTGCTGTAGTATAAAGTGCAGGTGTGGCAATGAGGGGTTTGAGGTGGAAAAAAAGGAGGTGAGAACAGTGAGGAGAACATTCGAGGCACAGGAAAATATTCTACTTTACTGTGTTTCTTTGCTAAGCTTCTGATGGTGGGAAATCATATCATTTCATTATTTTATTTCCTGAGTCCACTCTAGAGTCTCACAAACAGTGGACTCTCAACAACTTTGGTTGAAGGAATCAATTATGACAAAACAAGCATCCAATAGTACGTAAGGGAATGGCGTGCAAACAGCCGTCGGAGATGGCAACACTATGGATGGAGAAGTTCCCTTTGCTCCCCAGCTCTTTGGAGTTTGCGTTTTATAATGTTTCAAGTTTTATTCCTTAAAAAAAAAAAAATTAACTCAAGCATGATATGCTCTAGGTCATCCGTTCAGTCCTGCCCGGGTTGGGATTGTTTCCATCAACGGGGGCAGAAAAGGGAGAGTTTAATTTAGTAGCATAAAGCCATTCTCTTGCCTGAGAATAAAGGTGAATGCCCTGCTATTCACAATATGGTCCATGAATGAGTAGCATGGGCATCACCTGGGAGCTGGTGAGAAATGCAGAATCTCCCCCCCCCCCCCCCGCCACCCCACCCCAGGGCCACTGAATCAGAACCTGCATTTGAACAAGCTCCCCCGGTGAGTCATGCGTGTGTTAAGTTCTGAGAAGCATCAGGTGAAGGCACATGTCTATTTAAGGAGTCTAGTGACGTGTTAGACGTGGCACGTAGCATCCTGGTGAGGTCAGAGAAGGCTGTGGTTTCAGTTCTGGGTGACTAGGAAAGTGGTGGTTGCATTAACGAAAATCCTGGCGGTCAGATGGGGAACTGGTTTGCAGTGGGAGTGAGGGAGAAGCAGAGAGAGGCCACTGGGTTTAGAAAAGAGGAACTGTGTTGCCCACCGGTGTTGCTAATCAAATCAATAACAATGAGAGGGGGTTCACTTCAAGGATCAGAAGGCCCCAAGAGGAGAGAGAACTGCAAGAGAGGAGGAAGCCAGGAAAATATTTTCGGTTGAATATGTGTAAGAGAAAATGACATATTGTTTAAAGATATTTGAACTCCTCAAAGCCCAGAGAGGCCATAAGTGTCCCACAGTCCCGCTGCCATCTGTATGCAGCTAGATCATTTCCCTGGGCTGGTTCTGTCAGCCCATTCTCCACATTTTTCATTCTTGTTCTTTGAACATTTAATACCTTGGAAAAAAAAATCCTTTTAATACCCTCTAAAACCCATTTTGGATATCCACAATGTGTAAAATGTGTGTAAAAAGCCTCTTAACACAATTGTTTTCAAATGACACCGTCAGTGTATTTTTCCTCATTTTTATAATCATTATTTCTCACTGTTGCTTATAATAACCCTATACGAGCCTAGAACTGAAATCTGTTTTCTTACCTTTTTTTTTTTTTAAATCCTAACCTTCATTGTATGTCGCAGTTACTCTTTGTATTTTATTTTTATTTTTTGTAATGATTTGTCAGGTTCCTCTTGAGAAATACCAAGGGCATTAATTTCTCTTAAAGAAAACAGCCTTGGATCATTTACATAAACTTTGCAAAATTATGCATATGATAGAGGCATAGATTATTGGTGGGAGTGGGGGACAAGGAGGGAAGCAAACACTACTTAGTGTAATGTACCTTTTATCATCAGACCTCAAAGTGCTTCGCAAATATTAATATATCACGTTATTTCCCTGGGAAACAAGTCAATAGGATAAAACACATTTTACAGAGGATAAAAACCAGCAGATTGGTGAAGGGATCTGCCGAAAGCCACACAGAGTTGCCGTGGAGTGGGGCTAGAACTCATTCCAGATGCTGGGACTACATGTCACTGGTCAGCAGTTACTTGGCCCTCATTTCTGTTTAAAAGCGGGGTGGGGGTGGGGGTTATGGTTCATTTACCCAGCATAGACTGTTTGTTGCAAGGTGTATTCTTTTCTTTTGCATTCCCACAAGCCCCAATTCTCTATCACTTCTAACCTGGCTCCTTCACTCCATTCTCCTGCTGCCCCGTCCTCTCAGAAGAGAGAGAAGATGAAATAATAATATGGCTGTGTGTGACCGTGTGTGTCTCTGTGTATCTGTATGTGTGTTCTGTGTGTGTCTGTGTATGTGTGTGTGAGAGAGGAGGGAGGGAGACAGAGGCAGAGAGACTGTGTGTTCACTCACTCAATATCTGCAATGATAGTTGACATTTCTCAATTTTTCAGATAAGGAAGGGCACTTTGGGGATCACTGTTATCCTTGGACCAAAATAACAATACGGACACAATAATGCTGTTCTAATTATTATTAAAGGGAAAGGATACTCCCCAAACAAATTTTGAAAGTTTTAGTGCTTAAATGAAGGCTACCCAGAGCTCTGGATAAGAGGGTGGAGTCTGGTTAGTGCTGCCCACCCCTCCCTAACCCTCTCCCTGGACCTTTGGACATAATGACTAGAGTGGTGAACATGCAATACAGTGTACAGATGATGTGTTGTGGAATTGTGCACCTGAAACCTCTATAATTTTGTTAACCAGAGCCACCCCAATAAATTCAATAAAAAGGAAAACAAAAACTTGATGTGACCACCAACACTCTCTTAATGGAAGGGAGTCTGCAACACCAGCAGTGAAGTGATAGAGAGAAATAAGCATGCAAATGGGGTGGGTGGGGTTATCAATTTTTTAAGTTACCTTTCAAAGTCTGGGAATTGCAAATCCTGAGCAAGCTTTCACCAATTATTTCCCATCAAGGTTTATGGGATAGAGCTCTTTTCTCAAGTATCCCATAAACATTTCCTGGTAGAGCTATGTCAAGCTCAGGAACCGTTCTCCCTTGTCCATGTAAGGCCTTCCTCTTAGAGACAGAAAACATCTCTCTGAGAAGAGGAGTGTGGTTCAAGGGGTTCAGGTTTGACCTCGATTTAAAATTCAGACTAAATTTGGCAAAATGTGGTACTCAGGGAAGGGAAGGAAATTTATATTATAGTAGGTAGTGTTGAACGTCTTTTTGAAATTATTTGACTGGTGTACACTCATATTATTCCTTAAAGACTCTTTCATGAGGCATTTCCCAAGAAATTTTGATGACAGTCTGTGGTGGACTGCTTGGTAGTATTTACGTACTTCTGATGGACCACAAAGCTACACTGGTGTGAATGAGTTACTTTCTATTGAATAAATGACTCTACTTTCACATGTGTAATAATACTTAGACTTGGCTTTTTCCCCCTTCTGCTCTCCCAGAGAAGTTTCTGCCTCTCCAGTCGTCATTTGTTGTTGTTGTGGTGAAGTTATTTTTCTTGATGAGTTCCACCTACTCACAGGGAACCTGAAGGTCTTTTCCACTGCAGACATGTGTGAATGCGCAAAAAGGAAGCTTGTTATCGCAAGATCAGCAACTCGAATTTCAGCGTGATCAGAAGTGACATCACTAGGTGGTTTCATTAATGATACTAGAGGAGAACAAACTATTTTCAGTCATTCTTTCAGTGTTGAAAAACTATGCGTCTTCTTCCTCATTGCCCTTCTCTGGAGCTTCCTGAATGTCATCAGAATTCTTTCTCAACATTTCTTTTCTGCTTTATTCCTGGTCCATTGTGAGCATATCTATCTCCTTGTTCTGCTGGTGTAGGACAGGACAAAACAAAACAAAACAAAGCACATTAACACTATTGACCTGATAACTTTCTTTTCCCAGAATAAGATCTAAAGAGAACTCAAGAAAACCACAGATACTAGAACTGATGAGGTCTACTTCCTGTGAATTTGTGTGGCTTGTGCACCAAATCATACCCCCTTTTCTATTCTTATTCACTTATTCGTAGTTACAGAACTTCTGCAATTGTACGTGGACCCTACTTACCACAAAGCCTTGAATATTATATGTGAGAACCATGACCCAGTATTAGTCCTATAGCAATAACAAAAACTGTCCCTGGACCGCCTTTTCACCCAGGCTCCTAATCAGGGCTCACAGTGGTAATGAAATTGGTTGGTTTGAAACAGACGTGCTCAAGCGGGGAGGGGGGGAATCCATCTTTACTTCAACTAGAAAAACTCTCCTATTACTTTCCCAGTGATGAAACTGTACATATGTGTGTGTTTGGGTGGATGGGAGACAATGGGGTGAAAACTGGTGTATGGGAAAAATAAGGGTATTGTATGAGGATATTATATGTGAGGGGTACAGAATGCTGTAAAAGGAGTCTGAGTGCCATGCTGTCTTCTGCCTTCTAGGTTTGTTTAGGTTTTCTTTCATAGTAGATCCTATGGAGCCAGAAACAATGTCACCAAGTCCACAACCATGGACAAGTCATTTACAGCCTGTCTTGGCTTCAATTTCCTTAAGCCTGAAGACAGTTTCTCAACCTTGTCACTACTGACTTTCTGGGGTGGAAAATTCTTTGTTGTCAGGGACTACACTGTAGTCTACTGTAACAAGTTTAACAGCATGCCTAGCCTCTACCCACTAGATGACAATAGTACCCCCAACAGTTGTGACAGTCTCCAGATATTGCCATATGCCCCCCTGAGGAAGAGAAAGAGGGAAAAATCATCCTAAATCAAGAACCACTGGTCTAAAATAAAACAGTTAACATTTATTATAGCTTTCTGTTCTAAGATTCCGCATTCCATGCATCTAAATCCATAGCCAATCTGTTGATGCAAAAGACCTTTTTTTCAACTCAATTTATACCAGGAAGGATAAGGAGAAAAGATAAACTAAAATCATTTTTTCCTCATGACTGGAACTAATTAAAGAGTTAATGATGAACAAGGTTTAAGCATATCATTAACCCAATTAAGAGTTAGCCCCAAATATTTGTTGAAAAGCTCTTATGAAATACCAACAGTAGGCAGCATCTGTTGAACACTTAATATTATAAATGCTTTCAGGAAGATATCTCACTTAATGGGTGAAGTTGAAGGAAGCATAATTATTGACACCAACATACAGAGAAGGTGAACTAAGGTTCAGGAATAATGAACAACTTGCCCAGGATCTCACAGCTAGTAAATGGGTGAACAAAATTCAAAGTCAGATTTATCTGCCCTAAAATCTCAGATTTTGGCTGTTACTTTATATTGCTACCTGGGGTATTATGCCAGGCATTATTTAAGCTTTTCATATTAACAGATTTATCCCTTGTCTAATAGTTATGTATGTGGTAGGAAAAATCATCACCCTCATTTTTTTATGTGGGAAAATTAGAACAGAAAGAGGTCATTTAGCTTGCCCAAGGTCATGCAACTTGTGGGCGGTAAAGCTGAGATTTCAACTCAATCCATATTCTCAGCCACTATGCTCGGTTGCCTTTCCATATAAAATGCTGCAGTACCAGGCCTTGGCACCCTATGAGTCCATGCAAATGTGTATTCTTTTGGCTTTGTTCAGTACTTGGTGAGACTTTTTAAATGGTGGGGGATGTTATCAGTCTCTTTTCTGTAAAGGAGTTGCTGCTATGGAATAAGAACAGCACTGACAGTGTCGTTGTTATAATAAGACTTGTATGCATGCATATAAGCCAAACCAATGGACACGGACAACAGGGGGATGAGAGTATGAGTGCGGGGGGTGGGGGAGTTTGGGGGTTAATGGGGGGTTGAGGACACATTTGCAATACCTTAACCAATAAAGATATTAAAAAAAAAGAGAGAGAGAGATTCTCGATGCATTCTTACCTAGAAAGACAGATTTGGCTGCATTTCTCCCACTCCACCAAAGAATGAGATATTTGAAACACTGAACGGCAGTACTATCCAAAGTCTGACCAATAGCCATCCAGTTACTCCCTCATCGTATCTCCCTGAGTATTCGCTATGTCCTAGGCACTGTGCCAAATGCTGGGGATATAAGCCACAAATAGGGTCTGATTCCTCAAACATTGGTCCTAAGAGACACCCACAATACTGCCATGTAGAGTGGAAAAAGGAAATCATAGATAAGAGATCAAATCTTTCTAACTTGGGAAAATCCTGGCCAGGACAAGCTCCCAAAGGAACTCGTGAGTTATTCTAAAGGGTCATCAGCCATCATAGTTGGAGAGACAAGTAGGAGGTATAAAAGGAGATAGCAATTTCAGAGAAAAACATAATATCAATTATAGCTGGAGAAAGGGGACTGCAGAGGAAGAGAGAAGGTGAGAAAAACCTATTAGAGTCAGGGAGTACCTCGAATTTCATTCTGAGGAGACCGGGCTCTTTTGGTAGGTAACTTGTGCTTTAGAAAGACTGCTCTTTGCCTCTGGAGAAGATGGATGGGGTTGGCATGTATCCAAGCATTGGGCAGCCAAAGCTTTCTTCCTGGAGTTTATAGTTTGTCAGACAAATGTTATGACCTATTACAGACCCAAGTACCAATGTGGCCCAAATTCTTCTGCCACTGCTCTGGCTTGGGACTAATTAAATTGTCCTACAGGTATTCTCCTGGGACACATTTCCTTGAGCAATAGGGTCTAGGGAATACAGTTACACTTTAACCTTCTTTTACCACAAAAGAAGCCTCCTGAGTTTAACAGGTCTAAAAGTTTTGGTGTTGGTGAAAGTAAAAGTGGGCAGTGCCAACAGCATTAATATTTTATGCCTGTAGAGCAGCTTTGTAGCCAAGGTTCTCAGAGCTTAACAACATGCATTTGTAAAGTCTTTCTATGTGGTGAAAAACAGAACACTGGGGGAAATGATTGGACTTGCTGAGGTCTCACAGTCATGCAGAACCTGGAATTGAACCCCTCTCTCCCTCCGTGCTGCCCCCTAGATTGGAGAAGAATCCATGCTGGGTGGAGTTGGACCTCTGACTAGGGAAGTTGAATGTCTTGAAAGAGATGTCCTAAATGTTTAAGACTTTATGGCATCGTAGTTAATTAAGTAGCTGTGTTGGGACAGCATTCCCAAGTACATGGCTCCAAAGGACAAAAAGAAATCCACATGATCTACGGAAATAAATGAAGCCAGTCTAAAGGAGCCATCACATGAGGAGATGTGGCACAAGTCCCTCATCTGGGTTACCTTCCCGTACTGTGCTGATCACCAGGCAGGAAGGAGAGGCCACATGGATGCCCACTTAGTTCTTACACTAACCATGTTTGGGTCAGCAGTCAGTGAAAAAGATATATAGTTCTTGAGAAACCTTTCACTGATAAGCAGATCTTCTCACTGTCAATTCTAAGAGCTCTCCCAAATTCCTCCCCAAACCATAACTCATGGTAGAGCTAGTATGCTGCTCCACCAATAACTACGCTTAATTTATGTATGGCTTTTTTGTCTGTAAATGTACATGAAGAGGAGCCCAGTAATTATGTAGCAAGAAGGGGTTCCTGGCAGTTCAGTCACGGAGAACCCTCTATTCAATTTGATTGGACCCTAACTTGTCTTACTTTACTCTTGTGTGGTCTAAGGAAATGTAAGCAATCTTCAGCTCCCTTCCTCCACCTGCACCCGTCTCTTTCTCCTGAGATCCTTCAAAATCCTCCTGAGTTCTCTGATGTAACATGCTGTGTCCACTAAGTATACTAATTTTAGGGATTGTTATCTAATCAACATGATCACTGCACCAGAAAAGCAAAACTTAGAAAAAGAAGAAGGCATGATCTTTCTCCCAGCTGCCATTTCATAAAGGTCAGTGGGTAGAATTTCTTGTTCTTCCTGGAACATCAGTTCACTGAAGCCATTCTCCCTGCCATATCCATGGCCTTTATCCAAGCAAGTAGTACTCTTTCCCGCCCCCCTGGGAATGATGAGGTAGAAAATGGGAACACCAGGGGAAAAGTGTATTTCCTAGTAGGATAACTCCTCTTCATGGCTGAGACTGCACTTCCATTCTGTGTTTGAGGATGTTTATATCCATTTGAATAAACTACAGTTGGGATGATCTGTAGTTATCATTTCAAGTGGAACCATGCAAGAGGTAATGAAACTTACTGAGATTTAAACTGAGCTCTATCAGAAACCAGATGAGTGATTTTTAAACAAAGCACTCATATCAGCCTTCTGGGTTGGGATTTGCTCACTTGAGAAATGAAGGGGTTCGACTAGAAAATGAGCTTTAGGACAGAGTCATTCCTTCCACCCATCCATAATGCTCTTCTAGCTTTAACACTTTCGGGTCATTGGGTTCCTTTGAGAATCTAACAAAAACTATAGAAAAAAGAGAGATACTGATTCAGAAATTTTAGAAATAATTCAGGGGATTCACAGATATTTTCTGCTCTACTCACCCCAATCCCGCATCCCTACACTAGAAACCCCTCCCTGAAGAAGGGGAAATTCTTCAAAGTGCCCAGGATAGGCATACTATAGGTACTCAAAAATGCTCCTTGAGTGAGTGAATGAATTCAGTTTATCACAGACTAATATATATACTAAAGGCCCAGTGCACGAAATTTGTGCACTGGTAAAGTCCCTAGCGGTTGCCGGCTGCGCGCCGGTACTCCCTCCCTTCCCCCGGCTGGCCCTGCCTCCTGGTAGAACTCCTGCAAGGATTCCTGGTCAAGGGGGCAATTTGCATACTATATTTTTATTATATAGAACATATTCTCTATCTTTACAAATGTAGTCTTATGTTACCATCATCATCCTTCAAATAAATCATTTGTTCAATATCCACCTGCATATACTGTTAAATTATCTGTAAACTAAATAGTATTTAAATTCCAAGGACTAGTTTATACTCCATAGATGCTAAGTCAAGATTGTACAGAAGTGAAAATGATCCAGAGACCCATTGGTCACTCCAGTGATCACCAGCGTTTCTTCAGCTGCTCAGGCTAGTCTGCACACTCACTCCCCAAGTTCTGTATTTGTTTAGGGAGGATGGTTTCCCCAGAGAAAGGAGGGCATTTCTTACTCAATGTTATCTGAGCAGATCCCCTGAAGAACCTCAAATAAAACCTCTGCAAAAGTTTGGTATAGATTTCCAGAAGACTTTATAATGATATGTAACATTCAAATCAATTGGACCTTTCCAGGAGATGATCCTATCTTCTTATTTATCTTCCCATTTTTATTATTTTTATTAACTTGAAGATCATATAATACTAATGGAATCTAGTATCATTTGAGAAAACATGTAACACTCCTAAAATATTCAGCACAAGTGGTAAGGAATCAGGGGTTTGCCCATGGATTAAATATTGGCTGTCACTGTAGTATTTGATTATAGTTATAATCCTGTTTATTGCCAGGTGGCCAAGGTGGGAAGTATTTCTTTCAATATTACCATCCAAATGCCACCTTGATTTCTCATGACCAGAACTTGTCTTTTGACTCATCTCAGAAAAATATGGCATAATTTGTGTGCTATATGACTGGTTGCCTGGTGTAGTGTGGTAAACTAATCCAAAACATCTGTCCTGTACTTGGTGCACAAAATTCCTAAAAGAGGCTATAAGGAAATGAAAAATAGAAGATCTCATTTTGTAATATAGTTATCCAAAATCTAGTGCCTTAAGCAAATATTCAGAAATAAATGTGTTTTCTACAATGGATTCCAAACACATGTTGAAATAAATCCATGTGCATAGATATTCTCCATTACTCACATAACTGGAAGTTGTCTAGTCAATGTGGCTTTCAGATTCACTAAATCCTCATTATTCAGAAGTCATTGGTAGTGCATTGATGGCTCCCAATAAGCAAGCCTCCTGGTATTCATGCTCTTGTATATTCATGTTCCTTACACATTGATGATATGCTTGAACATGTGACTTGCTTTGGCCAATGGGACCTTGATGCAAGCAGAGGTTTGATAAATGCTTACAGGTTGAGCCTTGTCTTCTTGGGATATCCCATCTTAGAAGTTCATTGGCATGCTAAGTGAAGCTCGGTCAGCCTAATGATTGATGGGAGGCCATATAGACAGAGCAGGAATAGGAGAGCCTTTCTTGGAATTCCCAGCCCCCGGTTAAGCTTCCAGCTGTATGCAGCCAAACGAGTAAGTAACTTCAGCTATACCACATGGAGTAGAAAATTGCCCAGCTGAGCCAAGCCAACCCACAGAATCATAAATAATAATAAAGTATTATTGTTTTAAACCTCAAGGTAAAAATATAAGAAATTGAAACTTTAGCTATATAGTTTTAACCCACATTTCAGTTAATACAAAAATATATGTATTTCATGCAAATATATTTTGCAACTTACTTATATATAAACACTGTGGTATGAGTGGTAATAGTAGTTGTTTTTATTATTCACATAAAATTCTAATTCTCATGTCTACAGTTGAGAAGAAAAATTATCAAGTGTAAATTATGCTTGAATTAAGGTCTCTTTTCCAAAAAATATTTTCTCCATATTTATATTCAAAATAAATAAAAGCATTGATTATGACTTGTAAAATTCTCAAGTATTAAGAAATAAATATTTATTAATTGGGTATGCTCGATTAAAGACACTAAGTATACAAATACTTTTTTTAAAATGGAGTGTAAACCTAAGCATGTTTCATTACTTTAAAAACTATTATTTCCTATTGAAGAATTATAGGCCTAAACTTTTTCTTTAGGCTTCACCAAACCAATAAATTTAGTTGATAAATCAGGTATTATTTTCTATTTTTGTTCAGACTAAAGTATAAACTAACCAATTAGTACATTTTATCTAGTATTGTTTCAATGATTATTATTACCACTTCTTCAATGATTATTAAGTTTTCTACTTTCACCTCTGCATAGATGACCTAATCCTCACAACTTACAAGGTGGCTAGAGTATTCTTACCTCACTTTGAGGGAAACACTAAAGATCAGAAAGAAATTTTCCAAAGTCACAAAGCACATATGTGGCAGAGTCACTTCCAAGGTGGTTGATTTAGAAGTGCTGTGCCTATAATTCTCTAACTCAGGGGCCAGAAAAACTTTTTCTATAAAGGACTAGAGATCAGTAAATAGTTTTTGCTTTAGGGACCATACAGTTTCTGGTGCAACAACTCAAGGCTGCCATTATAGCACAATAGCAGTCAAAGGCAATAAGTAAATGAATGGGGTGCGGCTGTGTTCCAGTAAACCTTTACTTATAAAAATAGGTGATGGGCTGCATTTAGCTCCCAGTATGATTTAACAACTGCACCCTTCATCTTCTCAGTGCCACCAAGCCAATGATGACCAAACTTGAGCTCAAATCAGAATCACCCGGAGGGCTTGTTAAAACAGAATTTTAGACTTCTCCCCAAGAGTTTCTGGTTCAGTAGATCTAAGATGGGCCCAAGAATTTGCATTTCTGACAAGTTCCCAGGTGATGCAATGCTGCTAGAATAAGGGCAGCTTTCTTAAGAACCACCATTCTATATATATAGGATGTCAGTTGCTAACTGTAAAGTAGAACACCATTCTGAAGGCCTAAATCTATCTTGCTACATTTTTAGTGAACTTGAGAATCCTGAGATGGTAAATTTTTTAATTGTTTTGAGAGGGAGAGAGAGAGAGAGAGAGAGAGAGAGAGAGAGAGAGAGAGAGAGAGAGAGAGAGAAACTTGTTCCACTTATTTATGCAGTCATTAGTTAATTTTTCTATGTGCCCTGACTGGGGATGGAACCTGCAACCTTGGTGTATTGGGACTGAATTATTTTAATTGAATTATTTTCTTTTTACTTCCTCTTCCTCTTTGTTTTACTTTGGGTCCTTGAGGAGGATGGGGGGAATCAGGAGCTGGAGGGGAAAGCGATTAGGAGAATGAACGTTGAACATAGACTGAGAGCACCTACTTCTACCACCTACTCCATCCCTTGTGCTTGTCTCTTCTCCATCTTTTGAAGATAAAACACTCGTGACAAGTTCTAATCTTGTCTCAGAAAAGACTCACACAGTGCATGCAAAACCACATATTTGTATATGGTATTTAATGTGAACTTTGAAGGTTATAGACTCAGGATAACATAACCTAACAGAATCACCAACTAAACTTTCTACAGAGGTGACAAAATGTAGGAAGTCTCATTGTTGGAGTGAATCTGAAGAAAGAAATGATGATTAGAGACCTGAATTATACATGGAAGAAAAATAACATTGACTACACACTATCTCAGAGTCTGGTACTGGCCTGCTGGGAAATAGCATTGGTTATTTCTTTACTCTTCACAATAACCCTATAGTCTAGAAGAGTTCATCACAGGGTAGTTAAAAGCAAAATTCCTGAGTCATAACACCCATGAGGGAATTCCAGGTCCTTACTTACTATACCTGTCACCTTGGCCATGATTATGGCCTCTCCTCTATGGATCCATAAAACAGGATATTATTGATTGCACTTCCCTTGAAGGGTTGTTAGGACTAAATGAGTTAACATGTGGACAGAGACTTATTAAAATGGCACATCCTGTTGAATACATTTTATAATTGAGGAGACTGAGTGTGAGAGAGAGGGACGATTCATTCAAAGCTGTTTTATTTATGTAGTAATCAGAAGCAAGATTTGAACCTGGCTGTGGCTGATTCCAAAGCTTTAGCGCCTACGGGAGTGGCAAAACAAGCCAAACGAAATGAGCATCCAATCCCTTTTACAAGGACAAGAGGTTTAGGAACACACACCAAAGGATAATCCCAGTATCCAGAAACACAGGGAATTGTGCAGGAATGTAGGTTCAAAGAAGAATGAGCTTTTGTGAGTGTGGGCAAGAGAAAAGAGCTGGGATACAGCCATGTCTGCGTGCAGTGAGGAGAGGGCCTTGCGGGACAGAGCAACAGCAAGACTGCCTTGGATATAAGCAATGTCGTTGGAGGCAAGGGGAGGCTCCTGTGGCAAAATTAAGGCCACAGACTGAGGCTGACCCCCCCTCCCCCGCAACACACACACACACATTGCAGATTAAATTAAAAAGAATAAAAATTTCTATATTAAAAAATCTTTTAAGTGATTTAGTATTTAAAAAAATTGAGTAGAAAATGTTATTACAATAATTTGCTATTCATCAATTGCAATAAATGGGGGGAAATCATTATTCCTTCACCATTGCTTCTCCCAGACTCCTGTTATTTAGCTAAGTAGGGCAGAGGGGAAGGAGTGCCTGAGGTAGCTGGGAAAGTATTAAAGAAAAAAATGTTTGTGAAAATAATTTTACAAGCCCTTCTGTTTTCCAACAAGGGGCATATCTGTCTCCAGAGCCTTGCAGCTGTGCCTTGCACAGAGCGAGCTATTAGCTTTACGGCTCCCAGCAAATAGCTTCACACAGCTCTGATTGCACAGGGCCCTCTGAGGTCTGGCTGCAGGTTTGGTTTGGTTTCATGGTGATTTTATATTTCCTGCTCAAGTTTTTATTAGTTTTATATAGATACATAAGCATGAGGGGTCAAGGGGGAGGGAGAAACACAAGACAACGAAATGGAATTTTTAAGCTAGTAATAGGAATTTAAGGAAATAAGATGTTGCTCAACTTGTGGGAGGTTGGTGCTGGAGTCTGAACCTTCAGGCTCAAATTGAATCAAAGGTCTGATGTCAAAACTCCATGTAGAGTGGGACCCATTGCCTCTCCCAACTTGTTCTCCCCTCTCCTTCTTCTGGGTGAGGACCAGCTGGCCAGAGCTGTTTTGT
Source organism: Myotis myotis (assembly GCF_014108235.1). NCBI lineage: Eukaryota > Metazoa > Chordata > Mammalia > Chiroptera > Vespertilionidae > Myotis > Myotis myotis. The sequence continues at coordinate 36,803,070 of NW_023416317.1, read as the reverse complement.
TGTTTGTAGAAGTTAGGAACAGAGAAAAAATACATGTCTAGAGCAAAGTCAATCTATTTCATATGGTGCTTAAGAGCACAGGCTCAGGAGCCACACTGCTGGGTCTAAGGCCAGGCCTCTCCACATTCCGGCCATGGCACCTGGCACACCAGTGGCCAGGTGTGAAGTGGGGATAGCAGTAGAACTTAACCCATATGGCTGTGTTTGTGTATAAAGTCTTCTTTAATACTAAATGATAATTAAGGAAAAAATAGAATAAATTCTATTTTTGTCTCTACATATAGAATACATGTAGATAAATTTAGAAAAGGACCAGGCCTACAGTAAATGAGATAAATATAAAGACTTAGGACACTACCTGCCATACAGATTCTCAGTAAATGTTATCTCTCAGTATTATATTTAGGGTTATTTTTATTAGTCTTGTGTTAATGAAGTATTGATTTCCACAACTACTTGATTTCATGTCAGTTTCCTTATTTGTTGTTTTATCTGCTCCTGTTCTATTGCCCTTGGGTCATAGTTGAACCATTCAGGTAAAGCCACAGAGAATAAAGGCCAGGAGGTGTAGATTTATCCATGGTAAACACTCAGTAATTTTGAAGGTGAAATATCGCCTAGAGCCATGCTTCTCAAGTATTAATGTGCATGAGAATTACTTGGGAATCCTATAAAAATGAAGATTCTGACTTAATAAGTCATGGGTGGGCTCGAGTGTTTACATTGCTGCTGGTCCATAGACCATACTTTGAGTCACAAGGAAGTCACTAGGAATTAAGGCACATGCCTATCTCTATTGCTGACTTCAAATGGTATTTTATAAAATTCACTCATTTCCTTCTTCCTGTCAGCTTGCCAAATGAGCAGTGGAGACGTGCACGAACTGCAGGACAGGTATTGAGGAATGTCAAGGTGCCTGAGGCACAACACTCCTCTCAAAGGATTTACAACGAATGGTGCAGAGTGACGCACAAACACACAAATTAACACCATCCATGACTGCAAGGAGGAATTGCAAGTTCCAGAGGAGGGAGGGTCATCCCTCAACCAGAAGAAATTAGGCCGAGTGACACACACAACCTCGCTTGCCTCAATCTGTCCCTCTACAAAATGGAGCTAATTTTCTTGCCACCTGGTTTTCAAGAATATATTAAGGGCATAATGAGCCCATTAACATAAAAGTGCTTTTGCAGGCAATATCCTATAGAATTATTATTAATGTCAGCGATAACATCAATAGTCTGGTTATGAATAGAAAACTCATTTGGGGTGATTCCACTTATTATCCTACATAATTCTAAGCATCACATTGCCACTTACTAATATAGAGGCAAAATGGCTCTCTTGTCTGACTTCTCAACCATAGGACAAATGCTCTATTTTTGACAGGCAGGTAAGAGGATTCCATGTGGTTCTGCTTTCAGCTCATAAACAACGTGAGGGGTGGTAGAAGAGGGAGCTCCATATCTCTTTCAGTGCATGACCCTGGGTTATTAATTAAAAGGAGTTAAGGGTAGGAGAGGGAAATCTTCTAAAGAGACATGATCAGCTCGGCTGGTATGGCTGGTGGTTGAGCTTTGACCTAAGAACCAGAAGGTCACGGTTTGATTCCTGGTCAGGGCATATGCCTGTGTTGTGGGCTTGATGCCCTTTGTGGGGCATGCAGGAGGCAGCCAATCAATTACTCTCTCTCATCATTGATGTTTCTATCTCTCTCTCTCCCCACCCACTTCCTCTCTGAAATCAATAAAAATATATTTTTAAAAAAAAAAAAAAAAAAGAGACATGGTGAACTATTCATAGAATAACAAGCATCTGGAACAATTATAAATCTTATCCTAATCTTTCCATTATGGCAACAGATAGGAATCCCACCCAACATTTTCTCCACTTACAAATGAACTGGTTACCATTATTTAAAACGGATTCCTTTTTCAGTCCTAAACATAATGATTTTTAAGTTTCTGGCCACCCCAAATCCATCTGTGAGGCTGGCTGACTCCTCCATAAGGACTGCATCGCAGCTCAGCTTCTGCCTCTGCACAGTCCTCCTTTCCTTCCCTCATTTTCCACACGTGTTGATCTTGAAGGCATCCCTAATGAACAATCTGTTTGCTGATCTCCATCTGAGAGTCTTCTTCTCACGAAACACAACCTTTGACCTCACTCATCACGTCACCCTTTTACCTTATAACCCATCTAAACAAAATTGACTGCTCTCAGCTCCTTTAACATACTCTCACCTCACTATTCTTTTGTGTATGTTCTTTATCCATAACAATAGCAATACCTAGCACATGGCAAATGTGCAATAAATAGTTGTTGTTGAATGAGTATATGTCCTTGTGTCCAGAAAATATCCTCATTGCCCTTCTTTCTTCCACTTACCTTTTCATCCTCATTTTTTTCAGATAATTCAGAGTGAAGTTTATCTCCTTTGCAAAGCATTTTCTGATTTTTTTACCCCTTTTCTTGTCTTGGAATTTTCACCCCCTTTACTCTATCAGAGATTTTTAAAAATATATTTTTATTGATTTCAGAGAGGAAGGGAAAGGGAGAGAGAGAAACATCAATGATGAAAGATAATCATTGATCGGCTGCCTCCTGCACACCCCACATTGGAGATCAAGCCCGCAATCTGGGCATGTGCCCTGACCAGGAATCAAACTGTGACCTCCTGGTTCATAGGTCGATGCTCAACCACTGAGCCACGCTGACCAGGCCTATCAGAGATTTTTGTTGTGCTGTACTATAGTTGTTTACTTGCTTATCCCTCTCACCCTGCACAAACCTAGATTTTTGAGCACCTTGAAATTATGGCTGATCTTTTTTAAACCTCTGTTTAACCATTCAATAGTAGATACTCAATAAGTATATGAAAATAAAACTTAGGTCAGTGAGCTCTTAACATGTGTCTGCATTGGAATCACCTGAAGAAATATTAGAACTATTGAGTCTCATACTTGACCTCAGACTCAATGAATAACTCCAGGGTTAGGTCTCATTTCTGCAGTCCAACATTTGGGAACTGCTGATTAAGATTTCCGCTTGACTAGTTACTATTTCCACTGAAAACATATCCCTTTAGTTATACCTTTACTTTTTGGACATTATTTTTATCATTTGTTTTATTTAAAGCTAAGCTCTTGGTCAGTGATACACCATCCAATGATGTCTTTGTTCTTATGGGGAAAGATACTGTGCTTTATAAAAGCCAATTTGGGATTGAGCTCAAGAGCTATGGAAACAGGTTGCCTGGGTTGATTACTTGTCCTTAGCCATTCATTAGCTATTCAATCTCTGTGTTTCTGTATCTTCACCTGCTAAAATAGGGGCAATAATAATCCTTACCTTATGAAGTGGTTGTGAGGATGAGATGAATGAATGCAAGGGAAATGTTTAGAACTGAACTTGACATGTAGGAAAATCTTAATAAATGTTTGTTATTTCTATTGTAATTACTATTTTAAATTTTTGCTGTAGAAAATTACCTTTGAGAAATATATGTAGCTATAAGGGAGTTATTGCCTAATTGTCAAAATTTAAAAGTTAGGCCGGAAATGAATAACAAGATTCACAACTTGATGCCCAGCCAGCATGGCTCAGTGGTTGAGCTTTGACCTATGAACCAGGAGGTCACAGTTCAATTCCCGGTCATGGCACATACCTGGGTTGCCAGCTCAATTCCCAGTAGAGGTACTGCAGGAGGCAGCTGATCAATGATTCTCTCTCATCATTGATGTTTCTATCTCTCTCTCCCTTCCTCTCTAAAATCAATAAAAATTTATATATTTTTTAAATTCACAATTTGAGACTTTATCCCAGGGCCTATATTATCTTCCCAGTGTTAGTTCTTTTTTCCCCATGATCTCCTGTATCCTGGTGCTTGAAGAGTTTTCTCGCCCTTTTTTTTCTGGCAGGGCTTTAAAAGTATAAACAAATATGGTCTTCAGTTCAACATTCTACAAGAGACTTGGGTGAAGGATGTTTTTTATATCTCTGAGGTTTGAAATTGCGCAATCCTTCAGGTATAATATTTCAGCTGAGAGTGGCCTGTTTTCTGAAAGCCAGCCTTCCATGCAGACAGTAGTATATCAATTTGTCACCAGCTTGGACATCCTGGCAGAAACCTGTGAAAATTACATACCTGTAATTTGGTTTTCTCATTAGAGGGACCTTGACTGTCTGGGTGCTATTGAGTAAGGTCATTGACACTTAACAGAGAGCAGCTGGACTAAAGAATTTGATGCCAAAACTCAGCAGCCCCTGCTCTCCCCTCCGCCTCCACTTCACCCTCTGGCAGGAAATTACACCCAAACCACAGAAAACATTGCAAATGCTTGCATCCAAAGAGTTATAATTAAGTTGATCAGCTTAAATAAAAAGGCTGTGACCTGTTTTTTACTTTGTGTAAATAAGTCAGGTGAAATAATCTACTTCCCTTGTCCCCAAAGTTTTTGTCCAGCTGAAGGCAAGGAAAAAAAAAAACCTGGCCTTCACAGGATTAATTTAGGGTAACCTTGAGGAATGATTTACACATAAAAACTCCCAAAAATATTACTATGAAAATCTGTGAATATTTTTCTCATTAAAAAAAAAATAAAAAGAATTACCTTTCAGAGCCCCCAATCCTGGATAAAGGCAATGAAGATTTCTGACCTGCAAAAGATCGGGACTACATGAAAGATTTGAAAATCACTCTTATAGAAGATAAACTCATTTTGGATCATTCTAAGGAAAATGCATAGACATATATAAAGAGAGAGATGTCAGGTCAACATGATAGTATGATGCAAAATATCATTGTAATAACCACTGGCACCCTATTGCTCTTAGAAGGGAAACAATATTTGCTTAGGGATATACCCTGACAAGTGCTTGAGTAGATGAGCATTGTCGAGAATTAGGTGTGGACAGTGTATTCATCTGTGTGGTGATCTCTTCCTTGACCCCTCAGAATTTTAATAAAATAATTAACCCAGCCCAAAGCTAACTCCTACATGATCTTTCCTGGAAACCAATGGAGGGTCCAAGTACTGTCTCCAGGAAAATGTGGATGGAAGCAAGGATTCACATGTCAGAGCAGAATGTGGATAAACAGATGAATGAGGAAGTAAGTTGTCAGGAATTTGCAAAAATCATGGAGAGGATTCTGGGTTTTCAGAGTTCCTGAGGAGTTGGTTTAAATCCCTGAGGAACAGAGGAGTCTGGCTTTCAGCTTAATTGCATAAGAAAGAACATTCCTACATGTGCTCTCCTAGTTCATAAAGTGACTCCCTTAGGGGTAGTAAGTCCTCCTATCGTTTCCTGCACTCTGGTCCCCTTGTTCAAAGAGTTGTGAGTCCATGGAGGGAGACGAATGAAGAGACTATGACAACTCAAGGGACATAAATATGAAGACGCAGTTCTCACTGCTCAGTGAACACAGAGAAGGTGCTCCAAGCTCAGCCTCAGAGGAAGACAGTACCAGAGAAGGTTTCTCAGAAGAGGCGGCGATGGGGTGGGGCAAAGAGTAAAATCTGAACAAACAATGTTCAAAATATGAGATTAGTGCTTTGAGAGAACAGCAAACTGTTGAGCATGGCTAGCTCATGGGCACTAAAGTAAGAGATTTCTGCTGCCTAAAACAAGTCTAGGAAGGTAGCCAGGGACCACAACATAAAGAACTTCCTATGTCCATTGGTCTAAAGACTTTGGGTTTTATCTTGAAGACATTGTGAAGCCATTGAAAGCTATTAAGCAGGAGAGTGGTATGATTACATTTGGAGATAGACCGAAATATGCCAAGGGTCTCTAGGCAACTATTTATTTTGCATGGTTTAGACATTTACCTGCCCGAACATCCTCCTCCTTGTTCAAGAACTCCTTTATTTAAGACCTATCTGCCCTATGAAATCTTATCTTATAATATCAAGTCCCTCCTTTGATTGCTGTAACATTTGTTTTTTTGCTCCTGATCACTTACTTCCTTGCACATTTTCTTCCAATGTGAGCATTCTTCAAATGTCATTTTGTATGCAAGTCTATAAATCATTCAGAATAGAGATTCACATGCCTACAGGAGACAGACAGATATGGTAAATGACTAAAGCAAGCCAGGTACAAGAGACATTTGTTTGCATAGTAAACGTGTAGTAATACTCTTTACTTTCACAAAGAAGAGGTAGAAGAAAAACAAAAGCACAGGGCAGTGCTAATAGAAATGTGTAATTAATCACAGCATTGGGAAACAATAGGGAGTGGTGAGGTCTCTGTCCAATCAGAAAGCCCATTCACTTTCATAAGAATGGCAGCCATTACTTGGCCCCAAGTGATTGTGAATATACAGAGTTGAAGGTCCAATGAGTAAGATCTCTTAGGGGAAAAAAAAAAAAAACCTGGAAATTCAGATTTTATTTTTAAACAAAACTTTTTTAAATTTTATTTTTTGCCTTGGGTTGGAGAGTCATCTTAACATGCATACATTTTAAAACAGTAACAAGGTCTCAAACTGTTCTGAGCAGACATAGACAAGCACAGAAGGTTGAAAATTTCTATTTAAAAAATGGAAATTGCAGTCAGAAATGGAGAAGTCACACACATATGGTAGGGTGGTAGTTTATTCTGCTCCCTCAAAAGTTAAATCTAAACTTCATTCACATTTTTTTTTTTTTGTTACCATATTCTGATCCTAGGCTTGGTTGTATTGATCAGCACTGACCCTCCCTCCAAAGGTTTGTGGTTCCAATCTCCTATCTGAATGGCTCTGAACAAGGGGAAGGACTTCCTAGAGAAGTTTGTTCCCTAGTCTCCAGAGGATCTCAGCAAAAGCTATTGGGGGACAGTCGAGTCTCTTCTCTTTGAAGGTACTCTTCATAAGGCTAGAACCATGTCATTGTCCCATGCTAATGGCTGGAAGATTAGGCGCGGGGGTGGGGTGGGGGGGGCGGTGTTGATTGAATGTATTTTCCCTTAGATTCCTTTGTTCAAACTGGACTTCCCCACTCAACATTTCTGCTAGAAAGAGGTGAGGTCTCTAGACTTGGGGAAGCCACAGATCTATGAGCATCTAGATTTGTATATGACATAACCTGATATTTAAAAGTTGGCTCAAAACCTTTCTAAACATTGCAGGCCAATATCAGCATATCAGTGGCCCAGATATTTCCCACAGATCCCCAGATTACAACTTCTATCATGCATATTTATATTGCCATGAGGTCTAGAAACTTGCTTAGTAAGTATAATTTGAAAACAAGGTGCTCTTACTCTTGTGAATTTTAGCACCCTTGTCTTCGTCATTCCCTTGGCTCTTACTTTGTGTTGACTTTTATTGCTACTTTATCTTTCATGTTTATTTCTAATCTCCTCAAATAGAGGAGACTTCCTGGATAGTAGAAACCATCACTTAAGTATCTTTCTGCCCCCACCATTAGCATGATAATTTTCTCTTTTAATAACTATAAAAACTAAAATTTATTAATTGCATACTACCAGACATTACAGTAGTGATTTATTCATATTATCTCACTTTCTTCTTAAAGCAATATTACAAAATTATTACAGGTATTTTGGTTTTGATTTACAGATGAAATCCAAAGCTGGGAAGGGTTAAACAACTTGTCCAAACTCATGTAGTTAGTAAGATATGGAGGTGGAACTCAAATCTAGAAAACTGGCCCCAGAAAGTGCTGTTATACTGCTAAAATTGCCTGGTGGTGATTAGAGTGATGTTGATGAAGGTCAGAGAACTTAAAGAAAATATTACTCTAATTCCCTCAAGCTCTATGATTTTTTTTAACCAGGCTAATCTTTGAGCAGTTAATTCATTCAAAACAACTTTTAATGTAATAATGCTCAGTACAAAAGAGAAAGAGAAGTAATCTTTTGGCCTTATGAAGACAATTGTCATGTGGTTATTTAAACCATCCTTACAGAATGGTTTTAAACCTATAGATCCACAAAGGTATGTTCTGATTTCCTTCCTATTTGATTTAAATGTAATAATGTAAATCATATCTTCAAGTACTCTTAAAACACTCATTTAAAAAAAGAAATCTGCACATTCTAATGGAAATCCAACCTACTGGATGTCTCCAGTGTGCTAACTAGTAGTCTCTCTGATTACCCATATAATAAATACATGTCCTATAATTTGAACATAAAGTACATTTATACTAATAAAATATCACTTTTCTCTGCTTTACATATTGGAGTTGTATGTCAGATTTTGTTTGCATAATTCATTCTGCTCTGTGAGAAAGTTGGAAAGCCTCTTCCTTAATACACAGCTTCTTTCTAAGTCAGTCCCTGCTTTTCTGCATAATTACACATGCCTGAACAGTCAGTAGAGGCCGATTAGCATTGTATTATATTTATGAAATCTAAAATGCAATCAATTGTAAAGTGTACTATCATTTTTTGTACACAAAGAATGAAAAACACTTTCAGTGAAATATAGTATGCAATCGATTCAGATATCTTAAATTCTTAAAAAAATTAAGTTCTCAAATCAATAGACTAAGTAATTAAGAACTTGAATTCTGTAATCAGATTACTTGTGTTTGAATTATAGCGCATATTACATACTGTGAGCTTCAGTAACTCACTAAACCTCTATCTCCATCTGCAAAATGGGACTATTATTACAATCTAATTCAGAGGGCTATTGTGAGAATTAAATAAGACAATTAGTGTAAGGCCAGAGGTTTGGGGTCATGATAAAGGTTAATTATTGTCATTATTATGAGGCGTAAGAAAGTCCTTGATCCTATGGCCTGATTGTATAAGCTTAGGGAAGGGGGCAGAGAGGGAAGTTTTGTGTGATAACTAAATAAACGTCTCTAGGAATCTATGCTGCTTCTTCTAACCTCCTTTTCAGAAGCTCTTTACTCTTACTCAGAAGAGTGAACACATCTGATTGAATGGGCTTTTATCCCTAAAAGAAGAGGTTTGCCTGATGATATAAAGCTCTGTTCCGATGCCAATTTAATCTCTTCTGATGGAGAGGTTTTAGAAGCTTTTAGCCCTCCTTGGTGACCTGCACATCATGCAAATAGATTTCTCCTGCCTTTTTGGGTCCTGTAGCCCTAGAGTACTTTGGAAGGATGGGCTAGGTTTTCCTTCTAAAGTTTTGGTCTTGAGTGCAGTGGTGGGAAAGTTTATTTAGATAAATGATGAAAGAATTCATATTTTGGAGCTAACTTTAGCTACAGATTTTTTTTGTTTTGGTCAGTGTGAAAAAACAAAGGTTCTTGGACCCTTTGAATTATGTACACTAATTATGTCATAAGGAATTTTTATATGAATAAATAGGAAAGAGGCAACTCTAAACATCCTCTTTAACTCCAAACATGGCTTTCCAACTCTCTGGTCGTTTCTACCATCTCCAACCAAATTCATGGACTTCTTCAAAAACAAATATATAAGTTAGTGTGGACTAGGGTATCCGGCCATAACAAATAGGACAAAAACCTCATGGCTGTCCTCAGCATCTTGTGGCAAAAGTATCTGGGCTTCTTCTATTGCGTGGCTATACCATCAGATATACTTTCCACCGTTATTTAAGGAGGGAAGAAAAGACTGGGAAGTCACCTGGGATGTTTGAAGGACCAGGCCTTTCAATGGCTTACCTCAATTCTACCCACATTCCCTTGGCTAGAACTCAGTCACAAGCTCCACCCCCAAACCTGTTGCTCCTACAATGGCATCTAAACCTTTTTCTTTATTCCCACCCCCAACGACAATGTTCTTTTTTCAATACTCTTTATTTTTCATCTGCACTAGCAAAGTAGCTCCCTGAGAGGTCTTTCTGCCTCTCATCTCTCTTTCCTCCCATCCCTGAATCAATCTATATCCCTTCTGCCTGGATTAATCTTCACAAAGCTGATCTGATTCCCTTAAATGAAATCAATTTCTTTGAATAACCTGGAGAATAAGGGCTAGGCTCCTTACATGATGCCCAGCTAGTTTCTGTTGCTAGTGTACCTGTCCAAGCTTACCTCCCAGGAGACATCCTCATGTATAACTCTATCCAGCCTAACTGGATTTCTTGTTTTCCTTGAAACTTACTTTTTCTATACATGATTTCAAACTAGTCAATAATGTTTTCTCTTTTGAAGGACTACCTGATATTCAAACCCAACTTGGGTGTGCCCTTTTCTCCGTCAAGACTTTCTTGATTCACCTAGTTGGAATGAAATAATCATCCAATGTGTTCATATAAAGCACATTTTAAAAACTCTCATTTCACACCCATTCCATTCTCTGATACTTAAAGTTAATGATATATGGACTTGTCTTCCTAACTTGACTGCTTGCTCCTAAAAGTCCTATAGTACACACAAAATCACCTTAATGGATTGAATACAGTAGATTCTCAATATATGTTTAGTATATTAACTCATTAAAAAAAAACCAGGGAGGGTTGGGGGGCAGGAGGGAGGGGGGTAAGAGATCAACCGAAGGACTTGTATGCATGCATATAAGCATAACCAATGGACATAAGACACTGGGTGGTAGGGGAGGACAGGGGATTGTCAAGGGTGGGGAAAAAAAGGACACATATGTAATACCCTTTGTAATACTTTAAGCAATAAAACAATTAAAAAAACAAACAAACAAAAAAACCTCTTAGTGGCAGCTAGAATTAAAAGATGCTGCAAAGTTCCAAATGTAAAATATATTTCAATCTATTTTCTTCTATATATGACACAAAAGCCATGAGAGCAGAGGTTGTTGTGATAACTCTGAAATACCATTTATATCAGATAATTTAGAAAAGTATGTTCAAGATGGAAAATGATAAAGGGATTTGTCATTGCTATATGATCTGGTTTGATCCTTTAAAGTCTAAAAGCTCTACTGGCCGGAGACATGTGGGGCTTTATGAAACAAAAGATTTCAATAAACAATAGGCATTGAGAGTTCACCCTGAACCTCCCTTTCCATCAACCTCTGCTTTGCTTAATATATTTTCTCTATTCTGTTTCTTACCAAATGCACCTGGTCATCAGACCTATTGGCTACTCTCGCTCCATTTTTGACTCCATTCTCCCAGACCTGTGACTTTCTCTTTGTGTTCTTAGAAAGATACTTTCTTGGATGGATCTACTGACTGTATTCTTCCTAACTTACTGTTATTTGGATAAAAATTTAATTTTTGGAGCAGAGCGAAGGAAAAAAGGTGTATCAAATTGTATTCCTTGGACTACAACTAGCAGCAACCTCTAATTCAATCTGATATAAATAATATGGGGATTTATGAACTCTCATAGTAAAAGTCCAGAAGTAAGAGGAGCTCTGTATCTCCATTTTTAGCAGTTCTCTTTGCTCAGTTCAATTCTCGTGGCTCAGTACATTTCTGGCTTTTTCTTTGGACCAGTAGGAAAATGAATGCAAAAATTCTAGGCATCATACTAGATACAATAATATTAAGAGAATGTAGAAATTGTTTGTTCTTGTGTCTTCTTTTTGGAGGAAAAAAAACCTTTCATGGAGTTTTTCATAAGACTTTAGTCATGTTTTATTGGCAGATTTCAGTCACATTCTACTTATAAGCCAGTCACGGGCAAGGGTAATGGAATTAGCTAATTGGCTAAGACTAATAATATAGAATAAAATTTCTTTTGAAGGTTCAGCCACAATAATTACTACAAAGAGAAAGGCATGGAGGGAAGAAGATGGGAAGAAGTAAGTAAGGAAAAACAAACTAGAATTCTTATTATTTGTCAAACACGCCTTTTACAAATAATTTCTATATTTCCAAGATCTCCATTGATTCTATAGATTCCAGAGTCTCAGTTGTGTAAATAAACTTGTATGCCCTTTAGCAGAGGGAATAAGATCTCTAGAGATTCATCCTGCATTTGAATACTCTTATCTATAAGGTACCTATGTCACTTCTGTTCTCAAATCATTGACCAGAATTAGTCATATGGACCAACTTAACCATGGCAAGTAAGTGACAGGAAATTCAAACCTATCACATACTTGGAAGGCAGGAAGCTAGAAATATTTCTGACCAAAATTAATGACCATCATAGTCTACCAAATATTCAGCCCTTTCAAACAACCCAAAAATCATAGAGGCTTCTCATAACTGAGGTCTATTTCTCACACCTATAGCATGTCCATCATAAGTTAGCAGTAGGATTTTTCTCTTTGGAGTCACTCATTGACCTTAACTAGTGACCCTAACTGAGCATTATCTCAACATGTGTTTTCATGACCATCATAGCAATAGAAATAGACTGTGGCAAACTATGTGCTTGCTTTTAACACCTCTGTCTGGAAATGATACGTGTCACTTCCACTCACGTTTCATTGGAAGAGGAAGTCATATGGTCATGCCTAATACCAAAAAGATCAGGGGAAGTGCAAATTCTTTTCTGTGCCCAGAAGCCAAAACTGAGCTATTCAGTACACTACACTTATAAATAGACTCTTATTTATTTTATTTCCATTTCCCCAACATGACATCTTGGGTTTTCCCATAACTTCTCTGGTTATTATCAGGTAAGAAATAGTCTCTGTCTTGTGTAATATCAGAACTCCAAGCTTCATTTAGTTTAAAATATCACCACATATTCAGTTGATTCCTTTTCTGGGTTTGGAAGACTTTAGGGGATTTGTTTAGGAAGAATAAGGTATGGCCAGTTTTTTTTCTCTCTGGATATACTGTCATGTCTATCCATTCTTTGAACAAATAGTTATTAAACATATATCTATCAGACACTATTCTAGATGCTGGAGATATAGCCATGAACAAAATAGACAAAGTTTCTTCATGGAGCTTATATTCTAGTATATATTATAAATAAATTAAATGTATGATATGATAATGATAAGTTCTAGAGTAAAGAATAAGTTCTAGAGTAAAAAAAAGAATACAGTGGAAAAGTCAGTAAGAAGTATAAAGAAAGTGCTATTTAGGGTAGAAGTGCCCAGAGAAGGTGACACTTAAGTCGAAATGAAGGTAAAGGGATGGATGAATGGAGGAAGAGTTTCTAGGTCAAAGATGAATAAGTACAAAAGCTCTCAAGTAGGACATGGTTTATTTGAAAAGCAGCAAGGAGGACAGTTTGGTTAGAGTAGAGCAGTAGCAGGGGAGAATAGAAAAATATGAGACCAGAGAGTAAAGAGTGGTCAAGATCATACAGGGCCTCATAGGTCATTATGGGCCACTGGAGGGTTTTGAGCAGAGGAATGACATGATCTTGTGTGGGGTTTATCAAGATCACTTTGCTGCTGTGATTAGAATGTATGTCCCATCAGGAGATCACTACAGATACTCAGGTGAGAGGTGATGGCTTCTTGGACCATAATAGCATGGAAGTTGTGAGTCCTCTTATATTTCAGGCTTCTCAGGGCCAAGCCCAGTGGTGAAGGAGAAGATATTATTAAGAAGTTGAGGAAAGAAAAGTTTTACCCAACAGCAATAGTTGGAATCTCCTAGCAATACCCTCTGGTTGTGGCAGATGCCGACTGTTGATTCTTTTTCTCCTAAGAACACCTTTGTGGATTTTCAGAGGCCTCCCATTGCCTATGATGCCTGATAGAGTCTAGGCCCATCAGTTGGGCCTCTGCTACATGACCTCTCCACCAGCTTCTGGTTTCTACTTGGACCACTTAGCTGCTCTACATGGTTCTCTTAGGCAGAGTACACAGGCCAGCTCCCATTGATGAAGGCTAACTCTCCTTACAGGAGACTTACATATAAATTTTCCTGCCCAACTCAGGAAGTTCTGGCCCTTTCCAATGCTTCTTCGTCTAGTCTGCTATCCAAGGGCAGCAAGCCAACCACAGCCTGTCACTTACACACTGAAATAAAAATGCTTTCTCTGAGTCCTTCAGTCTTTACAGTAGATGTACAGGACTGCAAAGCATTCTCTTAAAGCTTCACTCTTTGAGGTGACAGGGAAGCTTATAGCTTCCCTTCTCTATTGGCAAGAAAAGGGAAAACAGAGTCCACTGGTAATTCCTTGAAAAGAGATTCTCCCTACCAATCTCTCCAAATTTCAGTTTATTCTTTGCTTCATCTTATACAGACTGGAAGAGAGTGATGCATTGATTCTGGAGAAGCAAGCTTCTCACTCTTAGTTAGTCCTGAAGACATAGTCTACCACCTAGCTTTATGGGAAAAGTTGAATTTAACATATCCTTACTAATGCAAGCACAGGACTGGGACTAGAATGAATCATGTGAGTCACCTAGGGCACACAATTTAAGGAGTCTTCACTCTCAGGGACATGCGAAAGAATGTTTTTGTTAAAAATATATTTGAGGAACTTGGAATCACAGAGAGTACTGGGAACATAGGTTTGGAGGTGATGCGGTAAGGAATAAGGCCCCAAATCATGCCACAAGTTCAGTGACAACATCCCAGGTTGCACGGTTGGATAGACACATGCAACTTGGACTGCCCACCATTCTGGAACTAGACAGCAGAGCAGTTCCCCTATAGCCATTGTCCCTGCCATTTCTGGGCATGGATTTAACCACTGCTGCTACCATTGTCACTGAGCAGATCCTGCTTCATTACTTCACTAGCTTCTAAGCCAGAGTCTGGGGCAAGTGATCTGAATAGCACAGTCTAGGTCATGTTTCCAAGATGCACTCTGAGAAAGTGAGTATCGACCACTTTTAACGTCAATACTGAAGGTAAACTTGGATTCATTAGGTGGGTCTGTCCCCAAATAAATGAAGGAAATTTAGATCCTGGGCAGCAAAATACTAATGACAAGTGTCAATCAAACAACCAACTTTGTAAAATAATTGGAAGTTGCAGAAAGTTCTATGAAAGAAACAAAAATGGGAGTTAATAAAGAATGTAAGAGGGGAGATCTACTTGAAGTACAGTGGCCAGTAAGGGGCATAAGCTGAGACCTAACGAAGGAAGGATCTGGCTATAAATCTGGTCACAAGGAGAGGAAAGAACATGCAAAGATCTTTAAGGTGGAAAGGAGCTTGGTGTGTTCCTATAACTAACCAAAGCTGGATCACAAATGAGGGCTGTGAAACATGAGGTTGGAAAGAAGGACAAGAGTCAGATCACTTAGGGCCTCATAGGCCGTGGTTCAAGGTTTATACCTGAGGGAATCATTGTAAGCTTTTCGGTTGGGGAAAAATTATCTATTTTTAATTGTTTAAGAAAATCGCTTTTGCTGTTGTTCGAGAGGGAGTTAGTCTGGGAAAAGTCAGGTCAGAGAAACCAGTTGGGAGGCTGTTGGTGTTTCTAGGGGAGAGAAGAGGGCTCCAAATAAGGCAGTGACAGCAGAACTGGTGAGAAAAATGTATCTATTTGGAGACAGAATCGATGACTTGAACATAGGAATTTTTTAGGGGGGAAGGAATCCTGGATCATTGTTACGTTTCCGGATGGAGTCATGGAATGGACAGTTGTAACTTTTACTAAAATGGACAAGTGGAAACCAGATGTGGTGGTAAAAGTTCAAGAGTTCTCTTTGGGACATATTCAGTTTGCAAAGTCAGGATGTCATCGGATAGGCAAGGCTTCATCTCAAGTTGTTAAAGTACCTCAAGAGTTGCAACAAACCAATTAGCAAGCATTTCCAGTAAAATCAGTATTAAACATTTCATGACACGCAACATCATGCTGCCTTTTATCTTTGTGGGGGCCTTACCTTATTTTTAAAAATAGCCAAATGTTTCAAACATACAGAAAAGTACAGGAATGAAAATTTGCCAGACACCTGTATATCCACCATCCAGCTTTAACAAATGTTAACATTTTACTATATTTGTTTCAGATCTTTTTTAAAATAAATAACACAGTACACAGCTCTACTCCCTCATCCCATTCCCCTCAACCGTATGATGCCATTTATATAAAGTCTAAAACTTTCAAAACAATTCTATGTATTTTTATGGATGGCTGCATATGTAGTAAAATTACAAAAACAAGCACGTGAAGACACACCAACAGCAGAATATATTTTTTGTTTTTCTGATTTACAATCCCCACACATCGGGGGTTCTAAGAAATCACACCTCAGTCATTTTGGAGAGTGGTTTTCCCCCCTCACTTGAAATCTTACAAGAAATCTGCTCTGGCAACCTAGGCACATTGGAGGGAACCTCTAGCTTTCAGGTCATTTGGGTTCATCTTTAAGATGCTCATTGTCTGAATCTGCACAGGCCTCATGAAAGCAGGAGGGCTGAATCTTTGTAGCACCACTTCATTCTGCTAAACATGCCTCTAGAACCTGTATTTCAGTCCACAGTGCCACCAACACTTAAGGTTCAGGCCCAGCACCCACATAACCCCTTCATCAGAGGTACTAGAACCTTGGCACTAATGCCTGGGCACCCAGCAAAAGACCTATTCCACCCCTCAACCTCCCAGTTCCAGGCAACATAATTCTTCCTGAAGTTAGATCTCCGCTCTGTTCCTTCAACATTCCAAACCTCCAGCGTTGGGGAAACAGAGTTCTCAGTTAGTACCTTAACATCCTAAAAGGCTTTTAAAATTTCCCCCATATTAAGGGAACCTGTCATTCAGGACAAGATCTGTCTACCCTCAAAGAAAAACACAAATATCTCTCATCTTCTCCAATGAGCTTATAGCCAAGTCATAAGACTCTATTCATTTTTTTCAGACACATTTTCTTGTCCCAATTCATACAATGTCCCTCTGGTGCTCAGGCCTGCTGACCACACTCCCCCCAAGAGGCCCACCTAAATGTTTCTGGCAGCCGTTTCCAGCAGGTTCTCTGGATTTAAAAAATTTCTAAATTTCTGCCCAAACTGTCTACACCTATATCCTCATGCATTTCCTAATTAAATCAGTTTTCTCCATAACAGAGAAGCAAAAGAACATGGTCCTTTGCACTATTTCACTGATAAAATATATGCATTTTGCAAACAAAAAACATTTTTACTTAATTTATTAAAAATCTGTATTACAAGACTTTGTGAAAGAGATTGGGGACATACTCACTACTTATAGCACTATTTCTCTATCACAATGAGGTCCCAGTTCCACTTAGAAAGAAACTATCAATGTAACCCACTGGTAACTCCCCACAAGTGATAAGTACAAAAATTTGTACTCCCAGTATGGAAATATTTAACTTACCAGGAATCATTTCATTTATTTCAGTATAAGTATTTTAATTCAATTATCAAAGAATTACCTAAATGACTTTCTTCTCCATAACTCTTTAATTAAAGGGAAAATATATTTATTGAGCACATAATTAAGGGTCCCAGAACTAAGTAAACAAGATAGGCAAAACTCCAGTTTTTTATAAACTATTTCTTGTCCTTCTTTATTGTTTTTATGTCCAAAGCTGCTAAATAATAAAAGTAGAATATGTAGCTGCTCTTTGAGTTCACTAAAAGAAATTCATAAATGCGAATATTCCCACATTTTTAAAAGCATCTCAAAAACAACACAAATTCATTTTTGTATCTCTCATGCCTAGAATATGCACAGCACACAATAGGCATGCAATAAATATTTGAGAGTGGAAAATTATCTGTCTAGAATACTTTTAGATACAGCCCTGCCTAAGGGGGAAAAAATAATTCACAATCTCTCTGAATCCTTAGATTGTATTTTTCTCGGCAGCAAGGTGGTATTCCACGCTCCCTTTTTCCCACACTCTCCCAACCCCAAATCCCTAAAAGGCTGAATCCAGGAAGGCAGGACTGGACAAATCAAACGCCTCATTAAGAATGCCTGAAGAAATATGCCTAAAGTTGAAATTATAGCTCTTAGATCAGCACTCAAAACCCTGGAATAAAAGAAAAGAGCGAAGGAGGGGATGGAGGCAAAATTATGTGATTTGACCGTGGTTACTTATCCAGCAAATGTTTCTGAAAGCTACTAACTACTAATTGTGGTAAAGGTTTTTAAGCTGGCAAATGGGGAGTCTCTCTTTCTCTCTCCCTGATGCTCTGTAATTCATGTGCAGTTTGGGGATGGCACTGTGTCTTAAATACAATAATATTTTCGAGAAATTTAAACACTCTAAGTTAACAGGTATGCCAATTTGGAGCCATAAAAGAGATGCAACTCCAGAGATTTCGAATAATTTAATAAGGCGTAACAATTTTTCTAAAGTTCTGTGGTCTTTTTTTTCCTCCCATCGGCATAAAAAGCTCTACCATGTGGCCTAATTCAAGGCTGCAGGCAGGAGAAATTACTGACTTCATTATGCCTGCCTGGTGCTCGCCAGTAAAAGCATGGGGCACCAGGCGTTCTCCTTCTAGGAGGCTCTGTAGAAAGCTTTGCCCTGACAGATCTCCACTGGCTTCTTGTGAAAAGCAACAGAGAGAGGAGGTTATGCTCTATTGTGTGGCAGGCTCAGAGGTCTGTGTCCCCCTCTTTGCCTCAGAAAAGGCCCACAGCGGGGGCCGAGTCACACCCAAGTCATAATGGCCCTTGGGCCACTGAACACCATTCAGGGTTTGCTAAAGAGAGATTGATGTTTATTATTATTGCCATTAGTGGTATTACTGTTATTGTTGTTCTTATCCGTTGCTTATTGGAAATGAGTGTTCTTTGGTCTTTTGAAACATTCCACTGCTTCCCCTGCAGTGTGTAGAATAGCCAGTTGCTTACCTTGCAAGGGAACAAAGAGTAAAAGTGAAACCGTGGCTTTTCCCTGCACTTCCTTTGGTGCAACTGGACTTGGGTTTTTATTTGCTAAGATAGTTAAGAAGGCAGAAAAGAATGGTGTATCAGCTAGTGTGAAGCTGGCTTCTCTGAGAGAATAAACCCCCAAATCTCAGTGGCTTCATGCAAAACAGGTTGATTTTTCACCCATTTAAAGTCTCAGCGTGGTATTACCAACGTGCATTATTCTAAGCACCAACCATGGGGCTCGGGTGGCATTTCATTTTGGGGCCAAGTTCATGTTGGTGGTTGAGTCCATTCCAGGCAGGTGAATGGGGGGAATACCACACGTGGGAGGTCTCTGAGTAGTGTACACGACTGCTCACATTTTATCGGTCATACTTAACTGCAAGGGAGTCTGGGATATACAGTCTTTTTGGAATTGAATTTATTGGGGTTATATTGGTTAATAAAGTTATAAAGGTTTAGAGGGTACAATTCTATAATACATCATCTGTATTATATTGTGTATTCATCATCCCAAGCCATGTCTCTTTCCATCACCATTTGTTCTCCTTTACCCTCTTTTACCTCTGACTACCTCCATTTCCCTGGGAAATGCCTTCTTGTGAGCTGAGAAGGCAGGATTGGAGCATCGGCAATTCTGCTTCAGAGTCTTGTTCATCAAGTATTGGGATATTGTGTCAAAGCACATGGGAGCTCACTTATATGTGGATTCTAAAGACATCAAACTCATAAAAACAGAGTGAAATGGTGGTTGCCAGGCACCGAGGGCTCGGAAAAATGGGGAGATGTTGGTCAAAGACTACAAACTTTTAGTTATAAAATGAGTAAGTTCTGGGAATCTAATGCATAGTGTGACGATTATAGTTAACAACACTTTATTGAATATTTGAAAGTTGCTATGAGAGTAGAGCTTTAATGTTCTCACCATAACAACAATAACAACAAAATAGTAACTATGTGAGGTAAAGGACATGTTTACTCACCGTACTGTGGTAAACACTTTGTGATATATACATGCATCAAGTCATCACTTTCCACACCTTAAGTTTACACGATATTATGTGTCAATTACATCTCAATAAAACTGGTAGGGAGAAAGCACACGTGGGGTTCTAGGTAACCTTCCCTGGAAGGTGACACTTGTGTGGATAGATAGCACAGTGGGAGAAAATCTGACAACTCTTTACAAGTTGGACAGGCCTGTAGTTTTTAGCTCTTATAGTTTCAGGAAAGTCAGTTTGAGCTCTCCTAAAGATAAACTCATCTTAAAGAAGTTTACATTTTTAGGAGTGAATGCCTGGGTTCTTCTTGCTACAATGGGAGGTGAGGAGGCCAATCCTTTAAATACAGATTTTCATCCAATTTCCTCCTTTTTTTATAATCCGACAACTACTCTTCTCTGTCACCATATTGAAGCATCTGAGCTTGTAGTGTTCACCATCTCTCCTCTTTTCTGTATTCCCTTCTGTAAAAACTCTAACCTGGGCCTCTCCCACTCCAACTTATTAATTCCCACACCTGCATATGCTGCTTCCCATCGCCTGAAGTTTTACTAAAATATCTTAACTGATAATGTCTCCCTCCCCTGTTTTTGTTTATGTGGGCTTAGATAATATTATTAATATCTTGAGAAGCTTTTAAACAATAGACATTCCTTAGCTTAACTTTAAGTAAAGTAAATATGGATTGGGACTTAAGTTTCTTTATCGTTTTTATTTAAAAACTAGAGGCCCGGTGCATGAATTTGTGCATCGGTGGGGTCCCTCGGCCTGGCCTGTGGGGATCGGGCTGAAACTGGCAGTCCAACATCCCCCAAGGGGTCCCAGATTGTGAGAGGGCACAGGCCAGGTCAAGGGACCCACCAGTGCACGAATCCATGCACCAGGCCTCTAGTATGCATATAAGATCTTTGGTTAATCTCTTCCCACCCTACCTTCTCCCCCCTTCCCTCTGAGATTCATCAGTTTTTTTCATGTTTCCATGCCTGAGCGTCTGCCCCATAGTGGTCAGTGTGCATCATAGCTACTGGTTGAACAGTCGAACAGTTGCTTAGGCTTTTATATAGATAGATTTTAAATACACAAAAATAGAAAGGATAAAATAAGTCTCCATGTGGCTATCACTGGGACTTAATAATTTTCAAGATTTGAGATATTTTTTCCTTGCTCAAGTATTTTAAAGTGAGCCCAGATATTGTGCCATTTTGTCTCTTTATCATGCACTATATATCACTAAGAATTAAAACATTTTTTATGTAACATTAATACCATAAAATGAACCATATTTCTCTGGAATCATCCAATGTTCAAATCCATAATCTAATTTTCATGTTTTTTTCAAAATGTATTTATAATTGGTGTATTTTTTAAACATGGAAAAAAAACTATTTTTTTACAATGCAAGTACAGCATTGATACCAAATATAATGAGGAATTTCCAATAAAAGAAAATGTGTAGATCAATCTCACTTATGAATATCAACTGACAAAGAATGTTATGCATGTAGCAACCAAAAAAAAACAAAAAACTGAAGTGGCTAGACTAATAATCAGACAAAATAGACTTTAATATAAAAAAGTTATAAATAAGGACACTTTATAATAACAAGATAAACATATTGGTTCCTAAAAACAGAGCCCCAACATGCACAAAGCAAAAGCTGATAGAATCAAAAGTATAAATAGACAATTCAATAAGAATAACTGGAGACTTCAATACCCACTTACAATAATGGGTATTGTTAGGTCGGAGAGAGCCCAGGATCAGATACATGTGATGAGACAATGGACTTCCCCTGGAATTCCTCCCAGATCAACGTGCCAGACACAGATACCAGCTTCTTCTCCCTTAATCCACATACCCTCACACAGATACTGACTTCTTTCTGAATACCCCCACTCATTCCCTGCGGCAGAGAATTCCTCAGCTCATGTCCCCGCCCCTCACCCAACCGCAGTATAAAAAAAGCGCCCCCCTCCCTGTTGGTGTGAATCCACGTGCCCTGTCCTTGGGGTACGTGGGTCTCCCGGGGACGTAGAGATAAACCTTTTCCTTTCCTTTCTTTTCTGATTCACTGGACTCTCTATTTCTTGCGCTGCCTCCTGAGCCACCTAACCTAACAGGTATATTATTCAACTAGATAGAAAATCAACAAGAATATGGAAGACTTGAACAAGTATAAGCCTAACATCTAACAGATATATATAGAATACTCTACCCAATAACAGCAGAATTTATATTCTTCTCAAGTATACATGGCATATTCCCCAGGATAGACCATATTCCAGGCCATAAAACAAATCTCAATAAATTTAAAATGATTGAAATTATACAAGTATGTTCCCCAACCATGATGAAATGAATAACAAAAATGAATTGAATAACAGAAAGAAATTTGGACAAATCACAAGTATGTGGAACTTGAAATACAAAATCCTCTAAAAATGGGTCAGGAAAGAAATCACAAGGGAAATTAAAAAATACTTTGAGATGAATGAAAATTAAGATACAATGTACCAAAACTTACAGAATGCAACTATGCAGTGCATAGAGGGAAATTGATAGCTGAAAATACTATATTAAAAAAGGAGAAAGATTCAAATCATTAAGATAATCTTCTGCTTTAAGCCACTTGGGGGAAAAAAAAGCAAACTAAACCCAAAGCAAACTGAAGAGAGAAAATATTAAAGGTTATAGTGAAATCAAATGAAATAGAGCTAGAAAAACAATAGAGAAAATGAAACAAAAAAATGGTTATTTGAAAAGATCAATAAAACTTTAGCTAAACTGTCTAAGAAAAAAGAGATTAAAAAAAGGAAAATATCTTTTCATTGTTTGTTTTATTATTTCCTTCATCTTTTCTTATTGTGAAGAACAGTGGTGGTAGGCAGAGAGCAAGTAATTGGCATGTGCATATTTGCCAATTGTTTATTTATGTTTTATTTATAAACATAAATCCGGTATCTACAATTCCTCAGCATTGACTGAGGTTTGCTTCTATCAAAAAAAAAATAATAATAATAACTTGCCGTAGCTGGTTTGGCTCAGTGGATAGAGCATTGGCCTGCGAACTGAAGGGCCCCAGGTTCGATTCCGGTCAAGGGCATGTACCTTGGTTGCGGGCACATCCCCAGTGGGGGGAGTGTAGGAGGCGGCTGATCGATGTTTCTCATCGATGTTTCTAACTCTCTATCTCTCGCCCTTCCTCTCTGTAAAAAATCAATAAAATATATTTAAAAAAAATAATAACCCCAAACATGACTAAAACAAGTAATACTCTGCTCAAAAATGCAGTTGAACCAAGTGAGTTGAAATCTCAACGGAAAAGTTTGAGAAATTTTGCTATAGCAATAATTGCCAGTTGAAACGATGATTCATCTAGATCTCATTCCAATCTTTGGAATTTCTTTGTTAAAATTCTCAAGGATTCAGAACTTATTTTCAGTTATTAATTTCATAAAGAGGGAACCCTTTGAAATATAGCTTACACATTTTTGTGCTATAGAGTTAAATGCCTGAGGATTCGTATGGTTATCCATTTTAATGTTACTAAGAAACAGGGGCACAAGACACAGAGAGAATGAAGTATCATGACATGGAACAATTTATAGTGTTTGGGAACCATACATTTATCTATAAGCCATAATGTCAAATTGCAAGCCAGTTAGAGTAAAGAAGGGTGACTTACAACAATTAGTAAACAATACCTATCACGCAGCGAGAAGAAACAGCCCCAACTTCTTCTGATTTTTAAAAATAAACCAGGAAGAAGGAATATTGCATCACAAGGACAATTAATGCAGCAGAACATAAATTGGAGTTTGGTCCATGAACTTGTTGAAGGACCCTCCCTGCAGCTTCCTTTTCTTCAGTCCTAGAATCTGGAGGAAAAACAATGAGAGGATGGACTAGGTGGTCTTTAAGACTGCTTACTGGGCCAGAATCAAATGTATTCTAAAGCTAACGTAAGTTCCATTTCACATAGAGACACACAAAGGAGATAAAAATGTCAATTGTTATCTTTTTCCTAAGACTTTGGTTTTGTTTCAGACCTTCTTTTTGAAAGGGGGGAAAAATCACAGATGAATCACTGCAAATTATGATACCAGTCATGGATCTTATCAAAATTGGCGACTCATCCATTTTCAGCAGTTTTGCTAGTCAACGGAAAAAGGCAATGTTTTTCTCTCCTTCTCCAAAGGCTAAAGGAACGTGATTGCATCTTTTCTCCACTCTATATCAGAAAAAGGCTATGACCATTCTTTATGGTTTGTATACTTTCATGCCTAAATACATATGAAAAACATTGCTCAAATCCATTTTGAAGTGAGTGATTTTGAAAGACTGATGTTCATTTTTGTGAATTTTCTAGCTTTGTAGTAATAATATTTAGTATAATAATTATTATTTATTCTAAATTATTATCATTAATATTTCTTTAATGTCCAGTTTTATTTTGGCTCATGAAAATGACAATGTTATGTATTTGTACCCATCTTTGCTGTATGGCCTTAAGCTTGTCATTTGATCATTTAGCCTTCATTTAACCTCACTTGTAAAACGAGAAAACTAGTAAAATCTACCAGGTATACTTCCTGAGGTTATTCAAGTAAAATAATTTTTAAATGTAAAACCTTCCAAATTGCTGAGCATGATACAACTAATATTTATACTAATTTTTTATTCCCCTACTTGCTCTAAATTATTCTGTTCTCTAATGAGTATTGAAATTCTAAAGATCTTTCAAGGTGGGACTTCACTATTAGTTTTAGAATGTTTGTATACTTTTGGCATTTTGGTTTCTCAGTTCTGCATATAGAGTGAAATTCTTAAAGATGCCAAGCTTGTCTAGCTAATCCTGGACCAGTATTAACACAAAATGTGAAGAGATAGTCCCACTGGATCAGGCAGCGTGCTGCTACCTACAAGGTAGAGCACACCTACATGTCCACGACTGGAGGCGTGTTTACATGTACAATATGGAAACATCCTCATGTAACTAAATTCTCTCCTAGTCACAAGTACTATAACAGTAATGGCAATAAATTAAAGGGAGCAAATTTTCAAAGAGAACCTTTACCCAAATTATATCCAGAACTTAAATTGTTTCATTCAACAGAATGACTATTTTTCAAGGTTCCCTGGGCCTTCACAATGAAGATAGTTTTTGGTTACCAAGTTCACTGCCAGGAAATGCACTGAGAGTAGTGATTGCCATAGATCGATGGGGAGATTACAAGTTGGCAAAGATGGTGGAAGACACTTTAGAGTGCCAGGTCCATGTGCGGTGAGAAAGTTTCTTTTAGCTTTCTCAAAGCAAACCATGATAGTAACTTGGAAATTTAATAAAGTTCCTTGAATATAAGCAGGCTGGGGAATTAGTGGTCTTGAATTACTGGCAATAGTAAGGTTAAATACAGTTTCAGAATGAAAATTAGTTTTATTTTGTCAGGAAGTGAGTGAGCAAAGATGTGCAAAGGCAAGAAAGAAAGAAAGAGAGAGATCTCTGGGGCTGATACCAAAAAAAAAGTGCAACCTAAATTCAGAGATGACAGAGGAGGTAAAGATTTGCAGTGTGGTCACCGCTGTGTTACCTACAGCTGAGAATTCCAGAGACAGAGGCAGAAAGAGACAGAGAGACAGAGAGAGACAATGCAAATGTGATGCATATTGACAGCCATCCACTTTACTCTACCTGAATTCTGAATGAGTCTGATCCTTCCTCCCCCACATCTTTTAATGCCCTCATTAGAAATAGTGGGAAGGGATCAAATCTCCAAAATTCATGATTTCTTCTTTCCTGCAGAAAACTTTATTGCAGTACAGGTTTAATGAGAATCAGTGATTGCAGACTGTGTTTCCTGCATTGTTGAATTTTGGTCCTCAAACAATACAAGCCAACATAACTTTTCTTAACTTTTATTTTCATGTCCACTTTCAAACCAGGACTCACATTTTCCCTCTGGCTTATTAGAGAAAGTCTCAGGAGGAAGGTGTTATATTTTTGCTCCTAGAGTTCAGATATCTTGTCCCACAATTCGGTTTTATAAATCCGTAAAGCTGGAATGATCTAAACGGTCATTTCAGTCACCCATTATGGAGTGCTGGAATAAAAAAACCCAACTCGCCGAAACCGGTTTGGCTCAGTGGATAGAGCATCGGCCTGCGGACTGAAAGGTCCCAGGTTCGATTCCGGTCAAGGGCATGTACCTGGGTTGCCGGCACATCCCCAGTGGGGAGTGTGCAGGAGGCAGCTGATCGATGTTTCTCTCTCATCGATGTTTCTGACTCTCTATCCCTCTCCCTTCCTCTCTGTAAAAAAATCAATAAAATATATTTAAAAACAAAACAAAAACCCAACTCAACACTCTATGCCATTAATGGTGGCATTAGGTAAGTCACTTAACTCTTTAAATTCTGTGAATTTCAGATCCCTCCCTAATCTGCAAGTAGAGGTAAACTTGTAATTTTAATGGTCATTTGGGGAATTAACTGAGATGTTATAATTAAATTTCAGAAAAGACACGAAACTAAATGTCAACTCTCTGTACCCTACCTACTACACATTAACCTATCCATGGGATGAATTATATCAAAAAACCATTGAGTAAAACAAAATTATTCAAGGTGTTGAAAAAAGCACATAAAGATAGAAGTCATGCACATTTGTGAGAAGTTTAAATAAAAGCAAGGACTTGGGAGGTAAACAAGCCTTTTTAGAATCCCAGTTCCACACTGACTTGCTCTGTGAACTTTGATCCTCAATCTCTCTGAGTCCCCATCTCCTTTTCTAAAAAAGAAAGACAGTAATTCATATCCACTGGGATTATTTTGAGCATTAGGTAAGATCATTTATGCATAATGTATTGTTTCATTCATGCAGTAAAATATCTTGCGAACTGCTACTATCCCAGGTGGTGTTCTAGACACTTGGGAATACATTAGTGAACAAAACAGGCAGAAATCTCTGCTTCACAGAAATTTTGGTTGTGGTGGGAGAAGATAGACATCAAATAGTAAAGAGACTAAATAATGTATATGTTATGCTAAAGGTTATAAATGCTATAGAAGAAAGAGGAGTAAAGGGGTTTGAAAGTTTGGCGGGGAGTTTTGTGGCTGAAGAGAGGGAAAAGCATGTTGCAGTATTAAATATGAGGACTGGGGTAGGATTGATTGAGAAGGTGAAATATGAGCAACAACTTGAAGAGTGTCAATAAGTCAATCAAGTGGTAATGTGAGAGGGGAAGCATTCCAGGCAGCAAGAACAGCTGAGGCAAAGGCAGTAACCACAAGGAGGACAATATGGTTGGAAAGAAGTAAGCAATGTGGAGAGTCATAGGGGAAAGGCAAGAGGGGCAATTAGGACCAGATTGTATAGAGCAGTGGTTCTCATCCTTGGCTGCATATTAGAATCACCTGGGAAACTTTTTAAAATCCTGATTTCTGGGCCCCATCCTCTGGAAATTCTGTTTCTTTGTTACTAATGTTGTGGCCCCACCCCATAACAAAGAAACAGAATTTCTGGAGGATGGGGCCCAGAAATCAGGATTTTAAAAAGATTCCCAGGTGATTCTAATGTGCAGCCAAGGTTGAGAACCACTGGTAGAGCCCTTTGGGCTATTGTGAGGACTTTGCCTTTTTCTGTAAAAGAAATGGAAACTTTTTGTAAAGTTTTGAGCAAGGCAGTGACATGAAACAATTGATGCTTTAAAGGGATCCCTTGGGTACTAGGTTAAGATTTCTGGACTGTGGAGACATGGGGTAATGGCAGGACGTCCAGGTAGGAGGCAGCATATAGGAGAGGAATAAAGCAAGTGATCACAATGGGATGGTGAGTTGTGAAACTGTGGGTTACAGATTTCCTGATGAAGTGAATATTATATTAAATATTGGAGATAGAGAGGAATTGAAGATCTCTAGATTTGGGGGCTGGATAACTGGGAGAATAGAATTGCCATCAGCTGACATGGGAAAATTTATAAGTTGAGCAAGTTTTGTGTCAGAGAGGTCAAGAATTCAATTGAGTATAATAAGCTTCAGATGTCTATTAAGCACACGAGTAAAGATATCTAGTAGATAGTTCAACCTATGAATCTAGAAATCACAGAAGAGGTCTGGGTTGGGCATTTCAATCCAGAAGCATCAGCACTTAGAGATATCTAAAACCATGACACCAGATGAGACCAACAGGCAAGTGAATAAAGCTAGAGAGGAGCAGAGAACCAAGGACCAGGAAAATGAACCAGTGACCAGTGATGTAAGAGGAAAGCCAACAGAACACATCTGGAAGCCAAGTCAAGAAAGTGTTGCCTAAAATAAGGGAGGATCAATTATTACAAGTGTTACCAATAGGTCATTCACAATGAAGACTGAGAACTGATCTGGCAACCTGAAGACTATTGCTAACTTTGATAAGAACAGTTTGGTGGAATGGTGGCTGTCGTGGAGAAAGCCTAACGTCTCCAAGTCTAAGAAATAATAAGAGAAAAATTTGAGAAAGTACGAATAGATGCTTTTTCCAAGGAGTTTGCTATGAAGGTAAGAAAACAAAGTGAGAAGTGGATTTAAATAATGTGGAAGAAATCATATGATTAGGTGTTGAGAGCATGAATGTCAAACTCCTGGAACAAGGCTTGTCACTTGATAGCTAGTTTTACTTATGCCTTATGAACCCATTCTTACACTTGGTAATCTTCGATGTTAAAAAATATTTATGTATTGATACTGCCCAGCATATAAGTGCTTGTGAATATGTGACAGGTTGGTCTATGCCTAAAAGGGATGAGGAAGTTCAACTAGAAAGAAGTCACCTCCTGTTTTGTGGGCCTGCTTTTTAGTACATTCCAGACAACCACACTATTTCAAGGAAATATACGAAGGAGAGTTGCCATGTTCCCCCTCTAACCACTTTGGAGCCATTGTACCTGCTCTTAGGAAGGGACACACATTTTCCCTGAAATGCTTCATTCTCTCCTTGATACAACAAAAACACATTTTTCCTGAGAAACAACATCATGGTGATGTTTTTATACTTAGCTTAAGACTTCTCATACTCCTCAAATCTGTTTAATTCACATGACAGTTGAAATACTATGCAAAGGAGAAGAGGAGAAATACTAGAAGAAATGCTAGAACTAGAGGAAAAGAACGTGATTAAGTGAGAAGAAGAGTTATATGTGAGTTCAATACAAGTATGTGATTCAGCTGAATGGGAAGAAATAAGTTAACTCCACTGTAATTACTGAGGTTTATATAGGATTTGATGGGTGTAAAAAGCATCTATTAGCTTTGTCTACCCCATGTCTATTATCCATTTTCTGGTAGTAGCCTCTTGATTTTTCCTTGGAAACTATGGCTCCTCTATTGTCTAGAGGCTTAGTGGAACATTAATCTAGTTGTTGTATTTCTCTCTTGTCAAGGTATAGGCAAAACACACACACACACACACACACACACACACACACACACACACACACACAGCATGGACTAATCAACTCTTCCTCTTGAAGAACTGACACCAGGAGAGGAAATGGTTTCTATCATCTTCTTGCCATAGCAATTCTCTTAAGAGTTGGCCTACTTGGTCCTGCTCCCCAGACTCAGGACTCATCTTCAGTTAGTATGCTCTACTGTGACTGTATTATTGTTCATACAGGTACCAGTGCCATTTAATCTGAATCTATGCTGTATCTGTTACGTGTTCTGAATATAACTTCTAGGTTGCCCTGATGCCTGTTCATTCCAGGTTCAGTCTTCAGTTCTTCCTCTATATCTGCAAGTTATCACATATCTTAAAAATCAATTCCCCTTCCCTCTTTTTTTCCTTTTGAATTAAGTTAAGCACAGTGCTTGCCCTGTATTTATAACTAAAGAATACTTGAAAGAGATTAGATTAGTCTGGAAACCTGATTACTACTGTAGACTTTCAAAATGACTTCTTTTAACACACCTGTTAGTAGGTTGGGATCTGCCCTTGTATGCAACCTCAGGTTCTCTCACTCCTTCTACTCCCTGGCTTGATATAATCTCTCATTATTGGAGAACAGTTGGAATTACTTATGAATCAGGAGCTGTTTCTCCTGCTCACCAAGTCCTCAATGACATGTCAACACATTCATGCTTCAAACTCTGTTCCCTTATTTGTTCTTGGAACTACAATAATTATAAAATAAATAGCACTAAAAACCTAATGTGAACATTGGAGGACTCTTAACATCTTTGGTATTTTCTAGTCAGGCATTGTGGGGGGAGAGATCCTTTGTCTACTAAAAAAATTATTTTTAATATATAAAATGGAAATGAGTTACTCTATCTAGATGCCACTCTCAAGAGCCTTTTGCTCTCGGCTATGAAACCTTCATTTGAAAGCCTTTTCCTTTGAATTCTCTGCCACAGTTTTATGGGATGCTCAATGTAAACAGATGCCTCATATAAATTTTATTTTTATAGGTAGCTAATATACTAATATCCTACAGGGATAATTTAAGCAACCAGGTGTCCAGGTTTAACTAGGCTACAAAGAAAATTTAGCCAAGGACAATGGGACAAACCACCTAAGCTATAAATGTCATGGCTCTTTCATGAGCCACAAGGATTTCAGCAAACTTCAAAATAATGTCACACACAAAGAACAATCTGGATAGGGAAGAGACTCCATTAACTGAGGTGAATCAAATTTATAGATTATGCTGGGGCAATTTAGAAGCAGGAAATCCTTGTATAGATTATTTATATACATAGTTCCGAATTGAAACTTGGAGTAGTAAAATGTCTCATAATGAGATGGCATCAAAACACCAACTCTTCCTACCGGGGTTACTGTATTCTGCAACTATAGGACAGGATCCATGCCATCAGAGAGTATATAATGCAAAAATAGATCAACAGTACCTACCTACTACACACACACACACACACACACACACACACACACACACACACATTATATTTCTAAATGTAATAGAGTTCCTGTTGAGAAGAAATGTTAACCTTTGCAGAAGAAACCACCAGCCAAGTTTTATACCCAGAAATTAACTGGAAGCAGATCTTTGACTTTTCCCTAAATACAAAAGTGATCTTTCTTAGTTACTCAAACATAAGGTTGGAACTCCCTGCTTGCCCTGGTATAACAGATCCTTTTTTAGCTTCCTCCCCAGTGCAACATAGAATACTGAGCTCAGAACTGGAAAGGAGGTGGCATATTAGCATAAAGAGCAAGAAGCTTTCTGGAAGGAAACCATTTCTTCTCAAATAATTAGCTTAGCAACTGAGGTCTACAAAACAAGAGTGATAGAAATGGGAAGTTGGACTGAGGTTTGGAATTAGGTAGCTCGTGAGGTTTCCTGCAGCATCTTTCTGCAATCAGTTGGCTTTAAGTAATATGGGTGGGCCTCATCTAATTAGTTGAAGGGATCAAGAGCAAAACACGGAAGTTTGCCAGAGAAGGAGTACTTCTGCAAGACTGTAACATAGAAATCCTGCCTGAGTTTCTAGCATGCCAGCCTGTGCTATGGATTTCATAACTGCCAGTTTCCACAATCACACCAATCTCTCTCTCTCTCTCTCTCTCTCTCTCTCTCTCTCTCTCTCTCTCTCTCTCTCTCTCTTTCCTAGAGAGCTCAGTTTCAGCACTAGAATATATATACTGTATTTGGTTTGGTTTCTGATACACCTGAGCAGATGAGTGATTGAATGGCTATTTGGGAAAAAATGCAAAATATGTGACTGTGTGTACCGCCAAGTGGGTGAGACAGTCCATTTTGATTACAAACATATACACACTTCACAAATTTAAACATACATTGTTTTGTCAGTATATAGCTTAAACACTCACATGGAGTTACAATGATTTACAAAGTGTTGCACATTTTTTCAATATAAGCATCAGTCCTCCTTTGTAGGTAACATTCCTCATTTCTCTCTTTTTAAGTAGATTTTCTGTAAATTATCTTTCTAGCACTACTTTCTACTCAAAATGAAAGTACCAGAAAGGGGAATCCCAGGCAGGCTCTTCTTGTACAATATATTCAAATAACCCCAAGGCTTGGCAGAATTCCTAATGTTTTTTCAGGTTTCAGAGACAGGTAGGCAGGTGACTAACAAAATCTGGGGCAAGTGAGTCTAGTGCACAAACTGAGAAGTCTAGGATCCAAACAGAAAAGATAGAGGGATCTTCACCCAGAGAAAAGGAAAAGCCAATGATCAAAACTAAAAAGACCAAAAACCTTAAATCAAATCCATTCATTCATTCAAGATTCATTAACCACTTGCTACACACACGACTCTCTGCTTGGTGTCATGAGGTGGGGCTAGTACACACTCTATGCCCTCAAGGATTTTAAAGTATGTATTCTGGTCTCAGTATATACATGAGAAACAAAATATGAGAAGAGTGAGAAATGTGTTGCTTCTAGAACACATCTATAAAGTAAGACAAATATTTTTTTAAAAACCCTGTAA
Organism: Myotis myotis; assembly: GCF_014108235.1. Classification (NCBI taxonomy): domain Eukaryota; kingdom Metazoa; phylum Chordata; class Mammalia; order Chiroptera; family Vespertilionidae; genus Myotis; species Myotis myotis. Next base: position 36,771,023 of record NW_023416317.1, on the reverse strand, counting down.
TACAAGATAGAAACTATGAGGTTTCATCCATGTGGAAGACAGGCGATTGACGAGAGTTCTTATAGAGGTGCAATAATAAAGTGCTCTAGAATCCCAAGATACAACGATGCCTGCAAACAGAAGGTGGATATCACCAAATCAGGGCCGGGTTCAGGTCTTTCGAGGCCCTAATCCTCAAGAAGATTATGGTGGTGCCACATCCTTCCATCACTACCATCTATAATTCAAAACAAAACAGCATTTAAATGTTTTAAAAGCTAAAGAAATTCAGCTAAGTTCTGATTGTTTACCCGTGGTAATCACTCTACTGTTTTTCTTTGAATTAACACATCCTTTTGAAAACAATATCTGGGAGGCGCTCCTGTTTTGCTGGTTCACTAAATTCATTCTTAGTCTACCTCTACCAGGTGCACACAGTTCTATTGGTGCATCATCTATAACTGCCTTCCCCCCACGATGGCAGAGCTGAGTAGTTGTAACAGAGATCAATGGCCTGCAAAGTTCATAATACACACCATTTGGACATATATAGAAAAAGTTTACCATTTCTCCCTCTATAGAGTAATTTGACAAAGGTAGAAAAATGCAAAAATAATAATAAAAAGGGTATGCACTTACCTGGAAAAATAGGCTGACAATCTCATAAGAAGCCTTGCAGAATAGCAGTTAGTTAGGTAGGTAGGTAATTAATTAGTTTACCTTTGTGGACACAACTTCCTGATTCAGTCTACTTCCTGAAACCAGATCACCAAGGCTGGACTGGAAGTTGACAAGTTTATGAAGTTGATGTCTATGCAAAGTGTGTCACATTTACCAGATCATTGACCACCTGACAATCCCATCCCCACTCCACCCCAAAAGGGGCAATCATAGTCGAAATGATGATCAGAAGGTTGCTTGATGAACACAGAATCAGAGGAAGAGGCTGAAGTACATTGTAATGGCAGTGACAGAAAGAACTTAAAGCAGCCATCATATTCAGGGTAGCCACATCAGTGGAGCTAGAAGTCTAGAATTCATGGGCCCCTTCAACAGGGCATGGATAGGCTCTGCTGGTATTTGCTCTATAATCTTCCTTTTACTCTTTTGCTAGCCTCACACCTTATGACACATTCTTTCTTTGGAAATCTGAATCTATTCAATAAGGCCACTGTCAAGTTTTGCAAGCCTAGCCTCTAATCTATTCTATTTCTTTAGATCAAGATTTGTTCTCCTCTATTGCTTTTCTTTTCTTCCTTAATTTTCAAGGGCATCTCTTGTCATCTTCAACTTTAACTCAGAGGAGTTGATGGCTTTTTTTCCTGCTTTTCATTCACACAAGCTCAGAGCAAATTCGGGGATTCTCATTGTCATGCACCTCACCATGTAAGTAATTACTTCCTCAGGAACTCATTTGGTGCCACAAGCATGTGTTCACCTATTCGGGAATGTAGACAAAGAGCTCATTTAGAGGCCCTAAAACTTTATCAAATCCTGATTTATACAGGTAACCACATCAATAAACGCATCAAAATCCTGCTGGGTAGTGACAGTCACTAAATAAAAGCAAGCGTGTCTCCTCACTGACTCTGATTTGGAATGTACAGCTCTCTCTCTAACACCCTCTGGACTGAAGCAGTTCTGTGCTTGTGGCAGAGCTCTCAGCCCCATGGACCACCTCTCTGCTACTGTGTAAGGCATATTGCCCCAGGACTAGTGGGAGTTTTCAGTTCTTTCTTTGTCCATGTGGTTAATGACTCAGTGTACCACTGAACGGATCACTTATCAATGGCCTAATCCAGAGGTCCTCAACCTGTGGATCGAGACCCCTTTGGGGGTCGAACGACCCTTTCACAGGGGTCTCCTAAGACCATTGGAAAACACATATATAATTACATATTGTTTTTGTGATTAATCACTATGCTTTAATTATGTCCAATTTGTAACATTGAAAATACATCCTGCATATCAGATATTTACATTACGATTCATAACAGTAGCAAAATTACAGTTAGGAAGTAGCAACCAAAATAATTTTATGGTTGGGGGTCACCACAACATGAGGACCTGTATTAAAGGGTGGCGGCATTAGAATGGTTGAAAACCACTGGCCTAATCCTTTTGGTTATGTTAACCTCAGGCAGTTTAGGCCAATGGTTGCTCTTTGAAGAAATATTTGCAAGGCAAAAAGGTTCATCCTTTTAATTCTTTTGAAAGATGGGGAGATAGAGAAGCCAAGATAGCGGCATAGGTAAACACCAGAAATTGCTGCCTCCCATCACCACTTCAAAAATACAACTAAAAGACAAAATGGACATCATCCAGAACCACAGGAAGGCTGGCTGAGTGGAAATTCTACAACTAGAAGGGAAGAGAAAAGCACACTGAGACTCAGAGGAGGTGCGGAAGTAAAGTGCAGAGGTACGGAGGGGCACATGGAAAGGGCTGGCAATTGAGGACACGATTGTCTTTTTCAATTGGGAGGGAATCTCAAGCTCCTGACTGCTCTGAACTCCAGTTCTGGGTGAGTCTCTGGGGACCCAGACTCATATGGGGAGAAACTGGACTGTCTGGCATCGGGCAGAACTCGAGGGCAGCTTTCTCTCAGAGGTGCTTGCAGCGATTACCAGGACACTGAGACGCGGGGCCTCTTAGGGTAGGACTGAGGATCAGCCATAGCTGCTTGCTCCGCCCTGTTGATTCCCTGAGACCCCACCCCACCCAAGTTGTGTGCAGAGGCTTTTGCATATGAAAGGCCTGGCCCTTTGCAATCTGAAAATTACCTAACAAACTGCAGCAGGGTAAGAGAGACCCAGAACTTCCAAAAGAAGGCCCAAGGCCCCACAGCAGCTTGCATTGCTTCACAGCTGGGCCTCATCTGGGCACCTCCAAACCCCAAACAAGACGAATCTGCAGATCTCTCCATAGCTCCTGCTGGATAGCCTCAGGCAGAGGCTAAATTAGCACCTCCTTAGAGATCCAAGAGCCAGTGTACCCAGTGGTCAGAGTGGAACCATCCAGATTACAACTCCTCAGATCCATAAGGGACACACTCAGGGGACAGACTCAGTGAGCACCAAAGCCCCACTGAAGCAAGTCTTGCCCCAGAAGGGTGTCTCCAGCACAGAAGTTCTCCCACCATAGACACAGCTGATTTCACAGCCAATTGGCCTGGAGGTCAATTCCTCCCAGTGATACCTACAACAATCAAGGCTTCACTACAACAAGACTGTGCACAAAGCCCACAAAGGGGTGCAACAAGAGTGTCCACCTCAGGTAATTGGGGAGGCTGAGCCACTGGGCCCTATAGGACACCTAGCACAGAAAGCCACTCTATCAACACAGGGGAGCATAAAAAATTCGGAGACAAAGAAAGAGGTCACAAATGACAGAAATGGAGGAAAGAAAACTTCTGGATATAGAGTTCAAAACCATGGTTATAAGGTTTTTCAAGAATTTTCTAGAAACCGCTGATAAATTTAGTGAGACCCTCAAGAAATCTAGTGAGACCCTCGAGGATATGAAAAAGGACCAACTAGAAATTAAGCATACACTGACTGAAATAAAGAATATTGTACAGAGTTCCAGCAGCAGACTAGAGAATTGCAAGAATCAATTCAAAGATTTGAAATACGAAGAAACAAAAAACACCCAACCGGAAAAACAAATAGAAAAAAGAAGCCAAAAATATGAAGGTGGTGTAAGGAGCCTCTGAGACAACTTCAAGCATATCAACATCCGAATTATGGGGGTGCCAGAAGAAGAGAGAGAGCAGGATATTGAAAACCTATTTGAAGAAATAATGACAGAAAACTTCCCCTACCTGGTGAAAGAAATAGACTTACAAGTCCAGGAAGCACAGAGTACCCCAAACAAAAGGAACCCAAAGAGGACCACACCAAGACACATCATAATTAAAATGCCAAGAGCAAAAGACAAAGAGAATCTTAAAAGCAGCAAGAGAAAAACAGTCAGTTACCTACAAGGGAGTACCCGTAAGACTGTCAGCTGATTTCTCAACAGAAACTATGCAGGCCAGAGGGAGTGGCAAGAAATATTCAAAGTGATGAATACCAAGAACCTACAACCAAGATTACTTTACCCAGCAAAGCTATCATTCAGAATTGAAGGTCAGATAAAGAGCTTCACAGATAAGAAAAAGCTAAAAGAGTTCATCACTACCAAACCAGTATTATATGAAATGCTGAAAGGTATCCTTTAAGAAAAGGAAGAAGAAAAAGGTAAAGATACAAATTATGAACAACAAATACACATCTATCAACAAGTGAATCTAAAAATCAAGTGAATAAATAATCTGATGAACAGAATAAACTGGTGAATATAATAGAATCAGGGGCATAGAAAGGGAGTGGACTGACTATTCTCGGGGGGGAAAGGGGTGTGGGTGGTTTTGGAAGAGACTGGACAAAAATTGTACACCTATGGATGAGGACAGTGGGGGGGTAAGGGCAGAGAGTGGGGTGGGAACCAGGTGGAGGGGAGCTATGGATGGAAAAAAGAGGAACAACTGTAATAATCTGAACAATAAAGATTTAATTTTTAAAAAACTATAAAACAAAGAAAGATGGGGAAAAAGAGGAAGAGAAAGCACATTTTAAAAGTTATTGTGTTATGTATTTTCCACATAAAGCATTTATTTTAAACCTTAAAGCCCATACTATTTTACAGGTGAAAGTTTAGGCTCAGATATCTTAAGTAACCTATTCAAGTTCTCCCAGCCAATATGGATGCATCCTAAAATAGAAACTTGAATCTACCTTACTCCACAGTCTGATCTCATTCTATCACACTATATTGCCTTCTTCCAATCCGTGTAGGATTGGTAGCTCTTCAGGCCATGATGCATTATCATGAAAAGCAATTGGTTTAAAACTGATTTTTGTTTTCAGATTTCATAAACTCACTATTGCATCCACAGCCATGTCAAATACTTTCTGGAGCAAGTAGAGATCAATGACATAAACTGACATTTCATTATCTTCCCATAATCCTAACTTCCTAATAGTCACCAAAGAACATCACTTCCAGTCAGCATTCATACCACAGATATTTATTGAGCACCTACTATGGGCCATGTTGAGTTTTTTGTTGTTATTGTTTGTTTTTTAATATATTTTATTGATTTTTTACAGAGAGGAAGGGAGAGGGATAGAGAGTTAGAAACATTGATGAGAGAGAAACACCGGTCAGCTGTCTCCTGCACACTCCCTACTGGGTATGTGCCCACAACCAAGGTAAATGCCCTTGACCGGAATCAAACCTGGAGCCCTTGAGTCCGCAGGCTGAAGCTCTATCCACTGAGCCAAACCAGTTAGGGCAGTGCTGAGCTTTATAAAAGACTTACAGTAGATGGGCCTAATGACCAAATATACTAGCTACACCAAGGCCAAAGAGCCCCATACAGGAATGAACAAACCAGAGTTTTGAAGATTTTGAAGAATAAACATTTTTTTAATCACTGCGATTTTTTTAAATGTGAAGAAATAGCAGCAAAGCCCCAAACGTATGGTTAAAACTCTATTAATTGCACAGCCTTCTATTCAGAGCAGCTGACGCCAAACCTTCCCAACCAATAAATCCTGTTTGGTAGTGAGTGCTCCTCCTTACCAAGTCACACACACTCAACCATTTCCAGGCAAAAGAGTGAAGCTGACCCTGGTATTAACATCAGCACTTGATGATATCTCCTCTGCCCTTCTTGGAAGCTTTCTTTCTGGCTGCTGACATGCTCCATGGGTGTGGCCGCTAGAACACCTACAGCATACCAGAATCTGAAACACTTCAGACACAAAATCGGGAGACTGACTAGGAAGAAATTAGAAAGTTGCGTCTTCTTCTATTTGATGGGAATGGTAACCCTGTCTCAGAAGGGGAATGGAGCATAAAATAAGGTTGGTAATAATGTTCATTCATTTAACAAAAAATATTATCAGACACTTACTGTAAACTATGTACAGTACCAGGCACTGGGGATACAAGAGTAAACAAAACAGACACTGCCCATGCTCTCCTAGGTCTTTATGTGCAGTGGGGCAAAGAGACATTGAATAGTCACAGAGTGAGCTCAGCAATTAGCATTTGTCAAGTTTTCTAAAGAAAGCCATAAAGTGCAGAGTGCCATCGGAGTATATAATAAGCGCTCCCTGAGGTAGCCTGAATGATGCCCCCCTGAAAGATGACCAGGTCCTGATCCCCAGAACCTGGGAAGATGTTGCCTTACATGGCCAAAGGGCCTGTGCAGGTGTGAATAAGTTAAGGATCTTGAGATAAACAGGTTATACTGAATTAACCAGGTGGGTCCAATGGAATCTCAAGGGGACTTAAAAGTGAAAGAGAAAGGCAGAAGCTTATTTGCCAATAGAAGAAGAGGTTGGAGTGATATGCTGTGAGGATGACTCAACTTTCATTACTGTTTTTGAAGATGGGGAGGGCCAGGAGTTAAGAAATATGGGGGGGCTTGTAGAAGGTGAAATAAGACAAGAAAATGCTTCCTATAGCCTCCAAAAAGAAGACTGCTGACACCTTGATTTTAGCCCAGCGAGACCTTTGTCAGACTTTTGAACTACAGAACTATAAGATAATAATTTTCTGTCAGTTATTTTAAGACGCTAAGTTGGTGTAATTTATTACAGCAGCAATAAAAAAAAAAAAAGCAAATACAGTTCTAAACCTAAGGTGGAAGAAAGTTTCTTTGAGGGACTTGTTTGACACTTGTAAGTTGGAGTTAGAATATCAACTCCTGGCCCACTAATTCCTGTCCCTTCTCTCTCATTTCATACCCCACCAATGCCCATGGCTTCCTCTGATGGCTGCTGTGTTTTCCTGGGTTAACTGGTCCAGGAGGTGATATTCCAGACAGGTTCCATGATGCCAGGTAGCTCTGATTAGGACCTTTTGCCACCATGCATACCATGCAAACACACATTCTTTCAACAAGCAAAGGGTGTTCCAAAATTCACGCAAGAAGTAATTTTGATAGAAATCACAGGTTTATAATTAAAAATTGTAAATTTTTTTATTGATTCATAAAGTATATAGTATAGGGTTATGAATAGAATAGGATATCGGGTAAATGGCCTCCATGGCTTTGCTGGCACATACGCACTCTTTTGTTACTGCCTGAGCAGCCGCATTTTCAAAGAAGAATGGTCCGATGATGCCTCCAGCCCAAAATCCGCACCGAACAGTGACACATTGTGGATGCATTTGTTTCTCAACAATCACTCGTGGATTTTCTGAACCCCAAATGTGACAATTTTGTCGATTAACCAAGCCATCAAGATGAAAATGAGCCTCATCGAAATTCAGCCACATTTATGCAAAACGGTCATGGAAAATTTCAACAAAAGAGTGCATATGTGCCAGCAAAGCCGTGGAGGCCATTTACCCGATATGCTATTCCATACATAACCCTATACTGTATACTTTAGGAATCAATAAAAATTTACAATTTTTAATTATAAACCTGTGTTTTCTTTCAAAATTACTTCTTGTGTGAATTTTGGGACACCCTTTACTTATTGAGCACCTATTATATGCCAGGCTCTGTTCTAGGTGCCAGTGTATAGCAACCAGCAAAAGAAAGAGTCAATGTTCTTGTTCATGGAATATAACTGGGGCTCATCTTTATGCAAAAGATCAACTCTATTTGATCGTAATTTTTGAAAAGCAGAACCCACATATATTGATATAATCTTAGGAAGTGCCATAGTCTTGAAAAATGCTGAGAAACAAGGAAAAAGAGCTTGGTCCAACAGAAACCCCATGAAAAAATTCAAATTCTATTCTAGATGGCCAGAAGAATCTATTGACTTGGCTGTCTCCTGTTCCTTGCCACAGTGTTTGAGCAATGTAACTGCGGCCAGAGATAGAGTCACGACTCTGGCTGTAGGAATAGCCAACACTAGACACACAATTGGCCTCTGGATTTAAGAACAGAGTAGATTCCTCCTCCAATCCTATTGGTAAGGCTTCAGAATAAGTTGTATTTTAAATCTTAAAAGTGAAAAACTCATAGATAGTTGAAGAGATAAAAACAAGTGGTGCATCCCCCCCACCACCACCACCAAAAAAAAAAAAAAAAAGCGTTTTTGGCATAAACACTGTTGATGTACTGTACAAACACCTACAAAACTTTGAAAATATTTTGTAGCCAAAAAAAAAAAAATCATTGCCATTTCTAATCATTGGGGGGAAGGGGGGACGGGAGAGGTTGTTTTTATTTTTATTTTCAAATTATTAAAGTAATAATGATCTAGCACAGGCATGTGTTCTACTAAGTAGACCCTTCAAATGCCTACCCAAAATTAAAGAAAGAATCCCACCCATGCCAGAGAAGCCGGGGGAAACCTGAGATCTTGGTGGAGCGTGTCCTGATCAGACCTTTTAAAGCATGTGGCAATCATGCATAATGAAGGAGAATTCTGAAGTAGCTTCAACTGCCTATTGGTTTGAGAAGGTGACCTACCAGTCCCTGGATATTCGGGTGGGAGACATTAATCAAGCATTCCTTTGTCAGTGTTAGTTAAATATAGTTAAATGATCCTATCTGCCTGGGCTGTTTAGACCTGTCAGAAGTAATCTGCCCCTTCTTGAGGATTGCCAAACAGGTTTTCATCCCCAGTGACTCAGTCATCTATTCCCATTTAAATACAAATCTTAAGTCTGTAAGTCCTGTCTCACCCTTAAAAACTCTGCATGTGCTTAATGTGCCAGCCTGTATAAAGTGAGAATCGTTAGGGATTCTTCTCATATCTCTGATTATTACCAAAAAAACAGTGGCCTCCAGAGAGCTGGGGAAAGTAGAAAGTAAATGGAGGACAAACCACTGAGATAGCAAATAGGGATTATCAAGTTTGATATGAAGGGTGAACTTGAATAACTTCTTGTCCTTGTTCACCCAGAGCCTACATTAGGAAAGCAGGCGTTATCCAAGCAACGTGTAAATAATAGATTGAAAACATAGCTTAAAATTTTCTGGTTTGTACCATATGATGAAGATTTAGAATCTGGATGCTAAAGATGGAATTCCCTCTCACATGGACAAGTATTTTAACATTTAGAACAAAGAACTGAGGGCTGTTCCCTTCATTGTCACAGGGCATCTTTTTTTTTTTTTTTTTTTTTTAAGCCACCAAATGGGTTTGACCACATTTCCTCCTCTTTGGTGCCAGAATCTTTGCATAATGGGATTGTGGCAAGAGGCAGCTTCCTGGTTCCAGCAGCCAGAATTGTTACCTTTCCACCCACAACTGGCTTCTGGATATAAGAGCCCTCACAAGGTTCATACCATTTCACCCATAATTTCTCTTCTAGGAATTTCTCCTTGAAAGATGCATGTGCAAAGAGGTTCATCCAGGTTTTGTTTATAATTGAAAGAAAAAGTAAATATAACATAAAAACACATCTACATATTCAACAAAAAGGGGGTGGTTAAATTATGATGCATCCACACAAAAGGAATATTCTGGAGCCACCAATAATTGTTCATATGAAGTTTTAAGAACAAAAGACATTTGTTTTTACTCATTCATACATTTTGGTACTTCTTTCTAATTTTTCTACAAAGATTGCGATTTTTCTTGGTGATCAGGAGTCAGAAAAAATCTGAAGCTGACCGTGAGAGTACTGGTACATGGTACAATGGGCAACACTGAACAAGGCTTCTCTTTTTTAAATCAGGAACATGCAAGACTCAATATTTATTACTAGAGGCCTCGTGCACAAAATTTGTGCATGGGGGGGAAGGGGTCCCCTCAGCCCAGCCTACACCTCTCTAATCCAGGACCCCTTGGGGGATGTCTGACTGCTGATTTAGGCCCTATCCCAGCCTGATCGCCCCTAACTGTCCCCCCCTCCCACTGGTCTGATCACCCTAACTGCCCCCCTGCTGGCCTGGTGACCCTTAACTGCCCCCCCTACCAGCCTGGTCACCCCCAACTGCCCTCCTCTGTCAGCCTGGTTGCCCTAACTGCCCCCCTCCCGCCGGCCTGGTCGCCCCACACAGCCTGCTGTTCAGTCATTTGGTCGTCCCTCACTAACCCCCCTGCTGGCCTGGTCGCCCAATGCAGCCTGCTGTTCGGTCGTTACTGTTACTGTGATGGCGTCCCAGACAATTTGCATATTCCTCTATTATTAGTATAGATTACCCAACCAATTCTTTATCACTCCATCAAATATCTTTTCTATCTGGCTACAGTTAAGAACCACCAACTAGTATTGCCTCTGAGTCTTCTGCCTGTTCACTGTTGGAAAAAAGCTTATTACCAATGTGTGTTATCCTCTTAGGAAAAAAGATCCTCTATAACTATTTTCTTAAACATGTCCTTTATCTCATGGGTTGGCTCGCACTGGAAGAGGCCCTCTCATTAGTGAGAGTTTATACATATAAAGGGAAAATTTGCATTTATATACTCACAAAAGTGTCATTGAGCTGAGAATCTTCTTTCAGTTAAACACACTTTTCTTTTTACTGTAGTGTTTGTCATGTCTTTCTTAATAGATTATAGGTTTGTCATTGAGTTGCTCATATTGCCTAAAACAAGATTTTGAGTTGTGTTTCAATAAATCCTGCCAACTAAGAGTGTATGTCAATGAGTTTCCATATTTTTTTTTGGTGGGGAGGGGGGCTCAAAAGCACTGTTTAAATTCATTGTATGTTACACACCGATATTTTTTTTTTATTAAAGTATTACAAAGGGTATTACATATGTGTCCTTTTTTTCCCCCCGCCCTTGACAGTCCCCTAGCCTCCTCTATCCCCCAGTGTCTTATGTCCATTGGTTATGCTTATATGCATGCATACAAGTCCTTTGGTTGATCTCTTATCCCCCTCCCTCCTGCCCCCCAACCCTCCCTGGCCTTCCCACTGCAGTTTGACAGTCTGTTTGAGGCAGCTCTGCCTCTGTATCTATTATTGTTCAAAAGTTTATACTGGTCTCTATTATCCATGAATGAGTGAGTTCATGTGGTATTTTTCCTTCATTGACTGGCTTATTTCACTTAGCATAATGCTCTCCAGTTCCATCCATGCCGTTGCAAATGGTAAGAGTTCCTTCCTTTTTACAGCAGCATAGTATTCCATCGTGTAGATGTACCACAGTTTGCTAATCCATTCATCTACTGATGGGCACTTAGGCTGTTTCCAGATCTTAGCTATGGTGAATTGTGCTATTTTAAATAAGTCAAAGAGGAGCTTGTCTGATTAAAATGAAGGTGGGGAAGACCCAAAGCTGAGTGACCAAGTCATTTACCATGCAAACTTGGGCCTTCTTTAGAATGAAAGGAGACACCATTAATAATTTCATCAGGGCAGTGTATTTTAAAAATTATTCCTTTCCTGCTTTAGAAAGATCAGAAGTTCGAATTGCCCAGAAGCAACAGAGAAGATGATTGGAAATTGGCTGCATAAAATGAAACTCCAATATGGGTAGTAGTGAAAAGATACGATAACTGAAGTTCAGAGTCAAACACTGTTAGATGAAAATACATTTGCAAAACACAGACAATGAGCTAATTTGGTCAATTTAGAACGTGCTCTAACAAAACAATGTGGGAAAGGTGAACCTCCCCAAAATGAGCAAAGAATAGTTGCATAGGCATCTTATAGAAAGAATTATACAAATGGCAATAATAAATAAAAATACCAAAATATTCTTATCTCTTTCACAATTAAAGGAATGTAAATCAACCACCCTCCCAATTTTTTACCTAACAAGCAAAGGTTAGAGTATAATGATACCTGTATTAGTTAGCCTACAGGGAATCAGTCATTCTTAACATTGATAACAAACATATTCATAGGTGAAAATTTTGTAGTTGGCAATTAGGCAATAGCTATTAAAAAGAAAGCATATATTGTCCTTGAGTTGACAATTACACAGCTGGAAATTACAAAAGCAAACATATACACAAGCAACGCAAACCATAGTCTATCATAGCAGGAAGAAACTTGGAAATAACCCAAAATATCTGTCATTTAGGAAGTGATTGAATAGATTTATGGAACAGGATACCCATATGATAGAAGGCTATTTGCATGTTCTGATACAGAAAAATCTCAATCATATTATTAAGGCAAAACACAAAAGCAGGGTCAGAACATTATATGTAGTATGGCTTTTATTCTGTTTATTGGTAAGAGGCTACTTATAGGTGTTATGTATGCATGGGTTTTTTAAGATCACACCAGAGGCCATGACCAGTGGTTGTCTTTGTTAGAGGGATTGCGTAGAGGAGTGGGGGCAGAGGTGTCTTTTATTCTGTTTTGTGTCTTTCTGCCTTGTTTTAATTTTCTAAATATGTTTATGCACTCCCATTATAAATGTTGAAATTGTCAACAGAGGTTATCTGTGTGGTTGGATTACCATCACAAATACTATAAAAGGTGGAGAAATCTATATGTGGGGAAAACAAATAGGAAGTAAAGTTAAGAGATATTCCAAGCTCACAAAATCACACCACCTCCATTAACTATGAAAGAGTTTAAAAACAGATATCTCTTCCATTGCAAAATATTTAGTGTTTAAGCTGTCCATCCACCCAAATGCTCATTACAATATTGAAATTACAAAGGATGCCATCCCTGACCCTCGAGTAAAAGTGAGTGAAATATCTAGAATGAGTTGTGGTGCAGAGAACATGTATGATGGACGTCAACATACTCAATAAAGAACTCCACCTTCATTCCTGGCTCTTGGGAATGGGAGAGGCCACGCTTCTTTGGAGCCTTCCCTGATATCCTTCTCTTATAGCGTAAGAGCTACAGTTTCACATGAGACCAAAATATCAATGCTTTGATATGCTACACCCTTTAGGAGAGGTACATGGCTGGGGTAGGTTGAAATTAGAACTAGAAATAGAGACCTTCTCCACCTACACAGTGAGAATCTTCTAGAAACCTAAGGAAGAGCAGTGCCCTCCCAGAAGCCATTGTAGACCACCAGCAGACCTATTATATTCTGTTCTCAGTCAGGTCAGGTATCAACTGTGGGAGGGAGGAAAGGAGACATCATAACCCTAAAGGGTAAACACTAAAGGGACTGCACTGCTTTTATATGTCCGGTTCTCTTTCCTCTAGCCCAGTAGATATATGACTTGTCATATAAAGTTTTTGCTATTATTGTGGTTAACTTTTTTAACCTAATGTGTTTGTTTTTGGTTAATCCTCACTGGAGGATATTTGTCCATTGATTTTTAGAGAGAATCGAAGAGAGGGAGGGAGGGGGAGAGAAAGACAGAGAAAGAGAGAGAGAAAGAGAGAGAAACATCGATATGAGAGAGACACAAGGATTGGTTGCCTCACATGCATGGCCCAATTGGGGCTAGAGCTCAAACCTGCAACTCAGGTGCCTGCCTTTGATGATGAATCAAACCGGCAACCCTCCCACAACCCTTAGGTGCACATGCCAATGCTCTAACCACTAAGCCACAGCAGCCAGGGCTCAACCTAACATTTTTTGCACAAGCAAAATACTTGTATTTATAATATCTTTCTACAAAGCCTCATTCTCATCCACTATTTTTTAACTAATAAAAGTTCCTCGGCAGTCTAATAATGTGCCCTATTATTCCACAAAATAAATATTATCTAATAATAGTAATTAGCCATCTACTATTGCCCAGCACCGTGACAGGTGCTTTACAGGAAACCACCCTGCAGAACAGGTAGCATTACACCCACTTCACAGATGAGGAAACTGGGGGTCAGAAGAACTGAACGATTTGCACATGTCCATACAGCTAGTAAGTGGCCAAGTGCCTAGTTACATGCATTAGGGGTAACATAGATTGTCATCGAAGGCAAAGTGAATGAAGATGCATTTTCCATAAGAGTTTGGCTTCTTGCCCAGCTGGCATAGCTCAGTGGTTGAGTGTCTACCTGAGAACCAGAAGGTCATGGTTCGATTCCTGGTCAGGGCACATGCCCGGGTTGCAGGCTCAATTCCCAGTGTGGGGTGTGCAGGAGGCAGCTGATCAATAGTTCTTATCACTGACATTTCTATCTCTCTCTTCTTCCTTCCTCTCTGAAATCAACAATATATATATATATATATATATATATATTTTTTAAAGAGTCTGGCTTCTCTCATCATCACACTTATTTTCTTGTCATCATTGTAAATAAAAGACTGGCTTTTACACGAGTGAATGTAAAAGTCTAAGAAAAGAACTGAAGTGTCTTTTGGCACATAGAGCCTTCTGCGCTGATGAAATGTTTTAGATTTGTACCATCCCATCAGGTAGCCACTAGCCACATGTGGCTACAGTCACTTGATATGTGGCTTCTGTGATTGAAAAACTGAATTTTTAATGGTATCTATTTTCATTCATTTAAATTTAAATAGACACTGGGCCACCATATTGGACACCACAGTTCTGGCCAGAGTCATTCGAGAAACATTTATTGGTAAATGGAATCAAAAGGAGAGGAAGGAGAGGAAGCAATGTTATAAAAATCACGAAATGGTTAGAGCTGGAAAAAACCTTTATGAGACCATCTCATCCAACCCACTCATTTTACACAGATGAGTAAAGTGTGACCCAGAGAGATAAAGCAATTAGCTAAGGTCCCACAGGCTATAAATCCCACCTTTTAACGAATGTTAAACCTAGCCATGGCATTAAAACAACTGCATAGAATCAAGTTCAACTAGGGAATATAATAAATGATTTGGGGGGACTTTTTTGGAAGCCTATATGAGGCAAGGGACAAGTGATAAACAGTTTTAGTCAGAATGCATTCTCCCTGCCTCTTACCAAATCTCTCTATGTTGGTAAGAAATAAGGTCAAAATACCACAAGGCAGGGACATATGGAAAAAGCGAACCTGCCTCCTGTGAGGGAAACACCAAACACCTTGAAATTGCATTTTGTTTTTGTGTTTTTAAATATATTTTTTATTGATTTCAGAGAAGAAGGGAGAGGGAGAGAAAGACAGAAACATCTCAGTGATGAGAGAGACTCATTGATTGGCTGCCTCCTGCATGTCCCATGAGCCTGGGCATGTGCCCTGACCGGGAATCAAACCGTGACCTCCTGGTTCATAGGTCAATGATCAACTGCTGAGCCACACAGGTCAAGCTGAAATTGCATTTTTATGTCCCAATTTTGTTACCAAAAAAAAAAAAAAAAATCTGACTGCAAATTATAAAATTCCCTAAACTATATATAATATCCCTCCTTTCCAACCTATACCCCCAAATGGGGAGAATCCTGTATAACTCCCTCACAGAGGAGCTCTTCTATTTAATTAGGTTAATAGGTTACAGATAGGTTAATTGGGTTAAATTCTGGGCAGAGTGAATGCGCTTTCTAACTGCTGCTACCTGGAGCTGAGACGGATCTTCAGTGTCCCCTGGTCTGTGTCCAGCTCCACGGTGGTGAAATACACACAGGGCTCTGTCATTCCCCTAAATGACAACTCTTTGCAAAGGCATTTTGGAAAAAAAAAAAAAAAAGCAAAATAAACTTTCTGCTTTATAAATTATTTCTTCCAGGTTTCCAGTGAAACAAGTCATTTAAAAAAAATTTTTTTTTGACAAATGAAAGGAGAAAAAATGTCTTTTCAAATCCAGGGCACTTGAAAGTTTCATTTTCCTGTTTTAATTTGCTTCAGCGTTTCAAGGGAATAATAATAGTTTTTTAATGCCAAAGGTGGCTTTCATCACTCAAAGCCCTCTAATTTCCTCCCATATTGCAAGTAACGTGTTAATAGTTCCAAAATGAAATATTACCTAAAACACAGCTAGGTAATTTTCCTCACAGTTCAAAGTTATTTGAAAAAGTAGCATCGCCTTTTACAAATATTTGCTTTGCCACAACGGAAGAAGACGCTGCAAATTGTCTGCAATAGCTTTCCATTCTCTTCTGTTTTGTGCCATCTTTGAATCTTCTTTTGGGAAAAAAAAAGAAATGAATGGGCAAAAGTGAAAACACCTCCCCCTTCTCTTTCATGTTCTAATATTAGATTCCATGGAAGGACCTGAACTTTATCTTTAAAATTAGATAATGCTCATATATGCGTATAATATATATACATATACATATGTATAGAGAGGGAGAGAGAGAAAAGCTTGGTATTTGTGGTCTCATTAAAGAATACACACACCAAAGAAAGGATGTGCACAGAGGCCATAGAGAATTTAAAAGATTTATTTATGATGTATTACTGTAATTTTTAATTTAGACATGCAAATTTTTTAATTTGCACCGACTGCTTTGCCTTAATGGTTTTGATTAATACTTGGAGGTAGTGTTTGTGAAAGAGATTTATACTGTGATTCATCTGCAAAATAATCAAATCATTACCAGCTAATGACAAAGCTGTGAAAAATGATATAGATATTGTGTAACTTCCAGCTATGGCTGAGCACGTGGAGGTACCCAATCCTTCCAGCAAATGTGGACTTGTGTTAATAACTGCTGGGAAGTTCGCTCTAGGTCCACTCTAATTTGGCAACAAAAACCATTGATCTTAATAAAGCTGTCTGATAAAAGGAGCGGTGATTAACATCCCGAACCCTCTACTCTGCAACTCATGCCAAGGTCTTTTTTTTTTTTTTCCAGGAATGAAATTCCACCGCACTTCCTGCTTATCGCTCCATCTCACCTCGGCCCTCTGTGGGTCTCCAGATAAGTGCTGTAGATAGTCCGGGGGCTCGAGGGTGGGGGACAGTGCTGGTGGCTGCAGGTGGCAATGGTCCAAGGAGAACAGCACGGCACAATGAACTCTCAGAGTCTGAACCCCTTCCAGGGCTAAGGCCTGTTCCTTCCAGAATTCAGAGGCACCTCCCACCTCTGATGAGTTCTTCCCGCTTGGATCCCGCCATTCAGGACTGACTCTGGCTCCCTTGCTAATCCTGAGAGGCAGGAAAGGTAGAGGAGAAAGCTCCGGGGAGAGCATGTCCAGAGTCAGCAGAACAAGCTCTCGGATGGAATCAGGAAACAGAAGAGGGCAGGACGCAGAAACCCACAGATAATCCCAAGATCGCGCTGCCGCCGCCGCTCCTTGGGATAAGTTGCTCCAGCACCTCCTCCATCCAAGTGGTGACCTAGAGCCAAATGGCAAATTTGGATTTGGCCTTCTCTCTGGCTGCCCCGCTTCCAACCAAATAATAAAAATCATTTTTAAAATAATAAAAATGAATTAATTGTAGGTCTTACTGCAGTAAGACATTCCACGCCCATTTTTTCATCATTTCTCACCACAAACCTGTGAAGTAGGTATTAGCTCCAGTTTACACGTAAGTACAGATAAGTAAGTAGCTCTCCCAGAGAAAAGCTAGCACGTGATGGAGCTAAGACTTATTTCTGGATTATTCTAGCACCACAAACCCATCCATCAAATCCATGCCCTATTGGAAAAAAAAAAAATACCCCAAATGAGGGCAATCAGCAGAGAGATGGAACGAGACAGAAGAGGTAAAAAAAACTTTTTTAATAAAAAAAAAATATAAAAAGCTTGGACCAGCCAGTTAACACTGAAGCAACCATATCTTAATTCATCAAGAAGCTCGGCTCCTCTTTTTATTTCGGGCCTCACAAAGGAAAAGCCCAGTGAGTTGATCGTCATTAATATTTCATCGAAAACCAATCCATATTTTCTGTGACGGTGACGTGGACACTCCACTTCATCAGGAAGCCATTTTACAAAATTAGAAAAAAGCAAGGCGCCCTTCTGAAAAGCACACGCCGAGTCTATTTGTCATTATTATTTATTACTTCTTGGGCACCAACTGGGTCCCCACTGCAGAGAGGGAGCTGTAAAAGCCTCTCGCAGAGGCAGACGGTCCCTGTTCACTGGGTTTGCAATCCAGTTCCGATTGCGTGGCCACAATGGGCCCTGTGTCTGTAATTACTGGGAAGGGTGACTGCCGTGGAGCCACAAAAGGAAGATCAGAACTTTCTATCACTTTCCTAGACAGAAAGACAAATGAGAAGGGAAGCAATCAGTGTAATTAATTTCAACCAGAGCTGGCAGAGGAAAACTTTCAGCGGTGGCACCATACACAGCATTTCTCAGGAGAGCTCCTCGCCTACCAGAGCCAGACCCACCGATTCACAGATATGAGCCGGGCTACCATTTCACAAAGAGCCAGGAGAGGAATAGAAATGGACCAGGCTTTCATAGCATTGTTTTGGTTCAGGGTATCTGTCGGAGAAATGAGCATGTGACTTAATGGTGTATGAAAAGCAGAAGGAGGGAAGCCATAGTTAAGCGTTCAAAGTAAAGTTCAAATTCAAGTCATTCAGAGTGAGACCACAGAATAAGCCTTTGGACACAGGCGCATCTTGTGCAATTCAACCCAAGATATAGCAACAAGTAATGAGGCTGAAGTGCTGAAGGAAAGGGAAATAAATTCACTCTCAGAGGTAAACTTGCATTCAAGTTGTCATGACTTAGCTGAATAATTCCCTCTAATGCTTAGACAAATAATGCTGCTAAATTCTTGGGAATGAAATCACTTCTCCACCCCTCTGCTGTCGGGAGCTTCTGAAGACTGGACAGAGCTAGCTGTAGGGAAAATTAAATTCAAAATGTACTCATCAGGATCATTTCAGAGGAGGGATATGCTCTCTGTCTGTCTATATGTGAGAGGGGAAAAAAAGCTAATCTTGACTCTAAATAATCTCTGATAATTTAGAGAAAGGCCAGAGCTCACATTATTGAGTACAGGTTTTAGTAGCTATGCTTCTGCCATCAACTGATCACACATATTCCGGAATCCCATCCCTGACCAGTTCCCTCAGCCTCCCTCCTCCAACAGTTAGAGCCTTGGTCTTGGCAAGGAACATCATCTGTCTTTTTTCTACTTCTGCCAACTCTTAGGCAACATTATGCAACTCTTCACATTTATCTAAAGTCATGCAAAAGAACTTTCTGAGATAATGGGAATGTGTATATCTGTACTGTCCAATATGGTAACCAATATGGTAACCATAAGCCACATGTGGCTAGCACTGAGAAAATAACATTTTAATTTTATTTAATTCTAATCAATTTAAATTTAATAGCCAAGTATGCTTAATGACTGCCATACTGAAACAGTGACATTCTATAGAGAGCAATGTAGGTTTTACTAAGGATGTGCCATCATAGAGGGAGTAGTATCCATTCCACATGCCACAAAACTCTCTTCCCCAGACTCTCTTGCAGCTAGAGATGGCCATGTTACAAAATTTTGGCCAATAAGAGGAGAGCTGAGGGTTATTGGACAAGTTCTTTTTCTTTCCTATATAGAATTCAATTTTCTATTTTCTCCTTTTTCTTTTCTTCTGCCTGGGGTATGTACATGATACCTGCACACATAGCAACCATCTTAAGTACAAATGCCACTCATCAATGTTGGCAGAGCAGAAAGTTGGAAAGGGGCTAGGACTTTGAAATCTTCCTTGAGCTATTGTACTAGTTCTGGACCACCAGTGGATTTATGCAGCAAGGGACAAATAAAGCCCTTATTCATTTAAATTACTCTTCGCCTGTTTTTCTATGCTTGGAGCCAAACGCACTAATCTTAATGCATATAACTAGATCCCATTATAAAGGTTTAGCACATAATGAATATCTTGCTGTCTACAGAACTGGTGTAAAGTCCAATTTTAATAGCAGTGCTTATCCACGGCACCTACCCATCCTCAGTCTTCTCCTTGGGGCCAGCCCAGGGTAGCATGGTGAGTAGTAAGTAGATTTTATCAAATTGCCCACTTCCTCCCTCTGTGTCCTGTTTCTCCATGTCCCTGTCCATATCTAGCTTTTTGTATATTTCTTCTCTCCCCTCAGCAGTACGTCTGATATTATTCACTGCTCTTGTGATACCTCCTTAAAACTGGGGGATGGAGGAAGGTTGAGCTTTGTCATAGACTAAAAGGATTTTAGTCACAAGAAAAAGAGATAAAGGTATTTTGCTATTATAAGTGTGTTCTCTTCCATTAAAATATTTGTGATAAGTAATTTTCTACCATGTGCACAGAAAAAGGCTTCCCTGGTCTCACTTCTGAGATCTTGTTCACACTTCTTTTTTCTTTCCAAAGAGTCTTCATTGGGCACCTAACTAAGTCACTTGGCATTTACATGTATACTAGTATCGCTACTTTTAATCCTCAGAACAACCCAAAGAAGAGAACCTTGGGAAGACACTTGGGAGTTTCAAATCTTCACTAAATTTGTTGAAAAGTCTTCCTCTTGTGTGTGTATGACAACGGAATCTATTCCATTTTACAGATGTGGGAAATGAGGCTCAGAGAGCAGAAGTGCTTTGTCATAATAAATGACAAAGGTGGGACCTCTGGTTGCAAGTCAGGGCTTTTGTCCGTGGAAACAACAGGACACTTAGGATTGGTTTATTCTTCCATGTCATCCTGTCTGATGCCAGCCACTAAAGACAACGAATGGGTCAGTTTTCCTCAGAGGAGGGATTCGGCTGGAGGAAAGAGGGGAAAAGGGAACACTAGAGAGAGGTCCCTACAGGTGAGAAATGGCAAGAAGCCCCATTCTCTGCCCCTGCCAGGATAGAATTCCTGACAGAAAGACACTTAGCCTCTGCATCCCGCAAAATGTCACAGGTGTTACTAAGCTTCCTACCTCACAGGGAAGTTGTGAGGATTAATTCTTGTTGAAGAGCAGTTTGTGATCTGGTGATGAAAGATGCTCTGCTCTGTGTTCTTTGGTCCCCCCTCCTTGTTACTCCTCCCACAGACATGACTCATGCAAAGTAGATGGGGCAAGAAGTAGGGTGGAGAGAACAGTGAAGACAGACAGCTGGGAATGAGTTGAAAACAGAATAGAATAAGACAAGAAGGGCAGGGTCGCTGGTTCCATAATTCATACACCGTGACCAGGAACCACTGGAAGATGTTTAACGATCCCACCCCTTCCCCCAGATACTCAAAACTGTAACAGGGGTTTCCTTCACCATCCCATCCCAAAGAGGAAAGTCAAGTGTTAACTTTGAAAGTAATTTTCAGGGACTGAGTTAAGGTAAAGTCCTGCCTTCTGCTTTGTCCCATCCTCTGCCCCTTGGTACATCTTTCCCCACAAAGATGAAGAAGAACAGGTCTCTCAGTCCTTGGTCATTTGGACATTTGAGCTTGGATGTGTCCCAATAGGAAATACTTCTTACAAAGGCTTCCAGAAAGTTGCAGGCATCTACATTTTTTCCTTTCTTTTCTTTGTTTACTGTGGTGTCTGATTTCCCCTTTTTCTCTTTCTAATTTAAAGGGATGGATGTGAAAACATAAGGCAAACCCTTTTCAGGGTCAACTCAGCATTAGAGCATCTTAAAGTCAGGGCTAAGGAAGGAATTCCAGGGAGAAACTAGCAAGAGAGAGACCCTGAGGGACAAACATGGCCTTTGAGGGCTTTTCAAATCTACACACTCTATTAATAGCCCGTCAATAAATTTTTACAAAATTCCTCCTCTTGTGTGCAGGCCAACTGCATCTCTATCCCCAACAGAGAACTGATACCCTGCAGTCATAGATGGTGAAACAGATATCTACCCTTTCAGAGACTGGCGAAATGTGAAAAGGATGCAGGAAAGAAAGGGTTTATTTCCTCTGACCCCAATATGACAAATTTCATCTCCAAGACCTAAAGGGGACTAGATTCATTTGTACTGTGGCCTTTCAACCCATTTGAGCAAGATAAATACACAGCTAATCACTCAACAAACACTCACCAAAGATCTTCTCTGTGCGGGCATACATGAGATGCTCAATAAACACCCATGAATTGAGGAACTGAGGGTCAGAGGAGAAGCATCTGGTTCTTTGGATTAAGATGTGTATGGCCAATTTGTGGGGAGAACACAATGAATTCATAGGCTAAAGCTTTAAGGAAGAAAGAACAGGAAATCCAAAGCAGAGACTCTTTCTCATTTGGATGAGGAGGGTACAAGCCAGGCTGTCTTCAGGAGCCCTGCTCACTGTTGCTCAATCTGTGCACTGCACAGAAAGACTGGCCAAGCATGAGTGAGTACTCGCTCAGCTTGCCAAACTGAGAGCCAGTGGGCCACAGCGTCCGGATGTGAGGCCTTCTACTAATTTACACAAAGACAGTGTGTTTTGGTGTGGCCTTGATTTCCTAGCTCAAAAAAAAAGTCCCTGTTTTAGTTTTACTCTTCATGTACAGTCATGATGATCATGCGTGGCCCAGAAGAAAAGAGAATCAATGCAATCCAGCTCTCAGTCGGTGGATTAAATAAAACGTATCATTGATTTCTGAGCACGAAACTATCCAGAGAGGTTGCCGGCATCTATTTAATAGAGCCGCCAAAAAACATTTAATTTTTTCATCTAAAACACACCCGGAAAACGGAACAAATTTCATCAAAATGTTTAAGTGCCAGAAATGATTCCACTCTAATAAAACATTAAGGCCTTGCGTTGTCTTTATTGTGTGTGTGGCAGACCTCCGGTAACGACACGGTTGAAACCTTATTTTTAATTCTTTTGCACAAAATGGCCCATTTGAGTTCCGCTGGGAAACCTTTTGGAAGGGCCTCTTTGTAAATAAAGCAACCACTTTCTTAAAATAAAGTGGGCCAGGAGCGGGGCTCCTCCCGGGTCTGAGAGGGATCTTCGCTGATCAAATGCTGAGGAGGCCTGAACAGTCAGCTGTTGTAACAGAATCTGTTGGTGTCTGCCGGCGCGTTGAGTGACAAGCAGTGTGTAATCAAAGACACGCACAGAAACACATCAGACGGCAAGAACACAGAAATAAGCAGCGGAATGGGAGTATTTTGGAACCTAAATGGACGTTGGCACAAAACACTTTGAAACTGACATTTTGCAGAGCCTGATCATTTTTACTTGTTACAGTTGGAATCTAGAAAAGAAAGAGTAAGGAAGCAGGGAGGTGAGGAGAAAGGTTAATTTTTATGCAGCCCATCCTATGCTCTCGGCGCAAAGGGCTTTGCATACATTGAGGGATCAAATCCTCATATTCACAATATGATGTTTGGTGTATTGTCCCTATTTACAGATGGGAAAACCAATTTTTTAAAATATGTTTTTATTGACTTCAGAGAGGAAGGGAGAAGGAGAGAGAGATAGAAACATCAGTGGTGAGAATCATTGATCAGCTGCCTCCTTCAGGCCCCCTACTGGGAATTGAGCCCGCAACCCAGGTATATTCCCTGACCGGAAATTGAACTGTGACCTCCTGGCCCATAGATCTATACTCAACCACTGAGCCACACCAGCCGGGCAAAAACCAAATCTTAACCCTATCAGACCGCTGTACCGATTTTTCGGTAATTTCCACACAAAGGTGGAATATTGGCGCTAGATGAAAGGAAGATGAAAGGTAGACCTATTTTCTACACTGTCTCCAAGTTCCATCTTATCCTAACCACTTGTTTGCATGTAACTAACATTTTTCTATATCATGTTGGTTTTTTCTCTTTATTGTTCAGGAGCCCAGGTATAGGGGACAGTTAGGTTCAGGGCCTCAGGTCTGGTAGGATTAAGAGGTAAAATTTCCAGCCCAAGGCTTCACTGATAAGAAATGATGGAGCCAGAACTGAAATCCAAGTCTGCTAGTCTCTAAAGGTCACCCTCCCACTTCCTCCGTTCCCATGCTGCTGTGGTGGAAATCAGGGGAGAACAATTCCTTCCACTTCCATCCCACATGCTCTCCTCATCCAGTGGTTTCTAATTGTGTTGGAGGGGCTGCTCCTCAGCAAGTGCCCTCCGCCTCGTCTGCCTGTGTTCAAGAGGGAGAATACAACTTATTCAAAAAATAAACCCCTGTGAAAAGCGAGGCTGGGCTTAACTGGACAGTGAGCCAATGGCTCATTGTTCTACTCAAGTTTTGTGGACGGTAGGGCCAGCATACTGGATATGAAGTTCAAGGGCATCACCAGCCTCCCAGGTACCTGCCCCGGTAGCAGTCTCAACAGCATCTTATCTCTGTTCACATTAGATGAGAGACTGAGATGAGCTCCTAGCACATGTAACACCTGAAGTCCCCCAATGTATTCATCAGTAACGGACAGGCAGGTTCCCCGCTCTGAGCAAGGGAGATTTACAAGAAAGCAAGATATGTTCTCTGAGGGGAGCAAACCCACTTGATGTAAACCTGAAAGATCAGTTAGAGTTCCCAGAATTCACCCCCAGAGTGTGCCCCTGAAGTCACCGAGTGAAGGACTGTGAGAAAGAGTGTAGATGGACTCAAAACAAAACAAGACTCACCTGATTTCAAGTTTCATTATGAACCTCGGGTTTTTTAGAGCTGGTGACATCACACTGCTTTGAAACTTTGGGAAGGGGTGGGGGGGAGGGGAGGTGGCTGGCATCTACGCTTCCTGTACACTTGAACTTGGCATATCTTGCAGGCCTCCCCACTGACATCACACAAAGCTCAGACCTCATTAGCTTCAGAGGCCACCCTGCCCTTCTCCTTTCAGAGGTGGTTAGACCTGGAGGGGTTTCTGTTATTTCCTAAGGGCAGCTGCAGATACCACATGGCAGCATAATCCTTGTCCGCAAATGTCAGCAGTTGAAAGCTGTCAGCCATCAGAAGGAAGCTCTGAGACCCGTCCGAGCCTCTATCTCCAAAACACAATTTGAACTCAGGGCACACAAGATCTTAGCTGCTCAAAGTACAGTCCATGGAGGATCAGAAGAGCTTGCAAGAAAAGGCAGAATCCCGAGTTCCATCCCAGCCCTGGTAGATCGGAATCTGCATTTTTTACAAGATCCCCAGATGACTTGCATGCACATAAAAGTACCAAAATAGACCAGTGCTTTTCTAAGTGTCTCTCCATCAGCATCACCGGCAACATCAGCATCACCAGCAACGTGCTATAAATGCAGAATCTCAGGCTTACTGAATCCGAATTTCCATCATAATGAATCCCCGTGTGATCTGCACTCCCATTAAAGTTGGGGAAGCACTGTTTTAGGGTCCGGGAAACCTGGGGTTTAGTCTTGGCACCACCATGTACAAGGTGTGTGATTTTAGGCAAAGTACATAACTCTTGGAGTTTCAGTAAAATAAAGCTAATAGATCCCTTGCTCAGGAAATTTGAAGGGATTACATTAGGTCATGGTGGTAAAGCTCTTACCACAAGGCTAATGTCTAGCAAGCACTTCATAAATAATTGTTTTAGCTTTCACTGTTTGTTCCTTTTCCTCCTGTCTGTCATGCTCTACCCTAGAGATATTTCCATGAGGCTTTCCTGGGTCCCTTCCAGCTCAACATGCTCTGATTTGACAATTAGTTTATTTTTCTTGAAACTGCTGAGGAGCCACTAACCCAAACCCTGTAACTATAGGGATTAAGAATTAGTTCCTCATCTATGTCCAACCTTCTTTTCTGGCTGAGTTTGGTCTTGTCCCCAATAACGAATGGAAGCAGCGGGAGGACCGAGACAGCAGTATGTCTCTTAAGCACTTCCCATGTCCAAGTTCAGATACAACACAAGAGGAGAGAAAGCAGCCAGGCCCTGCCTTCATGGAGCGTGCTTATTTAACCAGGGGGATCAACAAATAACAATAGAATTGCAGCTGAAAGTGTAATAAGTCTGTGTAGTATTGTGAGTAAGGGCCACGAGAGCAGGACTAAAAGGATAATAAAATTCAGATGGTAAAGACGGTGGTCAGGGGTTGAAGCTGGAGAGATGGTATCTTAAAGAGAAAGTCATGCAAGCTGAGACTTGAAAAGGAAGACTAGGAGTTAACCAGGAGAAAGAGAACCCCGGGAATAAGCAACTGCCCATGCAATAGACCTGAGGCAAGAAGTGCTCTGAAAAGTCAAGAACCAAAAAAACAGTAGGTGTGACTGGACCTCAGTAAAGGGGCCAGTTCCTAGACAGGCTGAGGAGGTGGGTGGAGCCAGATCTGGACTCCCAGGCAATTGGTTGTTCTATAATTTAGGGAGAACAAGGCAAAGACACCACCTCAGTAAGCTCATGGACACAGGTAGCTAAAGCAAATCTCACTAGTAACGGCATCCATGCCTGAGCTCCTGGTACCTGGGAGGGGCTCCATAACATGTGTGATGAAACACAAATGAATGAATGGATGAGACATGCCATGCAGAAGTGAAAAGTATAACCCAGGACAAGTAAGTTGGAAAAGAATGCAGGGTATCGATCCTCCAAATGCCCCTTCTCTCTCCTTCATTTTATTTTTCATTTTCTGCTGGATTTTCTTTCCCACATACAAATTTGCTATAATATTCATGTCTTTAAAAATAACCTTATGTGACCTCCACATTCCTCTCCAGTTGCTGCCCATTTCTCCAGTACTCTTTACTGAAGATTGACTTGTCAATTCTTATTATCTCCACTTCTTCTTCTCTGCTCATTTTCTCTATTAAAAATAAAACACATAATATTGATACAGTAAAGAATATATATAATGTATACGTATATCATAAAGCTTAATGATAAATGTGGACACCCCATGAATATTCCACCCAACTCAACTGTTAGAACCTGCAAAGTGGTATGTATTTTATTCTTTTTCAAAAATATATTTTATTGATTTCAGAGAGGAAGGGAGAGGAAGAGATAGACACATCAATAATGAGAGAAAATCATTGGTCAGCTGCCTCCTATATGGCCCCCACTAGGGATCAAGCCTGCAACCCAGACATGTGCCCTTGACTGGAATCGAACCCAGGACCCTTCAGTCTGCAGACTGACACTCTATCCCAGCCGTGGGCAAACTACAGCCCGCGGGCCGGATTCGGCCCGTTTGAAATGAATAAAACTATTGAAAAAAAAGATCATACCCTTTTATGTAATGATGTTTCCTTTGAATTTATATTAGTTCACACAAACACTCCATCCATGCTTTTGTTCCGGCCCTCCAGTCCAGTTTAAGAACCCATTGTGGCCCTCGAGTCAAAAAGTTTGCCCACCCTTGCGTCTATCCTCTGAGCCAAACCAGCTAAGGTTATTATTCTTCATTCCAACCTGCCTCCCTATGTAATGGTAACCCTGAATTTTATGTATATCATTCCCTTTCTTTGGTACATAGTTTTGTCACAAATACTTATAACCCTAAACAGCATATATTTAATTTTACCTGAATTTTTTTTTACTTTATAAAAATGGAAAACCAATCACACAAAACCAATTCCAAATAAAATTGGAATGTAAAAATATTTACATTTCTAGAAGAAAACATAGACCAATAATTTTATGACTCTCAGTTAACAAATGATGTTTTAAACAAGACACACACACACACACAGACACACACAAAAACCCACCAATGATTTAAAAAGAAGACCCCTTCCCTCTATATGCATAAACCACCCTTCCTCTCCCTTCCAGAAGTCACAGTGCCAAGCAGCTGAACCATCAGCGATGCTTCCTTTGAGTTTAACATAACCTTAACACTATGGAATTCCTTTAAAATGCACTATCCTCCAGGGATTGGTAATGTATGTTGAGTTTTCTGGGATGCACACTGTAAGACAAAGATTCGAATTTTATCAAGGATGACTCTTAGGATTAACAACTCGGGGGAAGGGAAGGAAGCAGTACTGGGCAGGAAGAAGTTGAGCTGTAACCCAGTCTCAATGGAGGCCTCAGTTAATACCACAGGGTTCTGAAGCTGGGATGCCCTTCAGAGTTATTCTAAATTGTAGCACAAAGGTCTTAAAACCCTAATCCACCAGTTGTTGAACAAAGTTGACCTTGGGCAAGATGGCTGTCTTCAGCCAAGGCAGTTTCTTTAGGGTCTGATATTTGGGAGATGTACTTCCAGCAGCTGGGGGTATACACTTCCCCTCCTGAAGGGAAACCTGGGTGGCCCATCACAGCACCTACCAAAGCCCCTCATCCCGTAGAGTGGCTGAGAGTAGCATGTCTTCTTGACCCTGGAGAGAACATTCTGTATGAGTGTGCTGATAAGGCAATAAGAAAAGCAAGTTGGTATGGAGAGAG
Source organism: Myotis myotis (assembly GCF_014108235.1). NCBI lineage: Eukaryota > Metazoa > Chordata > Mammalia > Chiroptera > Vespertilionidae > Myotis > Myotis myotis. The sequence continues at coordinate 36,743,121 of NW_023416317.1, read as the reverse complement.
CTGGGAAGAGAACATTTGCTGGGTATTAAGTCAGGGCTATGCAGGGCACTAGCGTCAAAATGTTTTCCAGAGCCCACCTGGGTCCTTGCCTTTAATTAGTACTGAATTACTCAACTAGCAAATGAGTGTGTTCTCAGAGAACCAGCCCCACAGGAGAAACTATGCACCCCTGACCACCCACCCACCCAAAAAGTCCACTTTGCTACACTTACTCAGAATTTTGAAATCAGAAAATCTAGGAAGAAACTATCTTCATCTCAACATGAATAAAAGTGTTGAATCATTTCAAAAAAGAAAATTTTATACTTTGAATGAGCAGGTGGGAAAATGGCACTGAGCCAGGAGGAGTAACCCAACCTTTCTAGGTCTTTGGCTCTTTAATCTCTTAATTAGAGCCATGTCTCAAATGGAAACCCTGAGCTTCAGGTATTAGGTAGCAAGAGCAGCTCAGCAAAGTAGAAGCAGTCTTACATTAGGTCACTGGTAGGACCTGGAGCCATCTGAACAAACAGAGCTGCAGTTCCCAACCTCCCCAGAGCTCTGCTTTGCGATCTTTCAGAAAGGGAGGAGATTTTCAGCATTTGTTTAATTGATCAAAAAGAGAGAGATAAAGCCATTAAGAACTAGCCAGTCCTCCCTTTATGCCGACTTGGTTTGCTTCATTCAAGCTGAGCAGGTAGAAACAATTGCAACTGAATGTGAACATAAAGAGGATGAAATGATTCATCTTAATTATTCTTTAGAATGACAGTGTTCAATAAGCAGCATTTGTGTAAGATATTAACGGGTTTCTTACTGAACAAGGGGGGTGGGGGAGTTCTTTCAAAGGCATTTGGGAAATGCTACATCTTGCACCTCTCTCCTACATAGTCACGTGCACATCCCCTTCTTAAGAGATCTGAGAAGTCCTGCAGAAAAGAAACCCTTACAGCAGTGGTTCTCAACCTGTGGGTCGCAACCCCTTTGGGGGCTGAACGACCCTTTCACAGGGGTTGCCTAAGACCATTGGAAAACACATATTTAATTACATATTGTTTTTGTGATTAATCACTATGCTTTAATTATGTTCAATTTGTAACAATGAAATTGGGGGTCACCACAACATGAGGAACTGTATTAAAGGGTCGCGGCATTAGGAAGGTTGAGAACCACTGCCTTACAGTCTTGTTGAGGTGTGCAGTTCTCGAGAGTCAGCCCCAGAACGCATTTTCCCTGGAACACCTTGCCGAACTAGTATATGAAGAACAGAGTTTGTAAAATGCTGGTCTACCCATTTTACTTACAGATGAGAAGCCAGAGATCAGAGAGGATATGGGGTTTCCCAAAGTCACAATGCTTATTAGAAGCAGTCAGGACAAGAACCCTGGCTCCATAGCTTTCAAACCAGTGTTCTCTTCCCAGTCTACTAAGTAATGGAAGAAAATCAAGTTTTCTATTTTATAATCTGGTGTGTGCCTCCTCTTCGAAGCAGCTTACACAAGCCAGGTAGCTGGACCTGACATGAACAAGGTTTCAAGTGCATGTGTTGTGCACTCTACAGGCTCCAGAAGTTCCTGCTGGTGGCAATTTCTGTGATTATTCCAGCCAGTCTCTTTTAAAGCAGCAAGACTCAGAACCCTTCTTCACAGCATTTGCCCAGGCCACTGCTCATCGAGAAAATAAGTCCAAATGATATCTTCAACATCAGATGCCAATGTTCCATGCATCCCAGCAACACGGCCCCATCTGTGATGATTTTTGCTCCACATGCCTTTCCTAAGCAAAGCTATTCCAGAGCATTTCTCATAGGGTCCAGCCAGGAAGTGAGATGCTGGACAAAGATTTTTGTTCCAAAGGCCACCTCTTGCCCCCAACAGCAAGACTAGGAGGGCTTCATCAGATAATGGCATTGCTGTACTCAACCATCTTTTGTGGAAGAATTTCTACTTCTTTTAGGAACAATTCTGCCACATCTGTCACCATGGGTATTTTAGATGAGAAAGATTAAAGCAGTTAGATTACATTAAAATATGTGTACGAATACACTCAGTCTGAAACTAGAAAGCTGAAATGATGCAATTATTTAATATTCAAGTACATGTAGATATGCAATATTTTATTATTACTAAGTAATGGATGCAAGGAGCAGTTTCTAGGCTGCCAAGCTAAAGGGTGTGTCTGTCAAGAAGCTTTGTAATTTAGCCAAGTTGAGTAACATAACACATCGTTTCTTCTCTGTAGTCAGAAGAGCAAGGACAATGTACAAGGCTATTGGTCTGAAGGATGATCCAGGATTAAATGCAGAGGAAATGTGGATCCATCAGAAATTATTTTCCAACTTCCCATAGTTGCAAAAAGAGAATCCTTCTCTTAGAAAGTGTGTGGGGGGTGAGGGGGAGGCCTGTATTGGGTATGATGAAAGCTATAATGACTAAAGCTTGTTCATATTCTTAGGGAATTTTTTTCTTGTTTTAATTAGCCCTTTACAATTAACGAAAACATTTCTAAACCAATAAATCATATATCCAGGAGGCCAGGACTTGGCAAATTTTCTCTGTAAAGAGAGTCTGATAGTAAATACTTTAGGCTTCGAGGGCCACACAGTCTCTGTAACACCTGCTCAATTCTCCCATTGTAGCAGGAAAGAACCACAGACAATACACTTAACAAAGGAACATGGCTATGTTCCAATAAAACTTTATTTACAAAAGCAAACAAGAGCTGGATTTGCACCACAGGTGGTAGTTAGCTGACCCCTACCCCAGACTATAAGTTTTATGAAAGCGAAAACCTGTATTCCCTAAAATCTGGTACATTATAATCACTCAATAAATATTTGTAGATGACATTTTATTTTATTTTAAAATATATTTTATTGATTTTTTACAGAGAGGAAGGGAGAGAGATAGAGAGTTAGAAACATCAATGAGAGAGAAACATCGATCAGCTGCCTCCTGCACATCTCCTACTGGGGATGTGCCCGCAACCCAGGTACATGCCCTTGACCGGAATCGAACCTGGGACCTTTCAGTCCGCAGGCCAACGCTCTATCCACTGAGCCAAACCGGTTTTGGCAAGTAGATGACATTTTAGAAAATTGAAATTATGGCCCTAGCTCTATCTAGTATTGTGTGACCTTGGACAAGTCATTTCACCTTTTTAGAGCTTCATTTTTTTTAAACTATAAAATGGAAAAAGTAATGTTGATCTTGCCTGTTTTCTGAGATATCTCATAATAATGTAAGTCAACCAGAAAAAAGTGCCATATAAATTTGTGTTTTATATGTATGTCTCCATTTAATCCTCATAACAGCCCTATATTATCTCCATTTTGTCCGATAAGGAAACCAAGCACATAGAGTTTAAATAGTTTAAAGACACATAGTAAATGATAGGACAGATTCAAACTCTACTGCTTGCCCAATCACTACACACTACTTTATTTTCCCTTATCTTGGATATTAAAAATGAGCTATTACAAGATTTGTGTTTTGTTTTGTTTTTCTAAATCATGGAACTGGCTTGTTCTGCAGGACCAACAACTTTATTACACTTAGCTGTCCAATCCTCTTAACCTTGTATGCCTGTGTAGCCACCAGTGCTGGAGAATAGAAGGACATAGGTGACAAGTTATGTGAGGTCCTTTGAGTGGCAAGCAAATGCTGGTGAACTAATGCAAACAGGAGGGAAGTAATATTTACTGCAAAAATACTAGATAGCTCATAGAACTAAGGACAAGCTGAACAAGGCCTTGGGATGAAAGAGGACCCAGGCAGTAGGAACTCAAGAACACTGATAATGAAACAATAGCTTCAAACCACCAGCCACTAAGTATCTCAGTTCATGTTGCAAATCCCTGGAAAGAGAATCTCTTTTGTCCAGCTACACCAGGCATTTCTACCTACATTAATCAGCTCTGGCCAAGGAACAAAACTGGTGGCAATGTTACAGCCGTACGTGGAATGGAACCATAAAACAGGTAGCCACATCAGTGAGTCTCCTGTAAGTGGAAATCGAAATTTCCATACCATGTTTCATTTCCAACTGACTCTGCTTGCTATATAATGCCTTGTTGTGACATTTTGGCTTGAAGATACGACCATTAGACATTTAGTCTTTCTTCTAATCCTCTATTACAGGCCCCCAAACACACAAAGGTGTGTTAAAAGTTGCACCTTTAACCTTCCGCTCCTTCCTATATCTTCCCTACACTGTCTCTTGCCACCCATTTTTAGTCTTTTTCCCCCCATCTTTAGTCTTTTGATCACATGATCTGTGGATGCCAGTAATCTTTGATCAACCCTACCCACCTCATCTTTATCACACATAAACAAGTTGATAGCAAAATTATCACCCTTGCTCATTTGTAGCTTAGCCATAGCAATAAAATTCATTCTCAAGACTCCAATTTTGTATGTATCCCTGTGTTTCACAATTACTATGGCTAAAAATGTAGCCTCAGTGCCATGACTATATATTTTAATACAAAATAGAATCATTGCTCTTTTCGTTTTGGTTTTGCAAATGTATTCTTAACCTAATTTCTACAATAATCTTGAGGACCTGAGCACTAATTTCTGATTAGCACAATAATGGAATGCCTGTAACACAGGTGAACATCATTTCTAGGGTGAAGGGTGGTTTTTGTTTCCATCCCACTGGGTGTCAGAGTCTTGGGTCAATTTTAGACAAATGGGAACTATGAAGGTTGGAAAACCTGTTTTAACTGTCGCTTTTTTCTTCACCTTGATTTGCAGTTGCATTTCTGCTCCTCTGACCTTCTGCTCCTCAGCCCAGAACAACCTGTTCCTTTCTACAAGGCAATGGTTTTCACATTCCACCAGAAAACAGGGCCTGGATTCTGAAGAGAGCATAGAGCTTCTGCTGCAGAATGAGAGTCCGGGATTCTGTATGGTTCAGCAGCTGGTATTTTTTCCCTTCAGACCTTTAAGTTATTAGGCCAAGAATGAAAGTATTTCTAATTAATAATAATAACTTAATTTAGGGTCTTAAATTAGTTTCTAGGCAATTGGCTGAGTAGTTTAAAAGCATTATCTCATCTGACTCATATTAAAAACCCAGGTCCATGGTAGAGATGTGGATACCAAGTTTCACATTGGTTAAGCAACTTGCTATCCCACACAGCAAATAAGAGGTGACATGAGATTTGAATCCACGTGCTTTGACCCCAATACCTAAGCTCCAAATCCTTTGCAGTCTTGTCATTCTTACCTTGGGACTTGCTTTCACCATTTTCATTATAAAATGTTGTTTTAAAAAATGAATTGTAATTGTTTGCTACCTTTTTCAGAATGAGATTATTATGCTTGATTCTTTAGCTACCTTCCCACATCCAGCCAAAAGTCAAATCTCTAATTTCATAATGTAAATCAATGAATAATCATTCTTTCATTCAATTCATATTTATTGCTTTGTTATTGTGTGCCAAGTCCTGTGCTCGGCTTTATAACAAAGATAAGAATGAGCAATCTCTTCTTTCATGGAGTTTAGAGGGCAAGCCACTAGAAAAGAGAGAGGAGAAGAAGAGAAATAGGGAAAGGAAATAAGAAAGTGTAAGGATTGATTTTTAAAAACTAAAAATTACAAACTGTGCACTAGTCAATAAAATTTAATAAAATGTACTCTGCAGACCATTTTTAAGGCTGATTCTAGTCTATAAATATTATTCTTTAAGTAAAGAAACACCTTATGTTTTCATTATATAGGCCTTTCTGAGCCACTAGGTTCTGCAGGATTCTTTTAAACAATATGTCATAGCACCACTTCTGTAATTCACTTATTACTATTAATCAGTTGAAAATTGTCCCATTGTTATAAATTCCTAAAAATCATGGTGAGTAAGGAATGGAATTGATTTATAAACAAAGCAAGTATACATACAGGCTATTAATTGCCAAAGAAAATGACTTCTGTCTTCAAGACTGGGCTTAGATGTGGGAAATTAGAGTGGTATTAATCTAATAAGAAATATTGCCACCTTAGCCTCAAAATCATAGACTAGCATAATATTAACAGAGGGTCAAATTTCATTACAACTAATACCACAGTAAAATCTTCAAAACACTGAGAATTAGGATGCTTTTCCCCCCAACAATAGGATACAATTAATTTCTGCTAACAGAATCTAGAGTAGTCGTTAGTCCTCTGTATTTTAATGTGAATAACAAGAAAGAAAATACTTAAAAGATAATAAGGAAATCTTCCTTTTCCCCCTTAGATTTATTATTCACCAAAATAATGATACAAATTGACCAAGACTAGAAGTTTTAAGCTCTCTCCAAGAGTTAATTTTAGTTAAAATTATTTTTGAACTTCTAGATGGGATTTTTTCCCCTTGTTTGCTTGATTTTTGTTTTCTTTTCTTTAAATTTATGTTCCCTTTGTACATTCCATTTATGCCAGGTTTGGGAAGGGAAAGCACCGCTAATTCTGCAAGATGGCTGATTGCTGTGTTTTGGTTGATTAGGATGAGGTTCCAATAAAGCATCTGAACGTGGTGGTGTGCCTCTCAGTTAAACCTCCAAATCCTTAGAGGTGTTCCTCATCACTAAAACAACAGACCATAAAGTTTGCTTTATGCAAGTAGATTTATTTCTTTATTTGTACTCAAACACAACCATAAAGGTTTATCTTCTGATCAGAGAACGAAAATAAACAAAGGTCTTCACAAAAGAGAGTGTGTGAGCCAAAATAACAAGGTCTTTGTTCTTTCCAGGTTAACAAGACATAGGAAGACGGGGAAAAGTAGGACTATGAGACGAAAGAAGGCTCCGTGCTTTTTTTATGTTCCTTCAACTCCTGATAAGCAAACTTCAGTGTGTGTTTAAAATCTTGAGGATTTATATTATTAACCAAACAAGAATTTTTACAATCAAGGAACATTTGTCTGGTTTCCCCCTCGCCTCCTCCCTCCCCACCCATCCCCCCAACCAGCACACACAATTTTTGTAGAATATTTTGTTGGCTATAATTAAACTATGTGTGTTAATTAGGATTAGATTTTAAATGCACTGCTTGGGAAGTTGAAAAATACAGGATCTGAATGAGCTCAAATTGAGATGACACTTGAATTTTCGCAGATGTTTCCATAATCCTAATTTCAAATTGATTGTACTTCCTGAACAGTGAGAAGCCATTTTCAGTTATTTATTCAGACGTGTGCACTACTTTCCCCTCTGCCAGTGGGTAGAAAATATCTAGCACTTTCATTAACTCCTTCAAATAAACTGATTTCTGAGGCAGGTTTTAATGGAAGGGGTGCCAAATAAGACCCACCTGCTCCTAGGGTCACCGCAGACCCCCACATGGGCCCGAGCAGAAATCTGGACTCCAGCAATTAGCCCACCCCTCATGATGGGTTCAGCTGGCTTTTGACTGTCATTGGCCAACAGGCCAGGGGAAAAGCAAAGAGAGGAAACAGGGAGAACTTCCCAAATTATTGGCTCCCAGCAGTCCATAATATGTGACACTTGATTCAGCCTCAAAGATGTGCAGCATGCGATGCTACAGAAGCCGGGGGTTTGGACCCAACGCCCAGGGCCACCTGTAAAACACATTCCCGGATAAATGGCCTGTAAAAAAGATAAGCCCCTGCCAAATCTAAGGATGTCAGTACCAAGTGGCATTTCTGCTAAAGCTGAAAGCCCAACACCGGACGTGTAATATGCCGGAAAGAAAGGATGGGCTTCTCTTGTGTCCATGTGGGTTTGTTTTTGCAGTTTCTCTCGACATTTTATTTTATGTTCAACCCAGACTCCGGGAAGTCTCCAGAAATCCTGCCTTGGAAGCAACGCCGTTCCCCTGACGAGTCTCCTATTTGATTGCGATTCCTTGCAGCTTTCCTGTTAGGGGGGCCTCTGCTGAATTCGAGGCATCGTGCCTTCTTCCACCTGTAGCGATTTCCCACTCAACTCTAAGACAATGGCCATGATTGATCTAATGAGGGGCTGGAAAAGCCAGCTGATTGCTATAAATAGTTGAAAGCAAAAACTTGCACTTGGCTTCCCAAAGAATCTCTCATCAACTCTGGTACCCTAACCTAAATAGGTAAGCAGACTTATGGCAAATTAGGTGAGATACTTAAGATTTTCCTTGGTGGCGGTTCGTATAGGGGGCAAGGCGGAATTCAAGCAGAGGGATGACTGATGGAATATTCACATTTTAAAGCAACAATCACATATTATCCGTTATGTCCCATAAAGGCAATTCTTTTTTGTTTTTAACAGAAAGCGGTTTGAATAAATGCCACTGTGCATGAGAACAGAGTTGGGCATTTTTATGGCTGTTTTTTAAAGACTTGAAGTCCAGTGGAAATAGCTTTTGTGCATTCATTTGTTAAAGAAAATAGCATGCTGCAAAGGCACATGAAAGTAATTCACACAATGTTCCTAAAAATCATATAATTTGTTTCCTCATTGCATCTTCTAGGCCTGTGTTTCTTAACCCTGGCTTCACATTAGAATCACCTGATGCCCAGACCACACCTCCCACCCCCAGATCAATTACATTTAAGTTCAAGGCTTGGAATCCAGGAGTCACAGTATTTTTTTGTTTTTGCTTTTTGCTTTGTTTTATTTTGTGTGTGTGTGAGTGTGTGTGTGTGTGTGTATTGTGTTGTTTTTTTAATATTGTTTATTGATTTTTTACAGAAAGGAAGGGAGAGGGATAGAGAGTTGGAAACATCGATGAGAGAAAAACATCAGTTGCCTCCTGCACACTCCCTACTGGGTATGTGCCTGCAACCAAGGTACATGCCCTTGACCAGAATCAAACCTGGACCCTTGAGTTCGCAGGCCGACGCTCATTGAGCCAAACTGGTTAGGGCCACAGTGCTTTTTAATCCTCACCCGAGGATATGGTTTTTATTGATTTCTTAGAAAGGAAGAAAGAGAGAGAAAAACATCAATGTACAAAAGAAACAACAATATTTTGCTAGATATACGCCCTAATCAGGAATTGAACCTCCAACCTTTAGGTGTACAGTATGATGCTCCAACTAACCCGCCAGGGCAGGAATCACTTTGTTTGTTTGTTTGTTTATTTTGTTGATTTCAGAGAGGAAGGGAGACGGAGAAAGAGATAGGAACATCAATGATGAGAAAGAATCATCTATCAGCTGCTTCCTCTGGGGATCAAACCCACAATTCAGGTATGTGTCCTGACTGGGAATTGAACCATGACCTCCAGGTTCATAGGTCAATGCTCAACCACTGAGGTACACCTGCTGTGCAGGAATCACTATTTTTAAATTCTCCAAGTGATTCTAACAGGCAACCGAGTTTGAGAACCAGCTATTGTACTAGAGCAGCCGTTCTCAACCTGTGGGTCGCGACCCCTTTGGCAGTCGAACGACCCTTTCACAGGAGTCGCCTAAGATCATCCTTCATATCAGATATTTACATTATGATTCATAACAGTAGCAACATTACAGTTATGAAGTAGCAACGAAAATGATTTTCTGGTTGGGTCACAACGTGAGGAACTGTATTGAAAGGGCCAGAAGGTTGAGAACCACTGTACTAGAGGGTCTCCAATCATAGGCCTTGCCCTGTGAGTCACCTGGGGATGAGTTCTTTGTCATCTGCACACCTGGACTTGTTCCTGACCACTGCTGGAGCCCCTTCCTCTGGGGGTCACTGCAGCCCCTTGGCTGTGGCGGCAGAGAATTTAAGCCACTTGCCTAAAGCCACTGGCTGGTAAGTGGTAGAACCAGATTTCAAATCAGGCTGGAGTTGGCCCCAGAGTCCATCGTTTTTACCATTACAAAAATAAAGGTTGAAGGCTGGAGGCCCTTGAGCCAAACCCAGCCCAAGACATGTTTTATTTGGCTCACACAGAAGTCTAAAGTTGTTTAAATTTGTGTGCCTGTATGGTGGGTGTGTGATCTCCAGTTTGTCTTAATTCCAACCACTCCCTACTGTCTTCACATGGAGCATCTTAATCATTTACATTAACAGCTTGGCCTCTGCTGGCATTTGAGTTCATTTCCTTGTACTAAGGCAAGAAAGGCCTTTAAAATTAGGTGAAGTCGCAAAGCATAAATGCTGCCACATATTTCCATCCATTACACAATGATAAAGACAAAAATAGCCTCTTCCTATTTGAAACTGATGCTACTCATTAATTTCATTAAATTACCTGTTCATAAATTCATTCATTCATTCATTCATTCATTCAGTTCATGCATTCCTGCTAGATAGAAGACTCTGTAAGTAAAAGCAATTCAAAAGGATAGGAGTTAACATGTATTCCATTAAGTGCCAGGCATTTGGTTGGGCATTTTGCAGACATTTTTTTCCAGCCAATACTTGATCCAGCCCACAGCCTATCTGATACTACTAGTATGAATATTTTACTGATATCGTAAACTGAGAGTATGAGAAGGTGGGGCATTCTCATGCCTTCATCTGATAAATATGAAGGAGCAACCACCACATGCCAACCACTATTCTAGATCACAGTGACCCAGGAGTTTGAACAAGATCAACAAGTTGCCCATCCTCCATCAGTGATGTATTGGAGCCATGCATATCAGTTTGCAGGAACTGATTATTAAAATTTCAGAAATGTTGCAAGCAAGCTATTAAACTACTGGTCGCCAAAACCGGTTTGGCTCAGTGGATAGAGCGTCGGCCTGCGGACTGAAAGGTCTCAGGTTCGATTCCGGTCAAGGGCATGTACCTGGGTTGCGGGCACATCCCCAGTAGGAGATGTGTAGGAGGCAGCTGATCGATGTTTCTCTCTCATCGATGTTTCTAACTCTCTCTCTCCCTTCCTCTCTGTAAAAAATCAATAAAATATATTTAAAAAAAAAAACTACTGGTCATTTGAAATCAGTCATGTTAGGAGTATTTACATTATGAAAATTGGCTGAAACTATAAATCAGGACCTTTGGGCGGGGCGGGGGGCAACTTATGAATTCTCAGAATTTGAATCCAGGGATCCAGTTCTGACTGCCTCTGAAATCCTGGCCATTTCTACTCTGTAGCTGAGTAAGGAATCTCCACCTCAAGGAGCCTATAATATCAGAAGAGAAAAATGCATCAGCGTTAAGAGCACAGACTCTGGTGCAGCTGCCTGGATTTGAATCCTATACCACTACTTACGCCAGGCGACCTTGAGGATGTAAATTAGCATTGCCTCAGTTTCCTCCTCTGTAAAGTAGGATAACAACACCTCCTGGGGTTGTGTGAAGATTAAATTAGTCACTATATATAAACGGGATCAAACAGTGTCTGGCGCTTCATAAGAATTATTTAAAAGTTACTTACTCTTACTGAAAAGAATAAACTTGTATGTGTACAAGTGTTTGTATCAAAGAGAGGAAAAGAGGAGATTTGGGGCGCATGCGTGAGTGATTTCTCTGATTCCCTTCCATTTTGTTGAATTGGATTAAAAGCTCTTGCAATTTGTTCAAAGTTTGCAGGAACCAACTGATTTGACTGTGACTGTTTTCATTTTAGCGATAGAAGGAAAAACTGTTTGGTCAGGCTGGAGATTGATTTGAATCCAAAAGACATGTACTCAATCTACATGTATTGCGACATCCAAGCCCGGCTCAGCCAAGACTCCCAGAGGCGCATGTGCCCTTGCTGTGTCCACTGGCCTGCCCATGCAGGTGAGTGCGTAGTCATGTCTTATTCCATTTCCCTGTGAGTCTTTGAAAGCAAGTATTTTGACTGTTTTAAAAATGTTAAAAACTTGTCATCAGTGTTAGTTTGTCATTTCTTTTTTGTTTGTTTTAAATGATTTGTATGATTGATTATATCAGCACCTATTTTAAAGAACCATGTTGTTTCTTCCCCCTGAAATATACAAATATTGCTATTTGTATAGCGATAATATACAAACAAAGCTAATCAGTTGACGGGAACAATTCTCATATAACAAATGCTGAGAAGGGGAGAGAGGATCCAACAATAGGAGAAACATTTAACCATCTATCAAAATATGAGTCCCTGAACACAATTTGTGACAAGCATATTTATGTTTCAATAAAATCACAACCATAAATAAGGTTTTATTTTGAAAACAAGATCTAATTATTACAGGTTAATAAGAACACGAAGGACTGAGCAATCTAAAAGTAGCCAATTTGTAAACTGAAGATTGGAGTTGTTAAAGCTACTAAATCATATCTGCAAAGATCAGCAAAAATGGCAACTTGGACTGTTCCAGAATTTAAGTCCATAAAAAGTTAGTGTGCCATATTTAGTGTCATTTATTTCATTAGATGTCAGATTAAACTGTCATAAGTTCAATCAAATTACTTAATATTATTATTTAATATAAAATGCTCCATAACCTTTGTACACATTAAAGTGTATAATTTACACCAAAATCATGAATTGCCAATATTTGGGGACTTTAATAGGAAAGCAAGATGCCATCTAGTCTAGAATGAAATTTCTTTTCTTTTCTTTCTTCCCTTGGAACTGCTTTCCCTCAGGCTTTGTCAAAGATTTTGTCAAAATTTTAGACTAAATTAAATGTGCAGTACATATTAATGATCTAGAATAAATGATTCTGAATTCTGTAATATCCTAATATTCAAATGTGCTGAACTTCCTTCCCAGATTCATGATGATATAACTCAACTCAAAGTCCAGAATAAGGAGGAATAGTTAGTGAATGTACAAAAAGATTATAACTAAAAGTTGGAGAAAGTTAGAGAGAATGAAATAAATTTTTGAACTGACGGCAGGCTTAAAAGCAGACTTCCAAAGGATGCTGGAAGTTGCATATCTCTCTCTCTCTCTCTCTCTCTCTCTCTCTCTCTCTCTCTCTCTCTCTCATTTCTCATTTCTCATACTGTCTTATTCTCTGCCTTTTGAAATTCTCAGTGATTTGGGGGATTTTTATGGATTGACATTTTAAGGATTTATTTTAGTTATTTGTTTAAACTTAGGAGCATCCTAATGATAAAATTTTGTGTGCTTCCTTCCTCCACCCAAAATATCAATTAAATTTAACTGAGCACACATTGATGGAATGCCTAGCCTCTGTAGGATGTCGAAGGGCTGGGGTTATGTCTTCCAGAAAATTATATTCTGACAGAGATAGACACATGCATCATATATTGAGGAATAATTCCTATATATGAATTAAATAAATGAAGGACATTGAGAATAATCAAATTAACAATGCTAAAGAAAACATTTTATTATGTTTTTGTGTTTATCTGTCTGTGGTAAGTGATTATAGAAAATCTGAAAATTTTACAAAAGTCCTCCAAACACAGAAAAATCCCCTAGAGATAATCACCACTCTCAGCGTTTTGATGTATAGTTCGCTGGCCTGAAATACAAATGAAAGAGGAGAAACATGAGAAACATGTTAAGGGTAGAACTGATAAGATTTGACAACTGATTGAATGTGGTGAAGAGGGAAATCATCAAGAATAACCATAATTTCAAAACTTGATTCACAGTGATACAATAAACCAGATAAGGAACACGAGAAGAGCAGCAGACTTACTGGAAAAAGGCAGGTGTGAATTTAAATATTTGAACTGGAGGTAACAGCAGTAGAGTCCCATAGAAATCCTAGCATATGGCTGGTTAGGTACAGTAGACTACCAGTAGTATTTCTAAGGTATCCATATTTAAGCGAGCCATTTAAATGTATTTTTAAAGAGCACTTTAAACTATCCATCACAAATTCTGAATTGTGATGAAATTAAGGAAACTGAGATGGGAAAAAATAGGTTTATAGTTGTTCGTATGGAAAATAACATAATAATTAATGAATAAGAAAAACTGTGTTTCCCGTACTCACAACTTTAAGCCTACTTTTGCTCCACCCTGTATTTTGATCTTGATCATCAGCTCAGATAAATACATTTAAAATATACATATATTTTGTAAAGTGCCCCTCCCATTATCTTTGGTATCTTTAGTCATGAAGAGATATGCAATGAATATTTCCAATTGATAAATAACTTTCATCAATGCTTACCAATAATTTCCAAACTCAAACTCCTATGAAAATACCAATTTATTAAAACTCCAAGCTCATGAGCTTTGTTCTGTTCTACAAATGAGACAACAATGTCACCAAGAACTATAGTGTTAATAATAATGAAAATAAGTCACATAGCCAGAACTGAGAGTTAGAAGTCTAGAGCCTCAACTGCACAGATATTGTTTACTGGGCCGGGAATGATCAATAAATATCCATCCTCACTCTTCCTACTTTTGCTGTCCCTTAAGGATCTTCTTTCTGCAGACTTAGCCCATTCTGACCCTGAGCAAATAAATTACTGCCAGACACCATTGGTTATTTTGTTTATGTTGACCATGACCCCAGATGGGAGGGGAGTTAATTTTGACTGGTCTAAGCCAGTGTGGTAATTCATTTCATTTTACGACTTATTGGTCTAGGTGTGAGTGTGTGCTACAGTTCTGGCCAATGAGATGTGAAACGAATTCTGTTTCTGGGTTCTGGAAAAGGTGTTGCCTCCTTAACAAAAGAGAGAGCAGTGGGAGGAGAAAGACCATTTGCCCCCACCGTTCCCCATCCCCCCCGAGGACCTGATTATGTTGAACTTCAAAAGCCATTTTCACCCATATGAAAAAAATCTAAAATATGCTGAGGATAACAGTACAACAAAAATCAGAAAACCATGCATCTTTTATGATATCTCTATACCGGTAGTTCTGTACCAACACTGGAATCCTTCTCTCTAAACTTTCTGTTATGTTTAACCATTAATTGACTTTACAGTTTGAGCTATTGTTAGATTCTTTCTAAAATCTTGAGAACAGCTATGTTGAATGAAATAAACAGGAGCCTGGCAGAGTAAGAGAGATGGGAAAGGAACAGAGGCCTAGGTAATCCATCAGCTAGCTAATCCACCTCTGAATAAGTCATAAATTGACTAATCTGACCTTACCATCCCACCTATACGTCTAGGAAAACAAAAAGGACCCTTCAGGCAGCCGGCCCTTTTGCTTCTTCCAAGGAGCTCCCATATCTCAGGGCAAAACCAAGACCTGTTGCTGCCACCACTTCTTCCAATGAGCGCCAATGTCTCAGGGCAAAGCCAAGAATTGCTGCCACCACCGGATCCACGGGGCTCGGAAACGACAGCCATTCAGTTAATAGGTTCTCCTGGGTGGTTTCACCAGCACTATAGTAAAATACTTCAGGCAGAGCAAACAAAACATCAAAGAATTTAGAGGAAATGAGGTCATCAGAGTCAAGTCCCCAATGTTCCCAGGAAGAGAATCTTCATGATTAAAACAAACAAACAAAAAGACACGAAAACAGCACATTTAAAAATCTGATTTTAGATCGCCTTTCCTTCTCAAGAACAAAAGTATGCATTTCTCTGTCCCCTCCATGGGTTCAACATAACAAAGATACCACCTGCCTTAATATAAACCACATGCAATCCCAGAGAATGCTGCCGCCAGAAGAAACCTTCAGAGCTATCAATGAAGGGGAGAAGGGAGATAATGAAAGGTTTGGGTAACCCACCAACTGGTTTATCCATGTCTGAATAATTAAGGACCTGGCTACTCCAAACTAGCACCTCCAAACTAAAGCTGGCCACTAGTCGAGTTATTCGGTAACATTTGTTAAAAGGATAAATGAGCCCTCTCTCCATCGAACTACATAAAAAGGCAAACCATCTCCAAGCGGTGAGAGATCAGATGGCGAAGTCTCCCACGTTTTAGTTCATTGCTTTACTATACGCAATGCCATACGAGTGAAAATAAAAACTTTTATCATTGATCTACACCTGTCTTTGGCATTCACACTTTGCAGCTCTGGTTATCTTGCTTGGACCTGCTTCATAGATTTTAATAGAGCCTTTTAAAATAACTATTTCATTGACATATAACATGCATGTAGAAACGCACACAAACTGTAAGGGGACAGCTCAAAGCATTTTTGGCATGTAATCATCCCTGGCTAACCATCATCTGGATTAAGACACAGAGAACACTAGCACCCAGATGCCTCCTTGTGCCTCCGGCTTTATGTGCCCCTGTCGCTACCACACGCACACACACACACACACACACACATACACACACACGTAACTGCTATTCTCACTTTTATTACTATAGATTATTTTTGCCTGTTTTTAAATTTTAAATAAATGACTGCATACTCCTTTGCATCTAGTTTCTTTCACTCAAAATTCTATTTGTGTGATTCACCTCCAAGGTAGTGTGTGTTTATTACCGAGTAGTATTCTATCATGCATATACACATACGTGTGCACACCTACATACATCACAATCCATTCATCCTACCTTTGGGGGCATCTGAGTTGCTCCCAGATCAGGGCTCTTATGAACATACCTGCTATAAATATTTTAGTCCATTATCTTTTGGTGCATATATGTGCATATTTCTCCTGAATATATATCAAGAAGTAGAATTGTTTGCCATAGGTATGCTGAAATTTATTGAAAACTACCAGTTTTCCAAAGTGGCTTCACTAATTTACATTTCTTTAGCAGTAAATGAGAATTCCAACTTGTCTTTGCCAACATTTAGAATTTGTCAACTTTTATTTTGTTTTATTCTGTTATTTTTCACCATGGATCATCTGCTCTCATTGACTTCATTATATAAAATCTCAAGTAAATCCTCCTATTCATGAGAGTTTTACAATGCAATAACTGTATCATTCATTCCTTTATTCATTCTCAAATATATTTGAAGATCACCATGGGTCAGACACTGCCCGAGGAATAAAATGAATAAGACTGACATGGTCTCAGCTCTCATGGGACTCACAATCTAGTCGGAAGGAACCAAAGTGCAGAGAACTAAAGGAACTTGCTCTAAACTACAAAACTAGAAAGAGGCAGTGCTAGCTTCTCAACCCAGATACTCAGATCCCATCCCTGAAATGCTTAATTCAATTGGATCCCGGGAAGATATAAACAGTTAAGTCACTCATGGCCACATAAGCAATGGCTACAATTTCTTCCTCCCTAAACAGGCTTCTTGGGATGGTGGGAGAGAAAGGGCAAATGAATTTAATTATCGCATTAGCAATTTTAAGAGAAATGTTGCTTTTTCATTAAAACACAATTATAAAAACTGAGCGAAAATTAAAAATCAAATTGAATTTTTGTGTGGAGAGCCCAAGACTAAAAGACCATCCTGTCCCTTTTTATAAACACCTTTCCCAAGGTGTGAAAAGACATGGTGATGGGTGTATAATTTCACTGATCCTTTAGAAGCAGCTGAAATGTGGAAAAACCAGCGAGCTGGCTTAGAAGAGATCCCCCGCCTTAGCTTCAGCTGCCTAAATGTGGTCATTGCAAGACAGATTCCCAAAGTTAATTATGTTTTCCTGTAAAATGTAGCATTAATTGTAAGTGTAGAGTATTAAAATGGAATGTATAATACACTACTCTACTCAAATGGTTTGTTATGGTTTTTTTCCCCAAATAAGTGTACCGCACATGATGTCCCTGTAATGGTATTAATTATTTATCACTCTATGTGGAGAAAATATCAATTATAATAAAGTGTAAAAGGGTTATTAGCTTTTCTGAACAACAAATAAAGTGGGAGTTGCGAGATCAATATGATGAATATATTAAGTTAAAGTTCTCTTTTGCCATAACAGTTGATAGGATTTTATGTACCAATCTCATGAAAGTGTTATAGACATTTAAAAAAGAAATGTATTAAATAAAAGTAAAATCTATTAAAGAAGGTAATTTTAAATATTTAATGATATAATTAAGGCTTATTAACGTAACATTCTTTATTTTTCAGATTAAAAATTCACAGGATTGTCATCCCTTTCATCTTAATCAGACACCGTGTTTGTTGTAATTATTTGTTATGTATTTTCATTAACATTTGATGAATATTAACTGTTTGAAATAAAACAGTATTTTTTTTAGCTGTGATGACTAACGGGGGCTACTTTACAGCTACCAGATGAAGAAGCAGAACAGAAATGGGAAGCTGTCCTTGTCTCCTAGGCAAGGACAGAGCTCAATCAAAACTTTTTTAAGTTTCACCCCCTGCTTCCAACTAGGGAGAAAACTGCTATTAGCATCATCTGGGAAGCACGGGTTTAGAGAGATACAGAACTGGGTTCCAACCCAGCTTCTGGCACTTCCCTTTTTAGTATTGGGCATCTAGCTAAACCTCCTGAGCCTCAGTTTCCTTATTTGTAAAATAGGAATCAGAACACCTCCCTTGCAATGTAACTGTGAGAATTAGAAAGAATAACTAAATAGAGCCTGTGTCCAAAGTAGATGTTGAATACCAGGTAAGTAAAAAATATATTAATAATAACCTGGTACACTCCTCAAGTACTTGAAATGATGGCAATAAAGGCAAAGAGAGTGGGTTCTGATTCCATTTAACTGGAGAAATACGAAAATAATATTGTATATCTGATGACACAGTTCTTTTAAAAGAGTATGTATTGAAAATTAGTGGGAACTTTTATGCTACAAAAGACTCCGTTAAGAAAATTAAAAGACAAGTCACAGACTAGGAGAAAATATTTGCAAATTATATCTCTGATAAAGGGCTTGATTTCAAAATACATAAATAACTCTTACAACAAAAGAAGACAAAGCCTCAATTTTTTAAAATGGACAAAATATGTGAATAGACGTTTCAACTAAGAAGATACACAAATGTCCAATAAGCACATAAAAACATGCAGAGCAGTCATTAAAATCACAATGAGTGCTTTGCACCCATGCTACACACTAAAATGACTGGAATAAAAAAGTCAATACTAGGTGTTGGTGAGGATGTGGTGAAATTGGAAGCCTCATATATTGCTAGAAGGAATGTAAAATGGTGCAGCGAACTTTGGGAAACAGTTTAGCCAATTTCTGAAATTTGCTATATGACCCAGGAATTCCACTCCAAGGAATCATCCCAAGAGAATTCTGTGTACCAGCCCTCCTCCAATCACATCACCTATCATCCTACTTTTAATGTGGTTTTTTTTTTATATATATATATTCATCCCTATTTTCCTAGAGCCCTAGAAAAAAGCTAAAAGAAAATTGGTGGAAATACATGCCACTCACAATTAAAGAGACTTCAAAGAAAAGCTAAGCCTTATAGTTTTACCCATTGGCTAAATTATTTCCAACTAGATGCCGGGTGCACAGAATTCATGAACAGGTAGGGTCCCTAGGCCTGGCCGGTCATCAGGGCCAAAAGGGGCCTCCCGGCTGCCGGCCAAGGCCTCCCTTCCCTGGCTGCCGGCTGCCAGCCAGGGCCTTCCTTCATTCCATGCCACCCCTGGTGGTCAGCGCACATCATAGCGAGCAATCGAACTCCCTGTCTCCCCGTCAAACTTCAGAGGGGACACTTTGCATATTAGCCTTTTATATGTAGATTTATTTGCTCTTCACATATCACGTCTATTTAAAGATTACGTTACAGAATTTTCCCCGTTAATATTCAGTGGGCACAATAAATGATCCAAACCAAAGAAAGTACACAGGAAACTCACTTGACAATATTTATGGATCATGATATGCTAAAGAAACAAATAGCCTGGCCAACATGGCTCAATGGTTAGATGTTGACCTATGAACTAGGAGATCATGGTTCGATTCCCACTCAGGGCACATGCCCAGGTCGTGGACTCGATCCCCAGTAGGGACATGCAGGAGCCAGCAGATCAATGATTTTCTCTCATCATTAATGTTTCTCTCTCTTCTTCTCCCTTCCTCTCTGAAATCAATAAAAAATATTTTTTAAACAAAGAAACAAATAAGGTATGGGTTATAACCTTAAAACCCATCTAAAGCTATGAATTGTATCTCTAGCTGCATGTTAATGTTTGGCAAACTCTATATTAAATGACAGTGATATTAATGCCTTAAACTTTGTAATTGTCTTGACTTTAATATTTAATACATTAAAAAATTTCTTACTAACAAAAATTGTACAAATCAAGTTAGTTAATGGCTTTGAGCTTTAGATTACTCAAAACATGTACCAGAAAGTTCAGTGTTCAGCTTTGGTTGTTTGGTGTCTCTCATTGGAAATTAGGTATGTTTCATTAAATCAGCCAATCTATGTAAGCAAAATATGTATGCGTTGTATGCAAATGCAATCTTCTTTTTTGGGGGTGTGGGAGCTAGATGTCATTTTAACATTGACACCCTTGCACAACATTTATCACAGCTTTCCAGGAAACTTCACGCTGAATCAAATTTACAGCAGAGCCCCAAAACAAAAGTTTGGTGTAAGGGACTTGTAAGAGAATGAGTGAGTAACTAATACTTCTCATACCAATAAATATGGTGCACAAGGGAGTACAGAATGTGGTAAATACAATCTGGATGAAAAAGGAAATGTTAAGATTGCCTGCCTCATCTTTGAAACGTTGCAATGGTATAATTCTCTGTGTGTGAGCACAACTCTACTAATAGCCTATGTATCACGAGATATTTCTATCCCCCGTAAAGCTGTGAAAGACCTCATGGGAGGAACACATAAAGACGAAGCGAGGAGAGAGAGAATAGCAACAGATCATGAATAGAGACAAACTGAACTACATCCAACCAATATTGTTTACACAAAACACAGTGGCATCGGATCATTTTTTAAAGATTTGGTTTTGTCTCCTTTTTAATTATGCAGGATAAAATAAAATTGAGTGACTGGGAGGAATAAATAGATAATGAAGTATCAAGGGTTTTTATATAGAAGCTCCTTATTAAAATGACTGTCTCCTTCAACTGTTTAATCTAATTTCTGCAAGGCAGGTTTTCACTTGTTCTGCTCATATAAATGCACAGGTATTAGAGGCATTATTAAGACAATATGTAGTTCACACCCAGAGCTTGAAGAACTACTTTAACCCCTTAAATGCTCAGTGAATCATTTCTCCACTAGTGGCCTTCTACTGCGTTCCCATTCCCTCCTCTCCAGGGAAACTTACAATATCTGGCTAACTTTTTGGATGTGTTAACACTGTATATAAGGTTTATTTGTAATCTCCTCTGGGAAGTACATGATTCTAATCAATACAAAATCTTTATTTTAGCACCCTCTCTTACCACGGCATTGGTCCAGTATTGGTGAATAATAGAAAGTTCATTTGAAGTACCTGTCCTCAGGATACTTAGAGCTTAGATCTATGATGAGAAAACACATCCCACCCAATTCTTTTTTTGGTCAAGTGACAATACAATAGTGGCTTCCAGGACATTTTTAAAGTGAAAGAAGGCACTGTTAATTACACAAGGACAACAAGCATAAGCTGAAAGCGTCTTGCACAAACCTGGACAGATGGTTACCCTATTTATGGGTACAGAGACCATAAAAACTATTGCATTTTAGAGGACAGAGACTTTCCCATTGTCTGGTGTGAAGCCACATCTCCAGCTATGATGTCTTTATTGTATAGGACTGTTAAATCATGAAGGATCCAGATTGAGACCTCAGTTCAATAAATGCAAAGCATTATGCTTTAAATATATTAATGTCACTTCATCTGCACAAAATCTGTATGAGTTAGTTATTATTATCCCTATTGACAGATAAGAACATGAAGGCAAAATAAATTAGGCACCTTGTCCTTGACTACCTCGCCTAGCAAATACTGGAATTAGGAGTTGAACTTGAACAACTTGATTTCAAAAATCATGCTCTTAATCTCATATCATCTTCTCTATCCAAAATATAAATAAAGAAGACCTCCGGAGTGTCCTAGCAATGATCTCAGAAGAGTCTCTTAACTTTTGGGGCTTTGTCAATAAACCAAACTCTAGACAAGTTATTTTCAAAGAAAGCAGCAGCGTCAGCAACATCTGGTTGTTAGAAATACAAGTTCTCAAGCCCACCCAGACCTACTGAATCAGAAACTCAAGGAGTGGTACCCAGCAATGTGTGTTTAATAAGATCTCCTGGGGATTCTACTACTGGCTCAACTTGAGAATCATACTCTAGATTGCTTGCATTTCAAGGGCTACTTGACCAGTAATAGAAAAGGGACAGACATGTTTTATTCTGACTTTGGCCTTTCCCCTACTAGACACCAGCTCCTGAGTCAGTCACTTAACCCTTAATATGCTGAGTAACAGTGCTGCTCAACATCTGGGCAACTCCAGCAAATTGGCAGGATGCCACCAAGAAAGATATGCAAATGAGGGGTTTGTGCAGGCTTTGATGATACTTTCAATATTCCTTGTTGAACTAGCAAAGCCTTTAAGTGGGTAAGGGGCTGTCCCCAGCCCGGGGAATTCCCAGAAAGAGATAGTACCCTTTCTGCCTTGGAAAACCCAAGTCTTAGTGAAGCTGATGGAGTCCCTGCAGAGATTATTCACAAAGATTGGATCCAAAGGAGGCTCAGCCTACAAACACAGAAATGCATGCAAACACAAATACACACCCTCCTAAAAGCCAACTTGTTTAGAGTAAAAATTCTCATAAACCTTTGACTTCACAGTATGCTGTTTTTACTTAAACAATAATAGTAATTATTATAATATGAAATAATATAAGATAATATGAATAACAAATATATATATATATATATATATATATATATATATATATATATATCTTAATGGATTGTCATCTGACACTCTTGGTTTAAATTATGTGTGTTACATGAAAAATGATTACTTCTGAATGCTTAATAAAATCCTGCCTAAATTTAGATAAGCTTTGTTTCTATCTCTTTTCATACCTTCACATAGCTGTGGTTTTGTGTTTTTCTTCTCCAATTATTATGAATAATACATTCACCTGCCTCATTCTTCTTCTTTTTAGTGAAAAAGAAAGTTAAATTCACTAATCTGTACACCTGAAACTAATACAAAATAATATTGCATGTAAAATATAATTGAAAAATAAAATTTTTATTAAATTTTTTTAAGTTTAATTGAAAAACACTTTCATATGTAGTTGAAAAGCTGGAAACATAACAACACAAATTCTAGGAACTATAAGGTTTCGCCTACACAGCACACATGTATTCTGTTGTTACTGACTCTCTGTGTCCATCCCTTTATAATGTGATCTACTGCTCTTCCAATCAAGCAATAGAACCTACTTCTCCCTTGAATCTGACTGCCCTTGTGACATTCTCTAACTAATAAAGTGTAGAGGAAATAACATGCAGAAATTTTAGAGGCTAGGCCTTCAGAGACTTTTCAGTCTCCATTCCCACTATCTTGGAACATAAGCATCATGTAAAGAATCTTGGGCTAGATGGCTGAATGTTAAGAAACGATGTAGAGGGAAACATCCCAACTTTCTAGCCAACCAAGGCCCACGACATATGAGTGAGGCCATTCTAGACCCTCTAGCTCCAATTGTCCCATCAGATTAATGCAGCCACAACAGAATAACCCTGTCAAGACTGGCAAAACACCCAGCTCAAACAAAGAATCATGAGAGATAATTAATTATTGATATTTTAAGACACTAATTGTTGGGTTGGGTTGTGACACAACAATAGATAATTAAATCACTAGGTAAAAGAAAAATGGAGAGAGAGAGAGCAAGAGTGGTGATGGAATATTTGTCAGCCTTGAAAAAGAAGAAAATTCCTCCCTTTTGTAATGACATGGATGAATCTAGAGGTCATTGTACTAAGTGAAATGAGACAGACAGAGAAAGGCAAATACTACATGGTATCACATGTGGAATCTTTTCTTTTAATTTGATTTTGGAGAGAGGAAGAGAGAGAGAGAGAGAGAGGAGAGAGAGAGAGAGAGAGAGAGAGAGAGAGAGAGAGAGAAGAGAGAAGAGAGAAGAGAGAGAGAGATGGATGGGAGAGAGAAACATTGGTCAGTTGCCTCCCACACATGTCCCAACCAGGGATCAAATCCACAACCTATGTACATGCCTTCCCTGACCGGAATCAAACCTGCCACCCTTTGGGTGTATGGGACGACATTCCAACCAACTGAGCCACACCAGCCAAGGCCACACGTAGAATCCTAAAGAAATAAAAAATAATAATAAATGTCAGACTCACGGAATCAGAGAGTAGAATAATGGCTGCCAGGAATGGGGATTGGGAGTAATAAGGAGAGGCTGTGAAAGGGTATAAACTTTCAATTATAAGATGAATAAGGTCTGAGGATCTAATGTACAACATGGTGACTATAGTTGATAATACTGTGTTTTATAATTGAAATTTACTAAGAAGTAGAACTTAAATATTTTTACCAAAAAGTGGAGGGAGGCTAAATATGTGAGGTGGTGGATGTATTTATTAACTCAATGGGGGACAATCCTTTCACAATGTATATGTGTCTTAAATCATCCCATTGTATACCTTACATATATTATCATTTTATTTGTCAGTAATACCACACTAAATCTGGAAAATAATACTATGAATGGAAAAGCCATAATTTCCAGAGCTTGTAAAAATGTGGCCTCACTCTTTTCTTCTTTGCCCACTCTCCCATGTACCTTGCTAACTCTGTGTTCCCCACCCTAGTCTGTCCAGATTTTGCTAACGGAGTAACAGCTAGATGATGTTTGTGACAGCAGGAAAATGTAGACTTGCCAAGGCTGTGGGCCTTGAAGTTCCCATCTCAGTCGATGCCACTGGCATGATATTTTTCTCTTTTCATTTTTCAAGAGATGAATTTTCTACAGGAGAAACCTATGACCCGAAGGTTCCGTTCACCTTGACCCTCAGGGATAAATCTCAGGTTTGTCAGTAATTTTACCTTTGAGGGCAATGACTCCATCCTAGAAGACTTACACCACCTCTATGGAAAAGAAAAATGTTGCCAGTCTATTCACTAATGCCTGGGAAGCAGTGTTGTAAAATCTGAGAAAGATTGGGGAACAGAGCTCTGTGAAGTTTGAGAGTTGCTTTTCCAAGAAGCTTTGGACAGCACATAAACTAAGGTGTTTTTAAAAATATTCTCAGGAGTTGGGAAAGGCTTAGAGATGAATAGAAGCAAAAGCCAGATTCCCTCATCTGTCTACTTCATGATTCCATTCTTGACTTAGTAGGAGATAATTCAGCCCCTTTCCATGAAAGACCATGTAAGACATACTGTTGGCTTCTGATGATCAGTAAAATCCCATCATTGTCGGTCAGAAGAGTTTGACTTACTCTGGAGGTTATTTGACCAGAGCACTAACACCTTCCAGTCTTATATCCAACCTCAGAGCAGCTTCCCCTTTCCCAACACAGCTGCTCACCTGGAAGGTGACACACGGGAAAGTACCCCGACAGCGTGTTCTCTGTGTTCTCCTGGGGGAGCACAAATGCAGCTAGTGGATTTAATTAGAATTACCTTAGAGGAAAATCTCATTTCCCCCGCCAGCGAGAAACATTAAGCAGAGCCAGCAGTATTAGAATTTGAAATTTGGAAGGAAAATCCTCTGCAGGCTGAACCATTCTGCGTAGGTAGGCTTGTCCTTTGGGGGAAATCTTAGACAAGTCTCTGGCCAGGAAACCATCAGAAACAACTCTACACTATGGATGATGAACACAAATATGAGTGAGTCTCTCTCCATCTCTGCCATATGAGAAGGGAAGTCACTGAATACTAAAGAAGATAATGAAGTTAGACCTCAGTGCAGTTAAGTCAATCAGAGGAACCCAACCAGGATTTTGAATCTGGAGCTGGCACATCGAGGGACAAGGAGGAACAGGGAAGAATTCTTTCTGGCCACAGGGGCAGTGGCAGCAACACACATAATGCCAAGGGCAGCAGCCAGAATTCACTGCACTGCTGATGGTTCAGAGATGGAAACTGTGGCCCCCAGCACTCATTTGTGCATTCACAATGGCAAGTCATGGGAATTTTTTTGGGCAGTGCTTGTAACTGTGCTTTTTGCCCTTAGTAGCTACATGTTTAATTTTTAAAATATATTTTTATTGATTTCAGATAGAGGAAGCAAAAGGGAGGGAGGGCCAGAAACATCAATGATGAGAGAGAACCATTGATCTCTGCTGCCTTTTACATGCTTTCTACTGGGGAGTGAGCTCGAAACCCAGGTATGTGCTCTGATTGGGACTAGAAATAACCATGACCTTCTGGTTCATTGATCGATGTTCAACCACTCAGCCACACCAGCCAAGTGTGGCTACCTGTTTAAACTAAGGTTCTCTAGCATTCCCAGAAATTCTATGAGCCACTCAATTTTCTATCCATACATTCCTTTTCTGCTTAGATCAGTAAGAGTCAGTTTCTGTTGCTTGCAGCTCAAAATCCTGATGGATATAATAATAAATGATGCTATTCTTGATGGTAGTGGTGCGAGGAGATGGAACATTAAAATAATGAAATTGCTTTTATTAGGCAACTCATAAGATGGCATCAAGTGCAAATCCAATGAAAAGAAGCTCTGAAAACATTTCAAGAAGTTGGCAGCTTTTATGGAGCAAGAGCCAAGTCTTCCAAGGTGATTGTATTGAGGGATGTGATGTTACTTGAACAGACATATAAAAGGGGACATTGGTGATAATTTTTTAAATCATATATGACACATAATAATGCAAGGTTTAGCCTGCACAAATAAGGCTTATTAAATGAATGGTTTAAGAATACTCAGCAAATGTATCTAGCATATGTACGTATGGCTTTTTAGGTGTTCAGGTTTATATATTATTGCCTTTTCCTATACTACATATATATTTACTTGATAGATAACTAAGGCTACATGTCCATGAAAAAGTGTATATGACTCACAGAATGTTCCCCAATGATATTTTTGTTTTTAGCTATTATGTAATAGATAATTCATCTACTGGACAATGTAAAGTGTTATCTCTTCCAATAATTTCCTTTCCTTTCTTTTTTTTTTTTCTTTGTTTAAAATGTTACTGACATAACACCATTTTTCTAAACTTAGAGTTAATGGTTAGGAGGTTCACACTGGTATTGGTGATTTTGTTGTTTTATTAGGTTTTTTGTTGTTAATACTCATCTAGGATATTTTTCCATCGATTTTTAGAGAGTGGAAGTAGTTTGCTTTCTTCCATTTCTTTCATTTATGACATGTTTCTTTGTCTCCTCATTTTGGCTGCTTCCCTGTGTTTGTTTCTATGTATTGGGCAGAGCTGCTATGTCTCCTGGAGTTGGTAGAGTGGGCTTGTGTAGTAGATGTTCTATAAGTGCCCAGTTCTATAAGGCCTCCCCAGTCACCTGAGCTGGGCGTTCTAGGTGCACCCCATTGTGGGCTATGAGTACAGTCTTATAATTGTTTGCTGGTGGTGTCGCTGGGAGGAATTGACCTCTAGGCAATTGGCTGTGAGGACCAGTTGCATCTACAGTGGGAGAGCTGCTATGCAGTTGACACCCCTATGGAGCAGGACTTGCTTCATTGGGGCTTGGTGCTTGCTGAGTCTGCTCCTTGAGTGTGTTGCTTATGGGTGTGTAGAGTTGTAATGTGGTATGGTCTGACACTGACCACTGGGTACACGGGCTATTGGGTCTCCAGGAGGTGCAAAGTCAGCCACTGCCTGGGGCCACTAAGCAGGAGCTACAGAGAGGTCTGCAGACTCATCCTCTTTGTATCAGGTTTGGAAGTTTCCAGATGAGGCCCAGCTATGGAGCAAGGAAGGCTGGTGCTGGTGCCAGGTCTTGGGCCTTTTATTAATGGGTTTGGGGCTCCCTGACCCAGCTGCAGCTTGTCTGAGGTTTTCAAGGGCAGGCCATTTATATTCAAAAGCCTCTGCATACAGCTTGGGTGGGGTTGTAAATTGGATGATTCTTAGGGAATCACCGGGGCGGAGCAAACAGAAATAAATGGCTGCCAGTCAGTCCTGCAACCATGGAGGTCCCAGCACAGGAACAATGATCCCTGCAAGCACCTCCATCTGGGAAAAAGCCGCCCCCGAGTTCCTGCCCTGATGCCAGACAATCCAGTTCCTCCTGGTATGTGTCTGTGTCCCCCAGAGCCTTGCCCTGGTGCTGGAGTTCAGAGGAAGCCGGAGCCAGCCTTTAAAGAGGAACAGCTGGGTCTCCAGCAGCCTCTGTGTCACTGAGCCCCAATCCACACTGGTTTTTACAAGCCTGTAGTTCTTATTGCCTGTAGGGACTTCTTTTCCCAGCTCTGGGACCCTGGACTGGGGGCTGGTATGGGGCTGGGGCCCCCGGCTCCTCTGGGCGGCCTCCGCAGATTCAAAAGCAGCCCACGTGGGTGCCAGACCAGCCTGTTCCCCGCCTCTGCACCTCCTACCCATCTCAGTGTGCTTCCTTCTTTACTTCTCTAGTTGACTTCCACTCAGCCAGTTTTCCAGGGGTTCTGGATGATGGTTGTTCTGTATTTTAGTTGTCATTTTGATATGGTTGTGGGAAGCGGCTAGTACAGGTATTTAGCCGTCTTCCCTTTTTCTGAAACATATTTCTTGATAAAAAATGTTCATTGGTTTGATTGTGGTGCTATTGTAGCATAGGCAATGATTGTATATATATCAAATCAATAGAAGCCCATAGTTTATCAAATCATTTAAAAGCAACATGTTTTTAGTAAAATGTTACCAAAAAAATACAATGAAAATAATAATGTCGATGAAAACTTTTTTATCTGTCAATAATTAGTGAAAAAAGACAAACCATAAAGTAGCTATTGTCCTGTCTCTTGGAAATCCCCTAAGAATACACTGAATCATAGTCAAAACTATTTATTGAAAATACAGCAACTACTCTATGCAACCAATAATTGTTTGGAATTGAAAAAATAATTTTTCCTTCATTTCAAAAACATAAACCCAGCAAAGAATTTAGTAAATCTTAATTCATGCACAAGTTGATATGAGTCAGAATTTAGAGTGTTGTATATGCAGCCATTTTTATGTTAAGGCTTAATCTTTTATTGCAAGCAGAAAGAAGTTGTACATTGTTTAGGATTTATCTGTTGTTGCTTCTAATGGCAATTTCAGTTTTCTCTTTAATTTTTTTTAATCTGGTGTTTAAAGTTCTATTTTTCCACCTTCTTGCTTTCCAGAAATCATATAAGTTTTTTTTATTTAATTTTTCCAGCTTTATTGATATGTAGCATATGTAAGTTTAAGATGTACAATGTGATGGTTTGGCACACATATCTATTGCAAAATGATTACTATAATAAGTTTAACACTTTCATCCTCTCACAAAATTACTTTTTTGTGTGAATGATGATGACATTTAAAATCTACTCTTAACTTTCAAGTATATAATACAGTATTGTTAATTATAGTCAACATAGTAACCATGTTATACATTAGATCGCCAAAGCTTGGTCATCTTACAGCTGTTTTATACCCTTTGACTGACATCTCATTTCCCCCACCCTCCAGCCGCCAGCAATCACAACTCTATTCTCCATTTCTGGGAATTCAGCTTTTTATTTTTAAAAAATATTTTTGAATTTTTGTGGGAGTTTATTTGAGCCAAACGGATGACATTTGCCAAGGAGCAAGATCTCCAATGCTCCAAGGAATAACAATTTTGCAGCTTCGTTTATGCATTTGAAATTAAGGAGGAAACAGTAAGGAAGATAACATGGAGGTGCGAGAAAAGCAAGGGGGAGATTGGACCACAGGATAGTTAACAAGATCATGTGCTCTCTTGAGGGTGCTTTTAGTTTATTTCAAAGGTATGTTAATTTAGAGCAGTGGTTCTCAACCTTCCTAATGCCGCGACCCTTTAATACAGTTCCTCATGTTGTGGTGAACCCCACCCATAAAATTATTTTCGCTGCTACTTCATAACTGTAATTTTGCTACTGTTATGAATTGTAATGTAAATGTCTGATATGCAGGATGTATTTTCATTGTTACAAATTGAACATAATTAAAGCATAGTGATTAATCACAAAAACAATATGTGATTATATATGTGTTTTCCGATGGTCTTAGGCAACCCCTGTGAAAGGGTCGTTCGACCCCCAAAGGGGTCTCGACCCACAGGTTGAGAACCGCTGATTTAGAGGCACAGAAACAATTGACAGGGCTTGCATAAGGCAAAGAAAAACCTTTTGCTAAAACATTAATGCCTGGGGACTACCCACCATGCATGAACTGCCCAGTTAGGAATTTATGATCAGATCACTCCGTGACAGAAATTCAGCATTTTTGATTCCACATGTAATATTTGTCTTTTTCTGTATGGCTTATTTCACTTAGCATAATGGTCTCTCACATCCATGTTGTTGCAAATGGCAGGATTTTCTTCTTTCTTATAGCTAAATAATATTTCAGTGACTGAGTGAGTGTGTGTGTGTGTGTGTGTGTGTACCACATTTCCTTATCCATTCATCCATTGACAGGTTGATGGACACTTAGTACTTGTGACTCTTATGGGGTTCAGTAACACTGAGAAAAAATCTCCTCGATCTGAGAAGAAGTTTGGATAACAAGGGAAATCTGAGTCAGCGCCAACACCTGCGTGCAACCTGATTCACAGCACCCACGTCTACATCCAGTGGACTTGGCCTGGACTTCTCCTTGCCGTTAAGATGTCCTAGAAGTCAGGCTGCTGGAGGCTTTACTCACCCCTGTGCTCTGCAGTCACATTCCCATTCCATGGCTGCATCAAACAGAGCAAATAGCATTTATGCTCTTTTCCCCCGTGCTTGGCCCAATTAGACAGTATTGCTCCAAACAATAAATGCTCATAAAAATAAGAAACATATTAGAAAGGAAGGTTATGATTGCCCTGTGGCCTAGAAATTGGATTGGTTCACATATGTTTCCAATAGAATCTTTAATTAAGATGCCTTTCCTATCAATGTGCCTCAGCAATTACCTGTATTGATGATGGGCCGTTATTTTCCTGGCAAGGTAATAGAGAATCTCACAGGGGTGTCTTAACAAGTCACTTCTAGAATACTTTCTGCCTTTTTTTTTCCTGTGACTAATTTACCTAAATGACTTGGTACTTATCAACCCCTTTCCTAACAGAGAATGAATTGGAGTATACACTTGAATAATATTTAAGGATACATTTAGTTGGGCTAGAGCCACTTATTTCTTAAGAACTCAGTGGAATAATGTGTTCATTCATCAACTCATTCATTTGGCAAATATATAGTAAGAGCTTAATAAGTATTAATCATGATACTCTGATGTTGTTGATGGTGAGTAAAATGATTTGTCTGCTGATGTTGAACTGTGAAGTTGGGATAACAAATATGAGCCAGCTTGCATGGGACCCAGACTGAGATGATAATAATAATAACAATAATAATAATAGTAGTAGTAAAAACTCATTTTTAGTAGACCCCCCTAAACAGTCCTGACTCTGAGATATTTTTTTGGATTTGATATATTCTATCGGAATTTGTTAAAGAGTCACTCACCCTCCTTAAGTAAGTGTTACATGAAGGGAATGCCTTCCATACACCTAATTTTACAGAATGTCACTCCTCATGTCTTGGCCTTATTGACCCCCACCTGACAACTTACTGTATTTCTAGATACCCCCCTTCTGACCTTCCTGCCCCTTCCTGCTCTGTCCTAGTCTCTTTTTCCCAATTTGATATATGATCCATCCTCTCTTATCTCTGAACTTATCTTCCTTCCCATATTCTTTCTTCTCTGCTTAACATATTCCGAGATGTCCCTAAGGAAACCCTGAAGTCTCTTATTCCCATTTGCTGTTCTCAGAAACTCCCCCAAACCTCTTGATCTCTGCTTGTCTTCACCTCTTTCTCCATCTAATGCTGCTGTTTCTCTTTACCGCTGCTTAAGGCATCTGTCCCCCTCTTGCTCTCTTGCACTGCTTCCTTCCCCAGGATGCTCTCAGGTAATAATCTTGGTTGTACACAATGGTCCGTAGGCATGATGTTTGAAAAACCTCCTGATCTATGCCCTTGATCGGGAAATTTTCATCTTATACCACCCCTCCGCACTCTCCCACAATTTGTTTGCCATTAAAAAATAAGCATAAGAGTATAGTTGAAGAAAAGTATCAGACAGGGAAAGGTCTATACAGATAAAAAGGGAAAATGAAAGCGAGTCCTATTTCTCAAAGACATGAAGGAATTATGTAGAGAAGCAAGAAGGAAGAAGTATGAGATTAGATTGCTTCCTGGTTTCCCATCCATTAGAGGGGGTGGGTGGGAGTTGAGGGGGACCTCGTATGATAAACAAAGTTGAGATGAACACGGACACCAGGGGGCTTCATCCTAACTCACATTTGGGACCCTAGGATGAGGTTTCCGGCTCACCAATCTGGAATCAGCCTGTGGAAGTGGTCTGGGTGGGATCAGATAGTTTAAGCAGAGGGAGGGTCAGAATTTAGTTCTCCAGAGTCAAACTTGATTTTTAAAGGCATGAATGGGACCCAGATATGTCTACATGGGTCCCGGGGGAACATGGGTATCATGTTAGGGTCTGGTTGAGTCACCACAACAGGAGAAAAGAGGCCTGGGACATACAACTGGGGGCTGCAAAGCAGGTTTGGACCTCAAGTATCAACCTGTTGCTATCCCTCATGAGTATCTACAACAGCAAGGAGTGCCTGAATGGTGCCAGATAACTGAGGGGGACCATGGTGCTCTGATATACCAAGGAAGAGTGGAGAATCCAAAACCTAGCAGGTGCATCCTTTAGTAGTACATGTCAGCAGGGATGGAACCAATCACACCTCCAAGGTCATGGTTCCAGAACAAGCATAAGATGAAGAAATAAAGACCTGAGGATCTATTTCCTCACCACCATGAAAAGTTAGTAAGCCCCTCTCTTACACCAGCTGTTACAAAGAGGAGGAAATAGTTTGGGGCTTGGGGACTGGAGACAAGTTTGGAAAAATATTATCTCCATTAGACCTAGTATTTAAAGACAATGTCCAGATTAGGGTTTATTTAAAAAGGAAAAAACAAACATATCTGATAGGTGGCGGTTCATAGAGCATATCTACTAAGTAAGAGAGAAATATTAACAGCTACATTTCCTTGGCACTCAAGATGAAAATCAGTGAGTGCTTTTGTGACCCAACGTCCTTTGCCTTTTTCTTCCCCAGCATTTATAAAAGCAACTCTTCATTGCCTGGAAAATGAGTGAGTAGAGAAAAGCCGGATGTCTCCTGCCCAAAGATTTTGGGATAGCCAAATAGGGAAGTCTCCCTCTGTATAAGTTCAAAACCTCTTCCACAACTTCTGTACATTATTTTTTAAATTTGCACACACGTTTTGAAGGTTGCTGCCTGGTGAAGAATTGACTAAACATGCTTTTAAGTATTGTCTCTTGCCCCATTCCCACCAGTACCCTTGAGACTGCAAAATCTTTTCTTCTGACATTTGAAAGCATTAAAACAGCTCCAGGGCTGAAGGAAACATTTTCCTCATCATCTTTGAAAAGTTTAGTTGCCAAGGTGACAGAGGCCTTAGCGACCAGGTGAGAAGGCCTCTGCAGTATGTCCGTACGGTTATTCAACGAAGGGGCAGGGAATCAAAAAATGATTGGAGGAAAGAAACACTGGTTTCCCAGCATCTTATACCTAGAGCAGCGGTTCTCAACCTGTGGGTCGCGACCCTGTTGACCGTCAAACGACCCTTTCACAGGGGTTGCCTAAGACCATCCTGCATATCAGATATTTACATTACGATTCATAACAGTAGCAACATTACAGTTATGAAGTAGCAACAAAAATAATTTTATGGTTGGGTCACAACATGAGGAACTGTATTTAAAGGGCCAGAAGGTTGAGAACCACTGAAGAGTCTCTTTTATTATGTAATTAGAAGAAAGCCCAACTTGCCCTTCCCAACATGGTACTATGTTCTTGTTGTTTTGTTGTTTTTTGGTTTGGGGTTTTTTTTTAGTACTGTTTTTTTAAAGATTGCAATTTAGACACCATACAGCACTACATTGAAATGCAAACATCATTTTCAGATCAGATACTTGGTGGAGAAGAAAGAGTCTAAGGAGCAAGTTTTGTAGGTTACACATTAAATGCCAGCCACCCAACACTACACTCTATTTTTTTTTAATATATTTTTATTGATTTTTCACAGAGAGGAAGGGAGAGAGATAGAGAGTTAGAAACATCGATGAGAGAGAAACATCGATCAGCCGCCTCCTGCACACCTCCCACTGGGGATGTGCCCGCAACTCAGGTACATGCCCTTGACCAGAATCGAACCCAGGACCCTTCAGTCCACAGGCCGACGCTCTATCCACTTAGCCAAACCTGTTTCGGCAACACTCCATTTTTAAAGAAAGCCATAAAAAATCAACTTTCTGTAGTGTAGCTTGGAAAGACGTGAAGAGAGAATGAGCCTTAGGTAGAAAAGAAAAGAAGTTGATGAGTGGATGTAACAAAAATACAAGGACGGTTCAAGCTTTCTAAGTACATCAGTCAAATCTTGCTTGTCCATATTGAGCGGCATTGCTTGCCCACATTCTTTCTATCCTTCAGTCAGATCTGGTTAGAGTATATAAGAACATGAAATATCCCCAGAATGCGCCACAAGCTGTACTTAGCTAACTTCTTGGCATTAGTGGGACAAGAAAAAGGAATGGGAAAGAGCTGAAAAAAGTTGCACTATCGGGCAAGATTCTCAATTAGCTTAAAGTATATGCATATTTCAATTGGGGATGAATAAGAGAGGACCTTTTCTCTACTACATTCTAACATGTGGTCATGGAATAGATACAGTTTTCATGTTTCCTATACCAACCATTAACCAGGTCCTACGCCTTCCCCTATGCACTGATCTTATCACATCGAATTTTGAGGGTAGAAGCAACTCTTGATCTTGCCTGGCCTTCCTGGAATGTTCTCTCCCAAGATAGTGAATACTTGGAATTCAAGAAAACCAAAATACCAAGCTCACAAAGACAGGAAAATTCTACCTCCTGGCCATAAATTCACATAGCCAGAAGCCAGACATGGTTATCTCCATAGCATATAACCTTTTGTCCATTTCTTTTCTTTTGACTCCAGTTTTCTTAGATGATTAACAAGGAATCATTCTGATAAACTGGCTCATGAGGAGATTTAAGATCATGTGACTACACTT
Source organism: Myotis myotis (assembly GCF_014108235.1). Taxonomy (NCBI): domain Eukaryota; kingdom Metazoa; phylum Chordata; class Mammalia; order Chiroptera; family Vespertilionidae; genus Myotis; species Myotis myotis. Next base: position 36,708,218 of record NW_023416317.1, on the reverse strand, counting down.
CTCAGAAGACAATGAATTGTACAATTTGAACAAAATTTATTCAATCCTAATTTTAGTCTCTTTTCAAGACAAAAACTCTGCTACAATTCATAGGCTTGTCACTATTTTTAAATTGAACTCTTAAGCAGTAGAACCGGTGGTTGATATGTAGTTTCTTGTTGGTATTGACGTCACCATTCTTTATTTAAGTAAAGTTTCAAGAGACATGTTGTTTGTTTGTTTTGGGATCATTCCAAAACAATACAGTTAGTTTTCCTGAAAAATCTATGCTCACAAGAAAAGTATGAGTACAGTGGACACAGGAAAACTTTGCAATATTTTCTACAAAAATGGATGAAGCAGCAGTAGGCACCAAGATTATAAACATAGTAAACATTTAATTTAAAATAATCTATTCATTAACTATTGAGTAACTAATAAATGTATATAGAGGCAATGCAATTTTTTTCACCAAGTGATTCTTAGCTATTCTATGCAAGGTTGCTTTGAAACTTTAAAATATATTAATATTTAAAAAGACTTTATACTATATCATTTGCCGGAAACATGTCAATATGCTTTTTCTGTTAATCAAGTAAGTTAATAATAGCATTCAGAAGGATCTGGGCTATTAATACATGCATGTATATTCTAGTCCTTATAGTTAAAGGGGCACATCAAGAAGGTAAAATCATCCCTAAAAGTTCAAGGAATGACTAATTCTGGAAGGATTTTATTCAAGCAAAAGTTTTGGGTTCTGTGAGTCACCTGAAACAATTTTAATATTTTGGCTTCTGACTTCCCCACTCTCCTGAAGGTTCTGTGGTCATTAGAATTTAGACTTTTATTCCCCAAGATGCTAGCCCAATACTAGTGCTCCCATAATAAGACAGGATTCCCTTTTACACAACATTCCATTTCCCTCATACAGATCAGAATTTTTCAATTAAACTCCTATTTAATTTTTCTCTTCCCTTTAGAATACTAAAAGGGATATTGTTTTCTGATTCTTCTTAATTGTTCTCCTTTTCCTGATCCAAATCAATTGAAACATCATAACAGCTTCAAAATTAATTACATGATTTCCCCTCTGCTTGGATAGATATGTACAGATCTCAGAATGTGATGGCTGTGTTCACATTACTAATTACTCACAAAATCCTTTGATGGCTGTGTGTCTGCACTGGCCCAAGTGAAACAGCCTACCTGTAGTTGTGAGTTGCTTTCTTAAAAAAAAGAAAGAAAGAAAAAAGGCAGTAACTATTTTGGTTTTCTGTGCCTGAACAGACTCTACTCAGTCCTTTGCCTCATGTGCTCTGTTTGTGCTCCTTAAAAAAAATCATGTTTTCATAAAAAGAACTCAACTATTTCACTCTAGAGAATATTTTCGTCTAAAGGGGAGAGCTGACCAGGTTCCATCCAAACAGGAAGATAAGACTTGCCTTTTAAGAGCCCTAAGAAATTACTCCAAAACCCCCTTTCTACTGGGCAAAATCCATGAAAAAAATTAACTTTAAAGAGAAAACATATTAGAGCATTCAGGTCAATATGGAATCCACTGCTGATTTGTTTAAGAAGGAGATGGAATGTGGTGGTTAGCATGTTAACAAAGGAGACACACATCTTGAGAAATATTCTAGAGACCAAGTCAGTCTTTTTCATTGCTCCCAATACATCCTAGCCTGCCTCAGTGGGCTGAGCAGGTTGGCACACAACTCCAGCAGAAACCATTTGTGCGTTTTACATGCAAAAGTCACTTTGTGAAATTATGCAACTTGCTGCCCAGATATTTGCCCAATGGGAAGATTGTTGTGTTTTGTTTTTTTAATTTTTTTTCTTTTAATGAGTTTATTATTTTAAGATAAGTCAAAAGTTAGTTTTCTCTCCCCAAAGAGGAAAAAATTTATTCTTTTCCGTGCTATCTAGTTCTAGATACTTTATAAATTTTTGTTGAAAGAATAAATTAACGTGCAAAAAACTACCATATATTTGATTGTTCTCTCTTTAGTCTTTTTCCTACTCCTGCAACCTTTTTCTAAAAATACACTTGAACATCAAATGCAGTGAGAGAAAATAGCAAAATGGGAAGACATTTTTGCAAGGTACAATGTGATAGGACCACTCTTAATTTTGAAATCTGAATTATTCTGCGCAAGTTTAAGTTATTTACTGGGTAGATGGGAAGAAGAATCCTTGGCAAACTGGAACACATGGTATTGATCAGTTGCCTACTAATTATAAAGTCAGTTAAGGCCCAAATAACTCCCAAGCCAACTGGAAAGGCTATTTTTGTCTTCAAACAAATCCATCCCCCACTATCAACTGATGCTCAAACCAGAAGCTTATATGTCTCTCTGGCCCTCTTAGATAATTAATGTCTAATTTTCTAAAAATTGGGACATTATTTTACAGCTTAAAATCAAAATAAGAATTTAAATATAAATATGCTTTGAAAAAGAAACATTTGTTTATATTTATATACATAAGCTGATATTTGATTATTTCCTAGGAATCATACATAAAAGTTGGAGGGAGAGAAGATGAGGCAATAGATGCCTGATATGAAATGATGTGTAGAGAGAAGGAATGAGAAGCTTCAGAAAAAATGAGTCTAGAACATTGAAAATAGCCTTTCTTTACTAACTTTGTATTTTGCCTGCATTTAGTCCTTGCATCATAGAAAGAACTCAAACCTGAAATAAGGCCATACACACAACAAGAAAATAATAAAATAAACAAGTTTAATTAGAAATGAACCATTGGTATTCTACTTCTGCCAAGTGTTTGGGTGGTTTCCCATAGAACACAGCTGTAACATTGCTATGAAATTGCTAAGTGTAGAAGGAACCCACCATTATCATCCCACAATAATATACTCTACAATTCTCCCCAAAGTGGGCACAAATATCCTTTGGGCATGATGACCTTCTAGTTCATTATCAGACCTAGAAACACATTCTTCAGCCCTCCCAATAAACATCTGCACTCAATCCTAAAACTTCCGGATCAGCCAAGGGAAAGAATTAATTAAAACTAGCCCAATAGATGTGCATCATTCTTAATTGTCAATTAACAATATGGTTCATAAGCCTAGGATAGAAAAGCTATTTGTAACAACCAATGGCTGAGTTATATAACTTTGTAGTTGACATCTTAAACTTAAATTTGGACAATGACTGAGGAAAGCCAAAAAAAAGGTAACTTAAAAATTTCAACTACTCAAAAGGACTTCTCAGTTTTCTGCCTATTTATTTAAAACTAGAGGCCTGGTGCATGACAATCGTGGACTGGGTGAGGGTGTCCCTCAGCCTGGCCTGTGCCCTCTCGCAGTCTGGGACCCCTCGGGCCTAAGCCAGCAAGCAAACATCCCCCGAGGGGTCCCTAGTACTGCTGCAGAGGCAGGAGAGGCTCCCGCCACCGCCACTGTGCTTGCCAGCTGTGAGCCCGGCTTCTGGCAGTGAGTGGGCCTAAGCTGGCAGGCAGACATCCCCCGGGGGGTCCTTAGTGCTGCCTCGGAAGTGGGAGAGGCTCCTGCCACTGCCACTACACTCACCAGCTGTGAGTTCGGCTTCTAGTTGAGTGGCGCTGACTACCAGGGGCCAGCTTCTGCATAGAACGTCTGCCCCCTTGTGGTCATTGTGTGTCATAGCAACTGGTTGTTCTGCCATTTAGTCTATTTGCATATTAGCCTTTTATTATATAGGATGCCTATGTTATGGTTCATGATACAAAGGGAGAATGGGGTCCTAATACATGCTGACAGGAGATTTGACTTTGGGTAGTGGGCACGTGGGGCAATATACAGCTCATAGAAACCCACCCCTGAAACCTATATGTTCACATTGACCAATGTCACCCCAATAAATTTAATAAAAAGAGAAAAAAAAAACACAAATAACAGAGGTTCAACATCAGAACCACTGATTATTCTCCTGAGCCATACAATCTTAAGAAGCTATGATTTGAATAGGTAGCCTAGTGAGAGACTCTCCTGGTTCCTTCTATTCAAAGTGTGGCCTCCGAAACAGCAACCTCTGCACCACCTAGAAGCTTGTTAAAAATGCAGATTTTCCAGGCCATGCCTCACTGTTGGCCAATTTAGATTTTATCAAGAAGGATAGAGAATATCAGAGATTAAAGTTGTATACAAGAGTGGGGGGAAAGAAACAGCTGTCAGGAGAAAGGGCATGCAAAGGCCATGGTGGTAAATTTTCTAGGCTGAAGTCCTTCAAGGTCTCTCCCTACTAAGGGTTGGCCTTAAAGTAGGATCCTGTTGGGTTGTTTTGTTTTGTTTGTGTGTGTGTGTGTGTGTGTGTGTGTGTGTGTGTGTGTGTGTTTTGGGGGCAGAGGTTCTGGTTCTGGTTTGGTTGTTTATTTTTACCTAGACAGCCTGAAATGCCCCAGCTAGACTTTTGACTCTGGAAGGTGAATGCTGAAGGTTATAGGAGATATCTGAAAACCTCCCTCAGTGTGAAACCCAAGGAAGATGAGTCCAAAGGAAGAAATTATTTTTTAAAGTGCTATGATGAAAGCAAGAAAAGATTCATCAGAATATTCATAGGTGCTCAATAAACAGTCTCTAATTTTCCTCAGATATGGCAATAATGTCGTCATATTTCCTGAAAAAAAAGAGACTAATAAAAATGTTTACATCTACTGAGTGTCTATAATGTGTCAAATATTATATGAGACATTTTTTAAATTTTTATTTTTTATTGATTTTAGAGAGAGGAAGGGAGAGGGACAGACAGAAACATCAATAAGAGAGACATCCATCAGCTGGCTCTTGCATTGCCCTCTTCCCAGGATCAAGCCCGCAACCCAAGCAACATTCCCAGACTGGGAATCAAACCATGACCTCCTGGTTCATGGGTCAATGCTCAACCATTGAGCCACACCAGCCAGGCCATACTAGACATTTTTAATTTTTTTTAAAATTATATTTATTTATAAGCAGTGGCCACATTCAATTTGCTTGCCTCTACTGTACTGCCTGCCGCGTGCCTTTGACAAGAACAGGGTGGTTAAGCCCTTCTGCGGGTATCTGGCAGGCCTGCTCTCTCAGCTGTGTCCTGATCACTAGGGTTACACTTTCCATGTTTATATAATTTCTTACCGTAACACTCTCCACTTCTAGTGCTAATCGCGTGTATTAAAATAAAATAGCAAATGTGCTGAGAGAAGCGCACACTACAAAGTGATACTTGTAATATCAAGCACTTTCAAAAGTCTATAATATTTGCATTAGGTCATCAAATATATTCCCTACTGTCAAAGAGTGCTTTTGTTCTCTGCTCCCCTCTGCTTTGTTTTATCTCTCGCAAGTGAAAATATCCTTATCTCTACTAAGCCACTCTTACATAATCTCCTCCTTGCATCTGTTATTATTCACAGGGGAAAATAATATCACTCTATATGAAGAGAGATAAATCCGCAGCAAAATACATTATAAGCGCCTTTGTCTATGGTAGTGTTCCCTTTAAACATGTTGGGTGTAAGTCCTTCCTTGTTCGTAGGTCCAAATTCCTTCTAGAATTTGGATGCTTAAAACTGAAAATTAAAAGGCGTGCTCTGATTTTAGCTGGATATCTTCCACCATGCTACTTTAAAGAATATATTAAAGAGAGGGTGAAGGCAGGTGGTACATTTTTAACTGGCAGCTGAACATTTGCTTGGCTTAAAGCCAAATGAAATAACATAATCCTAACTGACTGGTACACTTCTTCCTGATCCCTTTAAATTCCTCTTTCTCAAATTCTTTATGACATTTAAATATCTCTTGAATTAATCAATTTTATAAAACAATGAGATGGTTATAAATTGAGACCGCCAGTAGCAACAGTCATAATAAGATGGCTATCTTTTCCTAAGTATTAAGAATGTTCTTTGACTTTACCTGATCCATCATCAATTCTCACAAAACTCTGTAAGAGATATATTACTCCCATTGTATAGATGAATAAACTAAGGCCCAGAAAATAAAATGACCTGCCCAAGATCCCAGAGATAACTAGAAGGAAGACAAAATTCAAACTCAAGTTTGTTTATTTATTTGTTTTGCTCCAATGCCCATGATCTCTTTACCATAGTTTCCAATAATCACGTTATATAAATTCCCTTTGCTGATTTCTAGATCTCTGTAGAATGCTACCCAAACCTTTTTCAGGTTTTCTCACTGGCTCTAATGAGAATGCCGCTGTGAAGTGACTATTTGCAACTCCACTGTTCACAGAATGGCTCCCACGTGGCTGGTGCTCAATCAATGTTAAATAATAACAGTTCAAACCCAGTAATGACAAAGCAGGAAGCGCCTCCCTCTTTATACTTTTAATGACTTCATAGGGCTCTTTTTTGTTAATTGTTTAATCACAAATTCCAGTTATTGCTATTTACATGCTCTTTTTCAACTTTTGAATACAGTCTTATTTCTATTTTGCCAAGCTTTCGGAAACACCAAATTAGGAACAAGCCTATTGTCTTCCACACAATTTCTGCACTGTGAAGAATGAAAAACACCACCAGAGTGCCTGCGTGACTAATAGGGAAAAAGAAAGAGAGGAGAAAATCAACTGCACGTTGTCTAAGGAATGCCACCTTTACATCGAGTGCTTCGCAGGTTGAAAGTCACCCCTTCCATGGGGAAAGGACCCCCCACACCACTTAATAACACTAACAGCCCAACCACGGAGGCCTAGCTTTCTACAGCAGAAAATCCAGTGCGAGGGGTCATTGAATGAATGCAAAACTGACAGGCATTCATGTTGAAATGAGTGGCTGACTTACTGTTTAAAGGAATACACAGATTTATTCACTTATCTCCATCAGTAGAACACAAAAATCTCACCTGGCCGAGAGCAGTGGTCGGCAAGCTCATTAGTCAACAGAGCCAAATACCAACAGTACAATGACTGAAATTTCTTTTGAGAGCCAAATTTTTTAATCTTAAACTATATAGGTAGGTACATTGTTATTAACTTAATTAGGGTACTCCTAAGGCTTAGGCAGAGCCACACTCAAGGGGCCAAAGAGCCGCATGTGGCTCGAGAGCCGCAGTTTGCCGACCAGGAGCAGGTCTGAGTTTGGCACATTCTAGGGTAAACCCTAAGGTGGTTTACCTGTACAAACAATATCACACCAAGTATTGGACTGCCTCTATGCTCAGAAAGCATCTGAATGAAAGTTCACCTCCAAGAAGTTGAACTCTTGAACCATCCCCCAAACTGAGAGAGTTATGTCCTTCTCCCAAAACCTTTCTGACATTTTGTGAAATTCAAACATGAAGGTGACAAGTCATTTAACCTCAATGATTACTAATATGCATGCTTTGCTACTGTTACACACAAACCTGAAAATTAACAGCGGCATATCTCCTCAGGGGAGGAAAAAAACCTTAAAAGAAAGCTTGGGGGACTGCAACAGAAAGCTTTGGATATGTATTGCCAATGGTGATTCCATTTGTTTCAGAGAATGCTTCTGTGCTCTCAAATTGAGCAACATTCAAGGGGTGAGAGAATGATTGCATGAGTAAGAAGAGAGGAGAAGATATAAAGTAGAGGCTTCCAACTGGCCAGGCCCCCTGACAGATTTTATTTGGCTTATACAGTGCTTCTTAAAATCTGATTTTGTTTCCACACTTAAAAGTTGGAAATTTTAAAATAAATTTTAGATTCTTCAATTTTCTTTAAATAACAGAAGATCTAGAAAATTGAGCACAGAATTCCACAGGGTGATGAGTAGCTAGGCTAAGAAATGGTTGTTCCCTTTCTCTCTTTCATAGAAAAGGCCTGCGTTCTTCAGGTTGCAATAGCTCCCCATTCCTGACACCCAACCTGGTTGCATTTCTTTCCATGATCTGTCTGGCTCCTGTGAGCATTTCAGCATTTACAACCTATTTTGTAAGCATTGGTGAGGGAATACAAGTATCAGAACTTTTCTACTTAAATATTTTAGAATATTTATTTGAATAGATGAAAACGTAAGACCTTAAACCTTAGATCTCCCAGAAGAAAACAGAGGGTAAGCTCCTGGACACTGGTTTTGGTGATGAGTCGTTTGGATTTAACACCAAAACAAAGGCAAGAACAGTGAAAAGTTCCTATATTTAGAGTTAAATAACATGGCTTCCATTCCACTTCTACCCTTAATTAACTGAGTGCTCTGCAGCAAATCATTTTAACCTCTTTCACTGAGGCTTCTTCATTAGTAAAACAAAGGTGTTGTATTAAGTTACCTTTAGAGTTCCCTGAAGGTCTAGAAGGCTCTGCTTTCTTATGTGGCCAAACCATATGAGCCAGAAAGTCAACCTGATGCATGTTAGCTTTTAGCATGAGGATGAGGGTGAGGGTGGGAGTGGGGGTGGGGGTGGGAGTGGGGGGAAACAGCCTAATGACACCTTGTACATGCTGAGAAAAAGTGATTTTAATTTCCTCTGAATAGTAGACTTCTGAGGGAAAAGAGTAAGGAAATCATAGTTTCTTTTATAATAGCACAGAAAAATGAGAGATTTAATTCAATCTTATTCTATCTTAATTAAAAGGGGATTTAATATAAAATAATAATAATAATTCTGTATAGGTTGAATTGGGTTTCTCCACCTCCCCAAAGAAGATATAGTAAGCCCAATCCCCAGTATCTCAGAATGTGACTTTATTTGGAAATTGGGTCTTTGCAGAGGTAATCAAGTTAAATGAAGTCATCTGAGTGGACCTTAATCCACTATGACTGGTGTCCTTAGAGAAAGGGGAAATTTGAACATGGAGACAGACACATACAGATATAAAGAGACAGGAAAAACACCATGTACAAGCCAAGGAATGTTCAAGGCTACTGAAAGCTAGGAGAGGGGCAGGAAACAAATTCTCACAGCCCTCAGAAGGAGCCACCCTGCCTTGATCTTGGACGTCCAGCCTCCAGAACTGTGAAATAATACATATCTGTTATTCAAGCTACCCAGCTTGTGGTACTTCAGTATAGCAGACCTAGCAAACTAATATACCACCTTAAATCCACTTGCCCCAGCTAAGCAGAGGCATAGCATTGTTTCAGGAGGTAGGGGAAACCCCAGGAAAGAAAGGAAATAGTATCCTTGTGACTTCTGCAGAGACACATGCAGACTCTTTTGGTTCCTCCAGGTTATAAACAGTCACTGGTATGCACTAGTTCTTGCTCTTCTGAACCCGGAAACTCCTTTCTAAATTGGGTCCAAAACCAGCTCCATAATCTGCAAGACCCAGAGGAAAATGAAAGTGCAGGACCTCTTATTAGCAACGTATTAAGAATTTCTTTTTTTTTATTGCTTAAAGTATTACAAAGGGTATTACATATGTGTCCTTCCCCCCCCCCACCCTTGACAGTCCCCTAGCCTCCCCTACCCCCCAGTGTCTTATGTCCATTGGTTATGCTTATATGCATGCATACAAGTCCTTTGGTTGATCTCTTACCTCCCTCCCTCCTGCCCCCCAACCCTCCCCGGCCTTCCCGCTGCAGTTTGACAATCTGTTTGAGGCAGTTCTGCCTCTGTATCTATTATTGTTCAAAAGTTTATAATGGTCTCTATTATCCATGAATGAGTGAGATCATGTGGTATTTTTCCTTCATTGACTGGCTTATTTCACTTAGCATAATGCTCTCCAGTTCCATCCATGCCGTTGCAAATGGTAAGAGTTCCTTCCTTTTTACAGCAGCATAGTATTCCATCGTGTAGATGTACCACAGTTTTCTAAGAATTTCAATATGGCAATAGCCAAGCATTAAACCACATATGGAGCTCTGTGTGACTACCCAGGTTACATGCCCATGAAGCCAGCTCTTACTGCAACCTACTAGATGTTTGAGAAGGTCACTAATGACTTCACTCTTTTTTTTTTCTGTGTAATTCTGGAATGTATCTGGTCTCTGTGCGGAACATTTTTTACCTGCTTAGATTTGGTTAAGTCCAAGTTCTCTAGCAACTTCTTATCATCTCTTTCCACATGTGCATTTATTTGCTAAATCTGTTCAATGTCCAACCTTCTATCGTATTGGCTCCTGAAAAAGTAACATGGTACCTATCATGAAATAATGTGTAATTTAGAGGCAGAAACAGCTGTGACCTAAGGAAGCATGTGACAAGTGAGACAGAGGAGACATAAGCATTGCACTCTAGACATTTAAAGAGGAAGACTTTCCAGATTGGTTGCTGCTGGAAGAGGCAATATTGGGTGGGCCCTTAAAAATAGATTGAATTTTGTTTGGCATTTATGAAGACAATCCAGGTATAAGACCTAGTATATGCAAAAGCACAGAGACGGGACACAATAAAATACATTTGAGGAACATGGGCACATATGGAGCCATTTGGGGGTGAGCCCAGAAAAAAAAGGGTAGGAGTAAATCAGCTGTTTCCCATCTTATGGAGGCTAATGGTACAAGAGAGAGGGCTTAATTATGTGGAAGAGTCAGAAATAAGCAGTAAAGCTGAGGTTAACTTTAATGGAACTTCAAATTATTTTTATGTCTGATAATAGATTATACCATCCTTGCAAATGTATGTACATCTATTTTATCAAATATTCTCAAACACTAACAACTGTTTTATACCCATGGGAACAATCTGTATAGGAAATCTTGGGCCTGCCTACCCAAGCAGAGAAAAATCCCACCCTCTTTGGATCCTTCTGATAACCTGGTACCCACCTTTACATTGGGACATATTGTCCTGCAATTATTTGTTTTCAAGTCCATCTTCCCTCTGAACTATGAGTTCCTCAAATTCAAAGACTGTGTCTTATCATTCTCTCTATTATGCATATGGCATAATGCCTGGTACATGGTGAGTGTTTAGTAAATATTTGTTAAATGACTAAACAGATATTGCTGCTATATATGGTTGCTTTCATCTAAACATTCTTCTAGTATTTACTCATAAATGAGGGGCCTTCAATTTAAAAATTGGAATAAAAAAGCTCTCATCCAGTCCTAGTTGTGAACAACAGCTAATAGTTCTACTTTTAAGCACATTTACCCCCATATCCATGATATCTATCCTTCTAATCTAATGTCATCATCCCTCCAGTGTCCTTGGCCTTACAGTACCCAGTGGCTGAGTTGCCTGGCACCATTATTTTCTTACACGTGGCATTGGGCTAATTCTTTCCTGGCAGAGTCGCCCCTCATGAGATGAAGATGAGGGACTCCAGCATGTTGAGCTAGATCAATAACAACAATAGCCACAGTGTGAGTATAGCATCGCCTTCCTGTGCCAAAGGGCACGCTGATGTTCAGTTCCAGGACTCAGTTTCGGAAAGCAGTAAGCCTGAGAGGTGACATGCATCGGAGGCCTTCTGACCTTTACCCTACCACCTCAAGAGTTCCTCTGCACGTTAACTCTAGAAAGTACTTTAAAAGTGTCCTCCTGCCACTCTGTCTTGTTTGTGGTATCGTGTGTGTGTGTATGTGTGTGTGTGTGTGTGTGTGTGTGTGTGTCTGTGTTTTCTGAGAGCATTTGATGGCATCTTTACCTCAAAGTTCACTTCAGAGTGAAGAGTCGGAAGAAGACTCTGCTAGATGCTTTGTTATTTGGTTTTGGAAAGGAAAGCCCTGTGACATAAAGAGTACTAACTGTTTATACTGATACAAATGGCCTGCAACACGGGCCGGTAGGTGGGGAGTTTTCAGATGGTGTCATGATGGGAAATGGGGTGAGACACTTACCAGACATCAGGGGGCCCAGTGGTGTTCCCACAGCCACATCCTGGGACGCAAGGCACTTAGGAGGAACGATTTTAAATCACTTTGATTTTAAAGTCATTTGAAATCAGGGTGAACATCAGAACGCAGTTTTATCATTTTAAAAAATGTATACGATGGAGGCCCTGAGTTTGGCAGCAGTGGGAGAAAGAGACACATCTTTGTAAAAGTAGTGAGGTGGCTGAGTGGGAGTGGAGGGAAATCTCGGGCTTGCTGGATCTGCATCCTGGCAAGGTGTTACTTTCTAGTTTCCCCATCAGTAAAACAAGACCATAAAAATGATGACCTCACGGGCAGTTCAACAGAACAGCACTCTTCCTAAATTAGTTGATGCTAGAGCTCACATTAATTACTCAGCTATCATCATAATGAGCACTGGTTGTGGAGCCAGGCATCTTAAGTGGTTTGGAGTCTATTTTGTTCAACACCTTCTAATCATATCACCTGGAGCATGACCTCTCTTGGCCTCAGTTTCCACATCTATAACATTGGATAGCATGTCTTTCTAGGATGGATGTAAGTATAAAATGAGTGGATACCTATGTAACAAAGTGTCCGGGATTTAATAAGCGCTCGTTAAGTGTACACTACAGTTGTTGCTATTACCAGCACTGCTAAGATGATTTAAAGGGCAGGATCCATGTTCTCTGGGAAAAATAATACAGCGCACGGTAGCCATTTGGAAGATCTTTCTGAGGACCAGCAAGCAGAGAGCTGGCAATGAGATAACAAAAATGTTATATTCCTTTTTAAAAAAAAAAAAAAAAAAAAAAGCAACCGTTTATTTTTAAATAATTTTATATTTACAGAAGATTGGCATAGATAGTGCAGAGTTGCCATATATACCCGTCACCCAGCTTCTGCTAATGTTAGCATCTCACATATCAGGATACAATTAACATTGGTACAAATGAGCTAAATTACAGACCTTATTCAGATTGCACCCGTTCTTCACCAATGTCCTTTTTCGTTGTTGTTCTAAGGTTCAATTGAGGATTCCACGTTGTCTTTAGTTGTTGTGTCTCCTTGATCTCTGGGAAGCTGTGACAGTCCCACAGTTTATCCTGGTCTTTCATGACACTGGCCTTTTGAAAACTGCTGGTCAGATAATTTTTAGATGGTCCTTAAAGTGGGATTTGTCTGATGCCTGCTTTTATGATTAGACTGAGATTATGAAATTTGGAGAAGAATAGGAGGTGAGATGCCTTTTGAGCCCATCGGCTCCTGAGGTACATGATACGATTTGTTATTGGTTATGCTATCTTAGCGTAGAACCTCTATTTTGTTGTCCTGACATATTAGAGTGTATTTCTCTAGTAACTGATTTATATTCTTGCTGAATTTTTCATCCTTTTAGTTTTTGGTTCTTTTGATATTTTTGCTTCAGAAAGTCTTGGGGTATTGAAATTATTGGCTAAGATAGTTTTCTGCCTGGTTTCTGCACTGTATTGTTCCTCTCTTTCCCTTTCGCTTCTCTATTGACGATAAGTGAGTCACTAAGTCCAGCCCTCACCCACGGGGAGAAGAAATAAGCTCCCTGTCCTGAAGAGAGATGTATCAAAGAATTCATGGATATCTGATTACAATTAGCACAGTAATTAAGAAATATTTTGGGGAGAGATAATTTGTGGTGATGCAAAAGTTTCTTCTTAAACTTTGCCCACTAATTTTAGCATTCATCAGCATATCGTGCCTGCAGCAATTTTTGCTATAATGTCCTAGTGGCAATTTTCTATTTCCCTCATTCTGTCTATATTTATTAATTAGAATTTCTCTGTAAGGAAGAAGTTTCCTATTTGATTTATTTATATAAGCATGGACTCATCAATGTATATTTTATCTTTTGGGACTATAATTCAATTCTATATATATATATTTTATCTCAAGTTGATATAGCTTTGGCCATTGGGAGATCTTCGCTAATTTGCAAATTCCTATATCCTTTTGACTTTTCTTCCCCTCACTTTCTTACTTTTTGAAACCACAGGATGCTGTGCTCTCATCTTGTCTTTTCCTCACTCAGCCCATTCTTCTAAGAGGTCTTTCTCCTTTTATTGGAGAGTGGTATTTAGAAACCAAGTTTTGGGTGCTAAGTGTTTCTTGCTACTAGAGTGTCATGGCTAGGAGGCTCAAATGTATGTATGCATACTAGCCAATAAATACACTCACATACATATGTATCTACTGTATAGTTGTTGTTGTTTTTTTACCAAACTTCATATATATATATATATATATATATATATATATATATATATGAAAATAAACATGAAATCATACTGATGTCTCTGAATCTCATCTAGTACTTTTTAGGCTTCTCCTTGCTCATTTGTAAACGCCTTTCTCTGGCAATGAAAACTCTGTCACTTGTTTTTTGTAATATGTGTATTTATTTGTTTAATCCTAGTATACATGTAAAGTAGTTTCAGAATTGCTAGCTCCTACCACTGTGAAGAACAAAGTTATCAACTGGAGTAAATAGTTTCTGTACAGCTTTGGTCTTTTTTATATGTTTTTTTTAAATACATAAAGCTGTGAGGACCAGCTGCACCTACAGTGGGAGAGCTTCTGTGCAGGAGACACCCCTATGGAAAAGGACTTGCTTCAGTGTGGCTTTGGTGCTCGCTGAGTCTGCCCCTTGAGTGTGTCGCTTATGGGTGTGAAGAGTTGTAATGTGGTATGGTCTCACACTGACCACTGGGTTCACTGGTTCTTAGGTCTCCAGGGAGGTGCAAAGTCAGCCACTGCCTGTGGCCACTCAGCAGGAGCTACAGAGAGGTCTGCAGACTCATCCTCTTTGTCTCAGGTTTGGAAGTGCCCAGATGAGGCCCAGCTATGAAGTAAGGAAGGCTGGTGCTGGTGCCGGGTCTTGGGCCTTTTATTAATGGGTTTGGGGCTCCCTGACCCAGCTGCAGCTTGTCTGAGATTTTCAAGGACAGGTCATTTATTTTTAAAAGCCTCTGCACACAGCTTGGGTGGGGTTGTAAATTGGATGAGGCGGAGTCTTAGGGAATCACCAGGGTGGAGCAAACAGAAATAAATGGCTGCCAGTCAGTCCTGCAACCATGGACTGGAACAATGATCCCTGCAAGCACCTCCATCTGGGAAAAAGCCGCCCCAGAGTTCCTGCCCTGATGCCAGACAATCCAGTTCCTCCTGGTATGTGTCTGTGTCCCCCAGAGCCTTGCCCTGGTGATGGAGCTCAGAGGAAGTGGGAGCGTGTAAGTTCAGTTCATGGTGCCGGCCTTCAAAGAGGAACAGCTGGGTCTCCAGCAACCTCTGTGTCACTGAGCCCTAGTGAGCACTGGTTTTTACAGCCCATAGTTCTTACTGCTCCCAGGGACTTCTCTTCCCAGCTCTGGGGCTCTGCGGTGGGGGGCTGGTGTGAGGCTGGAACCCCTTGTTCCTCCAGGCGGCCTCCACAGAGATGATCTCCTTCCCAATTAAAAAAGCAGCACACGTGGGTGCAGGACCAGCTGGTTCCATGCTTCCGCACCTCCGACCAGTCTCAGTGTGCCTTCTTCTTTGTTTCTCTAGTTGTAGGATTTCTATTCAGCCAGCTTTCCAGCAGTTCTGGATGATGGTTGCTCAATATTTTGTTTGTAATTTTGATGTGGTTGTGGGAGGCATCAAGTACTGGCATTTACCTATGCTGCCATCTTCAAATCTCTCCAGCTTTTGTCTTTAGGCTTATAACATACTAGAGACCTGGTGCATGACATTCGTGCACTCAGGGGGTCCCTCAGGCCGGCCTGCACCCTCTTGCAGTCTGCAAGCCCTGGGGAGTGGGCCTAAGCCGGCAGTTGGACATACTTAGCCCTGCCACGGAGGCAGGAAAGGCTCCCACCACCGCCGCTGCGCTCGCCAGCCGTGAGCCCAGCTTCTGGCTGAGCGTACACTTCCCCTGTGGGAGCACACTGACCACCAGGCAGCAGCTGCTGCATTGAGCGTCTGCCCCCTGGTGGTCAGTGTGCATCATAGCAACCGGTCATTCTGCCATTCGGTTGATTTGCATATTAGGCTTTTATTATATAGGATAGTTAAAATACTGTCTTCCAAAGTTACATAGATCAGATCTTTTCATGCTCACCACTTTTCATAATCATATCAGACATTTGTTTGTCCCAGTCTGTTGCTTCTTGGCTTCCACTGACACCCTGGTTATTTTTTTTAAATTTGCATGAATCAAATGTAATTTTTGTGTTATACAGTCCTGTGGATTTTGGCAAATGCATAGGGAATCATACATCTACCATCACAATACCACTTAGAAATGAACCTCAAAATTCGGCTGCGCTTCTCCTTTGCAGTCAGTCCCTCCCTCACTCCTCCACTACGGATCCGCTTTCCATTTCTATAGTTTTTCCTTTCCGGGAATGTCATACAAATGGCATTGCACAACATATAGACGTCTATCGCTGGCTTCTTTCACTTAAGAAACTGTTTCAAATCCATGTATGTTCTTGCATGAATTGGTAGTTTATTTCTTTTCATTGCTAAGTAGTATTTTATCTTACGGACACGCTACCGCTTGTTCATTCATTCTTCTGTTGAAGGACACCTGGGCTGTTTCCAGCTTTCAGCGATTGTGTAGAAAGCTTTTCTAAACATTCACACAAATGTTTTCATGTGGTAGTAAGTCTTCATCCAGTTCACTTGGTTACATACCTAAAGTGGGATGGCTAAGTCATACGACAGACGAATGTTTAACTTTATAAGAAACTGCCAAACTCTTTCCCAACGTGGCTGTACCATTTTGCATTCCATTAGAGCTAGTGTCCGGTTGCTCTGCATCCATCAGCAGCAGCATTTGCAATTGTCGGTTCTGTTTTGGTTCAGCTTTTCCAATGTAATGGTATCCCAGTGTGATCCTAACTTGCATTTCCTTAAAAACTAATGATGTTGAAACGTAGCACGTGCTCATTTGTTCTCTGTGTATCCTCTTTGGTAAAATGTTAGTTTAGAACTTTGCCCATTTTTTTAAAAATGGGCTGTTTGATTTTCTATTGTTGAGTTTCAAGATCTCTTTATGTATTCAGGATACAAGTGTCTTATAAGATATGTATTTTGAAAATAGTTCACTGCATTCTAAGGCCTTTCTTTTCATCCTCTTAACATTATCTTTCACTGAGTAAATGTTTATATTTTAGATAAACCTCAGTTTATCCATTTTTTTCTTTTTTAGATTATACTTTTGATTTCATAACTAAAAACTCTTCACCAAACCCAAAGTCACATTAATGTTCTTCTAGAAATTTTATAATTTTATGTTTTATATTTAAGTCAATGATCCATTTTTAGTTATTTTTGTATAACGTTTGAGGTATGTGTCAAGCTCTTTTTGTGGATATCAAGTTTTTCCTTGCCATTTGATGAAAAGGCTATCTTCTTTTCATTAAATTGCCTTTGCATTTTTATCCAAAAATAGGTTGATCATGTTCATGTGAGTTTATCTCTGAGCTTCACTTTTAGTTCCCTGGTCTATATGTTCCTCTTTTTGCCAATAGCTCACTGTCTGTGGCATATCTGAGTCAGGTTCTCATGATTGCCTTGTCTCCTCTGAGTGTGTTTTACTTGTCTTTGCATATGTCTCATAATTTTTGTCGAAAGTTACTCATTTTTATAAAACAGTAAATACCAGGGTAAATATTTTTGATGCTTGGAGATGAGCACATTATTGCTTCTGCTAGGCCTTTGCTGTTGGAGGTTTGTGGGACCTACTCAGGAGTAGGCTGGGTGCAGTGTTCATTGTTCCTATGGTTACTCTCATTGTACCTCAGGCTTCAAATGCTGCTAGTAATGCCTCCTCTTCCCTCTGAGGCTGGCTTGCCAGGAGTTTCCTCAAGGTCCACGTCCCTCTTAGATTGGGGTTTTCCCTTTGTGCTGCTCTCCAAAGAGAATCTGTCTTGCAGCTCTCCCTGGTTTATCTCACTGTTATGATTACTTGACATTTGTTAGCCTGATGGTGAGAGTGGAAAGGGCGGAGCATTTTCTGATGCTCTGGTTAACCCTCAATTCTAGGCAGGCCAGTGTCTCTGGGTCTGGTGGCTGCGTATGCTGGGCCTAGCGTGCATTCCTGGAACACATGCCCCTGCCCAGAGGTAGAGGGTGTTTTGTTTGTTTGTTTGTTTGTTTGTTTCATATTCTCTGCCCTCAGTTGCAATGAGTTTTCACCACTTGTTCTACCCACTAAGACACCAATTGTTGTGATCTTACCACAGATTAAGGCTTTTCCTCATTAGGGAGGTGGTTCTGGGAGAAGTTCCTGCCTCAGTTGCTGTTCCTCTCTCACAGAGGGCACCATGAAGGAAGCTTTGAGCGTTAGAGTAACGAGAAACACAGGATCAGTGACAAGGTCAAGTTTACATTTTAGAAACATACAGAGACTGGGTTGCAGCAGGACAGCACATGAGAAGACCAGTGTCTTTTTCTTTTATTTATTTTTTAATACATGTGTATTTTTATTTTTGAGATGAAGGGAGAGGGAGAGATAGAAATGTCAATGATGGGAATCATTGATTGGCTGCCTCCTGCATATCCCCTAGAGAGGATGGAACCCACAACCCAGGCTTGTGCCCTGACTGGGAATGGAACAGTGACCTCCTGGTTCATAGGTCGACACTCAACCACTGAGCCACACCAGCTGGGTGAGAAGACCAGTTTCAAAGCTCTTGAGAGAGTGCACATAGCAGGGGGAAAGAAAAACCAATTATCTTAAGAATTGGCATTAACATTCCTCTTGGGGAGGAAACTGTCTCTGCTTAGCAAATCTCTTAATGGGCTATTTAGGTGTAAAAAGATAGACTCCAAGGAAAAAAGAGAGGACGAAAAATGCAGCTGAGTTTCTCAATGAAATAAAAGCGAGCTTGTTTGCTGAGACTGATAAGAAAGGAAAAGAGGAACAACCAACAGTGATTACAAAGCACCTAACAGGGAGGTGTGATGGGTGACCTACCCTGGGAAGGATTGTCTGAATTACACTTTTGGAGAAGGATGTCTAAAATGCTAATATAAAGCGCTGTGTTTTCTGTGATGTAAATGCCCTGGATTGCCCTGAACCATCAGTAAAGTCAGCCACACGCAGCAAAGGAGTATGTTAAGGAATTGGATTTGGACTGGGCACAGGGAGTCTTAGAGCCAAGGATAGAGGCCGAGACCACTGTCTGCATGAATTGAGTGCACAACAGCAGGAGGACCAGGGAGGCCACTGAAATGAACAGATTCAGAGGAATTAAGAATTCCACCCCTGACACAAGGATGACCATTGAAGCTCCCAAAGGAGGGGCTGGACTTTTCACAAGCCAGAGGCTTGGGTATTTGAGACTGGGTGGTTTCAGCGAACCCTTCGGTGGGCAGTTCCTTCCCGTGGCCAGGAATAAGGGGATGCCCAGGGATGGAGTCCATAACAGGGGCACCTGGAAAACCGAGAGTGTCAAAATAAACTGCTTTGGGCTCCGACTTATACCATAAAAGGGAGCCACAGAGTTAGGCTGACTTTATTTACACCACTTGGGATTCTTTAAGAATGTCACTTGCCAAGGGGAAACGCAGTTGAGGTTACTGTCAGAGAAGATCATACAGCCTTTACGAATCGTTAGCTTTAAAATGGAGTCAGGCTACCCCAGAAGGAATTTGGCATTTTCATAGCGACCTGGATGGACACAGAGGCGGGGAGTGCAGTGCTCCGGGCGGGACGGGGTCCTGGTGCTGCCTTGGACCACTTCTCTGAATGTGACTCCCACCAAGACACTGCAGCCCCACGGCACATCACATAGCGTGTGCAAGAGGCAAATTGGGCACAAAATGCCAATTATTTTACACCTGAGACACAAAAGCAAGACGTATTACAAACAAGTGTATTTTGGGAGATTCTTTCAAAACAGCAAATCACTAACTTTGGCTCATAGTCTGTTGTATGAACTTCAGTACCAGACAAGAGGCAGTTGGAGTTGCTGTCAACAACAGAAGCAGTACAGAAGAAAGTCAAAATTTTTTAAAGAAAACCTCCTGTACATTTATATTGTAGGAATATGTCTTATAAACAAGGGAGAAAATGTCACCAAAAACCCAAGGTAGTATTTTTGGAAACAGTCACATTCACATTGTCATCTTTTGTTTTTGGGGGTCTTTTTTTTGTTTTTGTTTTTGTTTTTCCACTTTTTCTTTTTTTTTTTTTCTCCAAAATATCTCATGCCCTTTACTGAAACTAGCATAGAGAAAGTATACTCCTCTGAGTTATACTCCTTGAACATGGTCCTCAAGAGGGATACAACATCAACCCAAGTGCATTTGAGAGTGAGGTTTTTAAAAATTAATCCTGGTAGACTTCATACCCTTTAGTGTCTGTCTGGATGTGGTTGCCCCAGAAGCAGATGCTAACATAAGGATGTGAGTGTGTGAGAAATATAGGGAACACGATCCCAGGAAATGTTGAGAAGGGAATGGGAAGTAAGGCAAAGAGGAGAAAAAGCCAGTAAAGTGTGCATTGATTAAGCAGTTCATCACTGTGGACAATGGAGACGCAGTGCCCCTGGAGAATTGTAGGAGAGAGTGTACGACACACAAGAGTCCTCCCACTGACGGGCACATGTTTGTGCCTACTTCTCCGGTGCCTGTTGAGAGCTGCTTGTAGGGACATTAACTCTTCACTTTGCACTGTGATCCTATCCTCAGAGGACCAGGAAAAGTGGATTTTGCATGTAGAAATGTCACCAGCATGAAACCAATTGTGCCAAAATTTAATATGCACAACGTCTCGATTAATCTAAGCTGTGCTTAGTAATTTCATTTCTCTTATAGCTGATTGGCTAAGGCAATGATATGTGATACAGGCCAGGCCAATGAGACTGAATGGGAAGTTTGCTAAAGAGCTTCTGAAAAAAAAAAAAAATCCTTCTTGTAATAAGGAGACACCAAAGGAGAATTTGTTTTCTATCTCTCCCTATGGTTGTGTGAGGACATGACATGTAGGACCACAGAGACCATCCTCTTTCCATGAGGAGATAAACTGAGGGAAAATACAAGCAAACTGAGGATGGGACAATGGACACATTAGTATCATCTCTGGGCTACTGAAGTAACAGATCCTGGAATTTTCTACGTCCAATGCTCCTTTACTGTGAGCGAAATTCTTATTGTTTAATGCACTTGTAATAGCATATTCTGTTACTTGCAGCCAAAAACATGCTCTCAATGGACTCAATGACTTTAACAAAGAGTCAATCAAGAACACCTTTGCCCTAGCCAATGTTGCTCAGGTGCGTGGGCATCATCCCATGCCTCAAAAGGTTGCTGGTTGGATTCCCTTTCAGGGTACATGCCTGAGTTGTGGGTTCGGTCCCCGTTGGGGATATGTGGGAGGCAGCTAATTGATGTTTCTCTCTCCCTCTCCTTTCCTCTCTCCCTAAAATTCAATTTTTAAAAAAAAAAATTTTAAACATTGATACCGAATGTTAAAAATTGTTTGGGTTTTATCACTAAAAAAAAAGTTGTTTCTTTACCTAAAATAAATCTGTTTATTTCAAAGCATTGCATTGAATGATTTTACATGCTCTGTGCTCATTCCTCTTGAAATAAAAACCTTATATGTTTCTCTATACAGTTAAAAACATATATGTTGGATATACTAAATATACCAATTGATATGTTTGATAATGTAGAAGAATAAAAGTCACTCAAGCCCAAATATTGTAGTAAGCAGTTATCAGAATTCCTTATGGGGGATTTGCCCTTGTAGTCATTTGTTTAGCATCCAGGACACTTCATCTTTCATCAAATACCTTCGAGGCACGGGGCAGACTCTTTACAGGCATTTGCCATGCCTCTGCTCAGCACCACCTCCTCTGAATGGCTACCTGCTAGCCGCTCACTCCACGGAGGAAATTAATGTAGGAAGTATCACCATGAGACAGTAAGAAACCTTCCAATTATACTGTGACCTGACCTGGTACTCTTACAGTGTCTTTATATTCCCATCAATCAAAACAGGTTAAGCCCTGAACACCACATTGAAAAAGTTATTTAAAAAAAAGGAAAAGAAAAGATAGAAAAAGCCTGTCAGATTTTAGTGGTACTTTGTGAAGATGTTTCAAGACTTTTTCAATGTAAACTATGTCAGGAGAGATCTCCAAACACATCACTGATCTGAATTGTGGATGACAAATAGCCTGGCTTTCCCATCATCCCAATGTTGTCAATTTGGCCTTCCTCCCCACTGACTGAGGACAGACAGGGGGACTCCAGTCTCAGGCCTGCATTAAGTATCACATCCAGTAAATGAGTTTATTGCCTTCACCAACGTCATTGCATCAGGGAGAGTTGGGGGGAACCCTGGCTTGGAATAACATTCCTGGTAGCTGCTGATCGTTCTCTTTCCTTCCAATAAAGATGAAAGAGAAAAGAGACAGAAGGTGTACAACCTCATCGTAGTTGTATCATTCCCCTTCAGGTTCACACACTTTGGTGCATGATACAATACAACGCTTGCTGGAAAGGGCGGAGCGGTGTGGAGCCAAGTTCTCCACCTCCACCTGCACACCTTTCTCAGAACCACGGAGTTCACAGGTGATAAGAAGGGAGGCGTCTCTGATACTGGGTGCCAACCCCCCTGATCCAATTTATTCCCTTCCTGAGCGCTTCTATCCTCCGATGTGGCAATCGCACCTCCTCACCTTTCTCCAAGAGCCTCGTTAACTTCCCTGATACGTCCCCCCTCCCCCCCCCCCCCCCCACCCCGCTTAAATAATCCAAAACCTGCGACTGCGTGGTACCTCGCAGAAGAACAGATGCAGTTGGGCGCACCTGGGGACAGCTGCGGTCTGGACTCCGGGCCCCCATCAATTATCACCCCCCTTACACTCACCCTCCCCTCCGTCACATTGCCACCTGTGCTTTATGTGTTCCTGAGATTCCTTGGGAAAAAATGCAATGAGTAGCATGCGGGGGGGTCTCTCGGATTCCCACACCGTGCACAGTCCTCCCTTCATCCCTCTTTGCAGCGTGCTAATTGTAAATGCAGAAACAGAGAACTGCCTCCAGAAAGCACAGGCTTCAAACTCAACCCAGACAAAGGTGGAGCGGCTGCCAGCACTCAGACGCTCTCCCATTTCAGTCTGAGGCACCGCTTTGGAATCGGAATCGAGGCAGGCTCACAACTCCCCTTGTCTTCAAGGGCAGAAGTGGGCCCAAGCAGGAGGCAACCACTGTGAGTCTGAGGGCCTCGCAGCAGTGTGAGGTTTTCAATATATTACAATTATTAAAACACCTGTGCTAAATAACCTGATCCAGTATGAAGTGTTCCTGAATCTCCAAAATGACTCATTACTTAAGTAGGCTGGCTGGCTGTTTGATTGCATTGGTGGGGGGTGCAGTGGGGGGGGGGGGGGGCAGAAAATGGAGCAAAAGCTATGTTCAAACATCTTGATGTCCTCTCTCACCTGCGTTGCGAGACATGGTGCATTTGCTTTGAAACTTCTTGCTCTCTTACTCTCCTGCCGGCCTAGTGAAAACCAAGCCAGATGTAAATGGCAGAATAAAGGCCACCACAAGCAGCCCCAAGAAACCAGCTCAGGGAGGAAAAGGCGCTGTTCATTCGGAGCGGAAGGAATCTTTCCTACTAACATCAGATGCTTTGGTGAGAGATAAGCCAGGGGTAAACAGTGCAGGAATGGCAGACATGCAGGTTTAAGTGAATAAGTTCATTTCTGCTTCTCAAGCTGTACTAAATGCCCGTGTCAGATGCTTCGTCTATTTTAAAGCAGCTGGTCACTTAAGTTAAAAATCACACAGATGGATGAAAAGTTCTCACAGGATTAAGAAATGTCTTTAAAATATCCATGGCCACATGGGCTCTGCGGCGGGAAAGGCTAGGGCTTCATGCAGTCTCTTTGCCCCCAAGCCCACAGACTTCTACCCTCCTAATGGACTTCTGGCTTTCTCAGTGTGATTGTCTCCTTCTGATGCAATTTCCTCCTTGGCCAGGGTTCCTTTCCTAAACAGTAGGGTACAATTCAGGTATGGGCAAGTGTAGCAGGAACCCATGGAAGCAAGCCATACATAGGTTCTAAGGAAATTCCTATCTAATCTCTGACATACAATAGGAAAGGGCCCTGGGACTCCCCCATTCCAGGGTTCTGCTGGGACTCTGGTGTGGTTCTGAGGCCAGTTTGTAGTTGTACTCACACTTGAACTTCTTAAACATCTCTGGATTCATGATCAAACTAAGCCAAGCCAGTCCTTAAATACAGCCCTGGACTCCTTGCCATACCAACATAACCTAGGAAGATGCAAGTAGATGCTATGATTGCTTAGAAAATCTCTCTAGCAACCTCTAATATTTCACCAGTGCTTAATATTTTCCATGAACAATGATAAGGTATTTTATATAAAATACCTCATTTATTTCTCCCAGCATGCTGGTGCAGAAGGCACTATTGGTTTTCCGACTTTATAAAGGAAAAAGCTGAAATATAGAGTGTGTGAGTAACTTGCCAAAGGTCACAGAATTAATAGATACTACAACCAGAAATGTAAATTCTAATTCCATAGCCTACATACATATACTTTTAACAACTATTCCCCCCCCAAAAAATTGTCACTAACACGCACACAAATTAACCTCATGAATAATATTAGAAATGTGAAAGACAATAACAGTGAAATGATATCCCTTTCTTTTTCAAACTAGAAAAAAATTACAATGATAATATCTGGGCAGGGGTGGAGGAAGGGAGTAGGGCTCTCAGTGCTGTTGGGTGTATAAATAGATACATATTTTCTGGAAGACAATATGACAATAATATCAAATGCCTGGGGATTTCACCTACTATTTCAATCAGTAGATTCATTCCTAGGAACTTATCCTAAGGAAATAGTCTGAATAAGTGTGAAAATGATGTGCAATGTTTATCATAGCTTTGTTTGTAGCAGAATGGGCAATAACTGTAATGTGCAATAAGAAGAAATTAGCTAAACAACCTGTGGTATATCCATATATCTGAACACTTGTAGTTGGGCAAAATTGGAATTTAAATGTGTATTAAATTAAATTCCAAAACACATTCCATGGAAATGTGTTTAAGGTATAGTATTAAATAAAAAGATACAGAGCCATATGCATAATAGAATCCAATAATCCAATTTTTGCTCAAATTTTTACCCATACTTGGAGCTTTGATTTTTAAAAAATCATTTTTTATTCTCATTATTTTAATCCTGATTTTCTTTGGCTACTAAAATTATGTGCAAGTGCTTTTCATTTATTTTCATTTTCTCTGGGGGTAATCAAGTATTATTAGTATAATCAAAATATTTTTAAAAGCTATTGATAATTGAGATACTAAGATTAAATTGATTTTATAGATCAGCAAATCTCAACTACATTGCCTAGGCAGATATAGATGTGAGATCAGTTATGAAATGTCAACATTTTTATTGCAAGTAATACTAAATTAAAATTAAAAAATGCTTTGTGAATTCAAAGTTATCCTTTAATAATGTCTCTTCTACTTCCTTGGGTTTCAATACATTCTCAGGAGTAGAGGTAGATGAAAAAGGGTGGAATTCCCACCAACCTGGGGAAGCGCATGCCATCCACAGCCGATGCCATCTGCACCCTACAGACTGATAGAAGTGGAGGGTGATGTCCAAGAACAAAGTCTGACCCTGGCACAAGTGGGGGTCAAAATCTGGCTAATGCATGCGACTGACCATTCATCCTGTGGCCTCTGCAGGAAACAAAAGCTGAGAGCAAAAGCCACAGACAACTTAGGCTATTTCCCAACTAAACCCTTTCAAGTCCAACACTGTCCAAAATACTTTATATTTAGCAAGACAAACTTCTCCAGTCCTTAACAAGGTGCCCACAAATTAGCGAATTCTGACTATAACTCCCTCCCTCCTTTGCCTCTTTCTTTCTCCACTTTTACAAGGCTTTCCAGAGATGAGACCACAGTTCTCTTGGGGTCAAGGATGCAGGCCCCAGTTTTCAGGGTGTCAACCAGGGTGGCTGTGTTCCATGTACTGATGCTCTAACTCCTGCCAGGCTTCCTAAAAAATACTTACAGTTTGGCCAAAAGAGCCCCAAAGAATTTACTGAGCTGCATTTTTGCCAGCGTGGCAGAAGTCAAAGCACATGCTCTACAAGAGGTAGAAAGCTGACACTTCTCTGGACTGTAAAAAAGTGTCCTGTGGGCAGCCATCCTTCAACCAGCACACTTTGCTGTTTGTTTATTGCTGCTGCTGCTGCTTTTTTTTCCCTGAAAAAAGCTTTATTGTTTTATTTGGTCCAATGCATGAGAGAGGGCTCCAGGGTGGTTAAAAGAATGGCTAGTAGTTTCGGGAAGAAGGTCAGGTAAAAGCCAGATACACCAGGGGGATGCAGAGGGGCCTCTGAAAGGCCTCTGGGCTCCAAAGGCTCCTAAGTCATGCTTCAAGGTGAGCCTTTGGAAGAGATACTCGCCCAGCCCAGCCTGGGGCCGGCAGCCTGCGGAGGTGAGCCAGGGGTGGCCCATCTTCTTGATGAGTTTCACCTGCTCACCCCGGAAGTGGTTCTCCAGGAGGTTGCAGAGATGAGGGTCTGCGCAGGCAGAACCCAGGGCCCGCAGCTCCAAAAGGGCCTGGTTCAGGTGCTTCTCTAAGGCCAGGGCGGCTTCCATGCGATCTGAGTTTTGCCCCAGTCATCTTGGGAAGGTTTCTGCATGTCTTGGAAGAGAATGCGGCCGCCACGCTTGTTTTGCAACTTTAAGAGACACTCGGAGCCCTAGTGCTTCTTCTCCGCCAACTCTCAGAAGAAGTGACCCTCGCCCTCCAGAGCCACATCGTCAGGGTCGAAATAGTAGCCCAGAGAGAGGTAGGTGTGGGAGGCCCGCAGATGCAGGCTGGCCAAGCGGTTGACCACAGCCTCCACCTCGGTGGAATAATTCTGACAAATTTGGGAGCTCATGGTTGTTCAGCAAGAACGAGTTAAGGTAGAAAAAAAACTAGTGTGTTGGCTGGTCCCGGATATGGTTCTGAAGGTGGTGACTGGAGAGACACAGGAGAGTGGCCAGAGGCTGGAAGAAGGGGCGTCCCTGGGTCTGTTCCAATAGTTGTTGAAGCAAGAGACAGATCTGGGACCTCTGAGTGCGCTGCCTGTTTATTGCTTCTTCTAACAAATGTGTTAACTGATAGTCAAAAGCATCGTCTTTGATAATATTGACTATGCTGAAAGTATGAGAGCCCAAATGAGTAATTATTTCCACCACTTACAGTAGAATTGAGCATTTGTCAGATAAGGAAAATAGTATAATTCAATTGGGAGCATGAGTAAACAGTTCAAATATAAAATATTTGGAATATGTGTCCATATGTGATAAACATCTCAATCTATTTCCATGCTATTATGTCAATTTTAACTCTATAGAATTTTCAAGCTTCTTTGGGGTTTGTGTTTGTCTTTTAATCCTCACTGGGAGGATATTTTTCCATAGATTTTTAGAGAGAGTGGAAGGGAGAGGGAGAGGGAGAGAAAAGGAGAGAAAACACCCATGTGAGAGACACATGGATTGGTTGCCTTCCACACAAGCCCCCCTGACCAGAGCCAGGGATCAAGCCCGCAACCAAGGTATGTGCCCTTGACCAGAATCAAACCCGGGACCCTTCAGTCTGCAGGCCAATATCCTATCCACTGAGCCAAACTGGCTAGGGCCAAACTTCTGTGTTTAAATATCATGCAGATATTAACATTTGTTTGGGTATAAATATACATATTTTTGTGTATTGTGTGCATTTGAGTATAAGGGTCTCTATCATAATGTGCTATAATTCACACCAAAATTAAGCCTGAAGTGATTTTGCATACCAAACCAAATTATGTCCCTTCAGAAAAAAATATTTAGTGAGCACTTTGTATGCACAAGGTCTTGTGCTCAGTGCGAGCAAGGGATACAAAGGTGAACAAAAATTCAATACAGATGCTCTCAAGGAGCTTACATTGTGTATGGGGGTTGGAAAGACAAGTTAACAAACAACTATTAGGTAAACAAAGCCAAATGACAATGATAAAAATTTAGAGATATATGGGTATGTCAAAACCTATATAGAGAGACAGATGTAAAGATGGGTATAGATCAAGGGTTGTCAAATTTTTTCCTGAAAGGGCCAGTAGTAAATAAATTAGGTTTTATAAGCCATACAGTCATTTTTGCTGCCACTAAAGTCTGTCATTGTAGCTAAAAGTACCCATAATCAATATGTAAATCAATGGGCATGGCTGCTTTTCAATAAGACTTTATTTATGGACATTGGAATTTGAATTTCATATAATTTTCACATATTGCAAAATAGTCCTCTTTTTTATTGCTTTTTAAAAAATTTAAAAATGTATAAAACATCCTTGGCTCACAAGCAGTTCAAAAACAAAAGGAGAGCTAGGTTTAGCCTGCAAGCCATAGTTTACTGACTCCTGACATAGACATAGCTTAAGGGACAGAGATCACAACCCATTGGAGTATGAAAGGTTAAAAACTCAGGAAAAAGCTTCATGGGGAAAATGACTTTTAATAATGCACCGTGAAGAAGGGCCATGTTTGAAAGAGATGGAAGTGGGATGGGAAAGGCAATGAATGGGAGAGGAAAAGTAATTTGAGGTCACTAGAATTCCATAATAAGGAGTTTGGTGTTGGCATTGAGAAATGCCAGGCTAAGGAGTTTGAGTAGCTCCTGGGAACTCGGAAATATTTTAAATAAGGAAGAAATAATTGCAGCTGTTGTCCAGGTAGTGGAAGTGGGAGGCGTGGTGAGGAAAAGGATGGAGCTATTACAGTGGTCCAGCTGAGTTAACATAAAGGCTTGACCTTGCAAAGTGGCCAAGGGACTGAGAATGGGAGAAGGGACTCGAGGGACAATGATGAAGCCAGTAAGACCTGGAGGGAGAACAAATGTGGTGCAGGAGGAAAGGGAAGGAACTGAGGCTGACTCTACAGGTACAGCCTGGGGGACGTGGAGGAGGTGAATCATGAACAGAGACAAGGGGGATGGCAGGTTGAGTTTTAGGGGGATTTCAGGGCATGTTGAGGCAGCAGGCGCAAGCACATGAAGGAGATGTTCCACTGATGCTAAAATGTGTTTCCCATGGACGGCTTCTCTCCTCTGAGCTGCAGGTCATTGTTATCAGACTGCTAAGAGTTGCAGTGATTTCAAATCAATGTAGAGGGTCACCTCCCAGCAAGATATTCTAGATGCTATCAAAAATCGGGGCTCAAATGGTTGTCATTCACCGTACATGTCCAGGCAGAGAACAATCTAAGGCAGTGGTTCTCAACCTTGGCTGCACATTAGAATCACCTGGGAATCTTTTTAAAATCCTGAT
Source organism: Myotis myotis (assembly GCF_014108235.1). Taxonomy (NCBI): domain Eukaryota; kingdom Metazoa; phylum Chordata; class Mammalia; order Chiroptera; family Vespertilionidae; genus Myotis; species Myotis myotis. Next base: position 36,679,165 of record NW_023416317.1, on the reverse strand, counting down.
TTCTGGGCCTCATCCTCTGGAAATTCTGTTTCTTTGTTACTAATGTTGTGGCCCCTCCCCATAACAAAGAAACTGAATTTCCAGAAGATGAGGCCCAGAAATCAGGATTTTAGAAAGATTCCCAGGTGGTTCTAATGTGCAGCCAAGGTTGAGAACCACTGATCTAAGGACTCCTGCTATCAACTACTTCCAAACTCAAAAGGTCAACGTCTCTTGTTAGCCAAATCACCTAAATAACTGAATGCTGAACTTCCTTCCCACCTTACTTCTCTTTGGGCAGGAAATTTGGATTTCAGGTGCAGTTAGGGAATCAGTAGCATGTAGAGCAATGAAGTTCAACAGAACATTCTGCAACAAAGACATTGTTCTATATCTGTGCACTCTCCTATAGTAACCACTAGCCCATGTGGCCAGTACTGAATTTTAAATTGATTTAATTAAAATTTAATATATGTGTAGTGGTTGAATATTGGACAGTGCAGATATAGATAATAATAGTAGCTGAAGGAATGGCTGAAATAACCCAGTAGGTCATAGAACCCCAGAAAGAGGTAGTGTTTAAGGGTGGGAGGAGATAGAAGATCCCTAAAGGGAGGTGTGAAAGAAGGTGGATGGAACAACTCCCAAAAGATAGCCTTAAGGAAAGCTAAGGAGAGAAAAAACGTTTTAGGAGGGCAGAGTGGTAAATAGTTTCAGTAAAGATACAACAAGCATGAGGCAATGCATGACAAAGACTTTTCCATGGACTGCGGGTACTAGGAGACTACAGATGACCTTTGATACCTACAGAAGTATGATGCGGGCAGAATCAAACTGCAATGCTTTAGGAATGCACTGGTGACTAAAATTAAAATAATAACAACAGGCACAGTCATGCACCAGGCTGCTGGAGAAAGAAATTTAAAAGGACATTCTTTTCAAAATCATGTGTGGCCTAACTCAAAGTTACTGGAAAGACTAGTAGACTGAGAAGGGCATGGACAGGACTGTATTTTGAGGATACCTTCATTATGAGGTGCACCATCAATACCATAACAGTTTTCTTCGGAGGGGGTGGGGGATGAGGGGCAACCACTCGTTAGTACACACTTACCAATTCTACTAGCCAGGCTTTCCAGATGCAAGGGAATGGAGTATATATGAGGGTAAAGGGTTTCTTTAAAAACATCAGGCTTGTTTTCTATTAAAGGAGAAAACTGGTATGTGGATAGATTCTAAGCAGTATTATCAGATTCTCAGAAAATTCTGGTTAAACGTTTTCGTGTAAACAGGAACTAGAATAAAAAAAAATAACGTATAGGGTAATAGTATTAGAAGGTAGAGAGCAGGTGAGAAGAGGTTGTAGGCTGACTTGGGTTTCGGAATGAATGGAAGCATAGTATTATACTGTCATCACTGACCCCAGTGAAAGAGGTGGGACCAGTGTAGGAATCAAAACCCCTGTGAGCATGGATGAACAGATAAAGAAGATGCGGGGTGTGTGTGTGTACAGAGAGAGAGAGAATATAAAATTATTCAGCCTTAAAAAAACAAGGAAGTCCTATCATCGGCAACAACATGGATGGACCTTGAAGGCCTTATTGTAAGTGAAATAAGTCAGGCAGAGAAGGACAAATACAATATGATCTCACTTATATGTAGAGTAAAAATGAAGAAAGAAAGGAACGAGCTCATTGAAAATGAGATTAAACTTTTGGCTCCCAGAGGTGGTGGGTGGGGAGAGAAAAAAATTAAAGGAAGGTGGTCAAAAGGTACAAATGACCAGTTATAAGATAAGCAAACACTAGAGAGGGACTGTACAACAGGATGGCCACAGTTAACACTGCTATTTGGCTTACAGGAAATTTGTTAAGAGAGTAAGTCCTAAGCGTTCTTTTCACAATGAAAAAACGTTTTGCCTTGTTGTCATCTCTTCTTTTCATTATATCTATGTGAGACCGATAGATGCTAGCTTAACCTGTTGTGGTAATGCAATAGGTTACAATGAATGTAACTCCAACCATCATTCTGTACCCCCTTAAACTTGTATAGTGATATATGTCCATTCTTTCTCCGTAAAACTAGGAAAGAACCACTCTGAGCCGCTGTGCTGGTGAAAGGCCTTGTGCTTAGGTAACCGGTTCCAGGTAACACCTCCTTTGAGTTCTGGTGCCCAAGGGTCTCCATCAGAGGTGCTGCCACCATCATGAGAGAGAAGAGAAACTCACTTCCTTCTCTCCCACCCTCGCCCTAACCCACCTGGGCTTCTCGCTTAGAGGCCGAAAAGAAACCTTTTCCTTTACCTTCATCTGTGCGATTCACATCAGCCTTGCGTCCAGCTCACATCGTCAGGTTTCATGTGCACATTGAGGAATATTTACTTTTAGGAAAGAACATAGAATCATAGAACCAGAAAAGGCCTCCCCAAACCACCCCAATCAGATGCTGTCTTCGGCCAGGTGTTTGTTCTTCCTGCCCCGGAAAGATGAGTATTTATTTCCTTCTTGCAAATCCCCAGGGACAAAGAGGCGCCATTCGGCCTTGTTAGTTTGCTGCCGCACTTTATCCAGCGGTTGCCTATCTGAACGGAGACCCGTCCAGTCATGGCAAAATGCACCAACCTCCATGCTGGGGCCTCTGTTCAGAAGTGCCCTGCATTTGCGTAAACACGTCTGAGTCACTAAGTTCCTCCCAACAAATGTTTTAACATCTTTTCCTTTCTCTCTCCCATTTGTTCATTTCATTTCAAAAATAATAACCATTGTTCTTTGCCCTTTTGTCCAGTTTGTTACTCTGTCTTGTATTTTTTTTTTTTAATTAGGAAATTTTAGTGCAACATGTTATGTCTCTGATTTGAAATGTCGACAGCAAAGCCCTCCAAACTCATGATTTCCATGGCAAATGTGGCTCCGTCTCATTGCTGAGCCACAGCGGCGCGAGCATTAACATTTTATGCTATATGACAAAATACTGTACTCTTGGAAAGGGCCAGAATTAATGTTACTATGACAACTCCAAATTTCTGACTTTTATGCATGTAAAATTTCAAGGATACAGTTGCATTATAGCACAAGGTTGTTTATAAAATCTCCCTCGAAGACTAAGATATTTATTGCAAGTCCTCACTGAGACCAATAGAAAGTGCCACCCCCACCTCCCCCATACCAATACACATCAGCAAAATAGATGGTAGTGTATATGCGGTTGCAAAATATTATGAAATCGATTAAAATCTTATTTCTTTTCGTAGCTGCTATACTTATAAACACATACATACAGTATGCAGCAGTGGGTATAAATACAAATAAAACATAAAGAGAAAACATATAAAACCTCATAAATATACAGTATCGTGCCTTATCAATATTCATTTATGCATATCTCTGCACTCACGCATTAATAAAAGCACATATATTGGATTTGAATGTGTGAGGGATGGGCAGGGAAGCTGTAATCAAGATATTCAAGCTCTCCTCTTCATGGATAAGTATTACATTATCTCTCTCAGCCTATTATGTTTTCTGAAATTTCCAAATGTATGTTCTGGCCTCTTCAACTTTAGTCTTTTGCATTTAAGTAATGAGAAAGTTAAGTGCAATAAATGGATCACTCAAGGGCATTACAAAGGATGTTTTGATCTATTTAGAGCCTTTAACTTCAGAGCAAAGGCCTGGTTTAGTGTGACCTTCGTGAATTCAAACTGTTTTGTTTCACTAACAAGTGAAGCATATATTTCAATAGAATTAATGTATGGCTGGCTCCTCAAAAAGGCTCCATTGCAGGGGGATGGGGAGGGGGCTGATTTCCAAACTCCCTCAGACATATTTGTAAGAAAGCATCTCAGTATAATGGCAACTGGTGAAAATTTGGGAAGTCTGTGGTCCTGCAGCTCTATTTCATTTCTGTTAGTAATGAGCGGCACTAATACCGTTTTCTCCCAAAACTCAAAGTGCTCAGGTGCTTGCGAGCAAGCTGGACTTTATCTCAACAGACTCTTCCGTGTTCCCCATGGGGTACAGGGGTACAGCTTCCCCCCTCCCCCTTGCCCCCCGCACTCTCTTTGTATTTTGTAACTGTTAATATTCAAGCCAAACCCTGAGCTGAGATTCTTTACTGTTTTCTGGGCCTTCATTTCCTTTAGGTGTCTTCCTTCCCTAGGGTTTTTGTCATTCCTTTGGCAACTATGAATAATTCACCCACATCTTTACTAAAGACCAGTTGTTCTATGGAGCCGGGATGGAAAATTAGCAAATTAATTCATTAGAGTTATCCTTCTATTATTGAACCAATCATCTGGATAAGCAAGATGTCCTTAGTTTATGAAAGACGTTTGTGCCTATGAGTGAATAATTGTGAGACTGTCTTTTTCCTCTCTAGAAAGAATTTAGGAAGACATTTTACGTGGAGTTTCTTTGTCCTTACTGAAACAAAGAATGTCACAGGGGCCAGAGGCAGCTAAGGGCACCAGGTGCTATGGGATCCAACACATGAATTATAATCAGTCCTCGGATATGGAGAATGGTGGCTCACATTTATTGAGATATTACTGAGAGCGAAGTGCTATTGGAGGTACTTTATCGTCCATGCTTTAATCTTCTCAGTACCTCCATAAGGATGGGACAATGGTGCAGCATAGGGCTAAGTGCCCTGCTCAAGTTCATACGGCCAGAAGGCAACGGAGCCAGGGTTTGAACCCAGGTAGCCTGGCTCCTGACCGCACTTGAGACTGCTTTTCTTGACTTAATTTTATCAGAGCTTTTAAGGAGATTCAGGGTTTTTAGGCATAGAGTTTGGGCCTTCTTGAGGCACCCCCATTACCATACTCCATCTGAGGATGCCATAGGTCTACCTGTCTGCTCCAGAGCAATTCCTCTGACTTTAGACAACTTCGCCTCCTCCATAGCTGATATCCAAATATATCATTGCCCTTAACTCAGTGAGAGAAGACCAAACTTAATATTTAATGGTAAACATTTCTCTTTATAACTATATAGTCTTTTTTCATATTCTTAAAATATAATCTCTTGTGATTAAAAAAATTGTAAAGCACCAACACAGTCCCTCTTAACTGTTAGGCCATGGCAATTATCACTCCTGCAGTAATGCCATCATAATTAGCACTGTCTTTTCCATGCACAATTTCCATATTTTAGATAACATTGTATATAGTAACTACTAACAATGTTTAAAACCAGTGCTCAACCACTCGTTGCCAAGGACTATTTTAAGTTTCTTATGCATCTTGCTTATTCACTTAATAGCAAAAGCCGCATGGCAGTTATGTTATTTGTTACCAGGTCAATGGCTTTATGATATTTTATCATGTGTCATACCCGGTGCGTTTACAAATGAACATTTGTGTTTTCCATTTTATTTTTTACTATTATAGACATCACTGAAATGAACATCTTTGTGTGTTTCAGATTATTTCTGACATGGATAAGGTAGATTTCTAGACGTGGAATTTCTGGTTGACCCTTCATGAGGCTCTTTATGGTAGCAATTGCAAAATTGCTTCCTAGAAACTATTACTACACAATTCTTGCTAGAAACCTGAAACATGAAGTGAGGCAATTGTTGTTTGGAAAGGTTAAGTTAAGGGATGTGCTAGCTTGTTATCAAATTAAGTCATCAGAAAACTCCATGTTTGAAGCTCATTAATGTGGGCTTCTCAGAAAGGCCTTCCCAAAGTCGCATGTCAAAACGTGTCAAGACTTTGGCCTTGGCTTTCATCGAGGACAATTAAGACCAAGTCCACATGAGCAAAGTCATTATTGAAAAGATTTTCTACAGTGTTAGCCCTTAGCCCTTAAATAAGAGTAAACAAACTTTATCCTGTCCAACTGATTAACTGGCACGCATCCATCTTTTTCCATTAAAAAATATAACTACATTTTTGTCTGGACAGCTGGGAAACCTAAAACTTAAGTGAATATTGTACAGTAGCCTACAAAATAAAATACAAACTTCTCATTGGCAGAACATGTCGCCCACCATTTTACCCCAACCTAGCAATCCAATCACACCTCCTATTATTGCTGTGAGCAAATGCTCTGTCCCAGATAATCTTGTCCCACTTTCTGATGACTCTTCATTGTCTTTCGCATTCTCATTACATGCACAGTGCCCCTATCTAAACACCTATTTGAATCTTGCATGTTATCTATTTTCTTCACTTGCCTCTTTATGTTCAACTTGGTGACTAGGCCATAAGCCCCCAGAGGTCCTCTCTCATGTCTACATCCTGTAGGAATTCTTAAGAGGAGAGAGTCTCATATCTTAGGTTTATGTAGTGATCTGTCTGGGCTCTATTGCATATTCCCCAGGGAAATACCTGGAGGCCAGAAGATTCCATTATTACCCCCTTTAAAACCCTTAAGGACTCGAAATCGCTTTACATCATAATAACCTCTAATAAAGGCATAGTCACTTAAGGTAGGAAGTCATTCGCTGTACAATAGAAACATAAACTGCTAAACAGGTCCCACATTCACTGTTAGGACTACAGCTAGGTATAAGATCTCAGTGAGAATTTACTGAGTGGTTTGCAAAAAAAAACAAATGTTGACTCAGGACTTATTGTATGTACCTAAACTCTCTCTGAGAGAAGAGGACATTTCTGAAAAACCCCTTTTCAGTTTGGTTGGGGTTTAGAAATTTTTTTCTGTAACCCTGCACCAGGGAACCTTTCTCTGCAGCACTGCTTTGACTAGAATAAGTATGTTTTTGTAGAAGTATCTTTGGAGAGTGCTTGTGTTCTATGTAAAGCCATTATTTTTCAACATGGAAACTCAACAAACTATAACTAGCTCATGCCCCTTCATCATTCCCTCTCAAGTTTCCAGAATCACTTGAGAAGTATTCACTTTCCAAACCTCCCTTTGTAAAGTCCTAGCTTGAACTGTATGCCTCAGTCAAGAGTAGAGTCACAATATGTTGCTAAGCAAGGCACTTGAGCAAAAAATTCAGGGTCACTGTTCAAGTCAGCTCAGCAAAGGAATGTATTCATGCAGTGAAGTCACCAGGTAATGAGTAGGTGGCAGGCAATTGAATTTTCTCTCTGGAGAAGTCTTACACTCTCAGGAGGACTAGGGGAGGAAAACAGACTTGTGGATCCAAGAGGCTCTTGAAGTCACTCATGTCTCAAGTGTGGAAATGTCCAAAACTAGCCTTTGAGATAAGATGAGGCAGCTTCAGAATAGTCAGCGGCAACTTCCCCTAATTCCATCAAAAACTTGCAAGTGAAAAAATGTAGAAAGCCAGATACTAGAGACCGGGAAGTAGCTAATGGAGCCATATATTCATCATATTGATTGGTCCATTGATTTTTCCCTGTTTTTTTTTTTTTTTTTTTTTTTTTTTTGTTTTTGTTTTTGTTTTTTTAGCGCCCATTTCTTGGTCCTGTGCCAGAGATGCTTTAAAAGCTTAAACAAAACTTACACCAAATCTTGCCAATGGTCCCCAGGGAACCTACAAACTACCTTTCTCTGTTGCCACAAGCACAGCTGCACAGGTAAATTCCCTCCAGATGAAATTGTAGAATTCTGGCTCCAGAAAGCTATATACCCAGCTAAATAAGAACTTTGACTGGATAAGGGAGGAAAAAAAAAAAAAAAAAAAAAAGCCTAAATGGTGAGAGCCAGGATGGTTGGACCAAGTATCTATGAAGAAACAGTGATTTGTTTTTTGGGTTTTTGTTTGTTATTTTTTTAAAATATATTTTTATTGATTTTAGAGAGGAAGTGAGACATAGAAACATCAGTGACAAGAGAATCATTGATCGGCTGCCTCCTGTACACCCCACACCAGGAAATGAGCACACAACCCGGGTGCCGGGAGCCGGTCCATCCTTGCTGTTTCAAGGGACCCGGCATATATGGCATACTGTTCTTAATATGTTTGCTCACCTTCTTGGCACTATGTGTTTTAACCAAGGTCACCTCTCTGAGAAAGGTTGTTTCCCCAGGTAGGGATTTTCCCCCGAAGTTAGGGAGGGAATAAAACCCCTTAACTAAGTGCCAGGCGGGTAATTAATCACTTTAACTACGAACAATCATGCTTAAGCTACATAATCTTTACTCCCTGGAATGGAGATAAGAAACGCCCTCACCTTTGGAATAGAGATTGATAGGATTGGCATCAACTGGTATAAATACAGATGTAACAAGACAACAGGAGACAGAACCTAGACACAGAACCTACACAGAACCTAGAGACAGAAGAACTTCGCTGGAGAGAACATGGCAAAAGATCCTGGACAGAAACTGGCCACAGAACCTAGCGAGAGAACCTGGCTGAAGAACCTAGAGAGAGAACCTGGCTACAGAACCTGAATAGAACATGGCAAGAGAACCTGACTAGAACCTGGTGACTGAACCTGGCTGGAGAACCTAGCAAGAGAACATGGACAGAGAACCTGGCTGGAGATCCTAACCAGAACTTCGCTGGAGATCCTGAACAGAACTTCACTGGAGATCCTGAACAGAACTTGGCTGGAGATCCTGGCTAGAGATCCTGGCTAGGCTGCTGGTCAACTGAACGCTGTCTCCGTGTCATTCCTTCTTCACCGACTCCGTCCACACCTTTGGGGACCCCTGGACCTGCTGGGGTTGGACCCCAGCACCCAGGCATGTGCCTTGACTGGGAATCAAACCATCACCTCTTGGTTCATAGGTCATCGCTCAACCACTGAGCAACACCATCTGGGCTACAGAAACAGTTTTGTACTGTTATCAGCAGGTCCTCCTCCTGCTAATAAAAGTTGAAAAACCCTTAGCACCAGTGGTATGAATAGAAAATATCCACTTTCCTAGGACTGGTCACAGAAGGTCTGGCACCATCAATTTCTTAACCCATTAGTGTCCAAACTCTACTGTGTTTAAGAAAAAAACAGATTCCTGGGTTCACCTTCAACAAGTCTGATTCTGTGGGGAGTAGGGCCTGGAAGCCTGCATCATAATGAGCAGATTCTTGGGTGAAGGGGGTCTTTGGAGAAACACTACAAACAGTTTTACAGAAAGGCTTTATCTGGTGACTGCTGTAGATGAACTGCAGAGGAGGAAAATGGATGTTGTGAAATATTTGAGTGATTGATAATTATCCCTTTATTTGTGTCCATTCCTTCTCCTAAACCCAGCAATCTAGAGAGCCTCTTGCCAACCCTTGAGTAACAGAGATATATACAATGATTGGTATTAATTAGAAAACTTTGATTGCAAGTAGCAACTCAATGTGATCTTATTATGAGGTGACAATGGTGTCACCTGAGCTGGGAACTAGATATTCATAACAATGCCTCTCTCATTTCTGCTAATGTTTCTTCTCGCTCTCTCTCTCTCTCTCTCTCTCTCTCTCTCTCTCTCTCTCTCTCTCTCTCCATTTGTTTATAATGCAACAAATGGCTGCAACCAAAATGCAACCAAAGCTTCTCAATGAAGAGTGCTACACAGAGACTGAATTCCAGTTCAAACTATTGTTATCAATCAATATGAATCCCGGGTCATCTAGAGATCAGGGGTCCACGTGAAGGGTGGAGGGTACTTTTGATTAACAAGTGCTATGAATTTAAAGTTTCAGTCATACTGTTTGTAAGCTTTTCTTCTATCCCCTAACTCAGGATATCTCACAACAAAATTATGCAAAATGTAACCTTATAATGAGGAACCAATAGGTCATAGATTTTTCTTTCTTAGAGGAAAATAAAATAAATGGACAAGATTTGATCTCAGCACAAGGTCAGCTCAAGGCTTAATTGTCAAATAGATGAAAAATATCTGATTCCCCTATCTTTTCTTTCCAGACCTTTACACTCTATCTATATCTACCTGCTCACCCATCTTCTTCTAATATGAGAGTTTTATTAATTACTAGAGGCCTGGTGCATGAAAATTTATGCACTGGAGGTGTGGTCCCTCAGCCCGGCCTGCCCCCTCCACAGTCTGGGAGCCCTCAGGGGTGGGAGGTGACCTGGCGATCAGGGAAAGGCGACACCCCATCACACCTCTGCTGCTGCCACTGCCAGCAGTGCAAGCCTCGGCCAAACCTGGTTACCTGAGCCTTGGGCAGCCCTGGGCGGCTGGGCACCCACCATCTGAGGCTTGCCTGTGCCTTGGGCCGGCCCTGGGCAGCTGGGGGATTGAGGGGACTGGGGAACTCTGCAGACAGGCACACAGAGCATGTGTGTGCCCACCTGGGGGTGGGCCCAGCCTTGCCGCATACCTGCCACCCCGGTGGGGTTGTGGGAACTGGGCACTGCCATCTTCGAGGGCATGGCAGTCAATTAGCATATTCCCTCCTAATTGGCTGTGGACGCGACAGTGTGAGGGTCAATTAACATATCCCCTCTTTATTAGATAGGATTTGCATCCCCAGTGAGTGGGTTAAGTCCATCTGTCCCTTACTCCAAGGGAAAAGATGACCACAATAAGCCTAAAGCTAACCATATGAATGACAGGACTTGTTTCTAAGTTACTTGTCTTCTGTAACTTAACTCTCTTAATTTCATTTACCCTGATGGCATCTCCCTTTCCTGAGGCATTGGGCATGCGAGGTATCCCTTGTGCTGGGATATTGGTGACTCTCACATCTATGCAGTAAAGCAAATCAAAATGGACAGAGTATCATCAGGAGTGCTGATCTCAAAGGCAAATGTCATTTCAGACATATTTTTTTGGTACTTCGTGACCTATTTGCCTGTATCAGGAGATTTTTCTGTTTTTTAATATTTAAACAGGGTGAAAGAGTTCACTTCAGCCTCAGCGACGGGCAAACCCCATGGTAGCCTTCCAAAGCCTGAACAGAATTTTCTTTCTGAAAAACTTTATCCTCCAAAGGTTGAAGGTGGAGGGCTGTGTGTAGGGGGGTGGAGGAGTGGGGGTGATTAATCACAGCCTAGCAAACCTTGACATTCTTTAAAAGGCTTCATCATCTATTGCTTGAGGGGCTTTTCGCCTTCCCAGGTGTTCTCTATTGGCAGCTAGTTGTTGGTGTGTGCGCGTGTGTGCTTGTGTGTGTGTTGTTTTTAGTCAAGCCACAAACTTCTTCGCTTGAAATGTTATAAGTGCTCTTTGGATTCAACTTGTGTATTTTAAGAAAGAATTACCAATAAGCGTCTAGTCTGTCCAGATTAAAGGTGCTTACAAAGACTCCCATCAGAAATTTGAGTAGCTTCCAATGAGCCTCCCTTTGAGCCCAGTGAGCACAGCTTTAAGCTTTCGTTCAGCTGAGGTGTGGCTCTCCTTCTTTAAGAAGAGGATGAGCTGGTGCCAATGAAATCGGGTAGGACAGGAAGCAGCAATTTGTTCCCACACATTTTCTACCTTCTGGGAATTCACACTCAGAGGAGAGGTCACTCTACTCTGAGCCACCGTGTGGCAGGTATGAAGAATGACAGCCAGAAGCAAAAGTCCTGGATGACACAATATTTGGGGGACAGTCGTTGGGGAGGGTGTGGTACTGATTCTGTGAGATTCCTTAAGGGAATGAAGCAACTGGACAGCAGAACTTGTCTTCTGTAACTTCAGTCTCCAGGGAGATGGTATTATTTTAGCGATTAGGCGAGAAAGCTTTGAGAGCCACAGAAGTGAGTCAAACCCTGGCTGCACCAGTTACTGGATACATACCCTTGAACAAGTTATCCAGCCTCTGAGAAAAGACAATGAAAATGGTCCTTACCTCACATGTTTATTGTGAGAATTAAATACGGTAATGTATGAGAAGGGATTGGCATAGTGTCTGGCACAACGAATGGGCTCAGATATTTCTGAATGGATAACAAGTAAACACACTGTTCTGAAACTTTGGGGAATTCTCACTATTGCTCCTTTGAAATTAGAGCCATGCTTTTTTGCTTTGGTTTGCTTTGGCATGGTCAAAGATCTGATGGCAGAGCTGCCTTTTGAGAAATGGGGGGCCGGAGGGGGCGGGTAGAAATCTGTTAAGAAGTGCTGTTAAGTCAGTGTGCCGATTTTATGATTGTTAAATTCAGTTCGTCACTCAGAACCCTCCCCAGTTATGAAGAGGATGCCCACTGAGCACCAAGGTGGACTTTGAAAACTCCACTTTCTCTTTGTCTTAATTGTGCAGTATTCGACCAAACGAGATGCCTTGAAACCTTCGGAGATATTAGTCAGAGAAAACACCAATTGGCCAGTTTTCGGAGCTTAATGCAATGTTCATTCGGATGAAAGTTGACAGTTGTTGGTGATGTTCACCAGGCCATTCCCATCATGAAGAGTGAGTGCATCTAAGATCAGATAACCCCACACCAGTGAGTGAGAAATTTCTTTCCTATTCCTTTCTGTCTCCCTCCTCCCCTTTTTTTTTTTTTTTTTTTTTTTTTTTAACAGCAAGTGACTTCTTTTGAAGAACTGATCTTCTGGTATACATCTGTGAGCTTTGCCCAGACAACAGAACTTTTGCCTATGCCAAAATACAATAGACAATCTGTTGGGGGGTGGGGGTGTCATAGGAAAATACTATCCAAACCCAGTCGACTTCACTTTTGAGTGATTTTTTTTCTGGGCAGTATCTCAATAAGAAAAACCTAACTAAAATAGAATTACGCAGAGGATGAAATCTCACATTATTAGTCGAAAGCATCAGATACTCAGGGAGGTAACTCTCACTCCATTTCTCGGGCTAACTCACTGAAAGATCTTAGGGAGATGGATTTTAGGCACTGAAAAAGCCTGTACCAGGTAATGGATTAAAGCTAATTATTTTCCTTAGCCATTTGGAATATAATTCATATGGCATGAAAACTAGAGTCCAGGAATCAAACAAATATCCAAATATAATATCAATTTTTATGTCTTAGAGATGGAACATATTTTCTTTGGCTGTCTTCTATCATATTATTCAGTATAAAGTATAGCAATTGGATGGGGGGGGGGGGCTAGTTGGTTTTCCATTTCCACTAAGGTGTGCAATGTATTTTGTTGATTATCATTTTATTTTGAGAGGTGCCATATACATGGGAATTATGTTTAATATCACAGGAGCTTCTCATTGTGCCACCCTTCACAATTTGAAAATCCCTTGAAAGTGGGTTGTTTGGTTTGAACTTCACAACAATAAAATGAGTTCCACAGATCATTACTAGAATTCAAAGTGGACAAATGAGGCTCTAAGACAGGGGTTCTCCACCTGTGGGTCGCGACCCCTTTGGGGGTCGAATGACCCTTTCACAGGGGTCGCCTAAGACCATCGGAAAACACATATATAATTACATATTGTTTTTGTGATTAATCACTATGCTTTAATTATGTTCAATTTGTAACAATGAAAATACATCCTGCATATCAGATATTTACATTACAATTCATAACAGTTATGCAACATTACAGTTATGAAGTAGCAACGAAAATAATTTTATCGTTGGGGGTCACCACAACATGAGGAACTGTATTAAAGGGTCGCGGCATTAGGAAGGTTGAGAACCACTGCTCTAAGAGTTTAGGTGACCTGTGCAAGCACACTCTGCTTGTAAAGATTTGTGTTGCAATGAGAAGATGGTATTGTTGGGAACTTGAAGGGGTGCCGAGGGAACGTATGGACCTTCCTCCCCTGCCTCTCTTTTAGAAACAAAGTATCTTCTCATCTGATTACAGTGTTTTGATATGTGGTTCCTCCTGATGGTAAGGAAGGGGACCAGAAGACCTCTCATAAGGACCCTGCTAGCCCTGTAATTGGGACAGTTGCTTTCTCTCAAATGGAAGAGCGGTGATGATAATCATTAAACTTCAGGCTTCCCAGCGTCCTTTCATCTGCGTCCCTGAGCCAGACAGGAAGGAACCACACCCCCTGCACGGCATGGTTCTCTTTTCAAGCTGGTTGACATCCATTAACTACCTAGACTTAGTTTTTTTCTGCTCAATACAAAGATCGTTTCTACTCCCAAACACACGGCGAAGTCTGCTTTTTGTGGAGTACTGGTAGGGTGCCCTAGGTGTATAAAACTTTCTGAGCAAATAGAGTGGCTGCTCCTCCGCGTGAAAATGAAGTTAAGGAACCATCAAAGTCTCTCGTCAGCAACATCTGCGAGTTTAGTGGGGAGAGTTTGAAGGCAGAGTATGCGGAGGCTCCTGTGCTCTGTCCCCGCCTCCTCCGTCTTCCACCTGCAATAGCCTGTATTCATACCTCCCAGAGGAAATATGCTATTACTGATAATATGATCACTGAAACACTGGGAGTGGTTAGATCCAGAGCTCTGGCAGTGGGTTAATAAAGGGCCTAATGAAGAACAAAAAATCCTGCCAGTCGCTGTAAAAAAATATTGCCCTCGGGAAATTATAAATCAGACACCATGGTGTGAAGTTAAAAAATATAAGAATTGCACTGACTCGCAGATAAATGCGGGCGTGGGCAGACTGGTGACGACACACACATGTCACTGGATGCCCGTGGAGTTTCAGACCGCCTCAGCGTGATGCAGTTAGACGGCTCGGCAGACAAAGCCACGGCCACGTTTACTCAGCCTTGTCAACCCACTCTGCAACGTGCACGCGGCAGGGACAGAATGCCTGGCCCACAAATGAGCTGTCATTCCCAGGGCCTCTCGCCTGCTTCCTTTTTATTTTTATCTCTCTTTATTTGTTTGTTTGCCTGATTTCACAGCGTTCATCTCCATAGACTTTTAAGTGCTGCCTCTGAACAGAGACCTGTATTTAGGGTTTTCCCAATATATCCACATTGAGCTTGTCTGGGGGGGGAAAAAAAAACACAGTGAAAATTGGTCTTATGGGGCAGCCTCACACAGTTCTCCCTGACCTGATTTAGGGAATGAACGCGACAGAGTAAAGACTCTGGCTGACAGCCACACTCCACCTTTAACTACATTGTCAAAGGCCTAGGAAAGCAGTTGAGCTTTCGGACTCTAAGAGCACGCATACACCTTGACCCATGAACTTGGTGGCTGCCTGATGAATACTCAGTGAGGGGCTGAAGCTCATCTTCTCAGCTCTGTCCTTCACTCAGTCACGCTTGCCCGTGACCTTCTTCTTTAGCCTACTGCCCTCAACAAGGCCAGTGCTTCCCCCCGGGGCCACTTTTGACAGCTTGCCAACTGCTTCATTGGGTGCCAACTGTTGACTCCCCATGGAAGAGAGTCCCCAGGGGATGTGCGGGAAAGAGGACAAGCAGTGCAGTGAGGTCAATGCCTAGGAGAACCCCTCTGCCCCACCCCCTCCTCATTACCACCAGTGAAGCCTGCTTTTCGTTCTACCCGCTGAAGCTGGTACCTTTCAATGTCTCTCCACCGAAAGAAGTGGGATGATGCTGAGATGTGTCAGGAATTCCTTTCTGTTTCTTAGGGATTCCAAAAAGGCAACTCCAGAAATGCCAGGAGGCCCTACTAGAGAAACTTCCAGCTCACCTAAGGAAATTGAACCACAAACCTCCAAGAGATAGTACAGAAAACACCTCTGCTTGCAACAAGCATCCGTACCTGTATCCTGAATTCTTTCTTGAAATTTACATTTCCCTGGAGATTGCCAAAACATTGTCACAGCTACCATTACCCTGGTTTCAAAGGGCCTATTGGCCCCAAATATGGATTCAAATTTCTCTCTCTCACTCTCTCTTTTTTTTTTTTTTTTTTTAAACTGAGCTAAGGTGTGAATATGTAAACCAGACTTTAACAAAGATTCAGGGATGAAAAAAAAAAAAATAAGAAAGGAGTCAGTAAAAGAAATATACCATTTAGTAACCTGATTGACACATTACATCTTTATAAAGCTGTCTGATGGAACACTGATTTCCGTATGCCAGGTAAAATTTCTGATGGAGTTTGCATTGGTGTACAGCATAGCAAAATGCAATAGAACAAAATGCAGTGGAATTTTCATGTGAGATATAATTATATAGTGAATTATACTTATTTTATTGATTCTGAGATTATTTTCTCCCTCAGCTTATTATCATAAATAGTCCCCTCTTGTAATAATAGATCGTACTTGCTTTTTCAGTGCCCTAATTTGGTAAAATAGAAAGCTAGTCATTCTGTGTTGCTCTTCCACCTTTTACATTTTGACTGGTGCGGTCTCCAAAAGGTAGTGATATTTCAGCACAAGCAGTGAAGTGGACACTTACTAAAGAGTTTGTGTCTCCAAAGTGGCTTATCTCCAAAGGGGAGAGCGTCAGAATTTGAAAATGAGTTGAGTTCAAAGAATAGGGAATGAGAAGAGGACAAGCAGAATTGTGAGGCATGATGAAACTATTCCCGGGTACTGCTTTTTCTATCAACACAGCCACAATCATGAGCATTGTTGAGCATCCACAATGTAGGATATGCATTTTACATGCATTATCTTATTTAATTAAACTTCATGACAATTAAGGAGCAAGTTACCTCATTGCCCATTTTTCAAAGGATGAAATTGGGACTGAGAAAGGCCATGTTACTTGCCTAACAACACCCAGCCTTTAAATGACAGAACTTAACTGTGAGTCTACATTGTCTATCATGTAGTCACAGATGTATTGCTAAAGTAGTTGATCATCACCTGAATTTTTGTAAATCACGCCATAGTTCTAATTCATTAAAGGAGTTTAACATTTCTGGAGATACTTGTGAATCCTTTGTCAATGCAAAAAATAACTTCCCAAATGGACACCTCCTCAGTAATGTTTGGTCAATCCAACTTTGTTGAAGCAAGGTTAATTTTTATTGAAAGGTATAGTTACAGAGTACTCTAGAATAGAATAATCAAAGCATTTTAGAGACAATAAGTTGTCTCTCCGATTAAAACAAAAAAAAAGGACCCAATAAGGTCAGTGGCAAAAGCAAGAATTATGACACCAAGGCATTATGATACTGCTCACTATGAAACATTGCAATTCCTTACTCATTAGCAGAGCTTTATTTTCCATGGGATGTATTTCAAATGAGGCTATGCTATAAGTAGAAAACAATACATACGGGTTCATTAGTCTTGCTCTTTTAAAGATAAATGCTGTATGTGGGATAAATGCTGTGAGCAAGAAATTACAAGCAGGTTCCCATATGCTAGATATCTATTTCCACAGCTCCTATCATCATGGTTTCTGGGCACTTTGACAGATAGATGAGGCTAATTCAGGCAACGCAGTACATTCTGAAGAGTAGGTGAAAATCCTCTTTCTCCTTAGCTCCCTGCCTTGGAAAACAATAATTCACTGGAAAGTGAGAAGAATAAAAGATTTTTCTAGAATGAAAACCTAAAAGAGAAGCCATGCAGGAGGGGCAAGTTTATTCTTTGGTTACAAGTAATAATGTCTGTATTATCCTTTAATCAAGTTGTTTGGAAATCTATACTAAGTAAATAATCCTAAGTGGGTAAAATGTTGTATGCCAATCATCATAGCATTAAATAGGGAAAAAAATTCAAAAACATCTGTAATACTATCAACAATAAATATATACAGGGTGTCCCAAAAAATGTATACACACTTTGAATAATTATGAAATCAGTGTTTGTTAAAATACATGTCATGTTCAAAATGTAAAAGAATCTACAGACATCGTGTCTATATATTTTTTGGAATACCCTATACATAAAAAAAAAAGAAAGAAAAGTGTTCAAAAGTAGGAGATGTTTTTAAAGAATTTATGGTGTGTATTTCTCTGAATATTATGTAACTGTTAAAATCATATTTATAAAAACTACAGAATTATTTGGGAAAATGCTTATGTTAATTGACAAAAGTAGTAAGATTTTAAATGTAATACATAAAATGTTAAATAAAAGGTGTGATTACAACTGTGAAAAAAGAGAAATACCAAGTATAGCCCTGGCCAGTGTTGCTCAGTGCACCCAAAGGGTGCCAGTTCGATTCCCAATCGGCATATGCCCAGTTTGCCAGTTTGATCTCCAGTAGGGGACATATAGGAGGCAGCCTATCAATGTTTCACTCTCACATCCATGTTTTTCTCCTCTCTCTCCCTCTCCCTTCCTCTTTCTCTAAAAATCAATAAAAATATATATTTTTAAAAATGCAAAGCATAGAAAAATGGTCATGTTGGGGTAAGGAGTGATTGAAATAAGGAATAATTTTTTTTTATTCTTACAACTTTTCTGTATTTTCCAAATTTCTATTTTTTTAAAAAAATGTCACCCAACAGGTATGGCTCAGTGATTGAGCATCAACCTATGAACTAAAAGGTCATGGTTCAATTCCTGGTCAGGGCACATGCCCAGGTTGCAGGCTCAGACCACAGTGGGGCAGCGTGCAGGAAGCAGCTGATCAATGATTCTCTCATCATTGATGTTTCTCTCTCTCTCTCTCTCTCTCCCTCCCTCCCTCCCTCCCTCCCTCCTCCCTCCCTCCCTTCCTCCCTCTCCCTTCCTTTCTGAAATCAATAAAAATATATTATTTTTAAAAAAAATGTCTATTTTGAAATATAAATGATGATGTCATGATCTGGAGGTTTAAGAGCTGGAAGTTCTACCAATAATGACATTTTAAAAATCAGTCAATATGGGTCCCCAAAAAGTACATTTTTATTGGCTACCTTGTGGTATTTTTACATTATTTCTAAATCAAATTTTAATCAAACTTTTCTCCAATTTTACATGCTTTAAAATATATTAAAATGTGGCTTGTTCATACATTTTGACAAGCATACACGGCCATATGACCACACCATGATCAAGATATAGAATATGTCCATTATTTCCAAAAAGTTTTCTTATGCTCAGTCCCAGTCAAATCCTCTCATGTTTCCAAAAGCAGGAAAGCACTGACCTGTTTTCTATCACTATCGATTAGTCTTTCCTGTTGCAGGATTTCACAGAAGTAGAATAATACAATTTGCGCTCTTTTGTGTCAGTCTCCTTTTGATCAGCATAATGTTGTTGTTTTTTGTTTTCTTTAAACCCTCACTGGAGGATATATTTCCATTGATTTTCAGAGAGAGTGGAAGAGAGAGGGGAAGACAGAAACATCAGTGTAAAAGAAACATACCGATTGGTTGCCAGAGCCCGGGCCAGGGAGGAGCCCGCAACCAAGGTATGTGCCCTTGACCGGATCGAATCCAGGACACTTTCGACCGCAGGCTGATGCTCTATCCACTGAGCCAAACCGGCTAGGGCTCAGCATAATGTTTTAAGGTTAAATATATTGTTACATGTATTAGTTGTCTATTCGGTTTTTATTGCTGTGCATATATAGGTCACATGGATGCATTCCACACATTTTTATCCATTAACCTGATGGTGGTCACTTGAGTTGTTCCATTTGGGGATATTATGGATAAAGATGTTATACACATTTGTGTTCAAATATTTCTATGAACATATGTTTTCATTTCTCTTGGGTGAATACCTACTAGTGGGATTCCTGGAAACGGAAAGTGCATATTTAACTTTATGAAAGCTAGACCACCTTCCACATGTTTTTTTTAAAGTGGCTTTAACCATAAAGCTGCTAAGGAGAAAATATTTTCAGTCAGAATAGGCAAAAAATTCTTAGGACACAAAAAGCACAAACAAAAGAAAAAAATTTATATATAGGACTTCATCAAAGTTAAAATTTTCTGTCCTTCTAAAGGCAGCACTAAGAAAATGAAAAGGCAAGCAACAGACTGGGAGAAAATATTTACAATACATATATGTGAAAAAAGGACTTGCATCTGAATATATAACTTTTACAACTCAAAGATAAGAATACAAACACTCAATAAAAACATGGGCAAAAGATTTGAACAGACATTTCTACAAAGAAGATAAACAGATGGCAAAAAAAGTACATGAATAAATGTTCAGTATCATTAGTCATCAAAAAATGCAAATGAAAACCATAATGAGATGCCATTACTCTTCTGCCACAGTGTCTAAAATTACAAAGATTGACAATCCCAAATGTTGGCAAGAATGTGGAGCAACTGGAACTCTCAAACACTGAGTTTTTTCATGGGATGATTCATCTCATATTGGTATCTTAAATAAGTAAAGGATTATTCACTTGAGTTAGAGATTTAATTAACGTTCATACTTGTTCTCTGTCTCATTATGACTTCAGACTTTGCTAATTTCCATAGATGGATCATAATATATATAATAGCTAAATATAAAATACTCTGCATATCAGGAAAGAAATAATTATTATTGACCTGATAAGTTATTTTAGAATATCACCTCTAATGTTCTCTCAATTCTTACATTTAATATGTCATTTCAACTTTGTTCTATTTCAATATTCATGAATTATTTTGGAGACCACACGATATATCCCTGATGCCATTTAAATCTTGTAATGTCTTTGGCCAAGAGTAATAAAATTGAGACCAGGAACAATTAGCAACTTCTTGGATTATCTTTCAGTTTATATGTCAATTTCAAAAGCTAAATTTTCTCTTTAACCCAAGTCAAGCTTTATGGAATTGATTCAAATGTTAACTGTGCTGTAGAATTTGAACTGCAAGATTGAGAAAATTAAAAATAGTTTCGTTTATTTTAGACTTTTAATTTCCTATATCATTTCACAATCTATGATAAAACAGTTTGTGGTCTCTCCGACATGAAAACAGGATCACTCCTGAATTTTACTGATTGCACTTCCCTACAAGCCTTATTTGTGTTATTCTGATTCCAAACCCCAAATCAGATACTTTAGGGGCAGCTGAGAAGAAAACAATCAGAGATATGTTGTTTCTTTGCCTGAATAATGAAATTTCCACAATATTTTGATCATATATGGAAACAATGGAACAGATCTTTTAAATCCAATTTCCCATAGATCCTCAGATTTACTGGATCTATAGCCATAGCAAATGTTCCCATCACACCATAACAAAAATATGTCTTGATGATGCACCATGGAGACCTCCAAGTTTAAATGTCATGGATATTTGGTAGTTTTCTAAATTTTCTGTGGATTCTGTCCCTATATCAACTTATTTCCCCCTTTTCAGTACAAGTCTTGATGGGTTCTGCTTCATTGTCCACTTCTTCCCAAGTTTCTTTAAAATGTAGACACACCCAGATTAAATCACATGGAAGAATTGTTCATGGTACAACCTGTACCTTCTTGGAGAACCATACCTAATTAATTACAAAAAAAATAATAGCATTCAGCAGGAAAAGCAAAAAATGAAAGATCAAAACTCCAGCTAAACCCTTTGGCTGTTATGAGTGACCTCTAAACCACAAACAACGCTAAAGTTCTTGGGAAAACTTTGTTTAACTGGCACACACAATACATATTAACTCAGAAGCAGGGCCCTGCCAAAAATGTAGACCGGCCGCTCTTTGTAAATGTGAAAAGAAAATCCGTATATGAGCAAAAGTAAAAACACATCTTTGGTGTCAACCTTCCTGTGAACTTCTCTGTGGTGCTTACAGTTCCATTTGCTGGTTTTTTGCAGAGATGTGATGGACGGAGCGAGAGGTACAGCTGGAGTGAAGGGTGCACCTGTTTGCATTTGAAGGCTGAGACCATCTCAGGTACAACTTTGTTCACTGTTTGTGATTCCTGATATACAGAGTCCCTTAAAGTCACTTCAAAAGAGCAAGTTTTGCAGAGGTCCCCAATTCAGGCTGCACATTATACTCACTAAGTGTTTGCAAAAATTCCCTCCAACACCTTATTTCTTCTCCAGGTTTACTAAATAACCTCTAGCCATAGGACCTAAGCATCAGTATTCCCTATTAATTCCCAATGATTCTGATGCAAAGTTAGGTCTGTAAACTCTCTATTAAAACAAACATTAGCAGCAATGTCCAACCAAGTCTTCTAAGATGGTAGGAGAGATAGGGATAGGATTGAAGGTTTAGAACTAGTTCCAATTTATAAAAAATCCCAAGAGAAACTATACATGCAACCTATATTATGGGTTTGGTGTTCATTGGATTTTATGTTTTGTTGTCTTTTGTTTTATCTATAACTAGGGCCCAGTGCACGAATTTGTGCGCCTTAAAAGGAACTGTGGGCTGTGAGGCTGCTTGGGCACAGGGGCAGGTCTCAGCCCATTCTCCATGCCCCCGCCTAACCCCTCCCACCATGGCCCCTGGTCCCCTGTCTGCCGGCAATCCTGCTCCTGCTGCCACTGCTCCCATGTGCTGATGGGGCTGGCCCCGCTCACACACACTGATGGCACAGAGCAATTGGGGCTGGCACTGGCAGCGGGTATGAGTGGGGCCGGTGCCATCAGCGGGTGTACACCGGTGGTTGCTGTCCAGATCGCCCCTCAAGAGCAGAGGGAGGTGGTGAAGCCCTCAGAGGCAATCGGGGCAGCAGCCGCTATTCGCACCCGCTGACTGCGCCGAGTGACCAAGAGGTGGCTCTAGCGCCAGCAGCAGGTGTGAGCACCGGGCAGGACCACGGCACACGGGAGCAAATAATTTTCAGTAACCACAGGAGGCTTGCCCCGATGACAGTGACCGGTGCCTCACCTTGGTCTGGCGCCCCCACTTACCTGCTCCACCATCCCACCTTGGCAAACACCCACCATGTTCCATGTGCGCCCCCTGGTGGTCAGCGCATGTCATAGTGAACAGTTTTTTCGGTTGTTCTGCCATTCGGTCTATTTGCATATTAGGGTTTTATATATAGATTATATTGTCTCAATAGTGTGTCATGAAAGAAAGATTGATTTCTTTAAGGAATAGGAAATGAAAAATTAATTATTACATGAGAAAGCATTTTTTAGTAAATAAATATTTTCAACTATGGTCTCCATTTGGAAAAAAACTAAAAATAAGATCTCTGATAGGTAGCTGTGGCTTTTGCCTATATAGCATTCATTCCCTTTCTTTTGGAAACAATGCTGTAATTTTGTATTGGTAAAAGATCCTTCTCCCTGCCTTAGTCTGAGTTTAGTTGAGCCCACCACTGGTTCTGGAATGAGCATGTGACACTACCTAGATAATTCCAGTCTCACATCCCTCAGCCAGAAGGATTGGTTCATATCCTTGAATTTCACTGACAATTAGTCAGGCTATTAGAGCAATCAACTGTCAATCTAGCCTGGGGCCTTTTCTAGAGGGATAAGAAGGAAACCTGTGTTCATGTGAAGGCATTGCAAAGGAAACAAAAACTAGCAAAGAAGAAAGATAGAACTGGCCCAGTTGACATTATTGGATCCCCTGGATACTGATGTGCATCATATAAGCAAGATCCTGGACTTTTCAGTTATGTGACTTAATAAACTTAATTTTATCAAATTCATTCATTTATTCATTCATTCATTTTGTGAAAGTCAATTTGAATAAAGTTTCTGTTACCAATAGCCAAGTAAGTCTGATGAATATAAGATGCTTATTAGTGAAATTGTCAGAACTATTAAGAAAGTTAGAGATGCTTTACGATTTAATAGACAGTTTTTGTTTGTCTGTTTTATTAGGCAAACTGAAGCTTGAATGTCCTAGAATCAGAACCTCAAGGAAATTTCTGGTCAATCACTCAATCCATCAACAAGTAGTAAATGAGCTTCCCATCTGGGCCCATTACTCCTCTAGGCATAATAGGAAAGTAAAACTAAATAGAAAGCCTTGTCCCTCCCTTCAGTAAACTTACAATCCACTCAGAGAGACAAAGCAAGTACATTAGAAGTAACTTGGGAAGAAAAAAGCACATAAGCTTCAGTGGAAAGAGGTGTTAACCAGCACGCCTTAAGGCTTTCTGTGAGCCACACATCATAGGAAGTGTTGCATAAAGACCCTAAGAAACAAATAGTACAACCATTGACCTCAAGGAGCACATAGTCGAGAACATAAAACACAAATTCCAGAAATTAATTAAGTGTATTACACAGCAGTGTACCATAACTTAATAACAAAGATGGTACCTTAGTACTAAGGCCTTATTAAGTAGCATGGTGATTACTTTACTGAAATGCTCTGAAAGCTCAGCGGCTTCTTCTCCTATGGCTCCCAGAACTCACCAGCTTTCCTCTCAGAGAAGGATGTCACGTAACCTTTGAATCACTAGGGTTAGGGGTTTTCTCTAAATTCTACCACAGATCCCATGACTTCTCTGTTGAGACATGCCATTCTCTAAAAAATAAGACAAACTTTCAGTTTCCTAACTCTCCAACATTCTCCAGCTTTTCATTATTCTCCAACTCCTTGTCCCTTTTTAATGCTAAATCATTCTATACCTCTCGACCACCTCTTCAACTCTCCAAATTGTTTACAGAGTTAACCAAATGTAGCTTAATCTAGTTTTCATACTGAAGATAGAGAAGGGGTGATGGAAGGATGGACACAGGAGAGCAAGAATTGGGTCCATGTTGGTAAAATTATCTTTTTTTTCTTTTTTTCCTCTGGATTTCTTCCCTCCTTCAACCAAATCCTGACTTCTTTGGAAACAAACTACTATTGAGTAGGGAGTCACTTTTGTACTCCAAAAGAAGAGTTAGTTCATCTAAATGACTCTCCAGCATGTGTGTGTGTGTGTGTGTGTGTGTGTGTGTGTGTGTGTGTGTGTGTTGAAGGTTTAAGAGCTTTGGAAGAGGGCGAGGCCAGGGGAAGGTTGAAAATAAAATTTACCAAGTAAGAATCCTTATTTATTGTATGTACTCCTTTATCATTTCTTCAGGGAGTGAGGAGGATAGATTGGATTAGTACTGTAAATATTCACATACCAAGAACACAAAGAACATTTCAGTAGCAGAATAGAGAAAAATCCAAGTATTAAAGGTACTCTAGGAACTATTCTGCTACCTTACTGCCTTGATTTTCCCTTTGAATTCTTACAAACCTCTCTGTTAATGCATGGAGAGCATGAAGCATTGAAATGGAAATTGCACAACTTGCCAACTTAGAACTCTTATTTTTAAATAAAAGTTGACATTTAATTGAGTGATGGAATAACAATGTGAGAATATTAGCCAGCATGATCCCACCCACACACCCCAAGTGGTCTTTTACCATGTCACTGACTTACCCACTGCTCAGTCAGCTAGGCTGTTCCCATCTAATTGTTTCAGAAAAGGAATGTGACAGCAAAAAAAAAAAAAGAAAGAAAGAAAGAAAGTAGTTGATTCTTGGCTTTTGGAAGCCAAAAAACTAAAGGCCAAAGAAGTGTAGAAAGGAGTCATAATCTAGCAAAAGATGTAGGCTAAAATATCATGACAAAGTACATGCGTTTCTCTAGATCCGCACAGCCAAATTAGAAAACAGTGTTCCCTGAATGTTGACAGAAGTAGGAGTAAAGGAAATGCAATGCAAGCATAGGCTTCAGTGCCCTCCCAAGGGATAGTCACTGCCTATGCTCCTAGGCCAGCCGTGGGCAAACTACGGCCCACGGGCTGGATCCGGCCCGTTTGAAATGAATAAAACTAAAAAAAAAAAAAGACCGTACCCTTTTATGTAATGATGTTTACTTTGAATTTATATTAGTTCACACAAACACTCCATCCATGCTTTTGTTCCGGCCCTCCGGTCCAGTTTAAGACCCCATTGTGGCCCTCGAGTCAAAAAGCTTGCCCACCCCTGTCTAGGCTAAGCCCAAGCCAGGAGACAAAACCCCCCACAGAGTTTATGGAAACTAGATTGACCCAAAGAAGGCAAAACCTAAGAGAAAAGTGACTGCCGAGTTCATTTAGGCAGGCAGAGCCTTACACAACGTCAGAATTTCCCATCCTGCAGTGTGACAGAGAAGAAGAAAGACGATTGACTTGGGTCAAGTGTGGCTCAGAGAGAGCAGGAGAACTACTGGGCCTGGAGTGGTCAGGGGTCATGCTTACTGGAAGAAGGCCTGTCTCCAATGGTGACTTGCATGGACTAGCAGTTGGGGACGAGATGAGACAAACGATGTGACCGCCATTGTGGACAGAGGTCACTGAGAATCAGGTACGGCAATGAATGTCTTCAAAAGTGCCTCTATGGGTCAATGACATTGAGGACCAGACTTTGCCTGCCTCCATCCCTGTCCACCCATAATGCAAGGTCTTTAACATTAATTGGTGGAACATTCGTTAAGCTCTATAAAAAACTGATATATTTAAGTCATCAAAAACCATTGTCCAGCTGAAGAGTAATGGTCACATAACTTTCTAATGCAAAAACTGCTCTTTCATATTGATGATCACAAAATTATGTGAGTGATCTCTTACTAAAATGAAGTTGATCAAAACTTTAAAACTGACAACTATGATCAACAGTCACCACATAACCTTAGAGTAACAAACGCTGAAACAGACACACTTCACCTTCTTGAAAATAAGAGACATAGCTAAAATATTTGCAAGCCAACAGGTACCTAAGGCATAATTTCAAACGATGCTCAATAATAGCACCATTTTCCTGGTTCCAAGAGCAATGAGTGGGTGGCTTAGGACCAGAGCAGAGGAAACCTCTGAGCTTTTATGCTGGGAATAAGTTAAAACATAATGTCACTTGTTTGGTGCCTCCAAACTCATGTACCATTTACATTAGTTTGTGATACGCTGCTTTTAAATGACTTGTGCATTTCCAAAGTCTACGCTTTATGCCATCAACAAAAGCTGTTTGTGGACAGGGACTATGTCAAATCCAATGGACACCCCTTAATTATTAGACCTTTCTTCAGTATTTAACATTGTTCTCCATTTACTCTTCCTAAAGTTACTCTGGAAGGCCTTCATACTAAGATATCATTTTTTGTTATTAAATTACAGTATGCTGCTTTGTAATGCACTTAGTTAATTTCTGGAATTTGGGTATTATGTTCTCCACTATGTGCTCCTTGAGGTCAGTGGTTGTATATTTGTTTCTTAGGGTCCTTCTATAATACTTTTTATGATATGAGGCTCACAGAAAGCCTTAAGGCATGCTAGTTAACACCTCTTTCCACTGAAGCTTATGTGCTTTCTTCTTCCAAGTTACTTCTAATGTATTTGCTTTGTCTCTCTGAGTGGATTGTACGTTTACTGAAGAAAGGGATGAAGCTTTCTACTTAGTTTTACTTTCCTATTATGCCTAGAAGAGTAATGGGCCCAGATGGGAAGCTCATTTACTACTTGTTGATGGATTGAGTGATTGACCAGAAATTTCCTTGAGGTTCTGATTCTGGGAAATTCAAGCTTTAATTTGCTCAAGAAAACAAACAAACAAGCAAAAACTCTATTAAACATAAAGCATCTCTAATTTTCTTAATAGTTCCGACAATTTTACTAATAGCCCTAACCGGTTTGGCTCAGTGAATAGAGCGTCAGCCTGCAGACTGGAGGGTCCCAGGTTCAATTCCAGCCAAGGGCATGTACCTTGGTTGCGGGCACATCCCCAGTAGTGGGTGTGCAGGAGGCAGCTGATCGATGTTTCTCTCTCATGGATGTTTCTAACTTTCTATCTTTCTCCCTTCCTCGCTGTAAAAAAAATCAATAATTTTTTTAAAAATGTTGTATTCAATCAGACTTACTTGGCTATTGATAACAAACTTTATTCAAATTGACTTTCACAAAATGAATGAATGAATGAATGAATGAATGAATTTAATAAAATCATATTTATTCAGCCACAAAACTGACAAATCCAGGATCTTGCTTATTTGATGCATATCTGTATCCAGGGAGATCCAATAATGTCAATTGGACCAGTTCTATCTGTTTTCTCTGCTAGTCTCTGCTTTTCTTTGCAATGCCAGGCTTAGAAACTTTATTGTTTTGCTTTGGGTTTTTGTGTCCATTTCTTAAGGAACCTCAGAATGTAGGCGTTTTTGTAATTATACTTCTCAGCACCCCAAATTTTCCTCACTTTTTAACCCTTCCTTTTCTAGAAGGAGCCAATGCAACATCTTCCATATTTTAAATAATTTATGTCACCTTATACCAAATGTAGATTACTTTCTCTATAGTTTTAATTTTTTTTTCTTATGAGTTCAGGAAAGATGTATAATAATCAGCCATTTGTTCACTTAGTTTTAAAAAATTATTTAAAATGATGATTGAGTGACTATTATGTCCTAGATTAGCATCATGTTCTGTGTAGGAATCCATCATCTACTGAAATGTCATCCAGCCAGCTCTCTGCTAGGTCTAACAGTCTTGATTCATATTTCCCAAGCTTTCAGTCATTTTCATGTGTCTCTTCTATTATCTTCCTTCTTTTTATGAAGATCTTCTTTTGGTCAAAAGCCCAGAACTGAATCCAATAAATATCTGACCTAGTACAGATAAAACCAACAACAACAATGAAAATCTTAGGATTTGAAACATAGAAAGTTAAAAATTTTCTAATTGTAAAACTAAAGGACTGTCTTGTCCCAAAATATTTGAAATAGTAAACTTAGAAGAAGGAGAATAATAAAATAATAGAAATCACCTTTAATCCCAGTACCTCTTTATAATTTGTCATATTTCTTGCCTGTGCATATTGTTTTAAGTAGTTGAAAAAGACAATTTATGCATTCTCTACTGTGCTATAATTTAAATTATTTATAAATATTATATTATCTTTTATAATAACATCATAATTTATTTAATCATTCCTATGCTGTTAGTCAAATATATTTCTTGCAATTACTAAATAACATTGCCAAGAATTAGCTTGCTATCCAAGTGAAGTCTTTGTCATTTTTGCTATGGTTGAAAATGGTCTGTTATTTCTAATTTGTATACTAATGTTAAATTTACTGTTGGAGAACATAATACTTTGTGTTTTTTGACTTCCATTTGTGTTTACCAAGGTCACTTGAAATCTGTTTCTACTAAAGGTGTAAATTTAGCAATGGAACTCTAAGTGGCTTTATTATAAATAAGTAACACTTGAACAGAAAATATATAAAAGGATATATATTATATAAACAAAACAAACAAAATATTATTTTAAAAATAAAGAATGTTTTTAAAAAATGCCAAAAATGAGTATGGAGTTTATTTATGCTAGGGTTTAAATTGGGCAGTAACATAACAACATAGCCTTAGGGCAGTCCATTTCACAATAATATATATATATATATATATATATATATATATATACACACACACACATATACACACACACACACACACACACACACACACACACTAATCTTCACCTGAGAGTATTTTTTCCATTGATTTCCAGAGAGAGAGAGAGAGAGAGAGAGAGAGAGAGAGAGAGAGAGAGAGAGAGAGAGAGGAGGGGGAGAGAGAGATGGAAGGGAGGGAAGAAGTGGGGAGAGAGAAAAACATCAGTGTAAGAGAGAGACACATCAATTGGTTGCCTCTGCATGTGCCCCTACCAGGACTGGGGTACCTGGAACCGAAGTATGTGCCCTTGACTTGAAATAGAACCCATGACACTTGGGTCCACAGGATGATGCTCTAACTACTAAGTCAAACCAGCCAGGCTAAATTTTATCTTTTACATCAATCATGATAACTAAAAAATAATAAAGCTCTTAATAGTCAGAGCTTATTAAAAGATTCACTTTTTTCAAATGTAAATCTGTATAATTGTAAAAAGCATTTACTTTATAATTTTAATTATGGTAACTATTCTCACCACTTAATATTTATTTAGCCACCCCTCCCCCCCTCACCTCACGGAATATGGTAATATAGCAATTTGCTTTGTATTTGTTGAAAATGGCACTTTAAAAATCAAGGGAAATGTTATTTTAAAGTAAATTGTTAACAGCTAGTTGGTCAAGGTGCTCTCTTAATATCCCTAAGGTGAAGAAATCAACAGAACCTCAACTATGATCACTTAAGAGTAGTAGAATTCACTTGTACCATAGTAATTTGTTTATATGGTAAATAGGAGTAAGAAAATAGCTACAGGCAGCTTAACTATGAGCAACTTACCCCAACCCTCGCCCCGCCCCCCCCCCCCCACACACACACACACACACAATTGTGGGTATGGAATGAGAGGAAGAATATGTTCTGGGAAGCCATTTATGGGCAAGGGGTTTTGACATAGGCATAAAAAATAGTCCTCAAGAGAAGGGAGAACAAACTGGGATGTTGAAAAGTATGAAAATGTTGGTGATTTTATGTATAAAAGAATCACATCCACCATTTGGTCAGAGGTCAGGATATGCATGTGGTAAGCTTACATTTCCCTGTCTCCTTGAAGTAGAGGTGCTCATGTGACTTGCATGGGCCAATGAAACACAAGGATGTGCATTATGTGCACGTGGCAACTTAAAGAACTGCTGCACAATTTGCCATGACCTGATCTTTCCACTGTGATATGGATTCATATTTTGACATACAGCCTTCACCTACCAGCTTTCTGAGTGACTATAATGAACAGAGCCCCACTGATAATTTGCTGTGGAAATCTATCATGCACAAGAAATAAATTTTTACTGTTTTAAGCCACTAGAATTTTGAAGTTGTTACTATCACAAAACCCTAATTTAATTGGTTAACCATCCCTGTGAAAAAAATAGTCTCCAGTAACAAAAGAAAATGTTCTTATATTCAGAATAATTTTACCAGCCTCATCCCAACTGACACAAGAGACCAAGTATTATTCTTGAATTTTTTAAATAGACACTCATTTGTCCTGAATGTCATCTTTTCTCTTGGGCACGGTTTTGTAGCAGATGGTATCAGTGCCTCTCCAATATTACCTCCCTGTTACACTTGTTTACACTTGGCCCAAAGTCCAACTCCTAGCACCAGCAGTTCTTTGTTGAGAGTGTCCTCTCACTGACGGTACTTACTCTGCCACCTGTTCAACAGGTGGAAAGTTTCTATATTTCAGGTCTTCAGGAGAAGCTGTCAAGGAATAGCTGAGGAATGTTGAAGTAATGTGGCTCCTTTCCTCCTTGAGTGGGATAACTCTAAAGTGGAATAAGTTGTATGGGCTGCCAGAGTTTCCCTACAGTGGTCGGCAAACTCATTAGTCAACAGAGCCAAATATCAACAGTACGACGGACGATTGAAATTTCTTTTGAGAGCCAAATTTTTTAAACTTAAACTCTAGAGGTAGGTACATTGTTATTAACTTAATTAGGGTACTCCTAAGGCTTAGGAAGAGCCACACTCAAGGGGCCAAAGAGCCACATGTGGCTCGCGAGCCACAGTTTGCTGACCATGGCCCTAGCACAACGCTGCTTCAGTTGCTTCCTGGAACTGAAAACTGGCTCTATATCATGCGCTTCCTGCCTAGTTTCACTTACCCATCCTCCTGCCTTTACCTCCTGACAAACTACTTGAGCTTAAAAGTGTATCTCAGTGTCTGATTGTCAGGGAACCTAAACTAAGTCAAATTTAAACAACCAAAGTTTTAGAACAGAGAATGTCGGGTGGATAAATGGCATGAGAATGGGTTTAAAGGTATGAAAACAAACCATTTGAAGAATAGCAAGTCATTTGGTTTGCATTAAGCTATATGCAAAGAAAAGTAACATGGGATATAGCTGGGAAAATAGATTGGCCAGATCATAAAAGATCTTGAATAATAAAGTGTTTAAGCTTTTAAGTATGTGGATTCCTAACCTGTTACGATGTTGAGCCTTTCCTTCACTCTCTGATCTTTTCTCTTACAATTTTTAAATCTCTAGTATTCAAACCAGAAAGAGAAGGTTGTATTCCTGTTAAATACAGCAAAGTAAAGGAAAGCCATAACCACTTTTTTCGGTCATTCAATCACTTTAATGATAATATCAAACTAGACAAGACTTGGACGATAGCAGCTCTGCATTCCTGACATGCAACCTCTGTCATCTGACCTTTCAACTTGAGAAGTATAGATAGCATTGTTCCTGAATGGAGTCATTAATTGAACTTTATACTCAAAAACAGTATGACTTAAAACTTGAAAGGCACCTGGCTATTATCTCCTCATTATGATAAGTAAGCACAAACTCAAGAAACAAAATCTGATGCCTTAGTGTGATATATCAAGGAGCTAAAATCATCTCTCTGGAAATTACTGACCTTAAAAAGCAGCACATATGCCCTAACCGGTTTGGCTCAGTGGATAGAGCGCCGGCCTGCGGACCCAAAGGTCCCAGGTTCGATTCCGGTCAAGGGCATGTACCTTGGTTGCAGGCACATCCCCAGTAGGGGGTGTGCAGAAAGCAGCTGATCCATTTCTCTCTCTCTCTCATCAATGTTTCTAACTCTCTTTCACTCTCTCTTTCTCTATCAACTCTCTCTTCCTCTCTGTAAAAATCAATAAAGTGTATTTAAAAAAAAAAAGGCAACACATAATGGTAAGAGCATTGGCTACAACTCAGGACTCTGCGTTAGGTGTGATCTTAACCAAGTCACTTCTCTTCGGGACTCAGTTTTTATATCTCTAAAATGATAGGATAAGACTAAAAGAATACCTCCAAATTTTTCTCTCTCAAAAATTCTAGGCTTCCAAGTATTTGTATTTTATATAAGGTTTATTGGTATGCAGAACATTCCTGTACCTTCAGCTAGTTCTGCAATTCCAAATTCTTCAGCAGCTATGTGTATACTTATTGCATCTACTCTCTAAAATCACCTTCCTCCTCTCTGTTCACCTTCCTTTCCTTTACACCCCTAGCAAGATGATATGCAAATATTTTCCTTGACCTTTGGAAAGGGTGTAAAGATTAACCTGCCTCATCTCTCAAGAAAATGGAAGCTAATTTTGGGTTTGTTAAATGATGGGGTCTTAGGGTTTAAAAAGCCCTCAGAGTCTATTGGGGAAGAACAAGAGGATTATAGCTTAGAGAAGAGTGAGAACACCTCTAAATACCTTCTAAAAAGCAAGGGCTGGATGATTCAGAGGATTAACAAATGAAGCTTCTAGAATTTAGAAGTTGCCAAGAATGCACAGTGCCCCTTTGCCCAAGAAGAGCTGTGTAACAAATTCTAGCAACTCTCCATTATGTGGGTGCCCAGGAGTCTCCCAGAAGAGAAGAGTGGGAGGCCACCGTTGCTACCATCCAAGGACTATACCATTGGTTCTTCCTATCAACAAAGAGAAAAGAACAAATTAGTCAACCCTCACACTTCAGGTATTGACTATCAGGTAGGAAGGACACTTGACCACACGCACATTGCCATATTACTTTGCTCAGTATTTATCTAATTCCATGGTAACCCCATTCTCACAACAACCCAGTATGTCCGCATTCCAAAGGAGATAATGGAGGAGGAAAGGGGACATCAGCCGTTAGAGCTAAATGTAAATTGATACCAGGAAGTCTTCAAGTCTCAGAAGATAGAAATTATTTCCAAAAATGTAAGAAGCCAGTCAATGATTCCATGCTTATTCACATTTTTGTTTATATTTAATGATTTTTGTTGTTAAATCTATTTGAAATCCTATCACGAAAAATTTTTCTAACGAGGCTCTCACAATTTTAAACTGAATGGTTGGATTTAATAAAGGTAAATTCATATAAATTAAGAACAACTAGCATATAGGTAACAGAAAGGCATGGATATAATTGAGAAGAAATATAGTGATGCGTGTGGTGCTATTAATTGAATTAAACTTTTAAGTATAATTTTGTTGGTGATAAATTTCAAGTGAGGAGAATTTTTTTGAATGAAAGAGAATGTACTAGTATCCAAAAGACTGAGTAGTTATATACACCAATTAATTCAAAAGTCATCTAATGTCTCCCATGAGACGGGCATTTCAGGAATGTAGAGGACTAGGTTGTGAAATTGATGCCTTTCCCCCATGAATTAATCAGCATCCTCAGAGTTGAACAGGTGTCAGATGAGAAAGGTCAGACTTTACTGACCTCAGGCAGCAGGAAACCAACACACTGAAGACCCTATTATCTATTATCAGACTGTAAAACAAAAATCAAAATGCCATTTCACATTATAGTTTTAAGATTTTATCAAAAGCCAACATTGCTCTATGTTAGAGAAAAAGAGGTTTGAGGAATTCAAGGAGAAAAAATCCACTTTTGTAGCTTACACGCGATTATGGATGTGGGAGGCATTTTTCCACTACTGGCAAACCCAGGGAAAAATCTTTGTTTTGTTTCTTGTTTTTTTGCAGAATTTGCAAAAACAATAACTTTAAATCAGCGCTCCCGATCTACCACAGGCTCCTGGTAATTATCCCCAAAAGGTCCCTTTAGTGAGTCAGTTTCTATTTTTTTCCTCAAAAGTAGTTTCTTTTTGACATTTTTATGCAGTCTTTCTGTTTGCTAAAATAACAGAAGTCTCCTATTAAAAAAACATCAACAACTGTCAGGGATTTTGTTTCTCCAGAGCTCAGCTCTCAAGCCTCCTGACACAGTGACTAACATGGCCATCTGAGTTGTGTATTTCATGTAAATCCCTCTTTTTCCTTAGCAGATTAATGAAACTGAAATTGAGACTGGCCCACTGCTCTATTATCAAACACCTACGTTACATACCTGAAGCCTCTCTGTGACTCTTCTATTTTTTTTTTATTTTATTCTGATCTTAAAGAATCAAGTGTCAGCCAAAAAGAAAAATCAAATAATGAGAACTCCTGTTTCTGGCCAGAATGGAGAAAAGGACAAATTTACTCTCCAACTTGAAACAAGGGAAAATTAGACAAAAATATATGAAGCAATGGTTTTCAAGACATGGGATCGTGGGGTGACGAAGGATACTGATCCCTGAAAGGTGAGAAACAAATGAAGTAAACCCTGTATTGTCCCGCCTTACTACCTTAAAGGTGGGTCCAGATCACATCCAGAGAGAGAGAGTCCAGGTGGAGTGTATCCAACTCCTTAAGTTGAGGAGCTACAGTTGAGAATCTGAAGAGACCCGGGCAGCTATAGTTCATAGTACAGAGTACCAGAGAGGAAAGAGCAGCACAGACATCACTACAGATATCTACTGAGTATCCCTCTTGAGTATTCAACTGAGTACAGACCAGTGCATGCATGTACACTGATCTGAAACTACCTGAGGCCAGAGAAAAAAATCACCCAAAAGGATGAGGGGATACCAGTGCCCAGCGAACAATCACAGGTAAGAAGAGTGCCTGTACCCATCAGGCAGACTGAAAACTTTAAAATTTACAGGGCATTGAGTTCAGTACTCAGAAGGCTCTTCCTCAGTAGTGGGAAATAATTAGCCCATGACTATTCACTACATGGGTTCTGACTAGCAATTAAAAGCAAGATCAGATAGGACCAAACTATTTCCAAGTAACTGAACTGTGTCCCAGAAAAAAAGCTCAAGAGTATTTATAGGAACACAATAATATTCAGCATCCCACAAGGTATAATTTACAATGTCTGGCATCCAATCAAAAAGTTCCAGACCCACAAAGAAGCAGGAAAATATGATCCATAATGAGGAGATAAATCAATCAATTGAATCTGATTAAGAACTAACCACAGATGTTAGTTAGCAGAGAAGGACATTAAAATGGTTATTATAATTGTATTCCATATGTTCAAAAAGTTAAGCAAAAACATGGAAGATATAAAAAAATTCAAGTAAACTTGTGATAAAAACTACAATGTGTGAGATAAATAGACTTTTTAAGGTTAACAGTAAATTAGACATTATGGAAGAAAAGATTGGTGAACTTGAAGGCATAGCAATAGAAACAATTCAAAATGAAACAAAGAGAACTTTAAAATTGACACCATATTAAAGAGGTGTGGACAACATCAAGCAGTCTAACATATGAGTAATTGGAGCCACAATGGGGTTATAGGAAAAAGTATTTGAAGAAATTGTGGATAAAAATTTTCCAAATTTGAGAAAAACTATAAACACATATATGAGAAGCTAAGAAAACAAAGAAAATGATACCAAGTCACAGTATAATCAAATTGATCAATACCAGTATTAAATGAAAAACCTTAAAATAAATCAGAGAAAAGGATGTGTACAAAGAAACAAAGAGAAAATAAACATTTTTTGTTACAAACAATGCAAGAAAGAAAAAACAGTAAAGCAACATCTTTAAAGTATTGAAAGGAAAAGAACAATCTGCCATTCTTGAATTCTATACCCGAGTGAAAAGTCTTTCAAACATGAAAACAAAATAGACATTGGACTATACAGAAGCTGAAACAATTCATCACCTTCTTTGAGAAGGTCATAAAAATTGATAAATCTCTATACTAATAAGGAAAAAGAGAAAATACAAATTGTCAACATCATAAATGAGATATGATATCATTACAGACTATCCCAACCCTCAGCAACCATCACCCACCCCAATCAGTCAGCAGCTGTTGAGGGTGGCTGTTGCAATTTTTTAAAATAAGCCAAAAATGAAGTTTGCCAAATCAGTGGACTCTTCCTTTCATTAATGATTTCTGTGTGGCATGTGATGCTGTTTGATAACATTTTATTCATAGTAGAACTTCTTTCAAAATTGGAATCAATCTTCTCATACCCTGCTATGGTTTAGCAACTACGTTCATGGACATAGACAATAATGTGATGACTGTGGGGGGTGGGGGGGAACATGGTGAGAGAGGGAAAAAGGGGGATAAATGGTAATGGGGGAATTTTTTTTTTAAATAAAAAAAATCCTTATGATTTCAACAATTTTCATAGCATCTTCACTGGGAGTAGATTCCATCTCAAGAAACCAATTTCTTTGCTCATTGTAAGAAGCAACTTTTCATCCATTTAAATTTTCTCATTAGATTGCAACAGTTAAGTTACATCTCCACGCTTCACTTGTAATTTTATCACCTTTGCTATTTCCACCACATCTGCAATTATTTCCTCCACTGAAGTCTTGAACACTCATCCATGAGAGTTGGAATCAACTTTAAAAATCCTGTTACTGTTGATATTTTGACATCTTCCCATGAATCATAAATGTTCTTAGTGACACCTAGATGGTGAATTCTTTCCAGAAGTTCTTCAATTTACTTTGCCCAGTAAATACATCAGAGGAATCACGATGGCAGATATAGCCTTTAAAATGTCCTTCTTAAATAATAACACTTGAAGTCAAAATTATTTTTTGCTCCATGGGCTACATAAAGGATGCTGTGTTAATAGGTATGAAAACAACATTAATCTCACTGTGCATCTCCATCAGAGCCTTTGTAGTGACCAGGTGCATTGTCAATGAGCAGGAATATTTTGAAAGAAATCTTTTTTTTCTGAGCAGTATTCTCAGCAGCAGGCTTAAATATTCAGTAAACAATATTGTAAACAGATGAGCTGCCATCAGGTTTTGTTTTTCTATTTATAGAGCACAGGCAGAGTGGATTTAGCATAATTCTTAAGGGCCCTAGGATTTTCTGAATGGTAAATGAATATTGGCTTGCCCTTAGTCACCAGCTATATTAGCCCCTAACAAGAGAGTCAGCCTGTCCTTCGAAGCTTTGAAGCCAGCATTGACTTCTCTCTAGCTATGAAAGTCATACATGGCATCTTTTTCCAGTACAAGGCAGTTTTATCTACATTGAAAATCTGTTGTTTAGTGTAGTCACCTTCATTAATTATATTGGCTAGATTTTCTGGGTACCTTGCTGAGGTGTCTTCATCAGCACTTGCTTCACCTTGCACTTTTATGTTATGTGTAACTTGAGCAACTTTATAGGTTTTGTGCCACTTTCACCATAATGCTCATGAAACAACTTTTGCTGGCTTCAAACTTTTAACCTCTCTCAGCCTCCAAAGAATTGAAGAGACTTGGGGCCTTTCTTGTATATGACCTTTCTCTGTATTTTTAAGGGAATGTTATGGCTGATTTGATCTATCCAGACTACTTATTTTATATTTCTGATAATTGGAAGAATTTCCATAGACTAGCTTCTATCTCTGTGCATTTCAACTCAGGTATCTCCTCACTACTTACAGATTTCTGGTGCTGGATACCTTAGCACCCATTCATATTGTAATAAAACCTCTAATCCTCCAGGTTCTTGTTCCAAACACAGGTGAGTTGGTACAGTTGACAGAATAAATATTCCTGGAAGGCAAAACTACACTGGGGTGGCTAGCAATACCTTAATTAAATATTGAAGTGTCTATGACCCACATAACTACACCCCTGTTGAACTGCATCACCTTAGCCATATCTCTTTATATACTTTTTATTGATTTTATTTTTAGAGAGAGAGAGGAAGGGAGAAGAGAGAAACATCAGTGTGAGAGCAACATTGATCAGCTGCCTCCTGCACACCCCCTACCTGGAATCAAGCCCGTAACCAGGGCATATGTCCTGACCAGGAATCAAACCAGCAACCTCTCTGTGCATAGGATGATGCCCAACCCACCAAGCCACATGGGCCAGGCCACCTTAGCCAGATTTCAACATTTCTATAGTCATTGCAATGCTACCCAACCCAAGTAGAATATAATGAGGCAACGAGTATGAAAGGGGAGAATAGACAGCTATCTTAACCAATTACAATAAAAATATCTAGCTTTTGAAAATTTTAGAAAATCTTAAAACAATATGAACACATTGCTAGAGTTTCTCTCACAGACTTAGAAAGGGAGGTGAGGGATCATTATGCTTAAACTTCATTAGTTTTCCAGTGAAATGACCTTTGAAATGAGCCATGATTACTTCTTCCTACACCTTCCCATTTTCTCTGTACTGATTTCTTTCTCCTTTCACAGCCATTCCCAGCTTCTTTTAGTTTCTTAATTTAGGGTTGATGATAGGCATTTGGCTTTATATGTGATCCATATAACACTTTGAGAACTATCGCTATATATTCTTATCACATATAGGGAAAAAGATTGAAGGTAATTTCTGCAAAATGAGGAATTATCATGATAAGGAGACAAACACTTTGCTTAAGATGTATTAGCATATTACCTCAGAGGAGAAACTAACGTGTGTATACCTTTTTGTTTAATTAAGTATATGTACATAATTTGATAATTTTGCTCCTCAAACATAAATTCATACCCCAGGTTTTATTATTTCTATGGAATTAAAATTCCAATGAACTAGACTTATCAGAGAATAGCATCATTTAATGTTTTTCTGCCTAATTTAAAATAATTCAACAAAACATTTTTTTTTTCATTCTGTTCAGAATCTTTGTAAATTTTAAGTGGACAACTTTTCTCACTTAGTGAAATAGCCTAAATGTAATTGAATTTGATTAACTAGGTTGCTGAATTGTTTCAGGAATGTGACTCTGGAAGTGGGTGTGGAAGATGAAGGGTTCTTAATGAAAGCACCTTCCGTGGGGAGTACCTGTGTCACTTGGAACTCTTTATGGTGAAAGTGGCACAAAACCTATAAAGTCACTCAAGTTACAAATAGCAATTTGAGCAAATAAGTTTGCAGTTAAGTCCAGAAACTTCAGGTGAGGTTTGTTCAGGAGTTCAATGGTTGTCAGTATGAACCTAAATTTCCTCTAATTTTCTTTTTCTTTCTTTCTTCTTTCCTTCCTTCCTTCCTTCCTTCCTTCCACAGTTCCCTCTCTGTCCAAGGTTGCAGGTGTGAAACACCGGTATTCAAGATAGCCTCATACATGTGCATAGCGTGGCAGGCTGGGTTTGCATCTTTCTAGCATTTTTTTTTCTTTTCTTTCTGAGTTAACAGGATTTCACTTCAGTGCTCAATAGCCCTTAAAGCCAGGGAGCATTTTCTTTAGTTCAACCTAAAATCCTTCTGTCATAGCAGCAAGGTTTCTAACCTAATCTGTAGATATTTGAGCACATCTGGTCAATCTAGTCTATGATAAAACCTTCCAGGTACCTGAACGTCATTAATAGATTTACTCCTCTCTCCTGGCCATGGAATTATCCTCCCTCATTTGCTGTACTATTTCTTGGTTAAAAACTATCATCTTTGTCTTTCTAATTTACTCTATCCCACTATTCCAATCCTTTCCTGAATGGAACCCTCACTTTGATGATGGCATATAACCTAAAGAAATATTGGAATATAATAAATGGAGAGAAAAGTTAGGAATATATTAAGAGGAGGAGGAGAAGAAGCACTAGAATAAATGGCCAGAAGGAATGTAGTCAGAGGAGCAAATGTGACTGTAGAGGCATGGCATTTAGATGGAGCAGGATTTGAGCACTGGCTCTGTGACTGACCTTTTCTGAACGCTCTTTAAAATTACTTGACCCTTCAGGTCCTTCGTATGTAAAATGGAGATCATTCATGGGGTATTGTGAAAACTAAATAATATACACGGCATGGAAGAAAATCTTTGCTGGCACTAGCAACAGCTCGATAAATGTTTACAAGGATGTGGCAGACACGGAGGAGCCCACCCAATTTTTCTTGAATTCCTTTGACCATTTCCATGCATTCCTTTCTGCTCCTTGGCTTCTGCTTCCAAAGACTCTCCCATAGGACTGTCCTTTAGAGGTTTGCCCTAGGGCTGTTGAAGCAGAAATACCTGGGAGTTTACATCGCCCTGGGCTGGGCCTCAGCAGTGACCTATGATACAAGAGTAAGGAGGCTCACCTCCTCCCAGCTGCCTGGTGGTGGACAACTCAACCTCACCTCCAGGGTTCCCTTGTAAGAACAGGCTAAAGCTCCTGTTATGGGCTTTGGCCCGAAGCAGCACATGTTGCTTGACTTCATCGCTTTTCCTGTCCTGATTCCTCCGCTTTCTTGCCAGGTTCTCCTGGGACCACTTCCTTCATAAATCATTTGTACACAAATGCTCATCTTAGTCTCTGCCTCTGGGGGCCTGACCTAAGACATTTACCAATATAATTATCATGCTCACTTCCTCATAGTGCACGTTTTTCGAATACCACAGCTCAAGAAAATAATACTGAATTTTGCTCAGGTCGATACATGTTTGGGAAAAAATATTTCCAAATGGGGCAACTTCTGCAACGCATCACACTACAGATAAACTGTAACAGCGCACAGTGAATAATTTAGGTAATTACCAGAAGTAAAGGAAGTTTTAAATAGGTGGCATGGGCATTTCTGAAATAATTCAATATTGTTGCTTTGCCATTCCTCACCTTGTTTCTGTCCTACTGAGCCCACAAGGAGCAAAACACTTCCCAGCCATAGACACAATTCTGCTCTAATCTCCTCTCTTCCCTTGTAAGAGACCACGTCTAGAGGCAGGGTCTTTGGAAGTCCGAATGAGGTCTCTTACTTGAGTCACCCTGGAGAAGGAGATATGACAATCAAACACCCAAGCAAACACAAACACGCTGGAATTGGAGAGGAAAGACAAGAGTTTAAGTTCTTACAGAGACAGATTCAGGGCAAAAACAATGAAGAACACTCCAAAAGCATTCAGAGTAATTGCCAGCCAGGTCCTTGAGGCATTACATAGGGGATTTGGGTGTATGTCAGGATGACTTACAAGTCCACATGCAGAGATTTTAGAGCTGAAGACCACCAAGGATGGGAGTTCACTTTATCTCACTATCCAGCCACCACTCCTGAGGGGGAATTTAAAGGACATAAAGTAAGTAATGAAAGATGGGCCATCTCTCATTTGTTCTCCTTTCATCATTGTGCCCAACTTCTGGATTGGTCAACAATTAGTAAATCTGCTGTCCCAAGTTTAAGGGGAAATCAAATTTCCAATAAGAATCAGCATGTTTCATGTTTCTCTTTGCCCAGGGAGGGAATGGGGTGGGGGCAGGCAGTACCATGCCTGCACTGTACAGCATGAGCTTTCAGAGACTATCTTCCAGTAAGTTGCAACTGCCAAAAATGCAAGCCCAAGTATGTGAAGCAATACCATCAGTATTTTTCATATGCATTTGCCCTTCCTGGGTTGCAAGGGGCAGAAGTGTACATGTTTTCAATTTTAACATTAATCTGATCATTCCCTTCTAGCTCTCTTCTCTTTTACCAATCTTCACTCCAATCAGACTGATTTTGAGGCTTTCTAAAAATCAAAATGATATGCTTTTGTTTCAGCCAAGATTACCCTCCACTCTGTGGCATAATTAGACTTCCTACTAAGTCTACTCACACAACTACAACCCCATCCATTTTTTAATTGGATTTTTACATTTAAATCGATAACTATAGAGAGGATTTCTAACCACTTATATTAGACCAGTTTTGTTTGTTTCCAAAAGATGAGGAGCTCTTGCTCTTGCCAAGGCCGCGGCATGATAAATACATTGAAAAAGCAGGGTGTGCACACACATACACAGATTTTCTACAAGGCCTCTTTTCCAGGTTGTCATGGTTTCTATTGATGCCTATTACCTATGGTAATTCTGTTTGGATGATGTTCTATTTGTTGTGTTGTTGTTTTTGCCTATTTATTTATTTTAAAAATTACAGCATTTGCCTGCCTCAGTTTATAGAGTAGGGCTCTTAAGAAATTTAGAACTCTCGTCCTGGCCCCATGGCTCAGTTGGTTAGAGAGTTGTCCTGGTGTGCTGTGTTGTAGTTGGATCCTTGGTCAGGGCACGTGCAGGAGTGCATGGATGGATAGAAAACAAATCAATGTTTCTCTCTCTCCCT
Source organism: Myotis myotis (assembly GCF_014108235.1). NCBI lineage: Eukaryota > Metazoa > Chordata > Mammalia > Chiroptera > Vespertilionidae > Myotis > Myotis myotis. The sequence continues at coordinate 36,637,010 of NW_023416317.1, read as the reverse complement.
TCCTCCCTATATATAAAATCAATAGATACAAAGTTATAAAAAAAAAAGAAATTTAGAACTTTCTTCCTTAATCTCCTGTTCTCTCATTCCAGTTTGCTTTTGAGCAAGTTGTTTATATGTGAACCCATTTTCTTACTTAATCCATAGAGATTGATGAGATGCCTTGGATTATTAGACCTTGAACCTAACAGAATTAAGTTCTTCCAGAGTCAATGATGAAATCTGTATAGTTTAATGCAATGCTAAATCCCATCCAAAGGTTCTCATCTTATGTGTCAGCAACATTTGACACAATCAATCACTATCTCTGTCTTGAAACATGTTCTTCACTTGGCTTCCAGGACATGGTACTCTTTTTGACCATTCCTTCTCAGCTTCATTGAATTATTTCTCCTTATCTCTCTGAACCCTAAGATTTAATCCACAGACCTCTTTTCTAAGAAGTGACCTAAGTGATCTCATCCAGTCTCATGGCTTTAAATATCATCTACATGCTGATGATCCTCAAATTTATGTCTCCAACTTGGGCCTCTCTCTCTCAACTCCAGACTCGTATATCCAAGGGCTTACTTGATAACTCCACTTAGGTATCTAGTAGACATATCATTCTTAACATGTCCCCAATAAAGATCTTTACACACACACACACACACACACACACACACACACACACACACTACCTTCCTTCTTCAACTTTTCCCATCTATACTAATGAAAGGGTAATATGCTAATTAGACTGGGTCGACTGGTCATCTTCCGGTCGTCCAGTCCTCCTTCTGGACAAAGCCATGGTGGCGGGGGCTGAGGCAGAGGCGGTTGGGGGCGATCAGGCCAGCAGAGGAGCAGTTAGGGGCGATCAGTCTGGCAGGGGAGGGTGGTTAGGGGCGATCAAGCCAGCAGGCAGAGGCAGTTAGGGGTGATCAGGCCAGCAGGCAGCATGGTTAGGGGCAATCAGGCAGGCAGGCAGGTGAGTAGTTAGGAGCCAGCAGTCCCAGATTTTGAGAGGGATGTCTGACTGCCGCTTTAGGCCCAATCCAGGATTGGGCCTAAATCGGCAGTCGGACATCCCCCGAGGGGTCCCAGATTGGAGAGGGTGCAGGCCAGGCTGAGGGACCCCTCCCCCTATGCATGAATTTCATGCACTGGGCCTCTAGTCTTAAATAATTAAATCTCCATTCTACCAGTTATTCATATCAATATCCAGGTGGCATCCATAACTCTATTCTTACCCTAAGTAAGAGCCATCATCAAATTCTATTGTCTCTACCTTTGAAATATATTCAGAATACCACCACCCTGATCCAGTCCTGTCTAAATTTCAGTAACTTCCTAACTGATCTCCATCTTCCCTGGCCCCTCTTCCATCTATTCTCAGGCAACATAACATCCAGAGTGATCCTTTTAAAAGGCAAATATAATCATCTTAGTCTTCAGCATAAAACCCGCCAGTGGCTTCTCATGGGTTTAAAAGAAAAAGCCAATGTCCTTTCTATGATTCACAAGGATCTACATGGTCTGGTCCTCCTTATCTCTGTGGTATCATCTCCTATAACTTCTGCATTTACTTCCTATTAGTATTCACAGCCTCTCTGTTTTTCTCCACAGAAATGTGAAGCATGGACCTGGCCAGGTGGCTCAGTTGGTTAGGACATCATCACAATACACCAAGGTTGTGGGTTTGATCTCTGGTCAGGGCTTGTAAAAGAAGCAACCAATGAATGCATAAATAAGTGGAACAACAAATCGATGTCTCTCTCTCTCTCTCTCTCTCTCTCTCATCAATAAAAATATTGTCAGGTATCCCCAGCCCCATGGCCTTTGCACTTGCTGTTCCCTCTGCCTCGATTATTCATCCCCAGATATCTACATGGCTAGTTTTCCCATTTTCTTCAGGTCTTTACTTAAAATCGTCTTCTCAGTGAGGCTGATTGTCCCTACTCTGTCTAAAACCTCCCCTCCTTTGTTCATGATTAGCCCTTATCACTATCAAAAATGGCATTTACTTTATATATTTTATTTATTATCTTTTCTAATCACTGAAATGTGAGTTCCATGAAGGAAGACATTTTTTCTGTTTTGTTCGTTACTAAACTCCCAGCTCCTAGTGCTGGAAGCATAGTAGGTGCTCAGTAGATATCTGTTGAATGAATGTATTATGGTCGGTACGTACAGAGATCGTTTTATCTAACATCTCACTTACCCCAAATAAAAAAGAAGATAGCGTAAGAGCTGCTGTCCTTTGTTTCGCCGAGTTTTACAGTTCTCCTCTTTGCCAACTCTTTTGTTGCCTTCTTTTTTGTTATTATTTTTTTAAAATTTGAAGATACATAGCATGGATTCTACACCTGAAAGCAACAGAAAATCAGTGAAGGAGTGAAGAAATACCTGCCATTTTATTACACCAATGAGACCAATTGAGATAACTTTTTCAGAACTGTGGCTAGTCTTTCAATTTTGTTTGTTTGTTGGTTTGTCTGTTCATCTTTCTGTGTCTCTGATTCTCTCATACCTAAGGCCAGGGGCACCTTCCCTTCCCATATTGTATCACCTGCAGGCACGAAAATACCTATAGGCACGTGCATGTGTGTTATTTGTTCATTTGGGGATTTGGGATGTTACTATTAGGGTGTGGAAGATTGGTTTCATACAGGGAGTTATGTAGCATCTTCGGGGGATCTGAGACCTAGAAAACAGCAGTCCTACTCAAGGAAGGCCATGCTACCAGGGAGCCCAGTTATCAATCAATGTACCACAAAAATTAAACCGGCTCTTATAACAGCAGTTGAAGCACTGTGGGCAATGAATTCTTAGGGGGTGGCAAAACAGATGAAATCCAGTCATCACATTTTACAACAGATCTGCTGCTTGATAAAGTACAACTGGAGAGCAGACTGTTAGCAATAAGGCCATTTCTAAGAATAAAATGAGAGTTTGTAAAAGATCCATTTGAATTATTAACTCCAAAAAGTGGCTAGAGAAGAAAATGGTTGCTGGTATCACTGGCTTTTCCCCTCACGTGTATGATTAGAACAAAGGGAGGCACAGAAGAGCAGGGGAAAGAAGTGAAAGCAAATTTTCCTCCGACATAAGGAGGCACATTTTCACGCAGTGCCTCATCGATACATGGAGAGGCCACCTACCAGGTAAAGGAAAACACTGCGGCCATTGCGAAAGCAAGCAGATGCCGAGGCAGGAGAAAACAACACTCATTTTTCCCGAACACCATCTCTTTTTTTTGCTTGCAAAAGCATTCCTTTAATACCAAGTGGACACATCTAGCCTTTACTTTACTTCGCACCCTGTGGCTTTTCACTCCCCGCTCCCAGACACCCCAATGCAGATTCAATTTAAAACCTGAGCCATATCAAAGGTCACAAGGAAATAGCCAAGGTGACCACGAATATCTTTCCTCTTGCTCTGACTTTACAAATGAAGGATGAATGGATATGGAAAGACAATATTAGTGTTTTACAATTTAATATTTTTTCACCACATTAAGATGAGACTTAAAATCTTTCATCTGAATCAAACAAGAAAACATGTTAAACAGGTGGCAATGGTCAATGTTCTCCTTTGCTTTTATGAGCATGTTTTCTCCATGTTGTATGGACACACGCAGAAGCATTCTGACTCCAGGAAATAAAGAAGCTTCATTATGGAATCAAGTCCAGTGGAGTAGCATAGATTCTGAAGATCCTGGGAGAGCATTTGGCCTTTTGCTCTTCAGAAATTTGCTCTCAAGGCCCTTCCAAGTCTTCCTTTTTAAATCCTTTCAGTAGAAAATTCCTAAATTTGCTTTAAAGAATGTACAGTATGACCTTTCAGAATATGTGGGTTCCATTGACCATAAATATTATTAATAGGTAGTGCCAGTGTTTTCTGATTACTTCATTATTAAAGATACATTCCTTTGTTATATAAAAGTAAGTGAATCTCAGATAAGTTTGATATTTACAACCATTAAGGATTTAACTGTCCTCTTTAAAAGCAAGGGAGTAGCTTTTACACCTCAGGTATTGTAAGTCTGATCAGGGCACTTCAAGAAACACAGTGAAAGACCCAAGATAAGAAGAAAAGATGCTAGGATCAGTTTAGTCTAAAAATCTAAAGGGTGGGAGTTATAATTTCAAAGGTTACAAAATCACCATGTGTAAATAAACTCATTTGCCAAATTCTGGAATAACAGTACTTGAAAGTAGTTTGGAGTTGCGTTATTGCATTGTTTGTTGTTATTGGATTTTTTTTTTCAGTACATTTTGCACATCACAGGGTGCATATAGGTTTAGAAATCCAGTTTTTAAAAATGAAGTCATATATATGATCCAAAAAATGTGGGTAGATTTTGTTTGTATTTATTTACTTTGTTCAAGGCACTGTCCTAAGCACAAGGGAGAGGGAGAGAGAGATAGAAACATCAGTGATGAGAAAGAATCATTGATTGGTTGCCTCCTGCATGTCTCACACTGGGATCAAGCCCACAACTTGGGCATATGCCCTGACTGGGAATCGAACCATGATCTCCTGGTTCAACCACTGAGCAATACCAGCCAGGCAAGGTAAGTATTCTTAATATCTTCATTTTACAGATGGAAACTGAGGCTCAGACAGGGTGAGTAACCTTCTTGATATCACACAGCTGATAGGTGGTAGAGTCTGGCACCAGGGTCTGTGTTCATAACTACTCCACCTCTCATTCAATCACACATTCAATAAATGGTCAGTGAGTACCAGGTGCAAGGAACTATGCTAAAGTAAATTAAATTTGCCTTTTTCCCAAAATGTCTACAGATTAAGAAGAGATGAAATGTGGACACAAATGCCTACATCCTAAGGTAACATGTGACAAGCTATCTAACAGACACCTGGAATATAGAAAGCAACTCCATCATCCCTACAGATGGCTCAAGGAAAATGGGGCATAGGAGAAAAGAAGGCTTTCGGAGAAGAGACCAACAATTATGAAGAGGATAATTATAGAGTAAGTCTATAGTAAATACCATTCAAATGTAAGGGGGGAAAAAGTTTCTTGTGGGAGAAAAATCAATTCTTAGAAAATGCTGGCGTTTTTCCATTTCAATGTGTTTAGACTCAATAAGAATAGGTCTCTTGGAGCAAAACTTGATTTTTGCCATTTTCCCCACTCAGACAGCAAAAAAAAACTGACCAAGTATTTACATATTTTAAAAATACAATTTAGCTACTATACAACCATGAGAATGACTAAAATTAAAAACGAAAGACTGACAATACTGATAATGCCAATTGTTGCCAAGAGTAAGGAGCAAATGAGACCCTCATAAATTGTAGGTGGGAATGTAAAATGGTACGACTTCCAACGTTTTATCATGAAAAATTTCAAACATACAGAACAGTTAAAATAATATAACAGTGAACTCTAATAAATCTATCAGCTTGATTCTGTAATGAAAATTTAATGTTTTTGCTTGATCACATATCTATTTATGCAGCCATCAGTCCATCTTACTTCTGATACATTTCAAGTAAGTAGCAGACATGAAGACATTTTACTTCTAAATACTACATCATGCATATCTTTAACTAGAATTCAATATCCTTTACACTTCTTTTAGAACTCTCAGGATAAAATTTATATGCAATGGAATATATAAATCTTAAATGATCATTAAATGAATTTTGACAATTGCATGTACCTGTGTCACCCAAACACCAATCAAGATATAGAACATCACCATAGGAGGTTCCCTCAAGTTCCTTCCCTTTCATCCCTGCACTGATCCTCCTGGAGCCAACCATGGTTTTGATTTGATTCCAATAAGTCATTGTTGGAATGACTCAACTCAAGAGTCATTAATACATATTACATTACAAGAGTCATTAATACATATACAACTCAAGAATACATTAATACATATTTTTTAAAGCTTTGAAGATTTGGATTCTCTACAAATTAAAGGTCCTTTCAGTTAGGAAAGCTTAGGTTTTTATTTTTTAAACTACCATCTTTTCTCGAAGAATAAAAGGAAATAACTACAAATGTAACACCACTACACAGCATGAATGAAGGACCCCAGTTTTATGGCATAAGACATATGTCTTATGTGTTTTAGATAATTTGACTGCAGACTTCAGATGGAGTTTTAATTTTTAAAAAACAAAACTGGAGTGGATAAACTAAGGATATTGGCATATAAGTATGGTCTCTGGAGCCCTGAGAACTTGTTAAAGCCATTTTTTGCTAGTTGTGCAAAAAATTTGGAAAAGCTTATAAGTGCACAGTAAAGAGGGAAAAAACTATGTAATAATTCTACCACCAAAAGAAAATCACTGTTAATAGTTTGAGAAATTTATTTCCAATCATTTCTTTGGTCCACATGTTTAACAGAGTTAAACTGGTAATATAATATTTCCATATAGTATGAATATGTTTCATGTGAAAAATGTTTATAAATAATGTTAAGATAAACATGATGTTATTTTAAATGGGTATGTCTTATTTTACTATGGAAATGTGGGCATATAGTTGTTTTAATTTTATTTTGCTATACTAAAGAATGTTAAAAAGGAACATCTAGGCAAAAATACATTACATACTTATTTTTAGGACAAATAATTTCTGGAAATGTGTATTTATCAGAGCACTGTAGCTAGCCTATGGGTTAAAAATAGTCCCCGTGTTCTCTCCACAAAGTGTCTTTATTGCTACAGTCCACTCAATGAGATGATATTAAGTACAAGTTTAACCTCATCCCATGGTTTGCCAGCATTCCAGCAGCCCATGGGAAGAGACCTGAACCCTGTGTATATCTGCAGTTCATGCAAACACAGACGTCAGCACCTGACAGGGGTGGGATGGGAGATGGGAGGTGATGAACTCAGTTTGAAAGCATCCCTTTCTTCCCCAAAGAGGGAGGAATGAAAATCCTCTGAAGTGAGGCAGAAGTCTAGCTCTGGAAGATGCAGGAGCCAATGAGGGAAGCTGTGCAGAGTTGTTCTTCTCACAGTAGGAGGTTGTGGTCAAACCTCTCCCAGCTGAGGCACCTGGTGGGTGATCCTGGAAAGAGCAGCTTCTTATTATCCTATATAATAAAAGGCTAATATGCAAATTGTCCCCTCGACCAGGAGTTCAACTGGGAGTTTGACCAGGGGGCGGGGCAGGGCTGGCCGGCCAACACCCGTGGCCCCTCCCCCCGGCCAGACCCACCCCTGATTGTTCCCCCACCCTGATTAGGGGCAGGGCTGGCCAGCCAACCTCCTGCACCCCCCTCCCCACCTCCCCCTCCCCCGTAGCTGGCCTGGCCCAATAGGCCCCCATCGATCAGGGTGGGCCAGCCAGACCCCACCCATGCATGAATTCGTGCACCAGGACTCTAGTAAATGGATAAAGAAATTGTCATGTCAACAGGGAAATTGATAAACCACCGCAAAGATCCTCTTTAAAAGCCATAGAATAAGCCAGTCAGAGATCTCACTCATATGTGGAATCTAATGAACAAAATAAACTGATGAACAACATAGATCCAGAGACATAGAACCATGAACAGACTGATGAGTTTCAGAGGGAAGGTGGAGGTGGGGGTGGGGGGTTGGGGATGTGTGAGATTAACCGGGGAACTTATATGAACATATGCATAGCCCATGGACACAGACAATAGTATGGTAAATGCTTGGGAGAGGTGGGTGCGGGCAGGAGGGGGTCAATGGGGAAAAAAGAAACAAATGGACATCTGTAATACTTTCAACAATAAAGATAAATTTTTTTAAAAAGCAGTGGACTTGAGCCCTGGCTATGTAGTTCAGTTCATTGGAAGTTATCCCCACATGCCATGGTTGCAGGTTCAGTCCCTGGTCAGGGCACATACAAGAAGCAACTAAAGGCCTGGCCAGTGTGGTTCAGTGGTTGAGCATTGACCTAGGAACCAGGAAGTCTCAGTTCGATTCCCAATCAGGTCTTATGCCTGGGTTTTGGGCTCGATCCCCAGTATTGGGGCACATAAGAGGCAGCCGATCAATGATTCTCTCTCATCATTGATGTTTCTATCTCTCTCTCCCGCTCCTTTCCTCTCTGAAATAAAAAAAAAGAAGCAACTAATGAATGCATAAATGAGTGGAACAACAAATCAATGTTTCTCTCTCTTTCCTTTCCTCTGTCTCTAAAATTAATAAATAAGATTTAAAAATGTTATAGCAGTTGGCATGAGATGATAAGGTATTTCTATTCCACAGGAAGAAAATGTGTGAGCTATGGATAGACACTCAGAAATGAGGATTCATATCAAAAGAATTTAAATTTAATATGTCCCATAGGCAAGAGGATCTGGTACAAGGTGAGGAAAGATGTGTATCTCTCTCGTTCTCTGCCTCATTAAGTGACTCATATCTAGTAGTGTACTAGAGCCAGCAGACGCCAGCTGGAGAGAGCCAGTTGGTAAATGTACAGGAATTTTGCAAACCAGTTTGGTAACTTGAAATTGGCCACAATGAGAGTATTTACAGCAAGGAAATCAGCAAATGCTATATATCAATCTTTTTTTTCCTTTTCCTGGAGATCTGGTTACCAACTCATCACAGCTCAAATCCAAAGCAACTTATCTGGTTTCTTTCCCAAATTCCAGAGCAATTATTGCCAACTACATCAGAACATCTCTCATCAAATCCATTAGCTTCCAAAGAGACCTCAACCCATCATTTCCCAGGTCCAGGTATGAGCTTACTAGTGTGATCTGTTCTTCTGTTAACTTATTATCTTCACAAACACCTAAACTCAGAACCTCACAATTGTATTTAACACTTTGCTCAATAATAACATGAAAGGGGAAAATGGAAATAAAGGAGGAGGAGAATTATTCGTGTGGTATTGTTTTCTTAACACATTGTTTTCTTATGTCAGCCCTTGTGATAAGTTCTTTCCAAATATCCTCACAACATCTCTTAAAAGAAGGCATTGTTTCAGTTCGTCAAAGGGAAAGTTGAAGTTCAGGGAAGTTATATTACTTACCTAAACTTTCACAGTGAATAAGTTGCACAACTATGATTTGAATCCAGGGCCTCTGAGTACAAAAGCAACTCTTACTAGTAAACCCATATGCCTAATCGGCCTGTTAGGACTGCTTTTCATTGCTTGTATGAAAATATTGTTTACATACAAAGAAATGCAAAAATCTTAAAAATATATTTACTGTGTTGACAAATATATACAGTTGTGTCAACTCACACTCCTAGCAAAATATAGACCATTTCCATCACCACAGAAAGCTTCCTCCTTCCTTGTTCCAGTCAACCCCCCTGGAGAGTAACCACTGCTTTCACTTATTCCATCACAAATGGGTTTTATCTGTTCTAGAACTTCATATATACGTACTCTTTTGGGGAAGGCTTCTTTACCTCAGCATTTTGAGCATCATCTCTACTATTTGTGTGTACCAGTATTTTGTGTCTCTATGTATGAGTAATATCCTATTGTATGTATAAATCAATGTTTGTTTATCCACCCTTTGATTGGTGAACATATGGATGATTGACTATTATAAATAAGGAGGCTATGATCATTCTTGTACAAGTATTTTTGTTGACATATGTCTTAATTTCTTTGGGGTAAAAGCTAAAAGTATAAGTGCTCATCCATAGGTTAGGTGTATGTTTACCTATATGAGAAACCATCCGGCTGATTTCCACAGTGATTTTGTTATTTTATATTTCAACTAGCAGTATATGATTGTTCTCGTTGCTCCACATTCTTGTCAACACTTAGTATTGCTAGTATTTTTTTTTAATTTTAGCCATTCTGGTGAGTATTTAGTTATAACCATTGGCTATAGTTTGCATTTCCCTAATGACTTATAAGGTAAACCTAGATGTGAAAGAAGCATAGAAGTATCGAGAGTATATCTTCATGATTTTGCGTGGGCAAAAATTTCTTTGACAAGGCCCAGGAAGCACTAACTTTAAAAGAAAAAAATGTACATATATAGTGTACTATACCAAAATTAAAACCTTAAGAAAATGAATAAATAAGCCATATACTGGAATAAATATATATACAAAGGACTTATGCTTAACTATATAAACAACAGTTTCAAATGAAAACAATTTTTAAAAATCCAATGAACAATTATGGGCAAAAGATTGGAACAGGAACTTCACAAAGGAGGATACACAATGGCGAAAAATGTACATAGGAAAATTCCTCACGGTACTTCACCTCTACCTTTTTTAGGAGTCAATCTTTTACAATTTTGTACTACAGTTTGTGTATGTAAAACTTGTAGCCCAAATTGTAAACCAGAAAGCAGAATAAACATCTGAGCCATCTTTGTACCCTCAGGGTATGCATAGATGTGGAGACAGGATAGGCCCACAACTATTTCAAAATGATTGACCAAATGAATTAACATTGTATATCTCAAGACATGTTAGCTGGCCATTAATATTGTAAGCAAATGAAGCAGTAATATCAGAGCAGTGCCAAGAGAGAGAAATAAACCCAAAACAGTAACAAGAGGAGTAAGCTTCAGTATTCCCCACAGGCAGGTGAAATGACATTTTAAGTGTTAGTGTAAAATATAAGAGGAAATAGCGTTGGTAGCATAAAACGATGAAGATAATGTGAAGCAAAGCTTTCCAAAAATAAGACACCTACTCTTTTGCATGGGCAACCCATCTCTGTGTGGGGATCTTTGCATGTGAAAGCCCAGGGGAAGCTATCAGACCAAAACAGGAAGCTGTGCATGTGCTCTGAGCCGGAAGTCACCAAGACATGCCTCTTGTGTACTCTTATGTGCATCCTGCTTGCCAGAAAATGCAAGTTCCTTGTCAACAATAGACCCAGAAAATGCAGATGGCATCATTACTGCATCACAATAGTATTTTCAGATGCAGGGGACACCTTGGAATTGCCATCATTTTAACTCCTAGAGGGCATGTCCTTTCTGCAGCAAAACTTGTTTACGGAGGCCCTTGTGAATGACTGGTGTGACGCTGGCTCACTTCTATGACTCATGAACAACTTCAATATTTACAGTAACTCTGAAAGGAATTTTCTAGAACTTAGTTGGACGATATTTGTAATTATTTTCAAATAATGTACTCTCTGTTCCAGATGATGACCTCAAGAATCAGATGTTTTCAAGGGGAAAGAATTCCTGTATATATTCCAATGAATGTATTGCTGTCCCCAATTTCAAACTGATTTGCATAAATCATTCCATTTCCAAGTAAAAGAAAGATTTCTTTCCTGATCAGAGCCTTGACACATGAGGGGGGGAAAAATTGACCCAAAGAAGCAATTATTGTTACTTTTCCTTTTTGAGATTCTCAGGAGGGGAAAAAAAGCACCTCACTGAGTAAATTAAATTATATTTCATGACTAGAGCAGTAAATAAGAAAATTAGAGGGACACTCTGGGTGGGGCTCAGATAGGTCCTAGAAAAAGAAGAAGATACAGAAATTTTAACAAGAGAGAGTAGAGTTAAGGACTTGGAAGACCCTAAAAAATGACATTTCAGAACTGTGTGTGTGTGTGTGTGTGTGTGTGTGTGTGCACGCGTGTGTGTGTGTGTGATGCATGCAGGTGGAGGGAAGTATATGAGAGTCAGAGAAAAGAAAACCTTAAGTGAAAATTACAGTTTTGTCAGGGAAACCTTGGAGAATAAACATATTTATCTCTATTCAAGCAAAACATACCCAGATAATTAGCAGAACGCCTTAAATAATATGAGCTCTCCTGAGATGCCACCTCAGAAGCATTATTCTCCAACTGAGTAGAGCCATCTACCACACACACACACACACACACACACACACACACACACACACACCACATTTTAACACCAGACCTGAAGCCATAGTAATAGACATAAAGGAAAGGGGAGGTGAGAACAGAGAAATTACAGGGGACTCTTAAACACATTGGGTGGACAGACAGCCTTCAAACCACTCTCTTGAAGACTCATATCTTAAGTTTTCTCAATGAAAAGCTTTTAAAAAAAAAAAAAAAAGTGCTGTGGCCAGATTTAGGAGAATAACAAAAATAAATAGTTCAAAGTTCTAGGATGATATCAAGGTAAAGGCAAATTCCAGTGATTACATTCATATAAACTGACTGAAAATACCTGCTCAATGCTCTCTGCTCTCCTGGAGGGACCTCTCTCAGGGCAACGCCGGCTTAGATTTTTTCAACAAATTTGATGCATTTTGATAAAAGAGATAGATATATACTTTTGAGATCTGTCATATTTTCGACATGCTCAAGGAGAGCCTATTATTTAAAGCATTCCCCCGAGTTTCTGTATGTCTAAGTATCCATTTGGCACTTGGGACTTTTCCCCAAACGCGGCGTATCAGACTAGCAACTCCGGTTGGGAATCAGTGAATGGGCTCGCTCCACCAGAATGTCAGGCTCCAGTGTGCTATTTTTGTATTTTAATTCAGATCCTTTATGTGACTCTCCATTTCTAATTTGAATTTTGCTGGGTGGTTTAAAGCTTTTCAGTTCTCTCACATCTATTCTTTAAGATGCTTAGTTTAGCATCTTTACGATTCCCCGCCAGGGTTTTCTTTGTGCATAATTCTTTGGCACCCCGGGCAGCAGACTCGGAAACAGTGGCTGGGCTTTCTGTGGCCCCCAAACTCTCCCAAGGAATATGGGCACCTTGGGAGCGTCCTGAAGGGTTTGGTGCCTGAGGTAAGGTGCGCTGTTTGCTTGGTGAATTAGCACCCCGGAAAAGGATGGGAAAAGGGGTGTTCCTGATGGGATGGGGAGCAAATAGGAAGCCATCCATCTGCGTCAGCACTATTGGGTGCTCCGTCAGCACTACCCACGTTTTCCACTCTGGTTTAAAATGAGTAACCTCGGTGTTTGTAGCCTCGTTTGCAATGTTTGAAGGGAGATGCGATTTAGAGGCTGTCAGCTGGAATCCGGGATCTGGGAGGAGCTTTTACTGAGAAGGTGTTTGATGTGGTCAACGATGATCCTAACGCCCGTCTTGTTCTTGGGTGCTCTCTTGCGGGAACGTGGACCAAATTTCTAGGGGCCTGTTTTTATGTCGATGTTTGTAAATGTTGTGCTTTAGCAATAGGTCTATCATGACTATTTTAAGATCTAAATGGATGAAATATAAATGGTCAGGACACCTGCATTCTGGTAGCACCAATAATAGCTTAGCAGTTATGCCGTGTTAACCAGGGTGCAGCCATGAGACGAAGCTATTTACATACATCTAATCTATAGCACAGTGCTACAACTTGCCTGATATCATTTCTATGTGACAGATAAAGAGACCGAGCCTTTACACAGCCAAAAAATGCATGTCCTCTTGACTCCAAAGCCTCCGCGTTTGACCACTACACCGTACTGCCTTTCTGTAATGCACTGTGGTGTGCTTTGAAAAGATGTAACACTCTATCCATGTCAGGTGGTGTTACTGTGCCTGCTCCAAGCGAATCTTAATCGCACACTATTCTCATTGCAATATCGAGATGCCTGAAAGTGGTTTGAATGGCTCAGCTCTCCCTGTGAGTCACTGAAGCATGTGCAGTTATACCTTGGGGACTAGGGGCAGAAATACTTCAAATCCAGTGTTTTACGATTTCAAGAACTCAAGATAGGGGCCAATGTCTTCCCAAGCTGCTGCTATCTACTGAGTACGGAGAACGTAAAGCCTTGACACAAAATAGCAAACCAAACAAGTATTTCAAGGCTGATGAAAGCCTGCCTGGGATGCTTACATTGTTCTGCTGTGGTTGCAAAGAAACCTTTTGCATCCAGAAAGCTCTTCAGTTTATTTATCCACCCTTTTGGAAGACACTTATGTGGAGGTCTAAAGGAAGAGAGCTTGTTTCTGTGCCACCACCAGTTAAAGACATCTTTTTGCATTATCCATCCTATTATTTCAAAGTGAGATATCTGTGAAAAGTCAAAGGCCAGGACTCCTTTAGCAAAAAACTCTTATAAATGTGTTTAAAGCAGTCATATGCTGCATAACGATTGCTCAGTCAATGATGGACCACATAGACCACGGTGCTCCCATCTATGATAATAAAAACATAATATGCTAATTAGACCTGATGTCCTCTGGAGGAAGCCAGGGTCGGAGGGAAGCCCAGTCCCAGGTGCCAGAGGGAAGCCGGTGCCGGCAGCCGGGGAAGGAAGGCCTACTCCTGCACAAAGTTCATGCATTGGGCCTCTAGTAAGATTATGATGGAGCTAAAAAGTTCCTTATCACCTACTGACGTTGTAATGTCCTAATATCATAGCACAAGGCCTTACTCACACGTTTGTGGTCATCCTGCATTGCCAATTGTGTAAAAGTGTAGCACATACAATTGCTAGTACAGTAATAGGCTTGGGTAAGTACACTCTCTGGTATTTGCACAATCATGAAATCACCTATTGACACAATTCTCAGAATGTATCCCATCCTTAAGCAGCACATGACTGTCCTTCAGTAACATTCCCCAATCCTATGCAGATATGACATCTTATAATTTAAGGGTTATTATTCTCTGATATATCTCTCTGAAAAAAATATGATTTATCAGACTTCCCTACAAAAGAAGTACACTTCATTTATTTTTGCTTTTGCTAACAAGTTGATAATTTAGGGAGAAATAAGCAGTTGCAAGTTATCAATAGTTGCTTTGTTAAGCAAACAGATTTCAGCAATTTCTCTCCAGTAAAATATCGCTTTCGTGACATCAACCTTTTAGCTGAAAATGGAATTAATCTTTTGTTGAGGCAACTAAGATGATTTAAATTATCGCTGTGAATTTGGTCTCAGACATCAATTAGGGGAATTATTTTGTTGATCTGAATGGATTCTTGAATTTGCAAGAATTTCTCTCTCTCTCTCTCTCTCTCTCTCTCTCTCTCTCTCTCTCTCTCTCTCTCCCTCTCTCCCCCTCCCCCTCCCTCCCTCCCTCCCTCCCTCCCCTTTTCTCTCTTTTCACTCCCCCACCCCCACCTGCCTCAATTTTACAAAAATCCTCAGCCCAGAGCTATTAAGGCATTCAGATATCTACCCACTGTGCCAGCCTCAGTAAGCTTTGGAGCAGGCATGGCAAACGCCCTCTGCCAGTGGAGCTGGGCTGTCAGTCATCCTTCTAGGTCACACACCTTCAGGAGGGACCAGAAGGGGTGTGTTTGGGTGAGAACGGTGAATAAGCAAACTTGGTGACCGTCAAAGCCAAGAGGAGCTCAAGAGCTGGATTTGGAAAACCAGACAGAGCTAAGGTACATAACTGATTTCCACTCATTTTTATTTTTAAATTTGTATTTAAAAACTTAATGGAGAAACTGTCCGTGGCATCCCCTTTCAGCATTGTCATTTCTCTCAGCTCTAAGGAAGTCTAATTTATGGTGGCATACAATTCTAACTTGTTTTATGTTACTACTAATTTATCTCATTTTGTTTTAAATTGTGCGCTGCTTCATTCTGAAGGGGAGACCTTGAAAATTTAACCCCTGCCCCGCTCCCCCAAAGGACCATGTGATAGAGAATCCATACTAAGTTTTGTTACTTCTATCAGCTTATATCTAGTTACAGTTTGAAAAATCACAGCATTCTATGTACATTGTTATTCCTGGGTTAATGAAAAAAGGGATTGGGCCAATTAATATACACTTCTTAGCCTATAAAATAAGGTGAGAAAGTTCTTTAAAGATTGCTGACAGAAATAGCTAAAACACTGTGTGTGTGTGTGTGTGTGTGTGTGTGTGTGTGTGTGTGTGTGTGTACACACCCACACATACACAAATATATACACATCCCTTAGGCTTGAGGTAGAAGCCAGAATGAGAGTTGAAAATTAAAACTAATAGGCAAAATCCCAAAAGTCTAAGTGTTGTTCTCAGTTTGAATCTTAAAGAAGAGTTGAGTGGTTCCTATTCTATCTAAAATGGTTTGTTCATAAATAATGAATGTTAGAAAGGCAGAATGCCTAAAATCCCTTTACATTTGAAGAGGAAATTTATGATCCCTTCAAAATTTTAAATCATTTTAGACTGTGTAAAAAAGAATACCTTAGGTATTATTCTTGACCTCAGTTCCACTCTGGCAACTTGCTAGAATCGTATTCCATACAGGGCAGATTGAATCAAAGTCAGCACTGTTGACATTTTGGCTGGGAGAAACATTAAAAAATCACTCCTGCCCCTGAGTCGCTCATTTATGAGTGCAGGAGTTCTCAGGATGTATTTTTACTAATAGCAAAGGGATTACTGTACTGTCTATAGAGGTAAAGATTTCATGGGCAAAAACTGTTTTGAGGAACAGTAATCATGGTGTGTTTTTTAAAATTAGAAATAAGAAGTAACTCTAGACATTTTGGTGGCACAGTACAATGTTTATGGCATTTGAAAGGAGATGTATCGCAGAAATAATTTAAATAGTGCCCATCGTAAACACCAAAATACCAAAAGAAAATCTGTAGGCAAGTGTAACCTTGAGAGGTATAAATCAGTAAAGAAGAAAAATTTTCTGTAAGACAAATTGAAATGTGTCAGGGAGAAATAAATGCCGTGAGCTCCTGATAAAACTGAGCTTTAGATCTCTGAAAGTAGCATATGTGCAAAAAAAGTGTATTCCATAATGATTAGAAGGAGTTTTGAAATGATAAAAATGAGACTGCCAGACTACAATTCTGAACTGTAGATAATTTTTTTTAAAGCTCAGTGGATTAAGTCAAACTCATCCTACTGGGTCTCACTTATTTTTGGCCCTAAATGGTTGACCCTGGGCCAAAGTGGGAGCAAGATCTACATGAGGGGTTCACAACTCCCGTAGGGAGTGTTGGGGCTTGCTAAATATATCCCACCTGGATCCACACCTAGAGATTCTGATGCAGCAGATCCTGAGTGAAATCAGGAAATTTCTACTTTATTGAAATATTCCAGGTGATTCCGACCTAGACAGTCCAGGGTCATACCCTGGCAAACAGCTATCTGGAAGCAACAGAATGAGTTCACGGGCTCTGTTCTTAGCATATCAAGTGAAAACATTTGTGTTATTTTTAAAGCATAGCATGTCCAACACGTCCCTTTGCTGAGGGAAACATACCATTTGCTGTGTTTCCAAGGAAAATGCAGGAAACTCATTGGTGTAGTGTGGTGTGGTGTGGTGTGATGTGTGATGTGTGTGTGTGTGTGTGTGTGTGTGTGTGTGTGTGTGTGTGTGTCCATCCTGTCCTGATGTTCCTGATGCTGTTGGCATCTCTATCTCAGATGTAGAAGCATGAGGGTCCCAATCTTGCTAGCGGGCCCAGGAAGATGACTCTGGACCAAAGCAGAATTTCTCTCCCATTCTGTATTGCTAATTCCAAAGAAATGTATAAAATCCCTCCATGAATTTATAGATGCAAGGAAAATCTATATTTTCTTCCTAACAGAGTATACTTAGAAAATTAAAGAAAACTATAGTTCACCATAGAGTGTTAATTTTGGGCAAAAGGGGACATATGCAAACATCCAGCTTTCAAAAATGGCAGAGTACACATTCTGTGTGTAAGGATTTCACAATAATTCAGATGTGAAATGGGATATCAATCTTCCAAATAGCATCTTTATTTTGCTAATTTTTCTGTGAATGTAAATGTCACTGCATTTAGCAAAGACGAGTATTTCTCATGCATCCTTGTTTAGTGGACTGTTGCCTCTGCCAGAAATGCCTTTCCTGTACCTTCTTCAAATAACTAAATCCTGCTTTTCCCTGAGATTTAGCTTAGACTCCACCTCTCCAAGGGGCTTCCCCTGAAATGCCCCCACCCCATCACCTTTCCCTGCTGAATGAGACATTTCTCATAGTAGCTGGTCTTGCCCTCAATCAAGGCATGTGACCCTGATGTCTGCAGCCCCTTTGCCTCCACCAATAACCTGTGAGTTCAGTGAGATCAAAAGCCTCATCCTACTTGTTTGTGTCTATTTCTGAGGCTGAGCAGATAGTCAGAGTTAAAATTTATCAGTGTAATAAGTAGATTTTAAAAATTGAAAATTATTTACTACTAGAGGTCTGGTGCATGAATTCATGCACCGGTGGGGTCCCTCTGCCTGGCTTGCATGGATTGGGCCAAAACTGGCTCTCTGACATCCCCCAAGGGGTCCCAGATTGCAAGAGGGACCCCACCAGTGCACAATCGGGGCTTGGGAGGGACCGTGGGAAGGCTCCAGAGCATGTCCAGCCCATTTCACCCAGTCCCAATCAGCCGGAACTTAGCAGCAAGCTAACCTACCAGTAGAGCATTTACCCCCTGGTGGTCAGTGCACATCATAGTGACTGGTCGAACAGTTGAACAAATGGTTGCACACTTAACATATTAGGCTTTTATTATATAGGATATGGTAAATCCTAGTGAAGCATAGCATTGGTACCTCTAAGTGTTAGTTGCATATATATAAAAAAAAAATCCCAGGTCATTAGTTTCAAGATGTGTAACTACATTAAAAAGAAAGCAAACATAATATATTGGACACCTTCAGCAGCAAACAGGTACATGTAACTAAAGAATAGTATGGCATGCTATGTTTGAATGCTACAGAGTAACATGCGATTATCATTTACACTGCAAAATGCACACACACTCAAAGGCAATGACGATTTCTGACCCTTTTGTTTACCTGGCACAGCACCTAGTGAGAATGGAGCAAACATTCAACTTCTATTTCCTTTGGTTTTATTAATAGGCACAATCCAGTATTATTCTTTGAGGCGAGTGTACAAATTCTCCAACCAAAAATAAGAACGCAAATAAGTACTTTATTTTCAAAGAAAAGGGCATAAAATTATGTTGTTTGATTAACTGATTGATTTAAAATACAAGTCCATCGCTTAGTTATGCTTATTTGGGTACAATTTTACATGTGGTTTTATTGTTCAAAACTTTTTCTAAAATAGTACAGGTTGCTTATTTGTTCTCTATTCTTTTTTCCCGCCACAAGTTGAGCTGTGCAACGCCAAACAAACTGTGATTAAGGAAATGAGTTTTGCTTGTAATCAATTACATTAAAAAGTTGGCACATCAAGCTTGTTGCTCCTTAAAATAATGACTAAATAAAGAAGAGGAAGTTTAATATTTGGCACAGTGAGATAATAATCAGAAAGTAATAAAAACAGACATCTTTAAATAGATAAAAGTGACAAACCTATATAATGCATAGGGTTTATTCCAATAACCTCCAAATTAATGTTCTGAAGATGTAATGAAAAAGTGAGTGCATATCACTGCGCCTTACTCAGTGTCCACATTGAACCTGCATAGCTCTCATTGCAGAGGTATTTATATCTTCAGCAAATAAATATTATTCGGGTGTGAAGATGAACACACAAGGAAAGAGAAAACATGTCCATATCCTATCTAATAAAAGAGAAACATGGTAATTGGTGTACAACTGCTACCCTTCCCATTGGCTAATCAGGGTGATATGCAAATTAACTGCCAGCCAAGATGGCGGCCGGCAGCCAGGCAGCTTGAAACTAACATGAGGCTTGCTTGCTTCAGTGATGGAGGAAGCCAACGTTCCCCCGCTGCCAGCCTCTGAGCCTGCAGTTTAAGAAACATAGTAACAAATATAGAAGCTAAACAAAACCCCAGAAACCTGCTTAGAGCGAGCCCGGGATCTCAGAGCTGGAGTTGATACAGAGTTTTGATTATAGAACCGAAATAAACCAGATACCTTCTTTCAGCAGCGGAGGCCTAAGAGCTGGAGCCTCAGAGCTAAAGCTGGCCCAGAATAAAATTAAAAAAAAAGAAAAAAAGGAGCAGTTGGGAGCTTCAGTTGGCCTGAAAACAGCCCTCAACCCCTCACCCAGACTGGCCAGGCACCCCAGTGGGGACCCCCACCCTGAAGGGTTTGTGACCAGCTGCAAACAGCCATCATGCCCTCACCCAGGCTGGCCAGGCACCCCAGTGGGGACCCCCACCCTGATCCAGGACACCCTTCAGGGCAAACCAGCCAGTCCCACCCATGCACCAGGCCTCTATCCTATATAGTAAAAGGGTAATATGCCTCCCAGCACCAGGATCAGTGGAGCCTCAAGGCCTCCCAGCACCAGGATCAGCGGAGCCGAGAGGCCTCTTGGCAACGGGATCAGCCTAACTGGGGGCAGCGCCCAAACCCCCGATCGCCCTGTGGCTCTGTGTGTGACAGGGGAAGGCGCCCCAACCCCCTGATCAGCCCTGCTCTGTGCCTGATAGGGGGGAGCTCCCCAACCCCCTGATCACCCTGCGGCTCTGTGTGTGACAGGGTGCAGCTCCTCAACCCCCTGATCGGCCCTGCTCTGTGTGTGATAGGGTGCAGTGCCCCAACCCCCCCCCTCCATGGGCCCTGCTCTGTGTGTGACGGGGTAGAGCCATAACCTCCCCATCGGCCCTGCCTTGAGTGTGAGAGTGGCGGCGCCCCAACCCCCTGATCTGCCCTGCCCTGTGTGTGACAGGGGGTGGTGCCCCAACTCCCCTATTGGCCCTACTCTGTGAGTGACAGGGGGGAGCTCCTCAACCCCCTGATTGGCCCTGCTCTGTGCATGACAGGGTATGGAGCCCCAACGCCCCTGATGGGCCCTGCTCTGTGCATGACAAGGGGTGGCGCCACATCCTCCCTATCGACCCTGCTTTGAGTGTGACAGGGGGCGGTGCCCCAACCCCCCAATCAGCCCTACCCTGAGCGTGACTAGGGGTGGCATCGCAACCTCCCAAGACGCCCTGCTCTGTGCATGACAGGGGGTGGCGCCCCAACTCCCCAATCGGCCCTGCTCTGAGCCCGACCAGGGACTGCACCTAGGGATTGGGCCTGCTCTCTGCCACCCGGGAGCAGGCCTAAGCCAGCAGGTCGTTATCTCCCGAGGGGTCCCAGACTGCAAGAGGGCACAGGCTGGGCTGAGGGACCCCCTCGAGTACACAAATTTTTGTGCACCGGGCCTCTAGTTTCAAATGAAAAACTATTTACTGAATTAAAAAAAATAAAAAGTTCAAATATTTTGAGCCCTAAAGTCAGTTGAAAATCCCTCTCTCTTTCTTTGTGGTGTCTTTATCTGGTTTTGGAATTAGGGTAATGCTGGCTTCATAGAAAGAGCTTGGAAGTGTGCCTTCTTCTTGAATTTTTTGGAATAGTCTGAGGAGGATAGGCTTTAGTTCTTCTTTGAATGTTTGATATAACTCCCCTGTAAAGCCATCCAGACCAGGGCTTTTGTTTGCTGAAAGATTTTTGATTACTGCTTCAATTTCTTTGGTAGTTATCAGCCTATTCAGGTTTTCTGATTCTTCCTGATTGAGTTTTGGAAACTTGTATTTTTCTAAGAATATATTCATTTTGTCTAGGTTGTCCATTTTGTTGGAATAGAGTTGTTCTTGTTTATTTGGTTCCTCTCTCTTTGCTTCTTGGTGAGCCTGGCTAGAGGTTTATCAATATTGTTTATCCTTTCAAAGAACCAGATCTTGGTTTTATTAATCTTTTGGGGCTTTTCTTGTTGCTCATTTTCTAATTCTTTGAGTTGTAGGGTTAGATAATTTATTACCATTTTTTCTTGTTTTTTGAGGTTGGCCTGTAGAGCTATGAATTTCCTTCTCAAGACTGCTTTCACTGTGTCCCATAGATTTTGGATTGTTGTGTTTTCATTGTCATTTGTTACCAGGATGCTTTTTATTTCTTCGTTGATATCTTTGGTAACCCAATCATTGTTTAATAGCATGCTATTTAGCCTCCAAGTGTTTGGTTTTTTTCATTGTTTTTATTGTAGTTGATTTCTAATTTTGGTCTGAGAAGATGCTTGATATGATTTCTATCTTCTTGAATTTGAAGAGACTTTGCCTGTGTCCCAATATGTGGTCTATCTTTGAAAATGTCCTGTGGCACTTGAGAAGAAAATATATTCCATGGCTTTGGGGTGAAATGTTCTGAAGATGTCAATTAAGTCCATCTGATCTAGTGAGTCATTTAGGCTTGATGTTTCTTTGCTGATTTTTTGTTTAGAGGATTTATCCAGTGGTGTCCATTGGGTATTAAAGTTCCCTACTATGACTGTATTGCTGTTAATCTCTCCCATGATATCTTCCAGAAATTTTTTTTATGTATTTGGGTACTCCTGTATTGGGTGTATATATATATTTACCAGAGTTATATTTTCTTGTTGGATTGCTCCCTTTAGAATTCTGAAGTGGCCTTCCTTGTCTCTTATTATAGCCTTCACTTTGAAGTCTAATTTGTCAGGTATAAGTATTGCTACCCCAGCTTTTTCTTTTTTCATTTCCATTTGCCTGAAAAAAATTTTTTCCATCCCTTTACTATCAGTCTGTGTGAGTCCTTTGTTATGAGGTGGGTCTCTTGTAGAGAGCAGATATATGGGTCATGTCTTATCCATTCAGCTACCCTATGTATTTTGATTGGAGTATTTAATTCATTTACATTTAAGGTTATTATTGATAGGTACTTGTTTGTCACCATTTTTATTCTTTATGCCTGTGTTCCTTCTTCCCTTCCTATTTCTTCTTTTTACAGCAATCCCTTTAGCATTTCTTGCATTGCTGGTTTGGTGGTAATAAACTCCCTTAGCCCTTTTTTGTCTGTGAAGCTCCTGATTTCACCTTCAATTTTGAATGATAGCCTTGCTGGGGATAGTATTCTTGGATTCGGTTCCTTACAGGCCAATATCCTTGATGAACATAGATGCTAAAATCCTCAACAAAATATTAGCAAATCAGATCTAGCATTACATTAGAAAGATCATATACCATGACCAAGAGGGATTTATTCCAGGGCTGCAAGGATGGTACAATATCCGCAAATCAATAAATGTGATACATTACATAAACATATTGAGAGACAAAAATCACATAATCATATCAATTGATGCAGAAAAAGCACTTGGTAAAATCCAACACCCTTTCTTGATAAAAACTCTCAGCAAAGTGGGAATAGAGGGGTCATACCTCAATATAATAAAATCCTTATATGACAAACCTACATCCAACATTATACTCAATGGGCAAAAACTAAATTCATTTTCCCTAAGAACAAGAACAATACAGGAATGCCCACTTTCACCACTCCTGTTCGATATAGTACTGGAAGTGCTAGCCATAGTGATTAGACAAGAAGAAGAAATAAAAGGTATCAAAATAGAAAACCCCAAAGACTACTAGA
Organism: Myotis myotis; assembly: GCF_014108235.1. NCBI lineage: Eukaryota > Metazoa > Chordata > Mammalia > Chiroptera > Vespertilionidae > Myotis > Myotis myotis. Next base: position 36,613,906 of record NW_023416317.1, on the reverse strand, counting down.
CTTAATAAATGAATTTGGCAATGTAGCAGGATACAAAATTAACACCCAGAAATCGATAGCTTTTTTTATACACCAACAATGAACTCACAGAAATAGAAACTAAAAAAAACAATCCTGTTTGCCATTTCACCAAAAAAAATTAAGATACTTAGGAATAAACTTAACTAAGGAGGTAAAAGACCTGTACTCAGAAAACTACAGAACACTGAAAAAGGAGACAGAGGAAGACATAAACAGATGGAAGAACATACCATGTTCATGGATTGGTAGAATCAACATCATTAAAATGTCCATACTACCCAAAGAAATTTATAGATTTAATGCAATCCCCATCAAAATACCAAAGGCATTTTTCACATTCCAAAAATTCATCTGGAATTTAAAAAGACCCCAAATAGCCACAGCAATCCTGAGAAAGAAGGCCCAAGTTGGAGGGATCACAATACCTGATATCAAGCTATATTACAAAGCCATAGTTCTCAAAACTGCCTGGTACTGGCACAAGAACAGATATATATAGACCAATGGAATAGAACAGAAAACCTAGAAATTGACCTAAGCCATTATGCTCAATTAATATTTGACAAAAGAGGCAAGAGCACACAATGGAGTCAAGACAATTTCTTCAATAAATGGTGCTGGGAAATTTGGTCAGATAAATGCAAAAAAAAAAAAAAATGAAACTAGATCACCAACTTACACCATACACAAAAACAAACTCAAAATGGTTAAAGGACTTAAATGTAAGATGGGAAACCATAAAAATCTTAGATAAAAATCTCTATAGGCAGCAGGATATCAGGCATATGTCATAACAATATCTTTACCGACACAGCTCCTAGGGCAATGAAAACTAAGGAGAAAATAAACAAATGGGACTACATTAAAATAAAAAGCTTTTTCACAGCAAAAGAAACCATCAACAAAACAACAAGAAATCCCACTGCATGGGAGAATATATTTGCCAATGCTATTTCAGATAAGGGTTTAATCTCCAAAATTTACAAGGAACTCATACAACTTAACAAAAGGAAGATAAACAATCCAATCAAAATATGGGCAAAGGACCTAAATAGACACTTTTTGAAAGAAGACATACAGAAGGCCAAGAAACATGTGAAAACATACTCAAAGTAACTAATCATCTGAGAGATGCAAATCAAAACAGTAATAACATACTATCTCACACCTGTCAGAATGGCTATCATCAACAAATCAGCAAACGACAAGTGCTGGCAAGGATGCGGAGAAAAAGGAACCCTCGTGCATTGCTGGGCTGCATTGCTGGGAATGCAGACTGGTGCAGCCAATGGGAAAAACAGTATGGAATCTCCTCAAAAAGTTAAAAATGGAACTCCCATTTGATTCAGTAATCCCACTTCTAGGACTATATCCCCCCCAAAAAAACAGAAACGCCAATCAGAAAGGATATATGCACCCCTATGTTTATAGCAGCACAATTTACAATAGCTGAGATTTGGAAACAGCCTAAGTGCCCATCAGCAGATAAATGGATTAAAAAACTATGGCATATCTACACAATGGAATACTACGCTGCTATAAAAAAGAAGGAAGTTTTACCATTTGCAACAGCATGGATGTAACTGGAGAGCATTATGCTAAGCAAAATAAGCCACTTGAAGAAGGATAAATATCACATGATCTCACTCATATATGGGATATAATGATCAACATAAACTGATGAACAAAAATAGACCCAGAGATAAGGTAGTACTGAACAGACTGTCCAACCTCAGAGAGAAGGCAGGGGAGAGGGGAGTTAGAGATCAACCAAAGGATTTGTATGCATGCATATTAGCATAACCAATGGACACAGACACTGGGGCGGTGGAGATTTGCCCTCTGGGGTGAGAGTAGCTGTGGGGGGAGAGGGGGAAGAAGTGTCAATCGGGAAAAAAGAGAAATGTAATATTTTAAACAATAAAAAAGAAAAGAAAATCCCTATCTAACGTAATATCATTCTTAGAAGTCATCAAGCTCTATGATTTCAAATATACTCTACCTTGAGATATGAGTGAAGATGCATTTAATCTTTTCAGAGGTATAATGTCTGGTTTGTTGATATATGTAAGAATTTCTTACAAGAGGGATGCCTACATACAAGATCTGAGATAGGCATGAAGTAATATGTTGATATAAGTTATTCCAAAAGAAGTAGTTAGCCACTGATGTAGAAAGAACTTCAGTATATTTTAGGGAACATACTGGGGTGATATGGATTGGGGATTTTGACAAATCAAAATGGTTTGCCAATTTAAGTCGAGGATAAATCCTAATTTCCTTATGAAAATAATACTTCCTTATTAGGGTATGTAGGACAATAGTTCATAATCCTATTCTACTGTTTCGCCTCCTGCATGTCTTCACTCAAATGTTTCCTGATCAATGAGTCCCACCCTGAAGACATATTTAGGATGGAAATATTCCATCCACATTCCACATTCCTGATCCCCTTTCCTTGGCTTTTTCCCCCCAACTCTTTTCAGAGAACTTCTTTCTATTTAACTTATTGTTGCTTAGTTTGTCTCTCCCCCAAACAAAAATATAAGTTCCTCCAGAGGGTTATTTTTATCTCATTTGCACAGTGGCGTACCTCCACCACCCATTTTAGTCTGTAATATTCTTATTTACTTCTGTTCATCAATACTTGAAAAGAGCTGAGCTTCCCCCCTTATTTATTCAAGTATTGTGAAACTAGACAATTGAAATGAGAATGCTTACCTCTCCATAAGTCAGTATGGTGTTTTGCAATACAGATAACTGAATGAGCTGCAAGTATAAGCATGGCAAGTTCAAACAAATCACATGATTGAGATAACTATTGAAGTATTATTTAAAGTAACTTATTAGTATTCAGAGATTGTGCAGTGATACAGGCCATGCTTGTTACAAGTTCTGAGTAGCAGAGGTTCATTACTTAGTTTCCTCTTCAATTCTTGTTTTGCACATTGTGGTATAAGGTAAAGGCAAACACACATAGTATGTTACACAAGCAGGTTCAGTGCATTTTTACTCTACTGAACATACTGAATGTGTCATTGTGAGAACACCATACACCCAATCAGTAAAACAAAAAACACAAACATGTTATTTGTAGGAAGGCATGGAAAGTCATGTGGCTTCCCTCACAATGAGTCAAATTCCAAGAAGAACATTTTTTTAAAATGATTCTAAAAAGTGGTTCATAGACTTCATCAGCTGCCAAAATGGTCCAAGAATTTTTTTTAAATAAGTAAAGAATCCCTGATCTAGGTCAAGTAGATGTTTTCTAAGATAAAAGTTACCAAAACTAATCCAGGAAGTGGGGAAAAATGGAATAGACCCATGGTCAGCAAACTGCAACTCGCGAGCCACATGCAGCTCTTTGGCCCCTTGAGTGTGGCTCTTCCGAAGCCTTAGTAGTACCCTAATTAAGTTAATAGCAATGTACCTACCTATATAGTTTAAATTTTAAAAATTTGACTCTCAAAAGAAATTTCAATCGTTGTACTGTTGATATTTGGCTCTATTGACTAATGAGTTTGCTGACCACTGGAATAGACCAGTCATTATAAGAAAAACTGAAGGGTAATCAAAGATTTACACACAGATACCCCATCACCCTTACCACTATCAAACACCTGTGCCCCAAATGCTGCTCCCAAACTTTCAAGGATCAGATCGATTTAAAATTTAAATCCTTAAACACTTAAAAAAAGGAAAAGAAAAAAAAAAAGCAGAAGCAAGAGAAAGTGCCCCGATTCATTTTACAAATCAAGTAAAATAACCCTGATATCAAGACTAAGAAAAGTGTTTGTACACAAGAGAACCATCAAAGCAATATTACTTATAAATACATACAAAATTCTTAAATGAAATAATGACAAAACAACTTTTCTCTAGAGTACAAAAAAGGAAGGAGAGAAAAGATACCCAATTGAGAAGGTTTGTGAATTGGTATATGAGAGTTGACGTTTCAGGTTAGGAGGCCCATCAACCTCTGAGAAGAAAGCTGGGCATGGGGAGAATCTGACGTTTGAAGGGAATGGAGGCAGTTTAGTCACAGACAGTGGGAGGGTGACTGAACCAGAGAAGCTATGAGGATTGCTAGGTAAAGCTGAGCATCTATTCGAGATGGGATATTGCTGCCCTCTGGCAAAAGTTTCTCTAGCAGAGTGTCTCTGCTTGGTTACAGGACAGTGAGAGTTGTGGTTTTGCAGATGGGCAAAAGAGAGAAAGAGTCTAATTGAAATAATACCTATTGAAGTTTTAAAAAATGAAAAGAAGTGAAGAGCAGAGGAAATCAGTCAGCAATCTAGAGACCCTGCTGCTGGAACAGAATGGTGAGGTTGAGGGTAATTGATAAGGAAGATTATTACATACTAGAGGCCCGGTGCACAAAAATTTGTGCACTCGGGGGGGGGGAGAGGGGGTCCCTCAGCCCGGCCTGTGCCCTCTCGCAGTCTGGGACCCCTCGGGAGATAACGCCCTGCTGGCTTAGGCCTGCTCCCGGGTGGCAGAGGGCAGGCCCAATCCCTAGGTGCAGCCCCTGGTCGGGCTCAGAGCAGGGCCGATTGGGGAGCTGGGGCACCGCCCCGTCATGCACAGAGCAGGGCAGATTGGGAGGTTGTGATGCTACCCTCAGTCACGCTCAGGGTAGGGCCAATTGGGGGGTTGGGGCACCACCCCCTGTCACACTCAAGGCAGGGTCGATAGGGAGGTTGTGGTGCCACCCCCTGTCACGCACAGAGCAGGGCCAATCAGGGCGTTGGGGTGCTGCCCCCGTCACCCACAGAGCAGGGCCGATCAGGGGGTTGGGGTGCCGCCACTCTCACACTCAGGGCAGGGCCGATGCGGAGGTTATGGCTCTACCCCGTCACACACAGAGCAGGGCCCATGGGGGTTGGGGGGGGGAGCTCCCCCCTATCAGGCACAGAGCAGGGCTGCTCAGGGGGTTGGGGCCCCGCCCCCTGTCACACACAGAGCCGCAGGGCGATCAGGGGGTTTGGGCTCTGCCCCCGTCACGCTGATCCCGGTGCCGGGAGTCATATTACCCTTTTACTATATAGGGTAGAGGCCTGGTGCATGGGTGGGGCCGGCTGGTTTGCCCTGAAGGGTGTCCTGGATCAGGGTGGGGGTCCCCACTGGGGTGCCTGGCCAGCCTGGGTGAGGGGATGATGGCTGTTTGCCGCTGGACATACACCCTTCAGGGTAGGGGTCCCCACTGGGGTGCCTGGCAGACTGGGTAAGGGGCTGAGGGCTGTTTTCAGGCTGGGGGTGACGGACGCTCCCAACCGCTCCTTTTTTTCTTTTTTTTTTTTTTATTCTGGGCCAGCTTTACCTTGAGGCTTGGCTCCAGCTCTTAGGCCTCCGCGGCTGAAAGTAGGTTTCTGGCCTTTGCTTACAATGTTGCGAATCTGCTGGCTGAAGTCCGGCGGTAGTTGTTACAATGTTTCTTAAACTGCCCGCTCAGAGGCCTGCAGCCGCAGGCGGGGAACATTGGTTTCCTCCAACGATCCTCCGTCACTGAGGCAAGCAAGCCTCATGTTAGTTTCAAGCTGCCTGGCTGCCGGCCGCCATCTTGGCTGACAGTTAATTTGCATATCTCGCTGATTAGCCAATGAAAAGGGTAGCGGTCGTACACCAATTACCATGTTTCTCTTTTATTAGTGTAGATGACATTATGGAATATTATGCAGCAATTAAAAAGAATGAAATAGAGTGATGGGAAATTAAATGTAAAGCTCCCCTATGAATACTGTTGATATGTTGAATAATGTATGTATGTGTGTGTGTGTGTGTGTATGTGTGTGTATGTGTGTTTTCTACCAAGTGATGCAATTGCAGAGTACAGTAAGGCTTATAAACAGTTATTTATTTTTATTTCACTTTCCTATGGTTCAAGTCATCTACACCTAATATACATTTTAATTTTAAAAATATTTTTAAAATAAAGCTATTTCCATGCTGGAAAAAAATGGTTTGCATAACTTCTTCATGTAGAGGTACTGCTGTTAACATTTCTATTTGTTTTCATCCAATTTTTTAATGGAAATATCTTTTTTTTTACAAAGGGGAATCATATCGTGCATACTGTTTTTAATCAGCTTTTTCCACCTTTTCTACGACATTAAATATTTCTCTAGTATCACTTTTAGTGGCTAAATAAAGCCTTGTTGTTAAATATTTATGTTTTATTCACTTCTCTTTCTACCAAAAACACTTCCATAAAAATCTAGTAGCTATAATTTTGCAAACACCTATGACTTTTCTTAGCATGAATCCCCCAAGGTAAAAATGCTGGTTTGAAGACCTCATGCGAAATTATGAGGCATTCAATAGAAATGGCCATAGTACCTTCCAGAAAGCTTTCTAAAATTTACACTCTCACCTACAGCAATGACAGTGCCTCCTTTCCTGCCATTTTTTTCAACACTGAGCTTATGATATCTTAAATCTAGTTTTTAATATTAGGTCTCTAAAACTAGATTTATCATGAAATGAAATATGTCTTCATTCTAACTCTATATTATTAAATTGTTATTTTAAAAATCAGATAGCATAGTGCTAATGACCTAAAAGCAGTTTGATTCTGTGGGATACAGAAATCAGGACAATATTTATGCACCTCTTACCGGCTTTTTCCTTAAGCTTCCCTTCTTTACCAATCAGTTACACGGAAAGATCAAGGATTAGGTTTTGAGAGTCTGGCTCTAACCGCCTCCTAGGAGTCAAATTAAAATTTAAATATAACTTTAGAAACCATGCCCTGGACCTTTGTGCCTTTGAAGAAGGTCAAGTTCAAGCCCCTTATTTGAAAAGACCTCTCCCCGAGAGATCACAAGAGGAAGCCTATTAACATTACATCTTTCTCTTTTCTTTTCCTCGTTGTTCATTTTAAAACAAAGCTAATACTGACTGAAAGCTGAAATTGTGGAAAACCGTCATGAATTCTACTCGATTGATGCGGCATCAAACTCAAGTATGCTCCCACTGAAATCGCTGGACACAACTGCTGGCGGAAAATCTTGATGAATTACCCATCTAACAAAGCCTAGCTATTTTGCTTTTGAAACTGTACACAGCAAAAACCTATCACCTATTGCCAACTTAGGCATTTTGTGTTTTTATTTTCAAACAAGAAATTCAGAGTTTGGTTACTAAACAATTTGTTATTCTGATCAAAAACAGTGGTAAGTTTTCACACAGAAATGCTGCTTGCAATGCTTCAATACTAAACTTCAACACTGTGAAATGGTCCCAAATTAAAAAAAAAAAAAAAAATGACTTCTGTGGGAAAGGAAAGACGGTATTTGCTTGCTATTGCTCCAGTTGCTGTATACATGCAAATAAATGGTAATCTACCGAGGAAAAGATCAAGATGATGGTTGCAGATGATTTTATTGTGTAGACACAGCTATATTCTTCAAATTAATTGTAATGACAGTGACTTTTATTGTTCACACTCATATAAAAATTGCCAAAATGCTACATGCTGAAAAAAAGAGTAGTTGAGGGAGATCAAAGAAGATCAAAAACAATTGAAACCTCTGGTGTCTTAAGAGTTATCAAAGGCAATCACACAGCCCTCAAGACATCCAGTACTTATTTATTTCATTAAAAAGCCTACAGATGAAGTCAGGCGAGAGCAAATAAAGATTCCACAGTAAAATATTGTTTTTCTCTGTAGTTTCACCCAGGATCGTTTCAAACATGTGAAGACCTGCCTATCTTATTTACAAAACAATTACAAATCCTAAAACTAACCTTTGGATTTATCTATGGCTTCCCTAGCCACTGACCTATACCTTTCTTTCATTGCCAAGCTCCAATGATAAATATCCATACGAACTGTGCCTATTTCGCTTATTCCCAGCCCAACTTTTTGTAATATATCAGCTCTATCAAAATATTAAGTTAGTAGTTTCAGTTGAGTTACCACATTAGAGCAAGGCCCTTTGACAAAGCAGATGCTAGAGCTAGACCGTATGAGAATTTACAAAAGAGGTGTGCTGAACCATGGTGACACATTTCCTGGAACCCCTCACCCATCCCAAGGTTATAAAGGGGCCAGGTTTGGGAGATGAAGGAGGAATTGACGAAGGGGTCAACTTTATTTTTTTTAAATATATTTTTATTGATTTTAGAGAAGAAGGGAGAGGGAGAGAAAGATAGAAACACTGGGGATTGATTCCATATCCCAGACCAGGAATCAAACTGGGACCTCGTGGTTCATAGGTCGATGCTCAACCGCTGAGCCACGCCAGCTGGGCAGGGGATAACTTTAAATAGGTCACAAAGGAGAAGGGGAGACTCCACTGCTAACCCTTTCTCCAAACCCGATGAGAGGGGCTTCAATGGGACCCTTAGCTGCTACTTGACATGTGTTCCTTGCGGAAGGCCCTTGCTTAACTCCCTTATGAGAAAGCTGTCGGAACCTGGGCAGCACAGTGGGAGGGGACAACAGGTAAAAGGTGCCTAAATCCCAGAGGAGGAGAGCCAGACTGGAGTAAAATTCTAGTCAAGAGGACCTCAGAGAGAGTCTTTGGGGAGCCTGGGAAGCAGATTGTCAGAGAACCAAGGGCTGCAGGCGGTGTGGCTGCCAAAAGAGACCTTGCCACATCAAGGGAGTTTTAGTGAGGAGGCCCAGCAGAGGAACTCTAAGGCACCCAACGCAGTGTCTGTGAGAGAGTCAGTTGTAAATAAACGTCTGCCAGGCACACAGACATTGGGGCCTGTCCAGTGGGTTTTCTGCTTCTCTTCCTCCTGTGCCTCTGTTCTCCAGCCGCTGGCGGGTCCTGTGCTGCAATCAGCAAGCTGGAGGGAGAAGAGTGGGGAAAATAAGTCATTTTAATCAGGTTGGACCCATATCAGAACTGCACACGCTGATTTCTGATAGGAGATTGGGACTAAAAGTGACCAGGGGACTCAGGTGTAGGAGAAGAACCAGAAGAGTCAATGAGCCTCTCCAGGGCTTCTACCAGGAGCAAGGGAAGCCGACACCTGAGCAGGTGTAAAGGGCACCTGAGAAACAAACATTGTTTATTGTCATTTTTATTCAATGAATCCTAAACGCTCCATTGTTCTTTGGGACCATTTTCTTAAAAAAAAAAAAATTGCCAGTGATATTTAAAAGGTAACCTAATATAGTAAAAAAAAAAAAGGAATGGATTTGTAGTCAAGAGAACTGAAATTGAATTCTGAATTCACAGCTTAAGAGCTGAGTGGCTTTGGCTAAGTCATATAACCTCTCTGAATCTCATTGTTTAATCTCTAAATTTAAGTGGTTGGAATAGTTAATCTCTAAACGACTTTTTTTTTTAGGTTCTTAATGCTATTTGTCTTGGTTTGGGTTATCTGGAGACAAACCATGAGACAAGAATTCTAATGCAACCTAGCAGGTAATCCCAGGAAACTTAGAAGCAGGAACATGAGACAGAGACGGAAGCCGATAAAGTGTGTTATCCAGCCAGTTAGCACTATGGGCAACAGGAGTTCAATTCCTCTGCGGAACCCAGGGAGGCTGTGCAGCCCAGCATTGTCCACCAGAAATACCATGTAAGCCAAACCAGTGGCTTTACATTTTCTAGTATACACATTAAAAAAGGTAAAAAGAAACAGGTGATATAACGTTAATAATTTATTCAACCCAATAAACCCAAAATATTACATGTCAATATGTAAAAAATTATTCATGAGATATTTTTAAAAAATTTTTTACTAAGTCTTCAAAATCCAGTGGGTTTTTAACACTGAAAAGACAATTCCATTTGGGAACTAAACTGTCACCTTTAGATGTGTGTTTCTATTTTGTAAAATTTACAGTTGGAAAAGTAGGTTTGCATAGTCAAGCTTTTCCACATATGATTAAAGATTTTCCAATAACTAAAGATTATCATTTTTAAAAATAATTTTTAAAATCCTCACCAGAGGATATGTTTATATTGATTTTTTTTTAGAGAGAGAGGAAGTTAAGAGAGAGAGAGAAAAAAACTCCTATGTGAGATAAACATTGAACGGTTGCCTCCCATACACACCCTGACTGGGGATTGAACCCCCAACCTTTTGGTGTACAGGACAACGCACCAACCAATTGATCTGAGGCTGAAGAGTATCATTTTTAACTATTAAAATAAAATCAAGCTGAAAATTTAGTTCCTCAGTCACAATGCTACATTCTATATGCTCAATAGCTACATAGCTTGTGGCTGTGGTATTGGACAGCACAGATGTTGAACACACCTTACAGTTAGTCTGCCTGAGGGACAAACAAGCCGGGGCCTTAGCCCACCTCGTGGGCCATCATTGGTTAATGGCTGCTTCTGGGCCGTTGACAGCTGTGCTCATGACTGAGCTTGCTTACCACCAGAGCAGAGCTTCTTGCCCAAGTGCAGGTGTTCACAGTAGGAACCCTTCTGAATGTAGAGGTGAATGCCAAGGGGATGTGGGCAGAGCCCTGCCGGTGCCTGCTGCACTAGCAAACCCCCATGTTGTCATAGATTGTCATTTGTATCAAGTTTCTTCTTGATTTCTTAGACCAATTTGACAAATCAATTCTTTGTTTCAAATATCTCTCACCATCAACTCTTTCCTTCCATTGCCATTGATGGTGTTCTGTGTCAGAGGCCCTACATTACCTAGCAGAGTTCGCCACGTTTTCAGCAATTTGTAGCATATGTTCAGTAATTCAGGCATGAAGGTGGATGCTGCATGTTTGGGGAGCTTATGTGACCATCCCTATTCTACTTTCTAGAAGTAAATCTGATTTGGGGTAGAAAAAACTTAAGACCTAACATAACACTCTATGAAGCACTTAAATACTGCTACACCTATTTCTACTAAAAACTTGATCCTGAGACCCTTGTACCCATAAGACCCATTCAAACTTGATAGTTTAAATACTTGATTCTCTAATTTCTTCCCCCAAACCCAAGCTTGGCTAATGTCTCTATTTCTTAACCTCAGGTATGCAGTCCAGCCAGCTGATGTCCCTGCTAACTGCGCCCTCCCTGCTTGCCCTGTGGGCCTCTATGTGCCTTGTGGCTTTGTCTCCTTCCCCTTTAATCTTCAGTATTCTTTGGCCTCTGTTGCCCAATGCTTTTAGGGTTATGTGAGGCTAAACCTCTGGAAACTATGTTCTGTCTGCCAGACTGAATCTCCTCTCATTTTCTCCCTCCTGGCCTGTGCCACCTAATTGGCAGGATCTCATTCCAGATCCCTGCCTCTACCAACCTACTCCATACACTGCATTTACCCAGGGCACATAATACCACAACCCCCAACTAGGACAACATCTGCCTTCAAGTCTAAACATTAGCTATTATTGTTCCTCTTTCTTTCAAATCTATTCTGCACTACGAAGTCACATTCATCTCTTAAAATCCTGCACATGACATGCCAAAATTCGCTAAAGAAAATCCATAACTATCCTAGATGGAATCAGATGTTGGGGAGACAAAAGAATATATGACAATGTTCCTAACTTAAGTAGTTTCCAGGTAAACTTGAGAGGCAAGATTTTTGTGTATGATAGAATTAGGAAATCATGTAGAACAGAGATTGGCAAACTTCATCTGTTTTAAAGGTCAGAAAGTTAACAATTCAGTTCATTCATTGTGGGCTCTATGTTCTTTGTGGCAACTACTCTGTCTAGTATCATGGAAACAGCTACAGACAATACGTAAATGAAAGGGCATGGCTGTGTCCCAATACAAATTTATTGGGATACTAAAAGGAACACTAGAATTTGCATTGTCTATATTCTGTGAAACATTCATGTTTGGATTTTCCCCCCAACCATTCTTAGCTTTCAGACTACCAAAAGCAAGCAGTGGGCAAAATGTCCTTAGCTGTCATAGTTTCCCAACCCATGGTGCAGAGCATAACTGATTACTTAGGCCATTCAAATCCAATGATGTAGAAGTTTAAGGAAGAGGGAGTAATCATTGAGATTCCTTTATAGAAAAATCAAAACAAATTGAACCTAGGAGGTAGTAAAATAATTTGGATGGTGGAGAAAAGGAAGAAAATACTTTCACTCAGCAATGCATAATTTAAGAGAGGTAAGTTGAGTATGGGACTAAATTACAAACAGAATTCAGATTTTAAATTTTTCTTCTAATGTCCTTTTTCTGTTCCAAGGTCCAGCCCAGGATTCCACATGGTATTTAGTGGTTGTGTCTTTTTAGTCTTCTCCAATCTGCAACCGTTCTTTAGTTTGCCATTTTCTGTCCTGACCTTGACACTCTCGATGGGCACTGGTCAGATGATCTGTAAAATGTTCCTCAGTGTTCATTTGTGTGGTGATTTCTCATGATCAGATAGAGGCTGTGCATTAATGGGAATGACATCACCGAGGGGAGGCGACTTCTCAGTGCATGATATCAAAGGTACATGTCTTATTACCAGTGACATTAACCTTGATCCCTTAGTCAAGGTGATGTCTACTGTGTATTTCCTTATTTCTTGAAATTAAGATCCTCCAGGCTCAAGAAGAGAAGGGTCAGGAGACAGAGAAGGAACCACCAAGTAGTGGTTCAGCATGGTGTCAGAGAAACTAAGAAAAAAACAACCCTCAGCTTTAAATGGAGGGTCCCCCATAAAGCATCCTACCTGTTCCCTGCCACCTTACCTCACTCGTCCCTCTTCAGAAACACAGGAATCTCTCAGCCAGATAGCCTTATTGCCCTGGTCCACCCAAATCCCTAACGTACCACACTGCACTGAACACAGCTACAACTAAAATGTTCAGCCCCATGGATGTTAGACCTGCATTCCTCTAACTGCAATGTTTCCCCACTCTGATGAACAAAATAGGTCCAGAGCCCAGTCAGCATGGCTCAGTGGCTGAGCATCGACCTACAAACCAGGAGGTCATGGTTCAATTCCAGTTGGGGCACAAGCCTGGGTTACAGGCTCAACCCCCAGTGTGGGGCATGCAGGAGGCAGCCAATCAATGATTATCTCTCATTATTGATGTTTCTATCTCTCTTTCCCTTTCCCTTCCTCTCTGAAATCAATAAAAATATACTTTAAAAAATAGGTCTAGAGCAGCCGTGGGCAAACTACGGCCCGCGGGCCGGATTCGGCCCGTTTGAAATGAATAAAACTAAAAAAAAAAAAAAAAAAAAAGACGGTACCCTTTTATGTAATGATGTTTACTTTGAATTTATATTCGTTCACACAAACACTCCATCCATGCTTTTGTTCCGGCCCTCCGGTCCAGTTTAAGAATCCATTGTGGCCCTCAAGTCAAAAAGTTTGCCCACCCCTGGTAGAGACATGGAAGCATAGAGGAAACTGACAGATCTCAGAGGGAAGGGGGAACAGGAGCGGGAAGAGATTAACCAGAGAACTTATATGCACACATGCATAAGCCGAGGACACAGACAGTAGTGTGTTAAAGGCCTGGGGTGAGCAGGAGCCCTGTGGAGGGGAGCAAAGGGGGAAAATGGGGCGATCTGTAATACTCTCAATAAGAAAGATACATTTAAAAAAATCTTTTCCCCCTCCCCTCTCAGGCCCAAATCCCACTCAACTTTTTCAAGTCAGGGCAAGTCTTATCTTTTCCTTAAGCCTTTTCCCAAACTCTCAGCCTACATTTCTCGTGGTATTGGTTTTTATCAATGCCATGCATGGTTTTTATCCCTTCAGTTAATTTAGTGTTTGGATTATATTCTTTAAATTTTTTTCTGTTTCTTTCATATCATTGGTCCCCTAGCAATACTGTAGCCCCTTTAGGTCAGAGGCCGTATCTCATACTCTGGTATGCTCAGTAGTTAGTAATATCTAAACACCTAATAGACATTTAATAAATGTATGTAGTCAGTTTAACATTCATATCAACAAATCAACCACTATAGTGAGTCATCAAAGAAATAGTTGAGCACTGGGAAGATTCCAGGAGATATCTTATCTAAGCAGGAATGTTAAAAAAACTACTTCTTACGATACAAAGTTAGGGTAGCTGTGCAAATTGCTTATGACTTTGATGGTATTCCAAGAAAATGTAACCGTGAGCCAGGGCAATCTTATATCTCACCCAGAAATAATTCATCAGAATATTTGTGGTTTAACTATTAATAAAGTAAGTCACTATAATATTTTATACCACCCTTTCGGGCTTTGTTTTAGAGAAACCATCTGATCTATTTCCATTTTAAAAATTAACTTCCTTTTACAGAATTATTAATATATAAAGTTATCAGATTTTCAAAAGTTAAATGGGAGAGTATTAATAGAATTTATTGATTTTTTTAAATAAAGAAAATATAGATAAAAAAGAAAATAATCCCATAAGCCCAACACACAGAAATAGATGCTTTTAACATGTTTTCAGCTTTATTGAGATATAACATTTTATTGTATAAAATATCATATATATATGTGCATATATATATATATATATATACACACACACATACAGGGGTAAGTGGACTTACTTTTTTCATTTAATGTTTCATATTTCTCATACCATTAAATATTTTCTGCATTATTTCTTTGTGACAGTAAATTAATTTCTTTGTGACAAATATAATTTATTAAATTAGTGTCTATGTTTGGACATCAGGGTATTTCTAATTTTCCCTCAATAAATGCCATGCCACCATGAATATTCTTGTATTTAATTGTAAACATAAAATTTTTCAGCATAAGTTTCTAAAAGTCACTGTCTCTATATGAATCACTATGTACATTTTAAGGGTTTTATTTCTGTGTTTCAAAACTCAAAGTCCATTGCCCAACTATTATGTCAATTTACTATCTCAATTAGTAGTATTCAAAACAACTTTCAAACAATCATTTTATGTTTTTAAAGGTACCATGCTCACCTTTAGAGATGATAAAGCTATATTTTCTCTTCGTTAGTACTCTTTTTTTCTGCAACATTGATCAATTTTTAAATATTGTGCTTCCTGATATAAAAAATGCAAAACAACATACTTATTTAGTGTGAGTTGTAAAAAAAGCACATTTGAAAATGAAAAAGTCCAAGAGAACATAGCTGAAGCTAATAAAATAATAGTAATAAATAACAAAGTTTATTAATTAGGATCCTCTTTAAAAATCTCTTGTCAAAAACAAATATTTTAAGTACTTTACTTGCTTTCTTTAGTATTATTAATATATTTGCATGAAAGATAATTTTTGCACTTTATTCAGATTCACCAGGTTTTTTTTATAAAAAAGACTCAGACTCAGCCAAAATTTGTACATGCATAAACAATTGAGAAATAGTTGCCACATGTAAAATAAGAAATTTCCCCATAGAAATTTGATCATTAGTTATTTAAATGGACTTACCTGTACCCTCACCTCTGCACAAAAAAATTTGAGACAAAGATATTTATATTTTAAATGACAACAATAACAAATAATATAATTAAAATTAAAAACAGACCAGTAGGGCCAAGAAAAGACATGAACATAACAGCCCTGTTTGAACTTCAAGTTTGGTTTCATGACTTGTTCTTTCCTGTTTGAGACAGAAGTCTTTGTTGTCAATACACATATCAGATTTATTTCATGTGAAACATTAAAATGACAATCCAATAATTTCTAATGACTAATATTCATTTCAAGACAAAAATGAACACAAGTACTTTAAAAAGTAGCTGATATGTACGCTTTCTCATTTCTGTAGATACACATCAGGAGAGCAATGTAGGCTAAGATTACTTTCAAACAATTGAACAGTTTTAAAAACCATTTTTCTTTCCCCTTCAAAGATCTGAAAGGCAGAGGATAAAATCATCATACTTTTTATTTTCTACTCGCCTAACATCAATCAGGGGTGACTAAATCTCTACAAGGTTGCTTTAAACGGAATAGTCCTTTAAGCTAAGACTGTATTATTGAAGTATTCTTCAACTAATACTGTATTCTTAAAGTATGAAGAGGTGAAGTTGGCATCCAGGAAAAAAGAAACACTCTATTGATCCCCAAAGAGATATTTAAAAAGCCAGAGATCGCATAAGCAGTTTGGTTGGCAGTGGTGATAGTGCAAGAAAAATGCTATCACTACACAGGACTGTGGCCGCCAGGATGCAGGGATCACAGAGGATTTCATTTTGCTAGTTGCCATATTATTTATATATTTTTTGCAAGTTGGATAATATATATCAGCAAGATAAGCAATGTTGCTACTGAAATAGTGGGTAAAAGAAATAATTAAGAGATTAGCAAAGTCAGGTCTACTTCGGTCAATTATATCACAGAGTTTATAAATCACATATAGGATTGCCAGTGTGCCTCTGGGATTACTGAGGCAAGTCTAGAAAAATGCCTCAAGGTTTAAACTCTAAGAAGGTGGTTCTGCAGTTACAATTTGGAAGCTCCTAATAATGTGGGTGTAAAGACATGCACATATTCATGCATGATGCTTTATTCTCATTGTAATGTTCCAAATTCTAAAAATCTATGTCCCCCCCCCCCCCCCCCCCCCCGCCCCCACTGGCATGAATTGTCTCTATGGTACAAGCAAATTAGCTGTTTTTCTAGTTTAAAATTTTGGAAGTGCTTTTTTTTTTTTTTTTTTTAGGCCAACGGTATGCAATGAAAACATGATATATTGTTTTCCAGAAACCATAATCATTAGAAACTTTAGAAGAAGGGAAGAGATTCATGTAAACTAGCCCTGTACAGCTCAGAAATTCTGAGAGCTTTAGTTCCTCCTTAATAGAAAATGCTGATGTTTTCCTCTCTAGTGAAAGGGTGTGACTAGTTACAATGACTCTTATTTGGGGCTTTAAGTTAAATTTCAAAAGCAGCTTCACTTATATCCAGTGAATGCTTGGATAGTCCATCCTTCTCTCCATCTCAATGTGTAGAATAATGTCATATTTTGATTAATGTGTTTCTTTGTTTAACTTGTTTATTTGATTTCTACTGTGCATTTCCCATGTGTCTGTAAGCCCCTGGCTGAGAAGAGGAAATACCTAAGAAAGTGCCCCCCCCCCCCCCCCCCTGCTCTAAGAACAGCAGCAAGACATCATCGGGGAACTTGTTAGAAAAATCAGAATATGGGTCCACGCCCCAAACCTACTGAATCGGAATATGCATTTTATTTTATTTTATTTTATTTATTATTGAAAATATTGGGGTGACACTGGTTCACAAAACCATGCCGGTTTCAAGTGTACCACTCAATAAAACATCATTTGCACACCACATCCTGCACCCATAGTCCCAAGCAAAGTCTCTTTACATCCCCATTCCCTCCCCCTTCCCCCACCTCCACCTCCATTTCCCCTGGCTCTTTCCCTCTGGCTATCATCTAGTCCCCCAAACCCCTCCCTCTGACATCTGTCAGTCTGTTTCATGCATCCATGCTTCTGTTTCTATTTTGTTCATCAGTTTATTTTGTTCATTAGATTCCATTTTATAAGTGAGATGGTATGGTACTTATCTTTCTCTGACTGGCTTATTTCACTTAACATAATACTCTCCAGGTTCATCCATGGAATCTGCAATCTGCACTTGAACAGGTTTCCCCAAGAGATGCAAAAACCAATGAAAGGTTAAGAAGCATTGCCCTAGAGCACATTTGCTCTTTCCCATTCAGGGATTCTACTTCGTGGCTGTTTTTCCATTTAGAAAAAGGCATAGCTCTCAGAACAGCCCATTTTCAGATAGACATGAAGTAAAGGTAACATTTTAAATTTATATTAATCTACTTTCTATGTATATGACCTTTCATGTGTGAAGACATTCACTCTCAGGGTAGGGGATTCGCTTTGTTAAACAAGACTGTAAAGATGCCCTAACTGGTTTGGCTCAGTAGATAGAGGGTCAGCCTGAGGACTCAAGGATCCCAGGTTCGATTCCGGTCAAGGGCATGTGCCTTGGTTGTGGGCACATCCCCAGTAGGAAGCAGCTGATTGATGTTTCTCTCTCATCGATGTTTCTAATTCTCTATCCCTCTCCCTTCCTCTCTGTAAAAAAATCAATAAAATATATTTTTTAAAAAAAGACTGTAAAGAAAGAGTTAATGTTCAGACTAAAACATCCAAAATAAAAGTTTTTATTCTGTAAAAGATAAAAGACTCGGAAGTCAAGTTCTGTTAAGAGAAAATGATTTCCCACCAGCTCTGGAGGCTGGGAAATTCAAGATCAAGGTCCCAGTAGTTTCTGTTCTCGGTGAGAGCGCTCTTCTTGGCCACCTTCTCACTGTATCTTCACATGGAGAGAGGAAGTACTGGTATCTCTTACTATCCTTGTAAGGCAGTGGTTCTCAACCTCGGCTGCACATTAGAATCACCTGGGAATCCTTTTAAAATCCTGATTTCTGGGTTTATATACTTCATCAAACTTTTTTTAAAGACCAACAGGACTGGCATTTTCAAGTGTTCTCATGAAGTTTATGATATGATGGAGGAGATAAAAAATATATCCTTTTCATTTACAGTTTGTCTTCATGGTTTTTAAAGGGCTTCCATATTCAAGCTCCCATTTGATCTTCTCCAGAGCCCTGAAAGAAGAGATTGAAGGCCAGGTGGAAGTGGTCCATCCAATGAAATGCTGACCCAGGTCGTTTCAGTTCCAGGTCAGTGTTTTTGTCCATCCAATCATACTACTTGTCTTGGCTCTCTTTCTGCTGTCCAAATTGTATCCCTTCTTTAAAACCCAATCCAATAATACCTCCTCCATAAAGCTTTCCCTGATAATCCTAGTTGAAATAATTTCTCCTTCTTTATAAATGAATGTCGTACTTTATTTTGCCTCTCTACTGGCATTTAAAAATATATAACCTCCCTTTTTAGACCCCAATCTCTTTGAGAATAGGATCAATATTTCACTCTCCTTTTTTTCTCCCAGTACTACTCAGTACTTAGCTCATAGTAGATGCTCATCAAAGCACCAAGAATTGAATAAAGATGGAGGAATGAACATGTCACCTAATCTGAGTCAATGATTATATTCATAAGATAATCAATGAAGAATATAATGAAGATGAAAGCAGAGTTGTGTTTTATCTCTTTGCTTTTGATATCCATGAAAAGGGGTGGGGAGAACTAACATTAGAGTGATTGCTGAGTACCAGATGTTTTACGTTATGGCATTTTGCCTTCATAGGTTATAGAAAAATACTGTTCCTCCCATTTTTAAGTGGAGATACTGAAGCCGAGAATTGTTTAGACACTTGCCCAACTTCAGAAATTGATGGTATGTTAGAGAGGCGACTAAACCCGATTTCATTTAACTTCATGTGGCAATATGAACACATGAAATCATCTCCAATTATACTGTTATAATAAGTAATTGTCCAGCATTTGTCTACATAAAAATTAGTTAATTGTGTAGTAATAATCTTGAGATAATCATTGCACAGTAATAATCTTGAGATTATCTTTTAGTAACATAGTTTCTCACTTTATTATTGATTTGTCATTGATTCACCATTTCCTGGTTGAATCGTTTGACTCATTTTTCCAAAAGGAGAAAGGAATTTCACTATTACCATACTCTTTCCGTGTTCTTCATGTGACTAGTCATCACTAATTGTGAAATGCTAGCCTGTAACATAGATACTAAGTCTTGTCTTAACAAGTGGTATTGTGTTAGAACAAGGCTATTAGAAAAGAAAGTGTGAACGGTTGGAGCTAAATCCTGGAACAAAGGAGGGTTGAGAGTGGGTAAACCCAGAGATGTTTTCATGAATAACCTCAAAAGGAATAACAGCTTTAGCAAAAAAAGGAAAACTCAGGCATGAAAGCAATTAGTTAGACATCTACCCTATTACAGAGCTGAGAATTATTAGGGAGTTTAACCAAAAAAACATTGGAAATGAATGTCATAGAATTATTTTTTATTTTAATTCTTTATTGTTTAACCTATTACATATGTCTCCTTTCCTCCCCCACCATTGACCTCTTCCCAGCTATTCCCACCCCCAGCACATGCTCTCACCCCCTTACTCTCTGTGTCCATTGATTATGCTTATATGCATGCATACAAGTCCTTTGGCTGATCTCTTACCCACTCCCCCCTCAATCTTCATAGAGGCAGATACCAGATAGACAGCATTAAAGAAATGGCAAACTCATGTAGGAGGGTTCATGTCTTGTTTCTGCAGCTGAAGCCTTACCAGAGAAGGGTCCTGCAGCATCCTGAAAGCCAAATAGATTCATCAAAGGTGACTGTTCTCACCCGTTTATAAAATACCGATTTGTATCCTTTCCTCTTTCAGGGACTGCAATATTCTACCTGGTAAACATCTGTCAGTTTAATTGGCAGGCGTTTTTACAAGGTAGTTATCATTTCATTAGCAATTAAGACAGCTAACAATAAATCTTGGCATATTAACAGATTTTTTGTTGTGGTGGTGGTGGTTATTGTTGTTTACAATTTCAATGAAACTGTTTCAAGTAATTAGAAAATTCTACCAAAATCTTCCAAACTCTTTGGATTGGCCAGGTTGGGGGAAAAAAAAATCTGAAAGTTCTTTTTCCGGCCTCCAGAGGTGTTTAGTTCAGAAAAATCAAGTCACAATAAAAGTCCTATTTCTTGAACAGCTTTCTATTGTTCCTAACCTGCCAGATCAGGGAGCTGGTAAAAAAAAATCATGCATCTGGAGAAGGGTGAAAATTGGGAAAGTAGATAAGTATTTTTCTAATTTAGTGCTGATGATGTTAATGTGACATAGGCCTCTATGGGCATTTTCAATCACTCATGGGCATGTCCTCAGAGATATGACACAAACAGAGAGACTGAGTTTCCTAAAAATAAAAACATATCAGACATTTGATTTTTGTCATTGCTACTTGGAATGAGTTCAGAAGTGCCTACAACCAATGGTAAGTAGGTTCCTAGAAATCTCTGCATGGGGGAATTCATAGTTAGAACAAAAGAAGACCTATATATAGCAACAAAACTTGTTAGTAATGGATGGACCTGCTGGAGGGCATTGCCTTTTTTTTTTCTCTAGTCACTAAGGGGCTCTAAAATAATGAGATTTGTTTGTAAAATAACAATACTAAATCATGTTTACCTATTTTCTAAGTTACAGACACTGTTCTAATACACTTTAAACATATTTAATCCTTACAATGACCCTATGAAGTAGGTCTTACGTTATCCTCATTTTACAGAATAAACTTAGAAACAGACATTCAACAACTTGTTCAAAGCCATACACTAATAAGTGGAGATACAAGCATTCTGATTCTGGAATCCATGCTCTTACCCAATATACTCTACTGTTGTTGTTTTTTTTCATATATAGATAATGGTATTTTTTTTCAATATAAGAAACACATATTCAGTTTGGGAAAATGAGAAAGAGAAGAAATGATACCATATTATTTATAACCTCAAATAATTGTTAGCCTTTGAGGATATTTGCTTTCAATCATATTTACTTGCATATTTTTAAATTTACTGTAGTTCTATGATTTTGATTTTTTTCTCTTCACTTTATATCCGAAGTATTTCCTATGTTGGGAAAAGTGTTCATGGTGCTCACTTTTACTACCTGCGTAATATTAAATGGACTCGGTATACATTAGCAAGTCTCCAGTTGTTAGCTGTTTAGGTTACTTCCAACAGCCTAGAGCAGGTTCATGCTCCTCTACTCACTAACTATAGAATCTTGAGTAAGTTATTTGACCTCTCAATATTTCAGTTGTCTCATGTGTTGTTGGGTTTCTGAGAGAATTCACTGCAATAATTGAAGTAAAACACTTAAAATTGTCTACAAATAGTTATTACTATCATAAATAAGTCTGTAGTGAACATCTTTATACATAAAGAAATTCACATTTTTTAAAAAGAGTGTTTTCTTATCATATATGCCCAGAGAGAATATTATTGGGTCAAAAGATATAAACTATTTTTGTCTAGTTTCTGATTGATGTTACCAAAGTATTTCCAAATAGTGTTATATAGATTTATATGCCACCACTTATGTAAGAAGAAACCATTTTTTATCTACCCTTGATGACTTTGGGTATTAACATTAAATGTTCTTTAGCTTTGTCTTCCATTTCACTAATTTGTTCTTCAATTTTTTCTAATCTGTTCTTAAACCATCTACTGAGGTGGGGTTGTTTTTTAATTTCTATCAGTTCATTTCTCAGTTCTGGAATTTCCTTTTGATTTTTATCATAGTTTCCAGTAATCTGCTGAAATTCTCTATCTTCTCATCTAAAGCCTGTTACTCCTATACCTGGATCTCCTGAGGGTCTGTGTTTGGTCATTTTATCTTGTCTGCTGGTATGCCTGGTCATTACTGAATGCCAGACATGCCTACAAAAAATCATAGACCTAATTTGAGCCTTTGGATGATCATATCCCTGTCAAGTGATGTTTTACTTTAACTCTTGACAGGCATGTGAGGAGTTAGGGAAGTGAGATCTCTCTTGAATTTTCTGCTCTCTGGGTTCTTGGCATCTCAAGCCCTCTCCACCTTGATCCCTCTAATTCCTTTGAACCAATATTTGTTAGATATTTTATTCAGCTTTTCTACCCACTCTTGGAGGATGAATTGATCTAAATGAAAATAAACTGTAACAGCTGGAGTATAAGTCATTGACACTAATTTAAAAATAATGAATTCAACCTAAATATAACTTATATTTGTGTTAATGGATATTCACTTGATTATTAGTAAGGCTAAATGTTTTTATATGTTTGCAAATGTGTTATACTTCATCTTTTGTAAAATGTGATTTTAGTCTTATCTCATATATCAGATAAATGTTATTCTATTCTTATTTCCTGTATTAGTTTTCAGTTGCAGTGTTATTATGAGTTTGTATGAGCATCTGTGTGATAATCCTATTAACCCTTTCTGTTACTACATCCAAATAATTATATTTAGGCTACTGTTTGCTTATTTTATTGTTGTTTTAATATAATCAAGCCTATTTTATCTTTCACCATGCAATTATAGTATTCTAAGCCTATAAAAACAAGTCCCTTTACACTACCCATGGTTTGAATTTTGATAATTTATTACATGTGTACAATGAGTACTTACTGATTTTTTTCAAACTGTTAATCAGTCTATGTATTGCAAAGATTTTCCATTTCCATTGATTTATGTCCTGCTATTACCAAACATTTCATTCTTATATAAAATATAATTTATTTTGATCACATATTTGCCTCGTTAATCTATGTGGTGCCAGTATCACATGGTTTTAATTATTATAACTTTATAATGTATTTTAATATTTGATAAGACTAGTCTCTTCTCATTATTCTTTTTTCTTAAAACTGATTTTTGCTTGCTACTCATATTTATTTTATTTTACAGATTTATGTCAAAATCAAGTTCCCCTCACCCTAACTTCAAAATGTGGAAAACAAAAGAGCAATTGATATTAGCCTTTCATTAAATCTGTATGCTGGAAAGAAATAACAATTAAAATTATATGTTATGTTTTAAAGCAGAAGCCAGTCTTTTAACTATTTAACCTAATATTTTTGTAGCTCCCAAAAAGTATTTTAGGAGAACTTCAGCTACATTAAAATAATCAAGTAAAAAAGCACACAGTCTTTTGGTTATTGAATTTAATAATTTTTGGCTCCCAATAACTTTTGTTTAGATAGGTTACATATTTTTGTTCAAAATCAATCATAGAGCTTAATATATTTTGTCGCTCTTATAAAATGAATCTTTTAAAAGTTTATGTTGAGTTAGTGGCTTATAATATTTAGAAATACTACTAATTTACATAAATTTTTATCTGACTACTAACATTTTAATAATTTGTTAAGTCTATTCAAATTTTTATTGACCTTTTTGGATTTTCAAGGTATAAAACCATTTTTCAGTATATAATGATAATGTTGTATCTTTTTTACTCTTTATAGCTCTACTTTCTTTAATATGTTTTATTAGATTAATCAGGTTTTTTAATATAACATTTAATGACATTATTATGGCAAACTATTATACCAACTTCTTTCCCCACCCCTGGTTTTAAACAAGTACATTTCTAGTATTTTTGCATTAATTTTACTGTTGACTATTGTTTAAAAATATTTATCATCATGTTGAGGAAATATTTTATTTCTCCTTTTCTTGTTTACCATTTTATCAAGAACAGGTATTAACTTTTATCCAATGCTTTTAAAAATAATCCATTAAAATAACAACTGTTTCTTATTTAACTTACTAATACCACATATTTTATTAGTATAATTCCTAACTTTATAAACTTTTGCTTTGCTTAATATACATAATTTTAATTATTTTGCTGTAGTGAGTTTTAATGCATTTAAAGTATATCATTATAAATTATGTTTTGTTTAGAGTTTACTGCATAATCTTTCAATACCATTGTTTCTTCACTAACATTACACTGTTAATGATTATAAAGTACTCCCCTTGTCTTATTTACTATTTTTGACAAAAATTCCTTTTTGTTTAATATTCATATTGCTTTATTTGATCTAGATATGTGAGCAGATTAGGTCAGAAAAAAATCTTTGCCATTTAAAATCATACTTCTATGTTATTTTTTTAAAGCATGACTCTTGTAAGCACCTCCAAATCATAAGGTTTTTATCTTAATTTAATGTGAAGATATTTCTATTTGAATAGGGAAATTTAAGGCATTTATAGTTTTCGTAATTTTTAGGCTTAATTGGAAATATTTTATACTTTGTTCTTTTCAATAGTTCCTTATTGTTTCCTTTCTACTTGGTCTTTTACATGAACTATGCTTTTTTTATTTTTATCTTCTACAATTATTTATAAAATATATATTTTGTTTCCAATTCATCCAGTGCCTACATTAAATTATTCACAACTATCTTTAACTGTGTTCTTACCTAACGATTTAAAAATAGCCCTAACTGGTTTGGCTCAGTGGATAGAGTGTTGGCCTGCGGACTGAAGTGTCCCAAGTTTGATTCTGGTCAAGGGCATGTACCTTAGTTGCGGGCACATCCCCAGTAGGAGGTGTGCAGGAGGCAGCTGATCCATGGTTCTCTCTCATCGATGTTTCTAACCCTCTATCCCTCTCCCTTCCTCTCTGAAAAAAATCAATAAAATATATTAAAAAAAAAATAAAGCAACAACTTGTAATGTTTTTGTTTTCTCCAATCTTCTTTCCACATTGTGAACATGAGTTATAGACTCTTCCTTTAAAAATTTAAAACCCTCCTTTTCAAAATTATTTTATTGAAAACATTGCTCAATAGTAAAAAAAATATCTAGCTGTCAGCATCAATTCTTAATTCACTTCAGTTTTCATTACACTTCATTCATGTATTACTTTGTCTTTATTTTCAATGCTTAGCACTAGTCTTTTTCCCCCAGAAATTTCCTATTCTTGAGTTTTTATATTGCCTTACCTCTCAGTGATCAGGAAGCTATCTCTGCAACTTTTGCAAAAAATATTCGTAGCTATTATATGTTCTGGAATCTTGCATATTTTACGATATTCTTCTGTTGCTTTTACACATAAGTCAATAATTAAGTAGGCATAAAACTTGCAAAAATCAAACTTGTGTCTCATAAACTTATGTAGAAATTTACCTGTGGTCTTAAAAAAGTTCCTGTTCAATATAAGAATATAAGGATAATCTACAAAAATATATATATATATTTTTTTCTCAACTAATTGCAAGGTTGTTTGTCCTAGAAATATTAAAATTGACCAGCCTATGACTAAGCATTTAGACCTCCTCCTAAATTTTGCTCAAAAGGAAACGTATAATATTGGTTCAACTTTTTCTTCAGAAAGTTTCCCTATGTTATAACTTTAATTTTTAGTTCTGATTCATATGCTTTATATTCAGGGAACACTAATTATTTTATTCTTAAATTTAAGAAATGTTTATTTAATACCAGTAGAATATACTATGGGTTAAGCACTCTGTTAGGAATAGGGTTACAATAATAGATGCTTATTGTTCTCAAAGAGATTATATTCTAAATGAGAACTCCATAATTTGTCTTTCAAATTTCCTGTCCTCTTTTAATATTTACTCATTTTCTCTGGATGTTTAGACTATTTATAAACTCTTTCTTTTGTGTCCCTGTTTTTGTTTCTGCAAAACAAAATTTTTACCTACTGAATTTTTTATTTAGTCACAATTTTTCTTATTTGTACCTGTTCTTGTTTAATTAAAAACAATATAGTCTCTCCTACTATATTGTTATAATTGCATTTCTAAGAAACCTCATATTATCAAAAGGTTATTATAAAAACAATTATTTCAAGAAGAGAAGGGACTAGAGGCTAAAAAGTTTCAAATACACAATTCAACAATTTTTACTATAGTAATTTCAATAATAAATGTTTTTATATCTCTAAGTGTTTTTAATTCAAATTACCACTAATCAATTAGCCTATCAAAACCAGTAAGTATAATTTTTAACATTACTGATCAAGTAATGTAAGACTTACAGTGTAAAGTAAGACCAGATCTTAGACAAGGAGTTTCTAGGATCATAAAATAAATAAAATTACAATTTTCAACTATCCAAGGTAAAGAAAAGACTATAACAGCAATTGAGCAACCAACCAGCCATTCAAACAAATTTATTCCAAATATTTTTATAGAATAACTTCATTTCTGCATGATTAACTTTAGTCCTAAATGTGCCATTATGTTAAAACTACTACTAGCCAGTACAGTGAAAATGATGTATCTTAATGTATCAAGGATGTTATTTCCAACTCCATTTATAGAACCATGGGAAGTAAGAGAAATGATTGATGTCTTATATGGAAACAACCAGGGTTTCTGGTGCACTTCATGCATTGGGATATGTTCCTTGTTCCATCTCCCAAAACTGAAGACCCAAGAGGAAAAACACCTATGTCTTCATTGTGCTTCCACAAAATCCCCTTTTCCTGTAAGCTTGCAGAGTCAGCTTCTAGCACTTACAAGGAGAGCAAAGGAAAAAAACAGAAAACAAAGGAGAATATTTTTGTGTTGCTGATATATTTCAAGTTCTGATGCACAAGGCCCAAGAAGTCATCAAAGGGAAGATTTTTATGTTTGAACACTAAAATGCAGAAATGCAATTCTGCCAGGATTAACTTTCACTCTGCTAAGCATAGGAAATGCCCAAGGTATGTCAGGGCCAGCAACACAGAAGGCCACAGGAGCATGCTAGAGAACCAACTGGAATTCTAGAAGCAGACCCTTCGTTCCTTTCAATATTGAGAATATGCTTGTTTCCTGTTCTTATTGTTGATGTATAAAATTCTTTTTCAGGTGTTTCTAAAGCTTTCAAAAACAAATTCAGTAGAAGAGTGTTCATATACTGCAACTCATTTGGTGTCTTCCCAGAAGTTGCCCAAATTGGAATCTTAAAATATGCACATTGGGATGAAAACACAGCTTAAAAGCAGTTTTGTTAAATGTCTGTGTTTTTAATTCAATGAATGATTTTAAAAATTAGCTTCATTGTTTTTTAATTCACCATCTGTTAACTCAATAAATATGAGTTCTTAAAGTTAACCTAATTGTCTTGGAATTTGCTGTTTTCGAAGCTGATTAAAGTTATTTAAATTAATTTTATTGTATATTCAGATTAGGACAAAGCTTGTCTGCATTTGGATAGATCTTGGCTAATAATTTACAAATAAATATGCCCATTTTTAAAATGGACTAATTTTCTTTTTATGGCTCCTACTACATATCAGTCAACTTATAAAGAGTCAGAGATGCTGATATGAGATAATTAAAGAGATAGTGTATCAATACACTAAATCTTATAGCCTTTATAAACTGTGACCATGTACAAAATTTTTATCTACCCTGTCTCTTGCCTAATGAAGATAAATGTAGAGTAAATATTAAAGGGAATGCAAGTACTTTTATTCTACACTCCCATGGTTAAAAGGAGCTGCTATGTTTTTTAAAAATATTGTCCTGCCTCTGGTCATAGTGTATTGGACTAAGAGTGGTCTCTGGACCCAAGTGAGCCAATTAGTCTCTTCCCTGAGGGTTGTGAAAGACAGAAGGATGGGTCTTTCTCTGGGTGGCTTGACCAGAACATCTATGGCTCAAGAACAACTGGCAACCATGATCTGCTATGTAACTGAGGAGAGGAAGGAGCTGGGCTGCTTTGAAAAAGAAACACAAAGAAGACATATATAGAGAGAAGATTGATGGATTTCCTATAGCACTTTATATGCTTTTTCTACTCCTGAGGCCCCATTGCATTGACTATGAATTCCATAAAAAGCCCCAGTGTGCTTTTCCTTTTTTTAAAAAAACTCAGAGTCAGCTTCTATCACTCACATGTCAAAATAACAAACTATTGCACTAGAGAGGAAATCCCCCTGGTGGTAATGATTGTTTAATCAGGGATTTCTAGATTTTACTCCTCCCCCTGCTCTTCTTTAGATGAGAAGTTGTTAAATATTAATACATGTTTAATTTTTTGTTTTATAGTTATTGCTTTTATGGTTTATCTTAGAATCTTTTGTCTATCTTCAAGTTACATTATGTTTTCCTCTAAAAGCTGTATGGTTTTAGCTTTTGCATTTAGAGCTACAATCCTTTGCAAATGAATTTTGAATATGGTGTGAGGTAGGGATCAGTTTTTTTGTTGTTGTTCTGTTTTGTTTCTATATGATATCTGGTTATTCTAGCACCATTTGTTGAAAATGCTTTATTTTTCACATTGGGTTGCTTTGTTGGTGAAAGTGGGAGCACAAATGGAGAGGCCATCTGAAACTAAACTAATGACAATACTAAAATGAAGAAGTAGACACATTTTATTTTATTCATTGTACTAATGAATTTAAGAAAATGACAGTAACTTTTTCACTTAACAAAGGAATGGGTTAATAATTCATCAGAATGTACTTCTTCCTTGAATTCACATGTAATGCACCTAAAACATATCACATGACTAAATATTCCACTCTGTTTTCTGTTCCATGCTGTTACCAGCTCACCCCTTCCCATTATCTGTGTAATGTGCATCCACTTTTGCTCCAAACATTAAAAGGGGACCAGACACGCTGAGATCCAGACTGGGACTGTATCCATTAGATGGAACAGACTACATTTGCCCCAAAACATCAAATAAAACCATAGTGATAACCAAGTCAAAATAGGATTCCACTGTTGGCCCTGTTTATTTGTTCCACTTCTTTGTACCATAATTGGAGTTTTTGTTATCCTTTCAATTGCTTAAACCAGCTTCCAAGTTATCTCCTGAAGATCCCAGAATACATCATTACATGTTTGAGATGACCTCAAAGTGTGAATGATTCTCAAAATCCAGTGATTCCCAATGTGCAAGTCACATAACCTGCATATTTATCTCTGTCATGGCACACATAGCAAATGCTTAATATGTGCCAAGAACATTGGGGGAAGTGAATGAGGTAACTGGCTCAGGGACTCTGACCACCCTAGGCCCTTTCCAGGCCCTGCTGAGTCACCTTGAAGATTAAAGGCCTTAATATCTTGGCATACTGGTTATGCTTTTGTAACATAGCAGTTGGCTCAATCATATGTAAAGATTTCTTTAAAAATATATAGTAGTGGCCGAAACCGGTTTGGCTCAGTGGACAGAGCGTCGGCCTGCGGACTGAAAGGTCCCAGGTTCGATTCCAGTCAAGGGCATGTACCTGGGTTGCAGGCATATCCCCAGTAGGAGATGTGCAGGAGGCAGCTGATCGATGTTTCTCTCTCATCGATGTTTCTAACTCTCTATCTCTCTCCCTTTCTCTCTGTAAAAAATCAATAAAATATATTTAAAAAAAAATATATAGTAGTGAGTGAAAATATATAGTCTTGGCTAACAAGGCCCCATTTTTCCTATTTCTGGAAAAATTACTCCCCAAATTATCTGGAAGGACCATACCTTCCCCACTCCCAAACTACATGATTTTTGTAGGGTGGCTGCACTTCAAATCCAAGGTGGACATTTGACCAAGGCTGGTGAGTTAAACAACCACAGCCCGTGACCAGGGTGATGAGGGCAAGTATGGGTAGATGATACAATTTGATCTAGTGTCAGTCAGTGGTAGCAGCTAGATCTCATTATGCCTAAAGCAGTCCTTACACGGTATTTTCCAGTTTATAAGTATGTTTGGTTAGGGGTGGAGGAATAAAAATGAAATAAAGCCAAAAACAAAACTTTTATTTTTGAGTCGGATTACTACCCCTCACAAACCAAATCCCCTAAATCCACAGGGATTTCTGGATCCCAGCTTATTTCTATCAAATCTGAATTTATGGACATGCAGCCAGTATTCCGTATTGTTTAAAAAAAAAATTTTTTTAGAGAGAGTGAGGAAGGAAGGAGAGAAAATATAGGTGCAAGAGCAACACATCTATCAGCTGCCTCCTGCTCGCCCCGCTACCTGGGATCAAGTCCACAACCCAGCCATGTGTTCTGACCAGGAATTGAACCAGCAACCCTTCAGTGCACAGGAAGATATCCAACCAACTGAGCCACACTGGTCAGGACTAGCATCTCTATTTTTAATACGCATTCCATTTCATTCCTATTCACACTAATGGTTGAGATCTACTGATTTAACCCCTTTACTTTATGGCTCTGGAAACTGACACTAATGAAGACTAGGTGTTTTTCCCAAGATCATTCCACAATATGTATTTATTCTAGGTATGTGGGAATTAAGAGTGAAAAGAACAAAGACCTCCTGCCTTCAAGGACATTGGCAAACTAGCTGGTTAGTTCCAGAATCAGAACTAGAATTCAGTTCCACTGTTTTCTTCCTGGTGACTTGATTTCCCCAAAGTCTTGCTCTAATATTGTCCTTCCCTACTCCAGCACATTTTTGGTCTAAAATGTGCACTTTTATTAAAGGTAATGATTCTACATTTGGGCAGCATTCATAGCATATAAAATAATTGGAGGTGCTTTAACAAGTTTAAGGTAAATGTTACTACTGTGTATGGTCTGGAATTTGCAAACATTTTCACCAAAGCAACAGAAAACAGAAAGCAGCAGAAGGAAACATATGCAGTACCCACCCTTCCCCTCAAAGTCACAGGTAGCCCAAAAGTCTTTGAAGACTTGTGTGTTTTTTTTGTTAAAAAATTATGCAAAATGCTGCATTCAATCCCATTGTATGTGTAAATGTTTTAATAGAAAAATAATTTCTTCCAAAATCTTTAAGTAGAAAATAAATATTCCAGAAATAGAGACCATAATTGTTCTCTGGCTTTGTGCACCCTTGGCACGCCAGCAAGTCACCCAGGAGGGACTTGTTCCTACTCCATTTACATTCCAGTCATTTCATTTTCTATTCTTGTTTAGATTCCAGAATTTCTTCTCTATTAGAATACTAATGACAACAACAACATTAACACAATAAGCAATTGTTAGTCTGTATTGCACATTAACTGTGTTGAAGCACTGTGCATCTATTAGCTCCAGGAGGTGGGCACAATTATCACCCCCATAATATGGATGAGTAAATTGAGGCAGAAAATTAGGAGACATGCTCAAGGTCATGCAGGTAGTAACTAGTTGAATCAGGATTACAATTCAGGCAGGCTGACACCCAAGGTGTCTTTGCCTATATATATTCATTTACTCTGAAATTCACTTAAAATATTATAATTTGCTCACACTGCTCCTTTGTACTCAAAATCCCTGGGACATAGAAAATGGGTGAATTTTATTGTATATAAATTATACCTCAACACAGTTGAATTAAAAAAAAGTATAATTTGTAGAGCCGAGTTGTTAAGACTTTAAAGTCTTGCTTGTTCAGTGAATTGAGTAGCTTTAAGAATATGGATGTGTCCATGGTAGCGTAACCTTCAAGAAACAAATCAGCAGCAAACCTTATGAAAGAACACCTAGTATTTTGACTATTTTATGGGAGCTGATGCGAGAATGTGGGGTATTCTTACAGGTCACAGGCTGTGGAGTGGCTGGCAAATATGGTTTCAAAACAAGAGAGGAGCTGAGAAGAATTGTCTCCTGGACTCAGTTTTGTAAGAAATTGAAAAATTAAACCTTGTAAAGACAGTCTTAGGCCCATGGCTATGGGACAGACTGTGCTATAATATATTCTGATGGGTAGTAATAAAGAGGTTAGCCTTCACTAGAAACATACACGAACTATACAAATGGGTTTAGTATAGCCCTAGCCGGTTTGGCTCAGTGGATAGAGTGTCAACCTGTGGACTGAAGGGTCCCAGGTTCGATTCTGGTCAAGGGCACATGCCCAGGTTACAGGCTTGATCCCTAGGAGGGGGCTTGCAGGGGGCAGCTGATCAAAGATTCACTCTCATCATTGACGTTTCGATCTCTCTCCCTCTCCCTTCCTCTCTGAAATCAATTAAAAATATATTAAAGAACAAAACAAACAAACAAATGGGTCTAGTGTAGTGTTACAGAGCCTGAGAGTCCAGGGTTTTAGGGCCTGGTAGAAGGACCATCTGGTTAGCCAGCATTCCTCATGGCAGGCTCAGTAAGCTTAGTCCTAGAGTCTAGGAGACCTAGACAATAGGTTTTCTGATGCGGTGCAGATCTTTGTGTCCTGTACTGAATGACTTATGCATTTCTTAAAACCAATAATCTTTATCATAGACACAGAAAAGTACATTGATCAGTATAAGATCATTGTGCTCTTGAAAAATAATCTAGCAAGGAAGCGTATGGCATAAGGAGCACTCAAAAATGTGTCCTTTTCTTTCATTCATTAGCTCTGCAAATATTTGACACCCCCTATATACTATATGGAGGGTTGTGTACTATAAAAAGGGCAGTATTACAAAGGGTGTTGCCTCATCCTTCAAATGAGTAGAGTATCAACTATAGCCTCCCAGGATTGGCTTTTTTAAAAAATATATTTTTATTGATTTCAGAGAGGAAGGGAAAGGGAGAGATAGAAACATCAATGATGAGAAAATCATCGATTGGCTGCCTCCTGCACACCCCACCCTAGGGATTGGGCCCGCCACCAGGACATGTGCCCTGACCAGGAATTGAACCATGACCTCCTTGTTCATAGGTTGATGCTCAACCCCTGAACCATGCTGGCTGGGCAGGATTGACTTTTCCTGTCTACTTTGCCACCAGAGTTATCTTCTTTCCAGAGAGATTTGATGGTATTGCTCTCATCCTTACAATCTTTAATGACTCTCTATCTCATCGTGAGACACCTAATATCTCCAGTAGGAGATATTGACCGGTAGTGCTTAACCTCAATTTGACCATTAGACATGCCTCCCTCCCCAATCTGTACTTTGAAATATGAGTAAGTTCTCAACATTTAATATTTCAATTTTTCATATAAGCTGAATTTCTAGCATCTCTGTAGAAATTGAAGAATGGACATTCCACACCATTGGCATTGACTATCCCATTTTGGCAGAGAATATATTCTCCAGGTTGCCACAGCTCCCACCACTGCTCATGGTCGCAACTTGGTCTGCTTTGCTCCCTTAGATCCATGCTTGGCCCAAGGTATACATAATCGTTTGCAATCCTTCATGGATCGGATCATGACTAAACTCAAGAGCATGTCTGCAAGGCCCTTCACAATTTGGAACTGCTTGGTTTCATCCTTCACAAACAAGCTTTGTCCTCCTTAGTGCCTTTTCTTGTGCTGGTCTCTCTGCTTGGCATATCCTTCTTCCATCTTCTATTTCTGCCTAGAGGAGTCTCACTTATTCTCGACTTAGTTCAATCCTCTATGGAACTTTTCGGAATCCTGCCAGAGGGTTATTTGCTTCTTCCTAAGTGTTCTCATAGCACTTTGTGCCTCTTTTAGCACTGCAATGACTTTTTCTGTCTGTCCAATTGGAAAATGTGTTTCTAGAAGAGAACTCTTAATCATCTCCATATCACCCTTACGAGAGTGCCTACATCTAGTAGATAGACCTGAATATTTATTGAATGAACAAAAAGATGGATAAATGAATGAATGAATGAATACTTCCAGGAGAAACTTTTTGTTATAAGGTTTTCAGGTTTACAATAAGAAAAGTAACTACTCAAGATTAAATCTCAAATTTTGATAATGATAATGACATCTTCAGATAACAGTTCTTAAAAGCTCCTGTTCATTGTATCCTTTCCAGAAAGTAAGTCTAGAGAAAATAAAAAAAAAATATATAGTATTAGTAAATATATAGTGACTTAAAATTGTTAAGAGCATCACTGTGGGAGTGATTAGGGTAGTGCTGCAAAGAGAGAATAGATGGTGAAAAGACGTCACAACATATCTCCCTATAAGGCTAGTGGTCTCTCTGGCAATGTTTACCTGGAAGAATGGCACATTTGGGCCACAAAGTGGCAGGAAATGATCATGTAGCTGCAGGCTATCCTGTGGAAAAGGGTCAGCATGGTAGTCCTTAGAGATGTGCACCACAGCTCTCTCAGTTTGGGCACAAGGGAGGCTGCACTATCTGGCCTTATTGTAATGATTCCATGGAGCCAATGCAACTAGTCCTTGTCAATAGTTATGAGTCCAAATAACACACGCAGGTCACTTCTGGCCATAGCATTTAAATGTCAGCATGAGCCTCTTCAGAATGATCTTTATTGTCATAGCCACATGAAACATTCAAGATGGCAACTGTCCCATCCGCCTGGGTCCCTGAATAAGGAGACGCGGAACAGGTCAGCTGATGTGCAATGGACTAATAGTATGACCAAGAAAACAACTTTGGCTGCTATAGGCCACTAGAACTTGGAATTGTTTGTTACTCTGGCATAATATAGCCTATCCTGATTAATAAAATAGATTTGCTCTGTTTTCCTGCAAATGACAGAAAAAGACTAATGGTTGTATGTTTTAGGAAGACCAATTCTGTGCAATTTAAGAAAATGTAATATTGAAGTGTGCAAAGATGAAATAAATTGCTTAGGATTTTATGCTTTAATTCACACAATATGCGTTGAACTCTACAGTGTGTTAAATATTCTCTACCTAAAACCTCTGCCTTTATGGAAGTAAGTGGAGAGTTCCTTTTCACCTAAGATGTTTGCATTGAGGGCCCCTAAAGTTTTGCCTGGACAAATTAATTTAAAAAATACCCTCCAATCCAGAGTTTCAGGATGTCTATGTCCTCTGGTCTAAAAAAGAAAAAAAAAATCTATTTTCTCAAGCATTCCTTTGATTCAAAACATTTATTGATTTATCGAGTTGTCTTTTCAAATTTTAATGTCATTTTCCCAGCAAATAAGTTCCTTGAAGGCCAGTACTGTTTTATCTCTCCTTTGCATCTTTCTCATACTATTTAGTAGGCAATATTTTATTGTCTATTCTCTGAGGAATATAATCAGCTTTTGATACTAGTTATTATTATTTGATCGGTTTCAGATTTACTTGTCTTTCAACTATTTGTTAGATTTGGACTTATAAAAAAAAAAGTCTAGGAATACAAATGTATTACCTTAATAACTTTCAGGAAAAAATGCCTTCTTTTTCTGAAAAAAGAAAAAAAAAAGCCTTAGCTCAGTACTATTGAATTTGTGGCCAATTACAATATTTCATTAACATCTTAATTCAGTAAGCATTTAATGTATTCCTACTATGTGCCAGGGGGCAAGGTTTATTCAAGATTATCAAGATAATGTTACTTAATACCCTTTACCCATCATTACACACTTCTATATTTTAATAGAGTCTATGATCTCTCTGTACAAAGCCACTTGGATGGAATGCAAAAGGTTGGGGCAAAATATTCCCTTGGTTTAATTCAGGGGAGCACCTTGAATTCTGAGGGCTTAATTGATAACTTGGGGGGGATAGACCAATATGTAAGTGTGTGCAAGGGAGAAAAAAACCCTTTTATTTTTTTGTATTTCAGTTTCTGTTGAGGTTCATTTCAGGCTTTTAAAATTGGAGAATCAGCTGCCTGCTACAAGAAATTGCTAATAAGCAGTAATTAAAGACTGAGGATTTATTTATTCTTTCCATTCCAAACCTGATGTCATTCCCAGATGGAAATATTGGTACTGGTTAGGCAATTCAGCATTTTCGGAAACTAAGGCAGGATTTGGTGTCTCCTGGGCCCTGCAGGGGAAGAAAGTGATCCAGGAAAGAAAACTTGTGCTTTATTTTGTTTTTTCGCATCACAATCATTTACACATTTTTTTTTGCCCTGCTTTACAGAACCAGGAACTGCGGTGGGCACCTGTGTCTTAAAAAAAAAATGAGGGCTATTTCTCTAAAATAAACTTTTCATATTCTTATGTCTTTGGAATTGTTGCCTCCGCCTAAAATGACAATCAGCTGGAAAAAAGACGGATACATTCCAGTGAATTCAATACCCATTGATAGAAAAGAACTGGCAGATGAGAAAGCAGCATGAATACATGGGCGACTCTCCTTTATTTAGAAAACCCACACCAAAATACAGCACAGTTGACGTATTTGTTACCAGGGCTTGAAAGTAGAATCCGCCACTGTGTAAGATAAAATAAGACTGCACGGATGTCAGGATTTTCCCAGTGTGCTTTATTCATAGACATTTGACAGGGAGGACCTAACAGAGCTTTTAGGAAAAAGCTGAATTCTCAGCCCACAGTCACTTTCCAGGAACTTCACTGTAAACTGTGTTCCAGACTAGCGAGATGGAGATCTTAGCAATCTCCCTCCTGCTACCATAGTTTCCTTCTTGGTAAATACAATTATTTATGGGGGTTTAATGAGAGAGCAAGCCTTGTGTGAAAGGAACTCAAGAAAGTGCAGCTTCTAAAAATACGCCGGGGCGGCTCTGCAATTCTTATTGTTACAAACTGAGGTTTTGCAGTTCAAGCCCTGAACCTAACAACTACACACACACACACACACACACACACGCACGCACGCACGCACGAAGAGAAAAAGTAGACTATATTGTTGTTGTTTTTTTCCCTTTCTGCAATCCCCTTACACTTTGAGTAAACAGTAGTAATTTTTTGTTGTCATACTCAATGCAAATTTTCCAAAGGCGACACAACACAAAAACAAAAGACCTGTTAGCTTCCTTAGAGTTGGGGGTGGGGGTGGGGACGGATGGCAAGAGGAGAGGGGCAAAGTTGAATTTCCGTTTCACCTTAGCTGGGGTCCTGAACCTCCAGTCACCCCTGATCTTGCAGAGGTTTTTGGAGTTTCAGGCCCCTTTGGGGTACATCCCCTCGCCCCCTCATCACTGGCCCTCTTTGCTTCCAGCTTTTGGAGAAATTGGACCTCAGCTTAGGCGTCTTTCTTCCAGCGAGTAGAAAAGTACAGCTGCCGATGGGAGGATAAATAGCAAACAAATGGCCAGGGGTCCACTCCTCTTCCTTCCGCCACGTGCTCTTCAGTTGGGGTGCAGCGCTCCTGTATGGGGTCCTAAGAGGGGCGAGGGTGGGGTGAAGGGAGATGGACAGAACAGGATGTGAAGGAAGGAGGCCCTCTAGGAAAGATCGTCTTCACTGAACATTGAAGAGAAAAAAATTGGCCCACATGCCCCTAGTGGGGAGTGATACATCCCACGCAGGCTGGGGGGGGGGGGGGCGGCGAGCGTCGGGGCCTCTCACCTGACTTCCTCCTCCGCTGGCACACTCTGCAATCACCCCCCTGTTCCCCCTCAAAAAAAAAAAAAAAAAAAAAAAGCCCAGCCAAACAACGAACAACAAGAGGAAGCCGCAGGCGGCAAGAGGAGGGGGTGCGCGAGGTGGGGGCCCGGGAGAGGTGAGAGGGGAGGGTTGGCGGGCGTCGAGAACCGCGCCGCGCCCCCCAAGCGCACTCCAAGGCGCCCACACTTACCCCTCGCGGCTGAGGGTCCGATCTTCGGTGCCAATCCCCGTGCGCGCCCCTCGCCCGCCCTCGCCCCTCCGGCCCGCCGCCCCCCGACACCCCGGCCGGCGCGCAGGGAGGGAGCCTGGGAGCAGCGCGCGGCGGCAGCGGCTCGGGCTCGGCTCGGCTCGGGCTCCGGCGCGCCCGGTGTGGCCGGCGGCCGCCGAGGCTCCGCCGCCAGGGGGAGAAGCCGGGGCGGGCGCAGGGGAGGCGGGCCGGGCCCTCGCCTCGCCGCCCCGCCGGCCAGCCCGCGCTGCACCAGCTCCGAATCAGCGGCGACGCAGGGTCCGCGGAGCCCCGGGGCGCAGCGTGCGGGGCGGAGGAGCGCGGCTGGATGCGCGCGGCGGGTGGCTGCGGGCTCCCGCGGGGGGCGCCCGGCCGCTCCTGGGCGCCTCCAGACTGCGGGCGCGGCGACCGCCGAGCCCAGAGCAGCTCCCGCCGGCCCCTTCCCCCTCCCGCCCCCGCCCCCGCCCCCTCCCCCCCCCCCCCCGTTAACATCTCCTCCCTCCCCCCTTCCCTTCCTTCCCTCGGCCCCGCGCGCTCGCTAGCTCGCTCCTCGCCTCGCTCTCCCCTTTAAACGCCCACTTCGGATGGGGAAAGAAGACAACTTGAAGTCAAGTTGCAATTAACTTCCGCGGCAGCCGCAGCTCCGGCGGCGGCGGCACCAGAGGCAGAAGCCGCCGCCTCGGAAGTCCGACGCCGGTGCGCCTGCCCGGGGAGCCGTTCCCGGTCTCCGGCCCGCACTCGACAGCCACCGCCGCCCCCAGCGCCCATGCCTGAGTGAGTTCTGCTCCTTTGCCTCTCTTCTCCTCCCGACTCTTGCTCTTTCATCTCTGTCTCTTTTTTTTTTTTTTTTTCCGGGATCGATCCAAACTTCTTTGTAGCACCCACTCATGGCGCCCCTGGTCGGGGCGGCTCGGCTCCCCTCTCGTGGGCGCTGGCGGCAGGGGTCTGTCGAGCCCCTTCTCGCCCGCGCTGCCGGATCCAGGCGTGGGCCGGTAGAGTGGGGGAGAGCACGCGGGATGGGGGACTCGGGGATGCCCGTCGTCCTCTCCCAGGGTGTGGGCACACCTGCCCGACAGACCCTGGCTGAACAAACTCCTTCGGGTCATCAGCGCGACCCCTTTTGGAAGAGGAAAGGGGAGTAGAAAAGACCGAAGGAAGCCTGCGGAGACAGGGAGAGCCTCCCGGTGCCCCTCCGAGCCCGGCTGGCAGAAAGGTGCCCCGAGGAGGACGCTGGGGAGTGGGAACGCTCCCCGCCGGCTCGCCCGTCAGCTCAGCATCCTTCCCCGGTCCCTCTCCGCCTTCCTCCGCCCCCCGCCCGCGCGGCTGGCAGGGAGCGGCGGCGGCGGACAGGGACCTGGGAAGTTTGTGGCAACTTCTCCTTCCCGGGAACCACCCGGGCGCCGGGGCGCTCAAGTTGGAGCCGGGAGTTTGAAAGCCGCGGCACTCGGCGTTGGCAGTCCTCGCTGGCTGTAGTGAGGCCGGTCCTGAAGAGACTCCTGGAGTGAACGTGGGTTTGGAGATGGGCCGGAGGAAGGGAGAGGTGCTGCCCTCCTTGCAGGGACGGAGACATCACTGAGCAGCCACCACGGGGTCTCCCTCCTGCGGTCCCGACCCGAGCGTGGCGGCTCTCTCCGTGCGCCCCGCTGCCGAGGCTCCCCGGGCGGCGGAACGTGGGTTTGGGCAGCCACCGTGAGAGGGACGATGCAGGCAGGTGGCAGGTCCAGGAGTGACACGCGCGTAGCGGGGAAACGCACAGAGCAGGACTCTTGGGTGACTCCAGAATACCGAGAGGGACTAGGGCTCTTGCTGGAGGCTTTGGCACGGACCTCCGCTAGGGCATTGCAAATTCCACTTACAAGTGTCAACCACAGGGCCCCTTCCCAAAGTGCCCTCGCTGGCAACTTTGACCTCTGGGCCCTTCCTCCGTGAACTTTCTCAGCGGCATTCCGCATTTCCAGGCGAACGGTGTAACGCTTGGACTTCACGTGGTTGTAAAAGAGGGAAAACAGAAAGACGTCCGGTTTTCAGGACCGAACCTGGGGTTCCATGCTTACATCCTTGGAGGCCAGGCCACCTGACTTTCCCTAGAGGACAGAGTAGGGGGTAAGAATGAGTAAAACTACACTGCTTGGTGCCAGGTTTTGTTCGGAGCAGTTCCTGAAATCTACAGGGTTTGTGCTGCTGACCCAGTCACTCATCCCGCCGAAACTTTATTGAAATTTACACCCTGTCTAAAGTGGATTTTTCTGAGATATCAGGAATGGAAGATTTATTCTATAGTCAAATGTAGCTGCAACACCTCCTCCCCCCTCCCTCCCTACTAAGACTGGAGAAAACCAAGGTTGAGGTGTTTGCTCTACAAACCTTTAATCTGCTATGTGGTACTGGTGCTATGATTTAGCAGCAGTTCTTTATTTCTATTGCATATTATTTTAGTAGAACAGTAGTACATTCATATACTGGCTGCTCCAGTCTGCTGGCAAACATTAGCATTCAAGCTTACATTTTTGACAAATGTGCAGACAGGAATAGCATGAATAGGCATCTTAAATATTAACAACCTAAGCATCTGTTGTGAAACAAATTTAATATATTTACTCTGTTTTTCTCACATTGTTAGAAAAGGTTATAATAAGTGCATAATTTCAACTTTAGTTTGCAGAAGTAACTGGCTGCATCTTTCACTACCTCTCCAAGTGTTTAACACAATCACCAGACATAAATACTTTAATTAACTTGGTTAGGCACATTATTAAATAGACTTTAAACAATGTGCATACTATGTAACAGTAGCAAAATATGTATCGCATTTCTGCATATTTTAAATGACTATGCATTTTATAAATATACCAGGCATGTTTATTCTTCATCTCCATTTGACACTTATTACTTCATGTTTTTTTCTAATGGAAACAATATTTTAAATGTAGAGTTGTTCAGTCATATGCAATACATAATATGTAAACAGTAGCTATAAAATACAAAGCACTGTTAAATTTGAGCATGGCTACATGTAGCAAGATCGTACAAGAGAAATAAAAATCACTGCTCAATTTTGTATTCCTTTCTGAATAATGAATACAAATGATGTCTAATAAAGAACAAACAGGGATTTCCCTCCTAAAGTACTAGTGCCTTAAAATGTGTGGGGGGTAGGAGGGATGGAAGGGAGGGGGAAGATAAAGAAAACATAAAGAACTTCCCAAAGTCTGAATAGTTATTTCCAGAATCAATGCATTCCTCATTTTCCCACAAGCTGAAATATGTAATAAATAATAGTTCTTTGTATGTAAAAGTATTCAAAAGGAATGCCTTTTGTTTAGTTGTTGTAATAAATTAATATATTCTTTGGTTGATAATCTACAAAAGTGGGTCTTTTGTTTCTCAGCATCTTAAACAAGAACAACCACAAAATGAATATTGGCTTATTTCTGCAAAGAAGTCTGTTGCCAGCTATGTGAACCTGCGAATTAATAAGATATGATATGCTGAGTGATGGTTAAGAAAGACTACATTAAGTTGGCAAAGACGGAACTATCTGGAGGAGGTTTTGAATTATTTTTTTCAGGTGACAGGTTGTGGATTGTAAATTAGGCCTAAAAGGTCAGGTGACAGGCACCTGTTCCTCATTATTGTAAAAATCTTCTGGTTACAAACTCTATTAAGCTAAAGACAACATGGATATACAGTAGGGACTCTATAAAGCACTCTAGTGGCTTGTCATCTGCTCTGTAAATTTCCAAAAGGGCCATACATAGATATGCCCTGTACACAAACACATCATTTCTTTCAAGATGTGTTGTCTTGGATGACTCTTACTAGTACTTGGGATTGGCGAAGTATGTAAAATAAATACATGTCACTGAATCAATCTTCAGACCATATCTAGACATGTTGTAGTCCAATGCAAACATATTTTTAAACCCTTCTTTTCTCTTTACAGTCCATTGATTAATTATCAGAATTTCTTCATGTTTTAAAGAACAGCCTCCCCAAATTGCCTTGTATAGTTTTTAGATCAGATGTGTTCCCATTTTAAATGATGCCATGAAATATTTTGCCCAGTACTTGTATGTAAGGAGAAAATTAGTTGCTATCTACTGTCATAGCGTTGTGGCATATAGAAAATGGGAAGAAAACCACATTTTATATGAATGCTGTTAGGAAGCACATCGTCATCCGACCCTCAAGCTTGCCACTTCTCTCAGCGGAGCTCAGTAATGTTTCTGTTAGAATTAAAGAGTATGATCTGATTTGCATGAATGGCTTACCTTTAGATATTTCAGGGGGCAGAAGAAGCATACATATTGGATGGACCTAAATAGCACAAGGTGACAACAAAAGTAAAGGTGCCAGTTGCTTTTAATTAGCCAAGGAGGAGGATTTTGAGTAAATTCTGTAATTCAGATGATTAAATTCTATATTTAATTTTGTTCTTTTCTCTCTCTTTTTTGGTTTTGTACAGTTATTGCTTATTCTAGTAAGTATTTGGCTTTAGTATTTGTGGTCAGATTACAGAGCAGTCATTACCCTTGCTTTTCAAATTGATTTGGTTTCCAAACTCCAAAAGTCTGGGATGATTTTAACAAATTGGTTTACATTTTGACAGAACAGAGTTAAGTTAATTAATAGATCAGGCACGAAAAGTCCTCCACGGTAGGGTGTATTTTCTGGTAAAATGAAAGTTATGTTTCAGTATGATGAGCATCAGGCTTCAGTAATCTGTTCCTCGTGTGGAA
This sequence comes from Myotis myotis, assembly GCF_014108235.1. Lineage (NCBI taxonomy): Eukaryota > Metazoa > Chordata > Mammalia > Chiroptera > Vespertilionidae > Myotis > Myotis myotis. The sequence continues at coordinate 36,571,476 of NW_023416317.1, read as the reverse complement.
TGAACACTTCCTACTTCGAGCTAGCAGGCACCTACTGTTTATTTACGCTGCATTAAACTGACAGCTCAGCAATCAGAGGAAAAATATGACTTACCTTCCTGAAGTAAGTACCAGTTTATAGGTTAGTGCACGTATTTATATTCCTGTCACCACTAAATAACGGCTCTGTCTCCATTTTAATATCTACCTGTGCTATAATCCAGGGCCTCAGACTCTTCCCGGTTGGGGGTAGGGGTCGAAAGCAGGTTTTCTTATCATTTCCCAATGGCATAACCTTAGAGAAAAGTATTTTCATCTCTGTCGTGTGAGAACCAGCTGGAAGAAATGTTACTTTACATACCTCAGCTATAACATCAGAACCCCCAAAGAATCTGCATGCCACTTAAAATAGTCATCTGTTAGAGCAACCTCAGGACAAATAACGTTCAAACACATTCAAGTGTGAGTTTTCTAAATTGACTTTCTACCAAGTTCCAAATAGGTTACTTAAACGCTTTGATTACTTAGATAATAACTTTGATAAAGTGTCTTCCCTCCCAAGTCTTAGATGGAATGTCTCAGTTTTTACTGGAAATCTTCAAATATAAGTACAAAGGAGGGCTCATTGATTGCTCGATACTGTTGGCTTCTCTCTGAGAATATTCTTGCCTCCTTTCTTGTTATTCTGTCAACCTTAAGATATGGGTGATTTCAACTTCCTTGTAATACTAAATGAATTTGTTGTTTTCTTTTACAAATAAAATCCCTTCTCTTTCAAACTCCTGGAAACATCAAAACACTACTAAAGTTGAATTCTAAAACTTATGGTTAACTTCAGAAAATGCTTATTTTCACTTATATTCTATAAGTCCCTCTTATACTCATCCTCTACACATTGTCAATCTCTCATCACATATCTCATTGACATCAGAGCAGAATGTGGTCTTAATACAGCATATAAATCAAATTTGTTACACAAGGCTCTTCTGCTTCTCTATACCAAAGAAAGAGTGTCTACTATGGTAATTTATATATCGTTCCTAAGTGCTATTCTCAATGGTAAGTCTATTTAAACTTGATGTCTTCATAGAATGTGATCAGCACATTAACACGCATTATTTAATACTTTTGAACTTATGCCAGTGGTACCTTTTGCTGTTTGTTTCTTTTAAAGTCTTTTTAAGATCAGGTATTTCATTTCAGAGTAAATAGATAAAGACTTTGTGTCTATGTATTCAGGGTGAGAGTTAGTAGCATAGCATTTCTCCAGCATATTGGCGTATTTTTTTTATCCTTTCAAGTTATTCTTTATCACTTCCACGGATGTTGCTGTCTGAGGCTTGGTCCGTAATAGCAATTCTAATCATCTCTTTCAATGGACTTTCAAACATGTAGTTCCGTTGAGGCAGTGATCTCGTTAGGTTATGCGAGATGGAAATGAGTTAGCTGCTACGCTGGCACTTATGTCCCTGGATTCTCCTGAAATTTCAGTCCCGTTATTTGACATTGGGTTGTGAAGTGTCTTGTAATCGAAAATTAAGACGTGGTTCAGTTTCCAGTGGAGGGAAGATCTTTGCTGGATAAAACGTTGAACTGTGCAATCTTTTATGATGCTCGCCACTCGTTTTAGAACCTGCCTGTGACTGCACATTTTGAGTACCTCTGGCTGCAGGTACTCAAATGAAGCTGAAATGCTTGTAGAAGAAGCGGATGTCAGGCTGCACCTGGTTGTGCCTTTATAAGAATGTCTGTAGATCTGCATTGCCCCCCCCCTTTCTCTACCCCTCCCCCCCAGGTGTGCAGGAAGTGGAGGGCGTTGTACAGGGTGAAGTGGGTGGACTCTACCCAGAGCTATGACCTGATTTGTGACGCACCCTCAGAACTGCAGTTAATGGTCCAACTGCTTCACAGGCAACTGGTAACCACCTCATTTGGGGATGCTTCTGCCTTGCTAGCACTGCCAGACAGAACTTCCCTCACTGGTCACCTCACCAGAGCCTACTTTTTGACAGCTCTCTTGTAGGGCTAGATTCAGAAAGCAGCTTCTGATACCTGGAGGGTAAGTGCTAGAAACGTTCCTGTCCATTCCATGTGGAGAAGCAGGGCTACAGCCACGGGGAGGGACAGGTGTTGAGTGTCTGGGGGGAGGTCTCTGTGTTGGAATGTCGCTTTTTCTCAGCTAGAGATGATTTGAGACCAGATACCAACACAAATTTTTCAGTGGGCTTTTTTGGGGGGGGTGGTGGTGGGGGTGGCAAAATAGGGTAGGAAGCTCCCACGGGAAGTTGCTAGACTGATCTTTCCTTGAGATATTTAAAGAAAAGGGAATTCTTGAGATGCAGTTTTTTCCAGGAAGCCAGGCATAGAGTAAACTCGATTGCTAGATGTTCCTTTCTAAGTCTTCCTCAATGGTTTCTGTAATGCTGTTAAGAGCATGTAAATGAGAATTTGGCCTTTTAACGTTTATAATGTTAAGGACTTTAAGGTAAAAGAGGTTTTATGTTATGAATATTTTATTGTAATAATTATTATAAATAAAATAGAACCCCGTGTACACGGATATCCTTTGACATGGAGATAGTCTTGAATATTGCAAATCCATAATTAGCTGTTTGATGTTGGATGCAATTGAGTTTTCCTGTTCCAGTGAACCAGACAATGGAAATCATTGGGAATTAACACCGCGGCTATGTGATTCTTGATAAAGCTAACCTTCTGTCCCCATTCAAGTATTTTATCAGTGAATGAGGGGGCTAAACTAAAATGCTTATTACACTTGTAAATTTTAAGAGGATGTACGGAATTGGTAAAAGAATCCCAGTGTTTCCCATTGTGTCTTTGCCATTGAAGTGATGCCTAGGTATCCTATTTAACGTTAGTTAGACAGATTTCTCCAGATTCTGGGAGGAAATAACAATATTGCAATCGCTGTGCTTTATAAAACAAATCTTAGAGGTGGGCTTTTTTGGGCGGTTGAAAAAGACTCAAAAACAATTTAGAACATTATCTCAAAAGTCAAAAAATGACAGCCTTACTTTGTATGCAGTCATTGTATTTTAATAATACTGTACGCTTATTAGTGTTATTAGAGCAGTAGACAGTTAATTACAGCCTTTTCTGAGACATGTTAACTCTATATTAACAGCCATGTAAAAAAAGAAAGAAAGAATGATGTATATGCTTACCTACAAGCTGCTGCTTGCTAGACTCTTGAAAATATCCTTTGAGAATGTATGCAGTCACATTGTGGTCCAGAATCATCAAAATGGTTTCTACTAAAACAACTGAATTTTAGAACTTTTCACTGGGATACAAAATTTTCTCCCTCCCCCCCCCCCCCTTTTCTTGTAATGGGTATTGGTTGGATCACTTTTGCCAGTAGCAGAAATTGCTGTCCCTTAGCAGTTTTTATCTTTCCCACATTATATTTTGAGATGCCTGCGTTTTCTTGTTTTCTGATGACTTTGGCCAGCCCACACCATGAAAAGCTTATGGAGTTGATTGAGTCCCTCTTAATACTTGTACTTTGTGGAATCATTTTAGTCACTGTTCCTTGATCCAAGTTACGTTTGCTTAAAATGCTCCAAAACCTGATACTTAAGATACATGTGAGCAGTTGATCACAGCAGTAGTTCTAAGACTATTTTATTTTCCAGATTTCAAACCTGGGTTTTTGCTTTGGCTTTTGGCATGGCAGAACAACGGGGGACTACCCAGAGGAGTTTGAAGCAGAACTTCGCCTTACTTAGACAATTGTATCAAATTGGTTAACTCTGTGAATTCCCTTGGTTAATCTGGACACGTAGACCTTGTAGCCATGTAATATAGCACTTAAAATGGCACTAGTATTCCCAACTTGATGATTTTTTAGGTGCTGCTTATATTCAAGAAGACATTAAACTACAAAAAAAGAAATTCTCCGTAAGGTGCATGTCTCTGTTATATAAAATAGGAAAAAGTTCACAGTCAGTGTCCTGTGCCTTGCATAGTGAGCACTCATTAAAGATTTGCTAAATTAATAATAAAACAGAGAATTTAGCTTGTGCTGCAATAATGATTTAATGGGGGAGGGACCTTTCTCTCTAATTTTCTGTTTTTACTGGGGTTATCTGAACACTTAATCTGCACATGTCCGGCTTTCTGGATAATTGAATGTTTTTCTTCTTTAACTATGTGCTCTGTCATTTTTTTTGACAGTAGCACCGGGGTCTGTTTCATCCTCATTGTCTGACCTCAAGGATTAGGAGAAGTATCTCTGTTCAGGTCTGTGGTCCCTTGGTGTTTGGTTGTGGTAACAAATTGTATTAGAGTCAACACAGAGCCATCCCCTAGGTGTATACAGTTAGGCCACAATGGACTTGCTGATATTCTGGGGCCCAAAATACTATTTACCAGTGGCCCGAGGCTGACGGGACTCTCCCTAATCTTTCCTACAATAATGATTTTGTCCAGGGTCCCATTGCAAAAATATGAGCCATGGTTGCTGCATACAAATATATTTTTCATTGTAACTCTATGTATTGCACTTTTAAATGTTTTAAGATTTAGGGTATTTATATTAATGGAAATTTCACTCTATTCCTTTAAATTGATACTAGAGTTCCAATGGGGTTGTATTAGCTGCATCTAAAACATTCTGAAAAGTTCTGGGCATTCTAAGAAAGTTATCTAAAAAACACACTTCCTCTTTAAATTTATTTTCTTTTAAAAACATGTGTGGGGCTATTCTGCAAGACAGTCCTATTTAGTTACAGAAAGGAAAGTGTTCTTAAGCGGTACACTGCTGTGTGGCCTATTCCATTATCATGCACATTCTGTCTCTTTAAAAACAGTCTCCTCTATTTGCCCTATTAATTGTTGATATGTTGCCATCCACGAGACAAAAATTAGAGCTGTAATTAAATAATCATGTGATGCTCCTTAGTGCCAGTGAGAGCAAACTCATTTTTCCAGGCCCTGATGGTCACTGATTATTGTATTACTACTGGCTTGCCTTATTTTTTTCTTCATGATTCTCTATCTGTAGATTACCTAACTGCTGTCCTTCTCTTCAAAATTAAAGAAAGTAGACAACATTCAGCCAGTTAATTGGCTAGACGTCCTCAGAGATGTAAGGTAGACATACCTTTTATTTGCTTTTGGTCACCTGGCAGGTTCTTTTGGGAGGCTACATCAGTGGTGTGGTTGCCTGCCATTTAATTTACACTGGTGTTTTGGCTGGGATGGAGGCATATGGGGAATGCCAGGAGAATTACAAAAGGAGCTGGGTATTAAAATTCAGAAATGATTAAAATTGAAATAAAAGGATGCTGCTTCTTTGCCAGTACTCTGGCAGTCATAATGACACATAGAGATTAGTTTCCACCTTCATCTTTTCCTTCTTTCTCATTTCCTCTTGTTTATTGTTGACACATTTTCCTTATGTCTGCCTCCCGTCTCTGTATCTTTTTGCACCATTATGGATTCCTACTTCTCTCTCTTTCCCTAAGCAGGGAGAAGCCTACTTAACCTTATTATAACAATAACAGAATAGGTTATTAATATTTAATATGCACATGATTAAAATTTCTCTCCCTTAAACATAGGTCAGCTGTATTATTATTAACCAGCATGTAATTTTTCATTTAAAATATTCTTCTTCTGCCCTTGCTGTTTCTGAAATGTGGTCTACTTTAGTAGTGATTTAATGCCTAATGTTTGGAAAACTGTGGTGGGCTAGTGAGAAAAGAACTTACCAGTCATGGATAATCAATTATGCATGAATTCAAATGTAACAGATGGAATCTGGTGAGTTAAAGTTTCTCTTTGCCTTAATGTGTTTTTTTTTTATTTGTTTGTTTGACACCTGTCTCCTATATAGATAAACATCTCATGTAACAAGTGAGAAATTTTCTTATATATTTATATTCTCTTTAAAGTGAACTTGATTTTTTAAAGAGCAGAGAATTTTTTATGTGGCCTTAAAGATGATCAGATTCTTTTCCATCACTTTATAGGTACAGAACCTGATCCTGTTTGACCTATGAAGGTTCACTCAGCTAGCTAGTAGAGGAAGGAGCAAGCCCCAATCCAGGCTCTCTGCCTTCTGTCCACTACTTTACCCACTGTCATTTATCCCCCTTTTTGGGGAGTTGCTTAATAATAGAAGAGCTACACTAACTCTGGGTCTTAAAGAATTTCTAATGAAGACTGTGGTAGACTAGTTTCAAATTGTGTAATCTTCTGTCGGAAGACACGCAAACAGTACCTGTGAACATATATCATATCATGTTGAATGCATGTTATGTCCACATTTACGCATACCTGGATATTGGCCAAACAACTGAATTTCCCAAATCTACAGAGAATGCCCCAGCATTTGGTTTATATCCTAACCTGCCGCACATGCCTTTACACTTGTAATGTTGTAAATTTTTAGTGATAAAGCCCCTTTGTGCAAAGCAAACTAATTGTTGAAGCCTTGTATCTCCATAGAGATATAAATTTAATTTTAGTTAAGTATAGTGTGAATGTATAGTGTTTTTTTTTTCAGTTGTAGAAATAATACAATGATGGGGATTGTCCATCTTTAAAGCAATACAGTCCCAAAACAGTTTCAAGCTGGTCCCCATCAAGATTTTTTTCATAAATATGCTGTTTGTTTCTCTCAAGTGTATTCATGTGTATATATTTTTAAAATACGCATGAAAATAGTCTTTACAGAATAAAAATAAATGATTAAAAAATAGCCTAAAGGCTCACTTGTTCTGTTTTTATAGTTATACAGAAGCATTATTTATCAACTTTTTGCTTCATATCAGCTGGAAATTTGCATATATATTTATAGTTCATGTTAGTTACTTAATGAATTAAATTCCACAATAAACACACTAATAAATAGACACCTGAAAAATAGGTAACTTGATATGTCTAGCTACAGCTATACTGTGAAACTATGTTTGTAGTATTTTATTTATGCTTTTATACATAATAAATAATTTTAGTTTGGCTTTCCTATGAATTAATGTCTCTTAATCTTGAATCAAAAATATATAAGTAGGTATGAACTTCTATAAGATATAATTTACATATGAATTTCCAATACATTAAAAACTCATTCATAAAGAAGTTCCCTAATGTAAAATAAATATGAAATCAGTAAGAATAGATGATAGGAAACAGAATACAGGACAATATGTTATAGAAAAAGATAATATAAATTATTGCATGCTGAATACTTTAATCATAATTATCATCACTAAAAAGTGACTGGAAATTAAATTTGAAAGACTTTTAGGCTTTTTAAAACAAAAATTACATTCTTATTTAAAATTTGAATTTAAAGTCTTTATACAGAGACATTTTATAAATTATTACATAGTCTAAATTCATACAATTGTTACACATCTGGGGCTGTACTGCATAGAAATGTTCATCACTCTTAAGTCCTGTTAATTGGAAGGGTCTACTATTTTAGGAATATAGTTAATTTTTACTCATTTGAAAAACATCCAAAAATAATTTTTGGACTTTAGGTACTCTTGTTTGTTTGTTTATGTTTCATTCTCATCTTTTGCAAAAATACAATAGTACAGAATAAAATCTGAAAAGAGAACAGTTTTCTTGCATTATAGGACCATCAAATTACCTACTTTGGGTGGGATCTTGGTCTCTAATTACAAATCCATGTTAATTATCCTTGGGTCAGGTATTCATCATAGGAATTAATTATCTTGCATAGGCTGGACTGTGGCTGTTGGCGGGTAAGGACAAAGCAATGGAAGGTTGTCGGTGAGCACAGGGTTGTTTAGTATGTTGTAGCTCATTGTTGTTCTCCTTGGCATGATATTTTCATGATAATATATATATCTGCCAAATTTAGGAATAGGTAAAAGATTGGTTTGTTTTAGTTTTTTTGTTAAAATTTTCTAAATTGGGGTAAGAGATGTATAACATAAAATATGCCATTTTGACAATTTTTAAGTGCACAATTCAGTGGCATTAATTCTATTCACACTGTTGTGGAACCATCAACACAATCTGCTTCCAAATCTTTTCCATCATCCCCAATAGAATGTGCTTTACTTCTGAATTAACGTCTCCCTTGCTTCAACAAATTTCAAGTATTGCGGTGGAAGGTAGTCCCAGTCCAGGTGTGATACAGTTGTTTCTGATGGTGGCTTTGCTTCCTGATGGACAACTCCTGTCCATTGCCTTGTGGTGATGGGCACAGCAGTACAATATCAGAAACTCCCTTTGACTGATACTCCTCCCACAGATCTGAACTAGGATTCAGGTGCATCAGATCCTCAAACTGTTTCTCCTCCAGTTAAGCCAGGAAAGATTAGTGATGACATTCACATCACTAAGAAGATTTGGTTATGTCTTGGCTAAACCAGTGGATTGGGAATAGGCTGCTGTTTGACTTTGTTGGAATTAAAATCCCCTGAGCTTCCCGAGAGTATTACATGGCAGCTAGCGCTGTGAGGACCTGTCACTGGCTCTTGGGAATGGACGACGTGAATACTTCAGTTCTGCTTAAGTGCAGCGACCTAGTCTGGAAATAAGTGGAACAGTTTTCAGCTGTTCCAGGAGAATCTCACTCCAGGCTGAAGTTTTTTTCGGGAGAAAACTCATGCTCAACTATGTTGACAAAAGAAATAGAGGAAACTGGGATGCTTCTGGCTCCAGTAAATAATAGGCTGGTTTTAGAATTTACTTCCATGTGTAATTTTGTGGTTAGTCACTTCTGTCTGTGATGGTAAATCACATACTTTTACAGGATTTCTGGCACCTTAGTAAATCTCAAGCAAGTGCAAAATGCTAATTTATCTTGGTTCCTCAAATGGCATTTCTTTAATTGACAAATCAATGATCTAATAGCTTGCCCCCCCCCCTCCATTTTTTTAATTTAGTGGCTTGCCTACACATATATTTCTTAAATTTTGGAGAGAGTGCTGGTTCCTAGCACAACTTTAACTTTTCCAAGTGAACTCAGGATTGGGTTAAAAACTTCATTTGAGGATGCCCTAGCAGGTATATTTGATTTTCTATCTTCAAAATATTACCTAACCCAGTGGATGCCAATCTGGGCTGTAGTTGGAATCACCCTGGGAGCTCTCAACAACTGAATGCCTGGCCATTGCAGTGGGGTGGAGCGTGGACATCTGGCTTATGGAAGGAGCTCCTCAGGTGATGTTAACCTGAAGCCCATTTTGGGAGCCACTGAGCTAACTTCTGATCCTGGCACCTGGCTTTACTTTCTAAGACGGCAAGACTCTTCCTAAGACTGCATATAAAAATAGTTCTAGGGTTCCTTTCCCTGTGATGGCTGGCACTTGTGAGAGACTCCAGAAATACAGAGGTAAATATTTAACACCCTCAGGGTGCTCACAGACTTGCAGTTTGGAGGGGTAGACATGTAAATATGGAATGTCACACTGAAGGACAGGTGGTATGATGGAACATCAAGAAGGATGTAAGGAAAGCTGGAGAAGGCTTTGGACAGAACAGTGGAATCAAGCTTCATACTAAGAATATGGCAGAAGGGAAGCCCCAGGTGAGAAGCGGGAGGAAGGGCACTCCAGCAGCAATTCGGGGGGAAAAATGAGGCAAGCTGAAACTGTAAGCATTCTAGTGGTGATATCTCCACTAGAGGACTCAAGGGCCCTCACAGGAATCCTTCCCTCTACCTAATCAATTTTCGGATCTAAGTCTAGATAGAGATACCAGTTTTGATGGAGTTATTACCGTTGTGTCTTAAGGTTATGATCCATACTGATATCTATGGAAAGGAAGATAGCTTTCAAAATGTTTTCCCAATACATTTTTGCTAAAAAAATTTAAAAAATTGGGAGTGAGGGTTGTAATATTTCTGGGTAAAAGGCCCAAATAGTTTGTTAGGTTCTAGAAGCCAACTACAATGGTTGTTCTTTTCCCTTACCCAGTTTTCCTAAAATTAGCATTAAACATTGGCCTCCCTTTGCTCGGCTTTCATAATGACCTTTTTCTATTAAAACCATATCACAAATTACCGGTGGGTATTTACATCCACCCCAATGTAATTAGGAAACAACTCTTGATCACTATCAGTCTGGCTATAATGGAAACCCCACCTATTAGGGGAAAAAACACAAAGAAAAAAACCTTGCCCCATATTTAGAGTTGATTATCATTGCTCTGTTATCTCCCCTGAAACATATTCAAGCTTCTTGCTGTTATTTTCTGCGGTATACCATTATTTGTTTGGTATCTGGATGCCTCCCAGTTTGAGTAGGTACCTACATTAAAGCTTCCAAAAGACCCATTTCTAATGGCAACTATGCTTATGTAACGTGGGGGTAGAAGCGAGGAAGGGGAATGACTTTGTGACTTTTAACTTCGCCTATGAGCTATTGAAATGCTCATGGAAAGCAGCATTTAGGGTAAATGCATATTATTCCAAATGTACTACAGGACCCTTTCAAATACAGACGGGCTAGAAAGTCGTCTTAAATTCATGTCCAGTGGCACACAAACCTCATTGCATGCAACTTTACAGATCTATGGGCTAATTCTGAAATGGAAAATGATTTCCATTTGGACATTACAGGATGTCTAAAAGCCACTCAGCACCTCTAAGACTCCTGACCAGGCCCTGGATTTACTTAGTCATCTTTAGAGAAGTTCACTAGATAAGTGCTGTCCAATAGATCTTTCAGCAATGGTGGAAGTGTTTTATATCCTACACTGCCCAATACCCACCTAGAGCTATTAAACACTTGAAATGTGGGACTCAACTTGTCAGTTTTATTTAATCTCAGGGAATTCAAATTTAAGTGATATAGCCACCTTCCCCACCGTTACTTCCTTTTGCAATTCTCTAGAAGGAATTGTGACTGCAATTAGCAGCAGGAGTTGGTTGCTAGTGACACTGAGCTTTTTGCTCTCATTTATTTATTCATAATGTAAATATTGCAAGGGCCGCATATGAATTCCTGGTAATGTGGCAGTGAGCAAGACGCGTGGTCTCTGTTCTCAGAGGGCTTACAGTCTAGTATGGGAGACATTTATTAAACCAATAACTATCCAGCTCGTTAATTGATTAAAGACTGTGATGACTTACAAGAGAGAAATGCTAGAGGCTATGAGAGTATAAAATGGGGGCTATACTTTCTTGTCAGATTAGTCAGAAAGTTTCATCAGAGTTTCGTTTGTTCACTAAAACAAGAAAAGCATGAGGCAGCTTCCCTTCCCCAAGTTCAAGGCTGGGTCAAGCTGGCTGCAGGACCCAGGGCTCTCAGAGTAGAAGTGTGCCTTGCCATGACCTTCAAAGATGTGGGGTCTGTCTGATTAAGCTGCGTGCATAGCCACACTGCAAACTTCTGAACTTGAGCAAGCAGAGTCTGTCTTAAACTATGCAGTTGTGATGATGTCAGTCACAGATAAGATGTGAGAAGAAGGGTGCAAATGTTTACAGGATATTGCATTTCCTCTCTAATATATGTTTTGACAGTGCTGTTTGGGCTCCAGCCCCTGCTTTTTCCTCTCTGCTCTTACAAATTTGTATTTGGTCTATTCAAGCAATGGTGTGGAAATCAGTCCTGACATCCCAGACAGACAAAATGAGACACATGACAGCAAAACATATGGCTCAAATATACATCCTTATATGGCCAACACAGACCATATTCCCAGAAATTCATAGATGGAAAACACCACCTGCAGCTAAAGCCAAAAAACAAAGAGTTGACACGACAAAAAGAGCAATATGCTACGTAAATGGCGCTGCTTTAAAAATGTAGGGAGATAGCCAACTGTATTTGAATTTAAAAAGATGGGGGAAAAATGTCCTTAGAAAGTGCTATGGCGGTAAGCATTGCTTTGCTAACACAGTCACTGGCGGAGTTGCCATATCTTAAAAGCGTTCAAATTCTAAATGCTTTCTCTGTTTATTACAAATGTATGTGCTATTCAGAACTCTGAATGTGTTTTAATGCTTTCGGATATCTGCCTGCATATTTATCTTAATACGGTGCCATCTGAAAACATGCAGTGGTCCTTTCATTATTAAGTTAAAAGAATCTTGTATATCTGTTACAATATTTTATCTTTGCTACTCTTTTTGTAGCCAGTCTGAATGCCTTCTTTATGGGATAAAAAATTGATGTGCTGTTTTACCTGTACATCACACATGAAATAGTTCATATATTGCGCTTGTACTATTTCATGTTCCTGAGGTTGACTGTTTTGATATCTAGATTTATAAAGTTTACTTTGTTTTAACTTCTTCCAATACTTGCTTGCATCTTTATCTCCAGATATAAGATGCCTGTGTAGAATCAAATGTTTTCCCCCTAGGTAATTTATCCTCATACATGTCCTGAGTAGTGTCATTTTTCTAACTATCTTTCTTTTTTTCTTCCTTTATTTTAACCTGGATTTACACTGACCAGTGCTCAGTGGCTATAATGAGTATTCTAAGGGGAAGATAATTTATAGTAATTAAGTTTATCATTGTCCAATTTGACTTGGAGGGCATAAACCTTTGTGTATCACTTATGTCATTTCTTACAATCATACAGTTCTAATATAAAGGATGGGCTTGAGGGGAAATGAGTATGTATTTGTGAATAATAGATTCATAATTGTGCTACATCATTATTCTTTATAATAAAGTCATTATTAGATATTTTATGCTCATTTATTCTGTTTATCATTTTTCAAGTCCATGTTCATCCTTATTACACACTTTTGTTTTGTGTTTGAGAATTAGTTTGTAATTCCCAAATAAAAGATGCTATTCAAATTTAAAGATTACTGTTTTAATTCCCACATTTCATTAGCATTGGCCAAGTCATTAGGAGCCTAAGGCAATCAGGAAGCAGTTTCTGTCTTATTTACTGTGTAAATGATGGGATAAACTTATTTACAATATTTTATTCCAATGTGTCTTAATATTGATATTTTCAGTAGCCATTTTTTGGTCTTCTCTTTGCTCAAATTTTGTTTTTGCTCAAAAACTATTTTTCTTCTTTTAAAAACACTCAACTTCAGGTGAAGTTGCGTGGATAATTTTTTTTGTAGTCTAGAATTTTTCTTAGTTTTTTTTTTATGTTGCTATTTTTGTAAATTTGTCAGTGTGACACTAGAATGCACTGTCCCTACTGAAAACCAGGCAGGAAAGCATGTCAGGCATCACCAGTTTGAAGCAACTAGTCACACATTCATCTTGGAAATTCCTAACTTAACCTATCATGTTGCAAAAATCATTATTGAAATAATTCATTGCTATCTGCTTTTCTTTTAAATATTTCCTTATTTGTTATATTTCTTATACTTCAATTAAAATATTCTCCATATTTCCCCACATTTCAACTTTTAAAAATGTGATCTCATTTTTTTTTTTGTTTTGTGATGCTGTCATTTATTATCACATGTTCTTTCTTTTGCTCAAGGCTTGGGTTTATATGTGCCAAGATTCATGTTTGCCTTCCTTGATTTTGACTAACCTTTCCGGTTTGTGGGTGAAACTTGGGGGCCATTAGAGTGATATATTTTCATTGTGTCTCTCCTAAACTTGTCCTCCCCAGGAGGCCATTATTTCTTATACTTTATCTTCTACTTTACCTTCTGCTTTTCTTAGATTTCTAATGTAAACAGTGCCTCTAAGTGTGTATTGGTAGCTTTAAAGAGCTTAATTTGCATATTTTCCTCTTATCTCAGTACTTGTGTTAACTTGTTGCTTTTTTATGAGTAACAAAATGTTTATCTGATTTTTTTCTCTCTTCCTTACTAGTATATACTGAAAAAATAATTCTTACATTTTTGTTTTTAATGATTAACTGCCTTCAGGGACTGAGATGTTCGTGTTCAAACCTAAGCGATAAACACTGCATCTCTATTTGGGTGAGATTGTAATGTTCTTCATTTTTTAATAGGAATTGCATTTAATAGATTATCTCAATAAGAGGATCTTACGTATGAGCTAATGACCATTTATTTAACTGGGTAACTTACCCAGATTGCAGAAGTATTTATTGCCACAACAGATGTATTTACCCACCCAAACTTGCTTGTCTTTCGCTGGTGTGAAATTAGTTTAAGGATGGTGGCATCTTTCCCTTTTTAATAACAAGTCAGGTCTCTTTTATTAAGTGACCCAAATTTTGTTGAACGCGGCCACTACAGGCCACGTATTTCTCCCTCCAACGTGATTTCTGGCTCAGAAGCGAGGGAGTTTTGAACCTACCTCTGACTTGTGTAGAAAGCTCTTACCCTTGTGGCTTTAACGTTGGCGCAATACTTTAGGACTCGTCCTCTTTGAGGGTCAATATTCGCGAGACCGTTTTAAGGATCTTGGCCTTTATTCCTCTGCGAATGTGGCTGCACCCGCCGCGCTTCTCGGGAGAGCTCTCCCTCCGGAGGGTCCCCTCCAGTCCCTTCCTCAGGCCCCCATCTCAGTAACCTACGCCTGTCACCTGCGGGTCCGGGCCCCTCTCCCGCGGGGCCGGTGCGCCCTCCCCTCCCCGCCTCGCCTGTGCCTGGGGTGCCCGCCCGCGGCGCTCGGGACCGACTCCTTTTTGTGGCTTTGGTGGCGCGTGGGCGGGTGGTGAGCTTTCCCCTGGCCCTCGCCCCCTCCTCCCCATCACTTTCCCCCCCCCCCCCCGCCCCGCCGGCGCTGCCCCTCCTCCCTCGGCTCCCTCGCGCACACCTGCCCCTGCCGCCCGCGCGGCGCGCGCTCCCCTCCCCTCCCCTCCCCGCCGGCGGCCGCTGCCAGGGAAGCCCCCCGCCTCCTCCCGCTGCGCCCGCCCTGGCGCGCCTGGCGGCGGCCGGCGCTGGCCCTCGCGCGGCGCCCTGTTATTCTGGGTATTGTGTGTAATAAATGTCGGGCCGCCTCACTCTAATCAAGCTCATTACAAATTCTTGCGCGCCCGGGGCCGGAAATCGTGCGCTCCCCCCGCCCCTTCCCTCACTCATTCACTAGTTACTTGTCTTTCTGCTTTTTAACTCGCCGCCCCCGCCCCCTCCCCCCGATCCCGGCCCTCCAGCCCGGGTTTTAATCCCCATCCCTTTTCCGCCTTTCCTTGCACCCTACCCCCCCCCCCCCCCCCGCCGCCTTCCTCCTCCGCTCCGCACCCCCTTCCTCCTCCTCTCCCTCCCCGCTCCTCCTCCTCCTCCGCCGCCGCCGCCGCCGCCACTTTCTCGCTCGCTCCCGCTCCCCGGACGCGGCGGCTGAGCCGGCCCCGCTGGGGAAGGGCTCGGGGCGGCGGCGGGCGGCCGGGAGGAGGCTGCGTGCTCGGGGCTGGGGCTGCGAGCGGGGTGATTTTGTATTAAAATGAGGAGGAGGAAGAAGAGGCAGCCACAGCGGCGGCGGCGGCGGCAGGCGCAGCAGCAGGAGCAGCGGCGTGGAGGGCTGCAGCCCGGGCGGACGCGCGGAGCCGAGCTGGGCACGGCGGCGGCGGCGACAGCGGCCGGGATGAGTCAACTAATAATTTAATGGGGGCAGAGACGGCAGCGAGGGGGAGAGCGAGAGCGAGCGAGCGAGGGGGGGCAGAGAGAGAGAGAGAGAGAGGAGAGGGAGAAACAGCCCCGTCCGGGGACTGGCGCTCACACGCACACAGACGCGCACACACCTCTCCCTGTGCCACCCAGCAACCACCGGCCTCGCCACCACAACAGCAGCCACGGCCGCCCTCTAGCCCGCCCGGGGACCGAGCCGAGAGCCGGGGCGACTCCCGAGGACGCTTCCCACCCCCCTCTCGCATTTTGGGAAACTCCTCCTCAGTTTTGTTGGGGTTCCTGCGTTTCTCCCCCCCCCCCCGCCCCCCAAGTCCCAGTGCCATTGTGGTGCTCCTTGTTTACCTCGGACTCTGGCCGAGTGAGAGCGTGGCGACTTTTTTGGGGGGGAGGAGGGGGCGGGGAGTGTGTCGCTGCTGAGGCGGTGGAGGTGGCTGGGGGTGCCTTCTAATTCCTTCCCCTCTCTCCTGCCCCCCAAACCCTATCTCTTTCTCTCTCTCTCTCTCTCTCTCTCTCTCTCTCTCTCTCTCTCTCTCTCTCTCTCTCTTCCCCGCCCCCCCCCCCCCCCCCGCACTCACTCGGCTCCCCAGACGCTCGCAGCCCCGCGTCCATGGGCAGGGAGAGGGTCCTCGGGGCTGTCGTCAGCGAGGGCCGAATCAAAAGTGGCGTTTTAGTGCCTTTCCGGGCTTTTTTCGCGACCTCCTGCCCCCCACCCTCGCTGTCCCCCGGTAGATGCCCCCGGTGAGGGTGCGAGGCGGTGGGAAGAAAGTTTAAGGTTTGTTCCTATCAGTCGCAATTGCTGGGGAGGGCGGCGGGGGCGAGGGGAAGGGAGGCGCGGTGGCCTCCCCCTCGCCGCGTTCTCCCGGGTCAGTGGGGAGCGGGGTTGCAAGTGACAGCCCGAGTGGACTTTGTGGCCTCGCACCGCGAACCCTGCGCGAGCCGAGGGAGGGGGCACCTCGGGGGGACCTCCTTCCCCTTCCCGGAGACCTTGTCCGCAATGAATTTTTCCTCCTCTTTTTAAAAGAATCCCCAGCCGCCAACCTCGCCTCCCCAGCTCCACCACAGTGCGCAGGGTTTGCTTTGTTTTTACGATTCTTCCCCCCAACGAATCACTTGTCAGATCAATTTTATCTTCGCCCTCCTCCCTACTTCCCACTCTCCCCTCCTCCTCCCCCTTCGAAAACCCCGTTCTCTGAGGTTAGACATTTTACAAACCATATATGTTGTTTTTCGAATTGTGATTTTTTTTTTTTTATACCACTCTCCCCCTCCACTCCTCATGGCTAATCTTCTAGGCCTTTATTTCTGCCCTTCCCCCGTTTAGGGGGGCGGGGGTAGGGGAAGAGAAAATAATACAATTTCAGGGGAAGTCGCCTTCAGGTCTGCTGCTTTTTTTTTTTTTTTTTTTAATTACAAAAAAAAAAAAAAAAAAAGGACAGAAAACATCAGTCTTGAACTTCTCTTCAAGAACCCGGGCTGCAAAGGAAATCTCCTTTGTTTTTGTTATTTATATGCTGTCAAGTTTTGAAGTGGTGAGTTTCAGGTCGGTTTTGCTAATTTCACTCCGTAAAACTGCAGTGTTTCTGTTTCTCGATAGTACTTTGCTTCTTTGTCTCTTTAAAAGGTCACAGTGAAAGCTTGGCCTGGATCGTGCCGGCCATGTGGAATGGATAAGGGCATAATCTCTTAAAATGTGATGACGGGGTTCGGTGGGGGCGAGGGAGGCCATTTAGCAAGGAACTCCCTGAAAGGATCCCACATGGCAAAAAAACAAGAAGTCAGAAAAACCCAAAAAGGCTCTTGAAACCGGAATTTCGTGCTTTTCTTTTTTCGTGTAAAGGGAAATAATTGCTGGGTCTGAGTTCCCTGTGTTCGTCAGTAGCGATCCCATACGGCCTTAGTTGATGGACTGGGAAATGGGGTTTTGAGAAAGTAGCCTGCGTTCTGGGTGCCAACCAAACGCTACGCGACAATGGACTTTAAAATGTGGAGCTCACAAGAGACTCTTGTGCCTGGCGTGTGTTGAGACCCGAGTGAGTTCCTGGGCAGCCAGTCCAGCAGGCCCAGTGGGGCTGCTCTGTGCAATCCCAAACGGAGGCTTGGTGAACTTTAGCCTTGGGCATAGAGTTTAAATGAGTAAATTGGGTGTTTTATGTGCATGTAATTTTGCTTTATAATGTAAAGCTTTTTACAAGATGACTGAGTGTTTAATTGACGCTTATGGGTGGGTGTTGGGAGGACAATTGCGCATGACCTATATGATGTTTTGATTATCAATACATTAACTAAATTAGCATCTATCAGTTTCACTTGCTATATACTTTATAATGCTGCTAAGCCTCCAGACTGCTGAATATGTTTTTTTTTAGCATTCATTCTGATGCTGATGTTCCCTTTTTTCTTAAAATTGCCCCCCCGGGTGAAGTATTTTCAAATCATATGTTTTAAAATTCATTTTCTGCTCTAGGGTAAGGCAACTACTTTCAAAAAAAAAAAGCAGCTCTGTATTATAATCCACATGTAACATTACAAAGAGTGTTTTGAATAAGTTAATAACTATTGCTCTCTAATTTTGGCTTTAGTTTAATATAATGGAGAAGAGTAATCTTGATAAAAAGTGGTTAAAAGAGGCACATTTATTGTTAATGAACCTCATAACCAAAAACAGATGGGACCTCGATCAATGGTAAACCTTTAGTTCTCAGCGTGCCACCCTGGAGTACAAGGATAAATAGCCATTATTTCTCAAACTTTAGAGTTCTTCAATTGGCATTCTTAAGGTTGCTTTTAAGCCTACAAATTACCATTGCTCCCTCCTCCCCATTCACCTCTTTTCTTGATTAAATTGGACAGAGTAATCTATGGTTAAACAGAAGAAAAACATGCCTCTAGAAAAGCCATGCTAATATAAGCTGGCTTTCAATTAATCGGATCTAAATAGCTTTTCCGGTGTAATAATTTTTTAAAAGTACAAGAGATGTTAAATTACTAGACAGCTGGAGGAAAGTAATAATTATCATATTCTGATTTTTGAAATATGATCCCTTTCCCCCCTTAGTATTGGTAAGCTCAGTATTTCAAGTACTGTGAAAGTTCATAATTCCACTCACCTGTTCTTATCAATTCTAGTTACAACTATTTTAGAAGTGACTTGGATATTGTACTCATTGTTTTATCATAAACCATATGAAAATTAATGTCCATTGTGTAATTGAAAATAATTATCTATAAATTTTTTTGAAGTCAACCAAGAGGTTAACTTCAATGAATACTGAGATTATTTTTGAAAACTGGCAATTGTGTTTTACCTAAATCAAGATTTATTTTTTTTTAAAAGCCAGTTTGGCACTTGGATCTAATGCTAATATCAAAAAGTATTTTCACGTTTTTTGCTCCTTAAGAGCATTCTATTACTAAAGTACTCCTAAATGTTAACTCTAAACACGTGAGTTGTAATGCGTCAGTACTTGGAATATTTGAAGAAATCCTCCACCTAACATCCATTTTCTTAGGGTTGAGATGATCCAATCACACATTTCAGCCAAGACTTAACTAGATATTTAACAGGTCACTCTTGAAACTTTCATAGTAGAAAACTTTTTCTACAAATTTACCTGCAAAGCCAATGGGGAGTGTAAAAATTAGATGTTTGCTACCTTCTTTTGAGGTGGTATGTATATACATGTATAGTTTTTTTTTCCTCAAAAATTAAGCTATATGTAAAAATATATATACAACAGATTTAACTAATATATTGGACTGTAATTATTTTTCCATTCTTGTTTAAAGTGTTACTGTTTTGTTTTGTAATGAGTTTCTAATTTTTAAAAATTGGGACTTTATAAATACAATTTATTTTTCTTTTTGGCTCTATTGTGGTGATTCTTGTTTTAGAAATAAAGCCCATTTCCCCCTACTTAGTTTTGGTGGTAGGTCACAAATTACCTTTTATTCATGTGTGTTAATACAGTTTTCACAAATTATTCTGTTAACTTGAATGGACATATGCTGTCATCTAGAAATATAGTAACATATACATTATGTTATATATCTAGCTGAGTAATCTTACAAATTATATTTGTGAAGAGAGATATCTAGGGGTAAAACATTTACATGATGTATGTATGTAAATAGAGAGAGAGAGAGAGAGAGAGAGAGAGAGAGAGAGAGAGAGAGAGAGAGAGAGAGAGAGAGAGAGAGAGAGAGAGAGAGAGAGAGAGAGAGAGAAACACCCCCCACCCACCCAATTCTAACCGCATCTTCTTTTTAAATTCTGGCAGGTGATCTTTAGAGAGTAACTGAGTATGGATCATTTGAACGAGGCAACTCAGGGGAAAGAACATTCAGAAATGTCTAACAATGTGAGCGATACGAAGGGTCCACCAGCCAAGATTGCCCGCCTGGAGCAGAACGGGAGCCCACTGGGAAGAGGAAGGCTTGGGAGTACAGGTGGAAAAATGCAGGGAGTGCCTTTAAAACACTCGGGTCATCTGATGAAAACCAACCTTAGGAAAGGTAAATACTTTCACGCCAAATCCTGGAAAGCTGTGAGCCCTGTGCCTACCCAAGGCTACTCTGTGTGGGTGTGGAGAGGCAGAGCACTCTTTGCAGGTTCTTTGCCTCGATTCTCTTTCTGCTCTGAAATTAGTTACATCCCTGGCTGCAGTGTCAGTCACGTTTTGAAAGTTGAGGCTCTGTGTTTGAGTGGAGCATCTTACTCTGCTACTGCAGACTGGAATTGTTGGACAATTAGGTGGATAAGGACTGAATTCAATATAATGGTCTTTAGCTACCCAAGGCTTCCATGGATAAGGTGTAATGGAAGTAGAGGATATATACATGGCTATTGCTTGTACTTGCCCTGCTTAAGAATAAGACACTGGCTTTTCCATGAGATTCGCTAGTTGTAAAAGACAGGTTCAGAGGTAATGGAAATCTTGTGTGCTATGATGTAAAAGTTTTGTGATGTCATTTTTGTGGCTTGTTTTCTTAAGAGCAAATGCATTATTTAGCAATGGAAAAAACCTGATAATTCTAATTTTTATGTTTGCTATAACTGGGTATTTTAGATAAAAGGAAGGGCAGATTTAGGCACGTTTACAAGGGGAGGATGTGTAACTGACTCCTTTCTACCCATTTCATGTTAAGTTGATGAAGTTGGACAACTTTGTGTGCAACACTTGTTTATGTAAAGCAGTGCCTGTGCTGGTTACAATGTGTGTGCCTCATAATGGTCTTTATTTTGTCTCTGAATAAATGTGTATAGGATTCAGATTTCCCTTACATTTGCTAAGCAAAGGATAAAAATGCCATCTTTTAGCAACCGAGAATATTAAGTAGATAAAGTTAGAAGGCAGAGGAATTTCATTGTGTTTGATGCATAACATTTATCATACAATCATTTATTTTTTCCTTGGTTTGGCGAAAACAAAGAATATATTGATCTTGAAATGAACAGACACAGCAGACCGTATTGTTAGATCTTTATCTATTAAAAATGGAAAAACAGCACTTCAGCAAATTCTTTGGCCTCTACTCATGATTACCCTATTTATTGATTGTTTGCCAAGAATGTATGCATCTTAAGAAAGCCAGGGTAAGAGCATTAAAAATATAATTTATTACGGCTTTTCAAACAGAGTGCATTAATATTGTACTGTGAAGCACTGGGGCTCTATAAAAAAGACTTTCTGACGCCTGCAAACATATAAGTTCCATAAATTCCTAAATAGGAGATTTCAGCTGTCTCTGGTATTATGTGATATTTGCACAGCAAACTTCTAATGCCAGGACAGTTTTAGACAAGGATTCTACAGACTTCACTGCTCCTTATGGCAGACGTGCTGTTTACACAGGCTCATAAACCTTCAGCAAAAGCTTCTAAGACTGCCTCCAGGTTTAAATCATGCGGTATTTTTAGCAGTCGGCAGTGGCCAGCGCACTCCCCCTTTAATGCTGGAAGGTTATGAAGTTGCTGTAGTTGGAAGTCTCGCCAAACACTCGCACAAATAATCAGACAGTTCAGAGAAGGCTCCTGTTCAGCATTACTCCCAATAGCAGGAGGGCAACCGTGACAGTTTGCTGGAAGATTTAGCGGCTAGGCTTGTAATTAAATGATACTGTTGTCACTTTATCAGTAGCCACCTTTCATTACCTACGGGGTCCCGCTAAATAAAGCTGAAGAGATATATCCAATATATTTCAGTCGTTTGGAAAACCCACAGTGATGTCATAGGTCTAAGGAGAACAAACAGCATGTATTAGGACAAGTCAGTCTCCTCCTTGGAGAGGAGAAATCAATGCATATGTTTTTGTTGTACTAACCCAACTCTTTGAAGACATCAGGACAGGGGGAGGAGAAACCAAGCTACAGTAATTTCACTTCCTGCTCAAAAGATTTTTTTTTCCCCTTACAGCATTGCCTTGATAGTGACTTATTTTGTTTAATTGAAGAAGGTTCTGTGCTTATTTCAAACAACAAAAATCACTGAAGCCTTTTGGTGGTGGTGGTGGTGGTGGTGGTGTGTGTGTGTGTGTGTGTGTGTTTAATTTTATTTTTTGTGTCTGGTTTCTGTTTGACAGGTGCTAGATAAAAATGGTGGCTGAGATGTGGCTTAAGAAAAAGGGGTTGGATGTTTTTGTTTATTTGTTGAGGAGATTTTGCCAAAGTACCTCCAAGCCAAGAAAGAAATCACCAGTTTGTATATTGCTGTTTTTGCTGTGGTCTCCCCAAATCTTCTGATCCCTGGCGGATTCTCTCTCTGGTATAAAACAGCCGAATGAATGACAAGAATATTGGCAAGCTTCACGGCTTGCTTTTTTATGCCTCGCCTGTTGGATATCTCCGAATGAGTTTGTGAGCTTTTCTAAGTCAACCTAAAGGTTTTGGTGCTCTTTTTCTTTTTTTTTCCTTTTTCAGAGCTAGAATCTCTTGTGAACAGTTCACTGAGGCTTTGGTGAAGAGGCATGTGTAGAAAAATGTAGCTGTTTTACTGCCAGCTTTTGTTTGCAGAATAGAGCACTTTTAAAGGGCATCTCCGGTGTCAGTAGAAAATCCCGATTTTTTAGCTCTGGTTGGCATGCGCTGGACATCTTCAGAAGTTGGTAGGATTCTGCGAGTCCAGAGGGCAGAGCTTAAAGAGGCATTAATGTTACAGGACTAATGGAGGATCCTGGGTGCCCTGTTAAAGTAACCCTTGCCATCATTTATGGTAAAGATGATACCCTCCTGGCAGTTTGCCACAGCGCAGTTCAGATGCATCTGCTTTTAACCCTTCTCTGCTTATCCCTGGGAGTCTGACAGTGCGCTCGCTGCGTGAACACCTTGAGTGCTACAGCATTCCCTGATTTCCGTTTCCAGAAGCCTTTTTTCTAACCCCGCTGCGGCCTGTGCCGATTCATCATCTGGCTACTGAGTTATTACGTTGGATTAAAGTGAATAGAGAGAGAACGTTGAATCTACGCAGATTCCTTGATCCTAATATGTCCTGAGGAGGCCAGTTTCCTTTTCCCGCTCTCCTTTTCATCCCATTTACTACAACAAGACTGTCCATTTTAAAGACATATGGTTACTATGATATCTTCTTAGTCAGGTAGATTAAATGAGGAGCCATCAAAATGAAAATCTTATTTACCTACATTATGCACATATTGAAATCATATATTTTGAGCATCAGTTTGGTGAAGTTTTGCGTTCCTTTTATGGAAGCATTATGAAGTAAAATCTCTAAAAAGGAAGTAAAAGGCTAATCATTTTATGGCCAAAGGTAATTTGTTTGGGCACAAACAAGGGAGAGTTTAATATTAACAAAAGCCTGTAGGCCACGTGAAGTTGGTTCTTGTGAAGACAACTGGAGTGAGTCAGGTTTGCACACTGTCCATATTACCACTCACAACAGATCAGACAAGACACCTACTTCTCTCTCGTCAGCAGTATCATTTGATCAGAAAGGTAATTCTGCATTCACTCATCTTCATGGCAGCAGAGCCCCACTTACCCTCGGAGCAGGTTCACATACTGTTTCCATATTTCTCTCTCAACTCTGAAACAGAAAAGGTTGTATATGTTGGTGTGTGCGTGCCTGTGTGTTTCTGTGCCCTGTCTGCCTGGGAAACAGTCTCTCCCCTTCTCTCACTGTTGTGAAGATTTATTTTCATGGCTTCGTGTGTTTTTTTTTCCCTCCCCCAGACTGTATTTCTGAAGATTGTTGGTTTGCATCTCTTCCTCCCTGTCTCTTCGATAGGAACCATGCTACCGGTGTTTTGCGTGGTGGAACATTATGAAAACGCCATTGAATACGATTGCAAGGAGGAGCATGCGGAATTTGTGTTGGTGAGAAAGGACATGCTTTTCAACCAGCTGATAGAAATGGCACTGCTGTCTCTGGGTTACTCGCACAGCTCTGCTGCCCAGGCCAAAGGTAAATGACGCACGTGCGGGGCCGGGGAAATTGCTTGGCATCCTTTGTTTACCTCCCAGGGAAAGCACTGAATATTTTTTTATTCAAAGAACTGTAGGCTGTGTATGATGACACTGGTTCCTTATAGACTGTGGCTTTAAAAAATTGGCTTAATTCAGTTTGGTTTAGTTAACACACATTTTGCTCATGTGGAATGTCGAGGTAGATTTTTTTTTTTTAAATTACTTCAGCTGAATCATTAGTATGCTTATTGACCTTAATAATCTGCTCCACTGAGGACCCACAAGGAAGTGAGGAGCGTATTTGAGCAGATGGACTGTTGAGAGTCAATTTGCATTTATGACTGAATATCTAGTTCTGTTTCTTTTATTCTGTTTCTGATGGTTTTATGGGCTGTAAAGTATTTTTCAATGCTGATTCCCTTTGCAGTAGAGAATCTTATCTGAATCGTAAAGCCATTTAGAACTGGTTCAGCTATGTCTTATTAGAACTTCCTGTAAGTTAGGAAAACGTGGCCAGGGCATCGGTTTTATTGATGGGGTTTGATTTCCAAAATAATAAAACAACCCTACAGTCATTTACATAATTTCACAATTTGGAAAGCTGAGCTATGAATATTTTCACTGACCTGCCTTTTAGAGGGAAGGGAATCATTCAGACAGAAATAACAATATTGCTTGTGGTGGGGGCCATGAAAGAGAGAAAAAACCTACCAGATGCATTATCTGAAGGGTAAAACCTGTAGTGACATATTCTCTTTATCTGGAATAGGGCTAATCCAGGTTGGAAAGTGGAATCCAGTTCCACTGTCTTATGTGACAGATGCCCCTGATGCTACGGTAGCAGATATGCTTCAAGACGTGTATCATGTGGTCACGTTGAAAATTCAGTTACACAGGTGAGTCAGGACAGCGTTCTAGGGGAAAACATTCTAGTTACCTGATGTTTTTAACTAAAGCATCTCTGGTCAACCTTTTTATTTCAATACTCTGGGTTTCAGACCGGTTAATTAAAATTGATTTTGTTACCTTACCCTTCCTGCTTTATTTTCCTAACTTCAGTGTAGAATTTAAAAGCAACCCCCCCCAGCCCCCAAATCTGTAGGTTTGTGCAGGTTATCAAAAGACGAGACTTTTTATATTTAGTCAATGAAATGATGCATTACAAGAAGGCATTTTACATAAAGTTTACTTAAGAGAAAAATATTTTTGCATATCATGAACAGTGCCATCTGTGTACATTTTGTGAAAGAATGCCTTGTTCGCTCTTGCCGCGGCCTTGTTTATTTATATAGATTTTTACCATTTTAATTCGTATGAACGGAGTCACGAAAGGAAAATGGTTAATACATTCATGCTTCTCCCTGCTTGCTCGTGAGAAAGCAGTACACCTTAAATTGTCTTCCCAAGCGCATCAGAGCAGGAAGGTAGAAGTAACATGAAAAAATAGCCACCACAGGCAGCTGATGTATAATTCATGCATCGATACAGCAGATGTGTTGTATAAAGTAATTAACTAATCGGAACAATCAGGAGACCGAGAGCAATCTCCAGATGCATCTGTTTGATGCGCAAAATGAAATCTGTCTGTCTTAAAGGAATGTTTTGCAGCGGGATGCAATCTTGTAATAATCCCCTTTCTAATCTCTGTCTCACATAGTTGCCCCAAACTCGAAGACTTGCCTCCTGAACAATGGTCGCACACCACAGTGAGGAATGCTCTGAAGGACCTCCTGAAAGATATGAATCAGAGTTCGCTGGCCAAGGAGTGCCCCCTTTCACAGGTACTGAGCAGAGCGTGGAATAAATAATAAGACATCCCGGGCAGCCCTGATGTGAGGTTCCATGGGGCTCCGTAGTCTTAAGCAACCGGTATCGGAAGCGAGAATCTGCCAGAAATGCAAAGTGGCTTGACCACTGGTGACTTTTAAAAATACGCCTGATTCATTCTGAACAGAGCCTTTACACTTTTTCTCCCTTGGGAAAAGAGCGAAGGAAAAACGGCTCAGCAGACTCTGCTGGCTTGCTTTCCCATTCCTCTTCTGAGCATGGAAGCTCCATTCTCCCTAGTGCTCTGATGTAGGGAAGAGTAAAGGCAGTAACACTTCCAGGAGCCTGCAGTGAATGGCTTTGTAAGTGTTAACATGGAAAACTTCATCATGCTGCCTGAATTAAATAAGAGTTCAGTTGTCTAATACTTAGCTCATTATAAAAATAAAAAAACTACAAAGAGCATTTGTAGTAATAATTATAAAAGTAAGAATAGAAATCTCCTGTAACTAAAGGTTGAGTAGTTATAGTTCGTTAGGAGTTTCTCACTAGTTTGGGGCATTGTTGTACCTTTTTCCCCCCCCCTCTGAGATGCCTGTCATACCACCAGGAATTTTTGGAATAAGACAAAGATCTATTTGTATTGTGCTTGATTTTTTTAGAACGAATTTTGATGGAGAGTTACTAAAACTGTAGAGAGAGAGACCACCCCTGTTTTCAAATGTAAAAACCAAACATCGTGTTGGATAGTGCTCAGCTAATTTCAGATTTGAAAAAAAAAAGCAAAGGTGCTATGAACCTGCTCTTCATGGGCTGCCTATGCGGTCACTACATAAATGTGATATAAAGCCAGCCTTCAGTGTCCAAATGCAGCGCTAGGTCATTCTGTGACATAGCATAATTAACGTGCTGATGGAACTAGATGTTTAAGGTTTTCTTTTAGTTCAAGTTTAAAATGTACTTCTGAATGTCAGTCTGTCAGTCATGTGAACTTGAACTATACGATTCTGCTACAAACATTTCTGCAGTTGAGGGAGTCTTAAAATGGGTTTCTAATGTGATGCTCATGAAGATACAGGGCACCTTTGGAAGGAAGCTTGTGGGCTTCTGTGCTACCTTTTCGTGGGACCTCCATGCATTGCAGGTTTGCTGCAATATAGCCCATCAGTGTTCCTTTGATATTTATTAGCAGTTACAGGAGCAAAGCAAATGCATTAAGTTGATAGTTAATGATGACTTGCTATGTTCTTTTAAGGTGAGCTCTAGCCACAGGTAAAATATTATCTGTGTTGTTAAATGTTAGTTTCTTGAAATTCAGAGCAACTCAAGCTCATTTCCTTCTATCCTTCCTCTTTCACCCGTGGAGTAGAAAGGATATGACTTTATACCCCTCCAAAATAATTTAAATTAATGAAACACGGAAATCTATAGGATGATAGAATGAAGCAGGTGACTCTTAACCTCTGGACTTCGGGTTTTCCAGACAACTCCAGATAACGTGCCACTTGGTTACTAGCATTTGGAAATTGGAAATGTCCTCGAAATAAACTTCATTTTTTTTTTTTTTTTAATTCAGAGGTAATACATGTAGCAACACCCAGAATAGGAACCTCAAGTATCTTCATGTTACTAAGTGTCCCATTGATTCTGGAAGTAAATTCAGGCAAAGATTTAACACATGTATTGTGAACCGGAGGAGGAGGATGCAAGTACAGTATTTATCAATATAGGCAGTGAGAACTCATTATTAAATGACATCAACGTTCGGCCAGTAAACTCCACCTCACTGTAGCTTATAAATATAATTGTGAATTTACTTAATGTTATCATGGGAAATGAATTGAATACAGGCAGTTATAACATTAAACCGAATGACAAAATGAAATTCGGGACTTGGTTTTGGAGTCATATATTGGTGAATTCCTATAGAGAGGCCTTTAGAAGATCGTGCGTGCGCGCGCACACGTGTGTGTGTGTGTGTGTGTGTGTGTGTGTGTAGACTTTGCAGTAATCATTCAGTGGTGAAACTAGGCTGCATCTTCAACATCAGTTGCAATTACAGTCATCTTTTCTTTAAAGAAATCTTTTGAAAAAATGCATAGTTGAGCAGTGGCAGCAAATATTTGAAATTAATTTAATATTTAATACTGTGAAGAAAGTGCAGTCTGTTGTCTAAATGAGGGACTTATTTTATATTCTGTTACATCATCTTCTATCCTTTCTGTAAAATAAACTCCATGAATCTGATACTCAATTCAGAATGTTTTAATACTGAACTATTTTCCATTTTTCTTCTATTTTATTTGCTGTCATAAGTTATTAAAGACGAGAAATTCAGGCTCTCTAAGGACTAAGCCAAAAATATATGCTGAGTTTGGCAAAACTGACTTTTTCTTTCTCATGTGGCTAAGATTTGGTGATGAAGATGCTATGGTAAAAAAAAAAAAAAAAAAAAAAAAAAAAAAAAAAGCCTAGCAAATAAATATTGCCTCGGTCTTGTATATAACGGGACCCAACACCAAGAAATCCTGTATTAAGACCTTTTGACCCCCTGTGGAGATTTGATTCATTCACTTAAGAACTTTCAGCATACAATTCAGTGTTCATGTTTTTTCTGTACAGTAAGAGTTGTTTTGTTTAATATGATAAAATAACCTTGTAGCCACTTAGGGCTACAGGATCCCCTAATACTATGTTTAGCAGATGTCTACCCTGTGGGCCATAGACGCCCTTTACAGAGCAGAGGCCAGGAAGGAATGGGAAGGGGAGCCAGCAGGAATTTGCCTCCGGGTGTCTGATAAGCCCTGCCTCCGATTCTCTTAGGAGGACTGTCTCAATCTTGCTAAAGCAGAAGTCCATTTGGGACTTGGAATCATAGAATTAGGACGTGTTACTTTCCCAGACTTCTCCTTGGACAGATAGAGGAGCCAGTGTCCCCAGAGATTAAAGTCAAAATGCTGGTTACTGACTGACCCAAAAGTCCTTTCCCAATGATACATTTTAAAGTAAGTGCTGATTTTAAAATGCATACTTAACGTTTTGGTGCAGTAATATTTTCTTTGATAATATTAGCAAGGTTTTCTCCAGCTGCAGAGGTTCCATAAGTGTGCATGTGGTTTCATTTATAACTCATAGCTTTCTTTATTTGCAGTACTGCTTTCCTATCATAAATCTGCCCAAATAGATTGACACCCCTTTATTAAGTTTTGGTCCCACATGTTTGTTTATTTTTGTAAAATGTTCTAAGACATAAGAAATGCCTCGCTTGTTACAGATCTGAAGTTGGGCGTTGTATTGTTACTCTTGCTTTTTTTTCAGTGGAATGTGGTTAGATAAGTTGGATGTTGAATTCTGAACTCCAAGTAATGCAGAGAATGAAGTCTGACTCGGGGAGCAGAAAACCTGTG
The DNA here is from genome assembly GCF_014108235.1 of Myotis myotis. Taxonomy (NCBI): domain Eukaryota; kingdom Metazoa; phylum Chordata; class Mammalia; order Chiroptera; family Vespertilionidae; genus Myotis; species Myotis myotis. The sequence goes on along the minus strand of NW_023416317.1, from coordinate 36,542,424 downwards.
GTCATGAGAACTTTGAGATTGTAGATTCGGGAGTTGAAAAAATAAACATTTTGCCTTTCATTTTGATTTTAGTTTTCCCTGAAGTTTTAGAAATGGAACTTAAATACTGGAGATGATATATATATATATATCTATATCTATATATATATATATATATTTTTTTTTTTTCCAATACAAGGATAGATTCATTTTGTTGAAAGTGTCATAAGTAAACATCAGTTATTACTTCTACCAGCCTAATGCTTTCCTTCTGAAAATGTTTAAGTCAGATATTTCTGAGAGATTCTCATGTGATAGGTGCATTATTACCACCCATGCACACCCTACACCGGGGTGCGTGCGCGCACACACACACACACACACACACAATCACCGCCTTCACATTTGAAGACACTGCGTTATTTTCTGTTTCTCACCTGGGGAAAAGTAGCTCCAAGCTCAGGCCCTACATAACCTAAGTAGGAGTTGACATTTTTATTTTCAAGTAGCAAAGGCTCTAGAAGATGAATTCAAATGTGAACATTCCATTTAGAAGTAATATTGAGAAAAAGGATTTTGGGGTTTTCATTTTCCTGCCAGCATCAGGGTCTAATATGTGTTAGATTTTTTTTTATTAGGTATTGGCAAAACAGATTTAAAAAAAAAAAAAAAGGAAAATGTGCTGGCCTCCTGGAGCTTAGCATTTAAAACTTAACTCTGCTGATTCCCTGGAACTTAGACATTTAATAAACCCGTGTTCAGTTTATTTTCATTCTGTATTATAAATAACACTGGAGCAACAATTTTAAAAGCCCTGTTTGTTACGTATTTTTAACTGCACTTTGTAATTTTTTTCATAACTTTTGCACTGAAGTGACATTTTAAAATATTTTTTGGGAAACACTGATAATCACATTCTCTCAAAGGAACAGGCAGCATCAGTATTCATATATTGTATTTCATGTGAGAGCCTAACCTATGACATTCATTCACATATTTACATATTTATACACTCAGAAATATGTATCGACAGTCTGCTGTATGATAGCAGACTCCTATTTCCAGTGAAATAATAAGGGTGACACACCTTAATAGTTGAAGTAATAATAGTTAATTTTGATTTAGTGCTTTAGTATCAAGAGCACTTCTATCACCCTGTTTTATATTTTGCCATTTTCAGTTCGGGAACCTGAGGCATATAATGTTTAAATAAATGCCCATGGTTACATTGCTAGGATGAGGGGCAAGAATTCATACCTGGAGCTTGTGAGCTTAACCAGGATTCCTTCTTGCTCACATATATAGTAAAGGACTATTTTAAAAAACGCGTTCTCAAATTAATTTGATGTTTTTATAAAATATTTAGATTTCTAGGAAGTATTGATAACTACTTACAGTTTTCCAGTTGTCTTTATTCTCACTATTGATATTTTTCTTTAACATGTGTTTTTAGATCTTTGATTTTGTTGTTTGTATAATAACTTGCTTTTTAAAAGAACCATCATCTCGTACCCCTAATTTTGAGCATGAGAGGGTGATTCACCCCTGTGGGCTGACTTCTGGAATGATGTGGTATATTGAGGTTCCAGAAGGTTTGGATGTCACAGCTTGGTGGCAGTCACTTCTCCCCCCCATCCTCGCATCCATCTTGATCAGTAGGTATAATGGAGTGAATAGCCCTTTATTTTGAACCCCAAGACCATGTCAGACATTTCATTGGAAACAGTGAGCAGTTCTTGAGTCTATCTGAAAGTATAAACCAGTGATGGCGAACCTATGACATGCGAACTCATTTTTTGGTTGATTTTTCTTTGTTAAATGGCATTTAAATACATAAAACAAATAGCAAAAATATAAGTCTTTGTTTTACTATGGTTGCAAATACCAAAAAATTTCTATATGTGACACGGCACCAGAGTTAAGTTAGGGTTTTTCAAAATGCTGACACGCCGAGCTCAAAAGGTTTGCCATCACTGGTCTAGACCTTAGTCATCCATTGGACTGACTTTAAGGATGAGGATATAACTGGCAACTCCACTTAAAACTAGAAAGTTTCCTGCCCTGGCCAGTGTTGCTCAGTCGGTGGGAGCATCGTTGGTGTACTGGAAGGTCTCGGGTTTGATTTCAGGTCAGGGCACATACCTGGGTTGCAGGCTCTATCCCAGATGCCTATGGGAGACAACCAATTGATATAACTCTCTCTGTCTCCCCCTCCTCTCTCTCCCTCTCCCTCCCTCCCTTTCCTTCCCTCTCTCCTTTCCTTTCCTTCCTCTCTAAAAAAATCCACACCAAACAAACTAGAAATTTCCTGTTTGAAGTGTGCTTGTAGGATTTTGTACCTGCATCTTCCTAGTGTAATATTATAAATCTTGTTGCTAATTACCATGTATTTTGGGAAATACCTGTATTCTTTCCTTTTTTAAAATTTAAAAAAAACCACCCCAGTCCTTACCCTACTGACCATGGGAATTCCAGCTTGTGAATATCTGCTTTTCCAGGCACTGAAGTACTTGATACTAATTGGATTTTATTACCACTTTCAGCAATTGTATTAATGGCAAGGTCCATAATGGAAATAGTAACCAGTCTTATAGGCATAATTGTGTGTGAATTGCTAAACTTACACCAAATAATTTTTTCTGCCTCCTTTTTTGAACCAGTTATTACTTCATTCTCACTGTTCTTGGGAAAATATTGCAACACAACATATTTCAGACAGTGAGATACCTGCGTGTTAATATTATAATACATAGAGTCTACTGTAGAAGTGTCCCCTAAATTGCAATTTTTACTTTTTGAATCTCATTTTTAGCTGCTTTAGACACATAAAATTTTTACTGTAGCTTGATGTTAGTTCTCTATAACCTTTTAGAAATATTAAGCAAAACGGGCTGAACTTAATAAAGCACCTAACTTACAGTGGATTGATCTCAAATATTTTATGGCCACTATCTTTTCACAATAGTACAACATAAAAGAGTTTAAGCCATGCCAATTTAGGGATGCTTAACAATGTGTAAGTACTTCATTTTCACTTAATAGGTTTTTTACCTCTGCTTTGTTTTAGATCTTGAACAGGTTTCCTTTGACCTCAAAATCACTAATGCAAGAAAAATTACCATATCATGAGAGCATTTCCCTTATTTTTTTATGGTTTGTAGAATAATAAATACTTCCAAGGCTTAGGAGTAGACATGGCCTGGGTGAAAGCCTATTAAATGCTATGTTCTAATTGTGTGTGTGTGTTTAAGTTAACTGGTACATGCTAATTAATCTGGTTTTCCTGCTAAAACAGAGCTAGCTTTAAAGTGCTTTTTGAGTGTCTTTTTTTTTCACAATTACGACTTGAAATTTCAAGCTGGGCTCTATCTGGATTTGCTTTTTAAACCTGCTTTATTTCATGTCAAATTTGGGCCCCGTACAAACTCGTACACAAACAAACAAACAAAAAACAACCCTAAGTTCAGGATAATCCAAACAAACAGATACACCCAATTTTTTATTTTTCTTTTTCATTGGAAACCATTTGATCATCTCAGGCTCTGAGCATAGAAAACATAAGAGAGCCTTTAACATAACAGGGGAGAGCTCAGCCGGGCTCTGCAGCTCATTGCCAATTGAAGTAAGGAACGTTCTGGCTGTTGGGACTTTTAAATCTAGACTTAAAAGTTATTTGTTCTGTTTAGCATTTTTAAAATGATTCTATTAGGAATTGTATGTGCTTCAGTTTTAATTTTAACTCATAATGATTGTAAAGCACCCTGGGACGCTTGCGCGAAGGGCACCACAGAAATACAAGATTGTGTTGTGTTCTAATATGCAGCGTTATTATGGGGTGCTGGAGTTTCATCGTGGACAATTCCTAAGGTTGCAGAACCCCTCCTCGCAGGAAGGTGGCTGACTTCCTTTAACAGCCTCTTTTTTCTTTCTCTCATTCTTATTCTAAAACTTTATCCTCTTCAGTCATCCTCTTCTTTAAAAAAGAAATCTTCTATTGCAGTATTTTCCCATGAACATGCTAATCTAATTTAGTTTCCTCAGAGGAGTTAAAGATGCAAACCAGATGATAGGGTGAAAGTGAAGAAAGAGTGAAGCTTTAATTGTTAGCGTTATTTGAGATCACATTCATATCTAGATGACCAGACAGGGAGGGTACTTCCTCATTGGGTACCACCGACTGTCCTGGGCTTGTCCTGTTTTACTGTCAATTCAGCATTTACTCCCAGGCCATTAAAAAGTATGGAGCAAACGGAAACAAGTGTTAACTATTTGAAACCTCACAAATAGCTATTTCCCAAAACGTATTAAAACTCTCCAGGATTATGTTAACAGAGGACAGAGCTTGATTGTGCTTTCTTTCTATTTCTTAATGGAACTATTTCTTGAAGTAATACATTTCTTCAGAAACTTCATTCCGTTGCTCGTATGTGAGTATTTGTGTGTCATTGGTCTTTGTCATCGCTGATTCGTGAGCTGTTAGCTTTCATTCCATGAGGTCTGTGAGCTTGGGCAAATGACGGTCCATGCCTCAGTTTCCCCATCTGAAAAGTGGGAAGATCATAGCACTCATTTTGCAGGACTGTTATGAGAATGACATGAGTTCATACTTGTACAACATTTAGAACAACACTCGGTTCTAAAGTGTTCAGTAACCTGAGCTGTTTTTCTAAGACGTGGGATGGAGAGTTTGAAATTGCATTTGTGGGTGCTGCATAGCTTAGGAAACTTTGCTGCTACGTAGAAGATTTGACGTAAGCTTCCTTTTTATAGAAACAACCAAGAACTGTCCATTTGTGAAGAAATTAGAGGACTGTGTTATAACCCATTCTCACTTTTTGAGGGATCCTTTTAGCGTCGTTCGTAGGATCATTAAAAAGTTCCGATGTATTTTAAAATGGAAGGGGGGGAAGACTTGAGCCTTGTGCTCTAAATAAGCACATTGGCAAGTTAAGTAAATATGACACTTTAGATGCACAATGTCAAAAAGACGAAGATGCCTCATGGGACTATCTTCTGGATGTGAGTTTCCCCAGTGTCCTTTCCTTTAACTTTCCTCACCCCACTCCCCATTCTCAGGCTCTTACTCCCTTTCTGTATGCATCAGAGTGCTTTCTTCGTTGTTCTGATAGTAACTGGACTAACTGGTCTCCCTGTGTACACTGTAATTGTCTGTGTACAAAAGGGATTGTTTTATTCATCATCACAGTCATAAATGCTGGCACACAGTAGGATCTCAAAAATATGTGTAAAACTGAAATATCCTCATAGGATTTTCACCATGTTAATTTCATGAACCAGTAAATTATGTCAGTAGTTTTATTAGTTGTATTTTATCTAGAGTATCCTAGCTTACAAAATATTTTCCTGTTAGACTTCATTTTGAATTTTCATACCCAAGAGCACATTGCTTCTGGATTTTTTTCTAAGAAAACCTGCTTACATTACAAGCTGTTACACATTTTTACTTATATGTAATATTCTTAAATATATATGTAATGGAACTTACATGTTTGTAACCTGAACAATAGTTTTGACTGAGTACAGGGGACCCAGAATTCTAAACAAATGCTATAAAAGACCTAATTACACATCACTATTCAGCACAATCTTTAGCACCATATTTCTCTGCATTTTAAATTTTTCATAATTGAACATATATTTCAGTGTGACTAATACTTTTCCTTTTGTCTCAATTGTGTTATAGTTGAAATCCACATTTTCTTTTACTGAATCTAAAATCTCTCTTAGTTAGAAAAATCTCTTCACTAATATTTTTAGTCCCAATTGCCCATTTCTCATATTTAGAAATAAAATTAAGAGGGAAAACTTCAATAACACAGTCTAAATGATTTATAGACAAAGATGCTGATGCTACCAACACGGAAATGCTGACTAACAGCCAGGACCACTCTGTGTGAGTTCACAATGTCCATTCCTCAATTGATGTGCACAAGTCCACAGTTGGCCTTGAAGACTCTGGTTAAGCCTGTAAACCTATGATGTATATGTCAGCTATAAAGGTCCTGGATCACCTGAATTTAGAGAGAGCTGCAAGTGTAGGTAACTGTTCAGTCATTCCAGAACGCGCCTCAGGGACTTCGCTTTCCCACCCCCCCCCCGCCAGCTCTGCCGAGAGCACAACACCTCCAGTGATGGACGGGCTCGTTAATTCACGATGTCTAACCCGTCCAACATTTGTGAGGTTTTTTTTGTTTGTTTGTTTGTTTTTGCCATTTCACCACAACAAAATTGGTGATTATTAGCGTATGACATTTTCCCAAAATGAAGCATTTTTGTAATATCGATAGAGATGAATCTGATTAGTTTGGTTTTTCTTTATGACCTGATCCAGAGGTGACATTGACTTATAGTTATCCAGTGGATGTGGGAAGTCTTGGTGGATAGCTAACAATAAAACACAGAAATCAACAACATGATTTAGCCCTTAGTCTCCTGTAAAATCTTGGATCAGGTCTGAGTGGGGTCCACAGACCCTGCGATGGGCTTCCTAGGGTTTGTGCAGACCTGAAGGTTATTTATAAGGAACCTTTGGGAGCCCCTGTGGGGAGAGCTTCCCTAGGATTTAGGAGACTCCCAGAGTTCTGGCGTCTCCATCAAAAACTAAAAGCCAGACTGTTTTTTCCTCCCCAATTTTTAGGTGATGTAGCTTAAACTCTAATAGTGTTCATGTAAAGAAGGAATGCAAAGAAGGAATGTAAAATCCGTGAAGAGTTACAGAACCTAATTCTAGTGTTTACTTTTAGAATAATGGATTTTTCAGACTACTTCCCCCCGCCCCTACTCTGTGGCTTAAAACTTTTCAATGTGCTCTATTTAGGACCCCTGGAACTTAACACAAATTTGGTATTCTTTTTTTCTGCTATTTCTAAACACAGATACTAGAAAATTTGATCTCCCCAGAGGATGGGAGATTTAACCACACAAGGATCATCAGAGTAAGAGTAAGCAAGCATTCTGCAAATGTGTCAGTTGATAGAGATTTGGAATTTTAGGAAACAGTTTTTGTTATAAAATCAAACTCATTGGATTTAGATCTATCTAATAAAAAACTTGTACAAATCCTATTTGGAGTAGCATAATGTTTAACTTAGTGATGAGTAAAATTTCTGTAACCGTATATAAGCAAGATACCAAGGGGCTTTAACCATTCTAAAAATAAACTCCAGTTTGGGGATGTTTGCATAGTGAATGCCTAAGAATGGATGGTGTGCATGACAGTTGCATCTTCTTTAGTCACTAAAGGAGACCTTCTAGGACCTCTATTTGGGAAGACATATAGATTTCATACAATCTTAAAGCTGTTAGAAGGGACCTTGGAGAATATCTACTTCAATTCCCTTCATACTGCAGATGAACAATTGCAAGCCTCTGTGCAGTTAATTTGAAATATTATATGCCCTTGGTAATAATACACCTTTTAACCAGTATTTTCTAATTTAAGGTCTTTACTAACATATTCAATTAGTTTGAGTAAGAAGGTTTCAGTGTAATAAGAAAAATCTAGACAGGTACTTACACAAAAGAACTGAATAGAGAATCTGGTCAAAGATATTATCTGGGTCTTAGTAAAATTACTTTAATTATGTGAAAAAAGCCATATGAACTGTGAACCAACGTTTTCTTTTTAAAAAATTATGAATTGTATATTTAAATAATTAAATAAAATGTATGTGTTTGAAATGATCTCATTTTCATCTCTAGGAGATATGCTAAGAAAATTAAAACCAAATTGGATGTGTTCTCTGTGTGTTCTTCCTTTTGTATTCCTTTAGAGCTTTGTATTGAGTTTCCCTTTTTAGTGCATCTTAGTAACCCTTGTGTGAAAATGCCATTTTTCAGGCACTGGGATTGATCAAGATGGCAAGAGCCATAACTATGACAATTGGAGTTTAAGTAAAATTTAGACGTGATTAGTCTCTTCTCAACAAATTGAGATTCTGAATATGCCCCAGTTGTATCTCCCAAGAGGATAGCTTAGAAAGCAATAGAGGATCCAGAGGGAAAGATTTGGGGAACATAAGCTAACATGCACAAACAGAATATTACACTTAGAAATCCTGCCATTTGCTTCTCATAAATTGAAGCCCATTTCCCTTCCTTCCCACCCCCAAATACCAGATGGGGACTACCTGTTCATTTTCAACAAATTCGTTCCATGACACTATCTCACATGATGCCTTTTGGAGCTTGTTTGCAGTATTAGCTATCCTTTGGAATTAAAAGAAAACCCAATTTTGTGAAAATTCCTATTAAAATTGTATTTGAATGAGCGTTGGTTCTGTTTGATCTGAAATTTAAGTTTGACCTTTGAGGTTTCCGCATGCATACATGAAGACTGCTGTAAAAATTCGGGCCATGGGCAGACAGGACTTGGAGAAATGAGAGGAACATTGGAGTGTATGATGTTGCACTTCTCAAAAAAAAAAAAAATGTAAAAGAATAGAGAGCCAGCAGTTTGACAGATTGTTCAGTAAATGCTCATTTTATTGAAAATTATAAAAAGGTGCTTAATGCCTCTGTGCCATTAATACAATACATAAAAAGGTTACTGTCAAGATTAGTGTTCCAGTTCTGAAAATTAACTGTAGAGCTTTATGCATCTCTCTACATCGACCTAAAAGTTAAAGGCTTCTGTGTGTGTGTGTGTGTGTGTGTGTGTGTATATATATATACACATCTGCAGACATTTATCTTGGAAAACAATTATTTTAGACTTTATGCCAGAGACATTAACAGTGATATGCTTTCATTTAAAGCATGGACATAATTGATACATATATATGTATGGATCAGACAGGGTAGAACCATGAAAATTGCCTTATAGAATTAAACCTGTGAAAGTTGATTTCTCTTGCTGCCTCTCCAGAGTATTCCAATTCAAAACATACATTCCTCCTACAGAAAAAGATATTCAGATTCCTTAGTTGAAATTAATTAGCATTCAGAAACCAGATAGCATGTTTTTGGGTATTCATGAGATCTCTGTTTGAAAAAAATGTTTTTAACTTGTAGAAATGTGTTGCAACACACAGATGGGAAGAAAAAGAAAAAAAAAATCTCTTTAGCAAGCACTGTGTGTAAAAGGAATATTACATTTTGCACGCTCCTGATTGCTCTGTGTAAACAGTTTTTGACATCTGTCTTTATAGTTTTCGAGGAGAGGAAGACTTTGTTAAAAGAATCATTTTTATACAGCAGTCACCATTTCAGTCTTGCTTTACCTGTATTATGAAAGCAGATGGTCTGCATGTCTTTTGAATATTTATAACTATCAAAAACAATCTCTTGCTATTCACCCTTAGGCTTATGAGATGTCAGGACTGTTCTGGTTGAAAAAAATCATCTTGGGTGTTTACAGAAAGAGGATTACATTAAGCTGAAATGACTATACATTTTCCAGTTTAATATTTGTCCATCAGCTGTTTAATCGTATTTAGATAATTGTGTAAATAAGACGTGGTAGCCTTTGCCCTCTCTGCTAATGGAGCCTGAAAGCTTTAAACCTGGTGAACCACCATTTTGTAGATTTTTCCTGCTACTTCTCTGCCTCAGTTAAACCATCAGCAAGTCTTCAGTAAGTTTGGATCGTGATATTGCAGTCCTGTTTAAAACAAAACAAACAAACAAACAAAACCCCAACAGTGCACAAAACGCCAGTATGGAGATCACATGCAATACTAGGGAGTTGCTGGCTTCCGGTACAGGCTGTTTAGTGTATTAGAGTATATTGTCATATGCAAATAGGGTACCACACTCCAATTACCCTTTAAAGATGACATGGCTTTCTCTTTTTTTCTCCCTGAGCACGCAGAGCTCTGAGGGTATTTCGGAAAACTTTTGGTACAGTGGGGGTTAACTGTTTTTTGACTGGAAGCTGAGCAATCAGAGATAACAGATTTTGCTGTGGTTGGTTGATTTGGCAGAAAAGCATGAACAGTTTTGGTTTAAATGATTGAATAACCTGATTAGCATTGTTTTGGGGTGGGTTTTTTGTTGTTGTTAAAGGCACAACAAAGCAATTTTAAGGGTAATCAGATCACTGCCTTTCCCCAATTGATGAACCTCTTTTTCAGAAGGCTTCACCTCTCCCTAAAGCCTCTTGCTTGGCTACTTAAATCGAAAAATAAAACCGTCTTTCCTTAGTTTCTGAACGCGTTATAAATGTACACCTCCGGTGAATGTCCCGTTCTAGTAGGGATTTGGAAGGATATAACATTTTGAAAAAATTATGTAACCTCCACTGATTCCTTGTGGGTGTTCTGTTTGTTGTTTGCTTTTTTGTGTTTCAAATTTAGAGACCTGCAGTATTTTTTTGAGCCAAGGTCCAGAAGGTTCTCACTATTATCTACGTCAGGCTTTAGAAAAATTCCACTCTTACCTTTTCACAATTAGAAAGGTTATAAATAATGTATTTGGCTGCGAAGGAAGCTCAGCCTGTGGCAGATGGCATCATTCTAGAGTGCCGGGGTTTCAGCGAAGATGGCATTCTTTCAGATCGGAACTTCAGCAGACTCCCAGAAAGAACCGAAGCCCCTCCTAGGGCGTAGACATGTGCTTTATGGATCTTAGAAAAGCTTACAACTTGGCTCCCAGGACGAGAGTATCGTGTCACACTGAGGTTGTGAGACCCACGGCCAATTTCAGCTGACTTTCAAATTCTGTTTCCCAGCCTAGGAAAGCCGCGGCCGATTCCCTGGTCGGTGCTGTGTGTAGCATTTGAACTTGGGATCTAAACCCACTGAGTTTTGTCAGCCTGAGTCCTTTCTTCCCTGAACGTTCATCTTTTACACACACTGGCCACCGGGTGGGAAAACTTGCCATGACAGTTGTGTCTTTCTCCAAGTGCCCTGGTGTGTCTTTCTCTGAGTGCTCTGGAGAGCTCGTATAAATAGACATGGGAGAGGACTGGTTCTGGAATGACATACCCAGCAAGCACGGTGACTTCTGAGACATCTGTGCCGTTGCATTTGGGAAAAACTCGGGCAGGAAAAACTCTTGCAAACGAATGAACAAAGATGTTTTAAACTACGAGTTTTATTGTAACTGCCAAAAGTGATGATTTTAAGAGTCTCATTTAACAATTAAGCTGCCATTACCTTTAAGTTTTAAGGACAAGAGAGAGAGAGATTGATTGATTGATTTTCTGGTAGTCTGCAGTAATGGCTTATTTCAGTGTCCTTTTGTTGATCAACTAATATGTTCCCAACCCTGAATGTGATGAGTGCACACTATTTAGAGATGAGAACCAAGGCTCTAGTAGAAAATCCACAGCATGACAAGTGCTGTCGTGGTACCATGTGTGGGATGTTTGGGAAGTCAGGAAAGGCAGAGCAGAGATACCTGAAATACATCCTCAGGGATGAACAGCTGTTAGCTAGAAATTGGAGAGGGCACTGGTCGATCATCCAAGTCAGAGAAGCGGTGCATGTCTTCCTGACGTCAGCTACCAGGTGCAGGCCAACTTTAGAAGTTACCACCAAATTTGAATATCGCAACAAATGGAAACACCGTTTTCCTTGGTGTTTTCCCTTGTTCTTACTTTACCTGTAACTCAATTTAATGAGTACAATCTACATTCTTCATAAGAAAATGTATTTGACTTGAAATATATCATTTGCAATTTTACCTGATGCCTTTGTTATTCACAGAGTAGTCTTTGGACTGATCTGAAATGCGAGCCTATAATAAGAGCCCAAGGAGGAGGTGGTGGCAGAGGGTTGTCGTAGTCATTAACACCTCTTAGGTCCAGACTTGGTATGTTCCAGGCACTGTGCTAATTGTATCACATTCATTATTTTATAAATTGTCTGTCCAAGGGCAGATAAGTAATGGCGTGAAGAGCCGTACTTCCTAGTCACTTGCCCCGTGCTTGGCACATCATAGAGTTCAGTAAATACATAGTGAATGAATGAATGAAAAAAAAAATGCCGGAATGAATGGAGTCTCAGAACAACCCCATGGGGTGAGTGCCACTATCGTTGCCATTTAGCATGGGGAATTGTTTTAGAGTACTTAATTTGACTGGGGTCGCACTAGTAGTGTGCAGCACATCTTGGACTTGAATGCAGATTTAGCTGATTCTGTTTCATCAAAGAACATTTAGTGTGTGTTTAATACGTGCCAGGCATTTGGGCTAGAAAGTAATATGGAACCCAGATCTGCATGAACTGACAGCCTAGTGTAATATTTTTAAACCGGTGTCTCCTTTTGGTTGACATGAACCCCAAGCCCCTCTCCTGAAAATCATGGCTCTTGGTGTACCCTTTGTACCACCTATGAAAATATTGTCAATCTTTACTTTCTGTCATTTGTATTTTCAAAACAGTAGGTGTTTCTTTATGACTTTCCAAATTGAAGATTATGATACTGGATATGATCTTTCAAATGCCATGGGCCCCATAAGATCCTGAATTCTCTCTTCCCTGCCCTTGAAACTCGCTAGTGTAGTCAGATGCCATGCCCGAGATTTCAATAAGGATTTTACTAGAAGAAAAACAGCATCTTGCTGTGGCTACGTGCAAAATTTACTGTATATTGTTCCAATAAAAAGTGAAGTGACCCTGAGTTACCTGAATTATGGAATATTTCCCAGCCCCCAAAAGCATAGAAAGATAGAGATATCTAAAAAGTTGTCTTGGCATACGTCATAACTTGTGGGTTAGCCTTTTGATTATGTCCTGCTTAGGCTAATATTTACATTAATCAGAGTTCCCTGAGCACACACCACTCCACAGAGCAGAACAGTGCCTAGAAAGTCACTTAAGGACAGAAGCTACCAATGTAGGGTTAAACAAGGGCAGGGGGAAGCGTTGATGATCGTGCGCATATGGATATTATTTTTCACATATGGATAATAATGAACTGCATAGCACTATTACATATGGGCTCTAGTTGTGTAAAAATATTTCAGACTTTTTTTCCCACACACTATGTATCTTCTTTCTTTTTTTTCTCCCATATACATATATTTCACTGTTGATAATACTGAACACATTAAATTGAAATGATCTGTTTACCTATCTGTCTTCCTAATAGATTGCAAGCTTCCTTTAGGCAGAGGCTCTGTCTTGTCGGCCCGAGTACCGGCCAGGCACATAGTGGGTGTACAGCAAAGAGCAAATTTCACATATAGAACTATTGGCAAATTAAAGTAGATTGGATATCTGTCAAAAACCTTAAGAAAACTTAGATATTCCAAATATTTCGGAAAATTAAGACATAAAGCTACATCTAAAATTTATATGTGCTATTATAGTAACATTTAAGAAACTGCCAGAATGTCTAGGTATAAGAGTAATAATTTTTAAAAAATTGAACCAAAGTGGAAGAACATCAACTGCCATCCATTTTCAGAATCACCGTTATCCATCAGCAGTCTCAATAGTTTTATTAGTGTCTGACTTTATTGATCCATTATTACGATAGAGTAAGGGTGATTGAAGCTGACGGATTGTTAACCGGATCAGGTAATCTGGCTCTGGTTCTGGCACCCTTGCTAAGTATCTTTTTGTACTCTGGACTAAGGGAGGCTCTTAGTAAGATTGCAAGCTACTAGATTAATGGCAGGGCATCATGAGCCCATTAAGGATGTCTTTTTAGAGAAATAAAATGAGGAAAGGACTATAAAGTAGAAAGTGTCAAAAAAAAAAAAAGATGTCACAATTCTTCTTAAGAAAGATCACCATGCTTTACATAAATAATGCAATTCTAGCTTGTCCTCCTCACTGTAAGTTCTTCAAAGATCCCCAAGATTTGCATATTACTGGAATGTGTTCCTATTATAGAATTACCACTGCTAATGGATGTTAGGAGAGTCAATAATAACCAAAAGAGCTTTAAATTAGAAGTCGCTTAAAGGAGATAATTATATAAAAATACTTTTGTTCCCAAACTGGCTTTTCTGGTTGTGCACTGCTCCCAAACAATGCTGCCCTCTGTAAACTCTGTCACCATAGACCAACTGAAGTCTGAAGTGGAAGTTCTCAGGTTTCTACACAGAGGAGTGGGGGCAGGGGGGTGGGGAGTGGGTTGGTGCTGCAAAGTCTTAATTATTCCTGAGACGCAATTGGAAATTAATTTAGCTGCTACTAGAGAATAAGGATGGTATGGTTAAAAATAACATGGATTAAGTCACTGAAATTACCGTAACTAAAATTTGCTGGGAAGAAAACACTTTTCTATGTTAAAAATGAGTTTAACTCTCCCCCCAAACTCCTAATACATCAAAATCATGATTTTCATCTTCATTTTTCTGTTAACACTGTTGGCTGTTTTCAGGATGAAGGCAAGTGACAGAATAGGTCATTTTATTTTTTGTGGTATCTTTGAGAAATTTAGTAAGCATGAAATGTATATATTTAAGTGTTTCATGGTTGGTTTGAAATTCAGAACTCAAGCTTTACTGTAGATGAAGCTAGCAATACAACTGTAGAATTTTTTTTTTTTTCTTCTGATAGAGGATCTCTGAGTAGTTTATTTTCTCCTTAAATGTGGTCAGTGTTAAGGCAGTTAATGCATCTCCAGTGGGAAACCAAATAATAGAAGTGGAAAGCGAAGCTGTGTATCCCAAACTTTAATGCACACCCAAAGACCCTGGGGATCTTGGTCATATGCAGTTGCCCATTGACTAGGTCTGGGGTGGGGCTGAAGATGATGCATTTTTAATAAGCTTCTAGGTGATGCTGATATTGCTGATCCCTGGGGCATACTTTGAGAAGCAAGGATGTAGAGTTACTAAAACTCAAAGTAGCTATGCAAAACCCATGGATACAGGGAAGGCCTGGGGAGGGAGTAGGAGCGGGATGAAGGGGGGGTCATTAGGGAGACACAGGGGGACAGCTATAATGCTTTCAACAATAAAGACACATGTTTTTTAAAAAACTCGAAGTAGCATTTATTTACAAACAGTCATAAAGTCATCTTCACAGAATTGGATTTATTGGGATCAGGGTAAGTTTGTCGACCCAGAACAGATGACATTGATGGAAGTTCCATACATACTAGAGCAAAGCCTGTGGGTTTGATAAGCTTTATACTGGCCTCAGTGGGCGGTTGCTTTCTATTTAAATAAGCATTTGATGATCCCCTTCATGAATTTTAAGAAGTTGAGGCTTTAGGTGAAGTGTGGAACAAAAATGTATCGGTACTCAGTTGATTTAAAAAAAAAAAATACAGTTTGCACAATTGAAAACGTCTCTGTGTTCCATCTCGTGCCACTATGTGTTACAAATGTTTCCCCCCTCTTCACGCAGAGTATGATTTCTTCCATTGTGAACAGCACTTACTATGCAAATGTCTCGGCAGCAAAATGTCAAGAATTTGGAAGGTGGTACAAACATTTCAAGAAGACAAAAGATATGATGGGTAAGCAAAAACCGTCGCCTCGGTGGCTACATACCATTACGTGTCATTCGGGGGTTTATCAAAGTCACATCTCAAGCCAGGTCTTTTGATTGCCCAATTAGAGATCAATTTAGAATGTTTCTTTGAGGGTGGGGAGTGGGTATGAGTATAATGAGATAATTAAATTCAATAAATGTTTGTGTTTAAATCAGCCAAACTGACTTGGTTGTCAGACATGCAGGAACTCGAGGGGTGAGGAGGGAGCTGTCATTTTTTAACATCTCAGTGAAGACCTTGAAAGCTAATATTAGCTGTGATTTCTCTCAGAGATAAAACATGCTTTTATGCTTTTTGTTTTTGTTCAAGAGAAAGAGCCTATTTTTTTCCACCTAGTTTTAAAGGAAATTAATGGATTTCTAGTTTTCACAACTGAGATCAAGTGATTTTTATATTTCTAATCCCCCACCCTGCCTCTAGGTGCTTAGGTAGAACGTACTGCTTTACCGTCCACACCAGAAAAATCATTGCATCATTCCTGAACTTTTAATTCCAGTAGAGCATCCTATATTAACATAGAACTTTAGGTCAATATTTGTTACTAAGGAAATACATTAAAATTATCTTCAGTGTAAAATGACAGATAAAAGCTGTGTGTTGTACCTAAGCATTTAGATTATGACATTTTCTCCCTATTGAGTTTGTTAGTATTTGCCAAGGCAAACACTGTGATTGAGGTTAATGTTTTAATTTCTATTAATGTTTTCTTTCATATACTTGGACCCTCCAAATAATATACTTAAAATAATATAAGAATGGGATATTTCATGTGCATGGCGTTATGCCCTGTTTTAGATCTATTTCTGTTTACTTCTATTACATTTATTTTATGATGACAACAACAGTAACTTTTCCTAAAGATTTTAAGAGACAAGAGAACCTGAATTTTGAGCATGTTTTAGCTTTTAATATTTGAAGCAAAACCATCCATCTACCCAAACAGATTCTTTGCCTTTTATAGCTTAGAGCTATAATGAAGACAATGCATCATTTTTGGAATAATTGCTTGAATTACTATTCCCTGTGAATGGCCCACTTGGGCTGATATCACTGGTAGAAATGGAAGGTTTCTTCCCCAATTCTTAGTTATATTCGGCATATATTTAGTGATTATAGAAATAGGATAAATTCCTCTAAATATATAAAACCTGAATATTTAATGAAGAGAGAAATGATGATTAAAGTCCAACCAGAGTCTGTACGTGGAAAGGAGGATGTTGTGCTATTTGGAAAGTCTCACCAGTGTCCATACAGCATCATGCTCAGCTTTTTCAGTCAGGAGCATCACACCAGTCTCCTCCTCCTCGCAGCAAAGCATTTGACGCACTTTGAGCTCACTCTCAGTCAAGGGAGAAGCATCCATCTTGGGTAGGTGGCAATAAATTGCAAAATCATGACAGTATCACCATTGCACCACAACAACTGCCCGCCCCTTCCTTGAAAGATTGTCTTCAGCATCTGGTGATAGCCATAGCTTCTTCAAGGCACATTTGGGTCTTCGCAACACTGGGTAGACTGGCTTGTAATACTATAAATCATTTGCCTCATTCCAAGAAATAGTTGCAGACGATGGTTAGACTTAAATAAAGCGAACTGTGTATGATACTCAGCCCCGTGTTCAATATGCACTCAGTTATTATTACTTGTCATGATGACCGCTTTCATTATTTATTATATTGATTACTTCTTTATATTCATGTCTGGGTAAGAATTGAACGTTGACAACATTTATGTTATCTATTTTTCTTTCAGACCTTTTGCCTAGAGTAATAACAATTTATATATATATATATATATATATATATATATATATATATATATATCCCATAAGAAAATACTTGTGTATTTCTTTTTTGTTTATTGCCTATGATGTCTTTTTCTTAGCTCAACACATTCTTTCTAGATGCTATTAAGCAAATGTCATTCTTCTAGAAACAATCTTAAAGTAAACAATGCTTATCAGCCTTCTTGGGGTAATGAGAATGAGTAACAGTTTGACCCCAAAACTAGTGATGTAGAATATGAAAATAATTGATTTCATGCTTTAAGTCTAAACCACATTATAAAATAGATCAGAAGTATTGTCCCACTTTTAAAGTTTGTGAAATTGTGCAGAGGAGGAAAGTAAAAACATAGCAGGTTGAATTCTATCTTGAAATGCTCTTATTTTAATTGGATCTTTAAAGTGCCCTGTGCCTACTCTCTCTATTTAGGACGTGATCGGAAATGCTTACCAATGCCCATCCTTGTTGACTGAGCATGATTTTGCCTTTTATCTGTTTCAGTCGAAATGGATAGTCTTTCTGAACTCTCCCAGCAAGGTGCCAACCATGTCAACTTCGGCCAGCAGCCGGTCCCAGGGAACACGGCCGAGCAGCCTCCATCCCCTGCGCAGCTCTCCCACGGCGGCCAGCCTTCTGTCCGGACCCCTCTTCCGAATCTGCATCCTGGGCTTGTGTCAACGCCCATCAGTCCTCAGTTGGTCAACCAGCAGCTGGTGATGGCTCAGCTGCTGAACCAGCAGTATGCAGTGAATAGACTTTTAGCCCAGCAGTCCTTAAACCAACAATACTTGAACCACCCTCCCCCTGTCAGTAGATCTATGAATAAGCCTTTGGAGCAACAGGTTTCAACCAACACAGAGGTGTCTTCCGAAATCTACCAGTGGGTACGCGATGAACTGAAACGAGCAGGAATCTCCCAGGCAGTATTTGCACGTGTGGCTTTTAACAGAACTCAGGTCAGTTTTATTTATTAACGATTTTTGTATCTTTTTCTCTCTCTCTTCAGTCCCATCTACACCTAATGTTTATTCTTTTACTTTGTACTAACATTTTATCCTCTTCATGTAGTCGTATTGTCTGTTGCTGGTGATGCCTAAATATAATCATTATTTTCCCTCTCTTGAAACTCCTGTGCCAAGAGGAAGCTATGCACAGCATGATCCGGATTCAGGGGCCTTGAAAGAATAAATGAAATATGATTACCTGCGCTCTTAGATAATGGAGTTATAGACAGCAGTAGCAGGTTGAGAAAAGTTTCATGACTTGGCTAAGGGCACTGGTAGGCCTCCAGGCTTCTAGCCTAGGGTCTTTAGTATATTACCACCCATACCAGACATGAGTATATAAATGGGCTCTATTGAAATTCCTTTACAACTTTAAAAAAAAACACAAAAAACATCTTGGGACTCAATCACAATTTTTGCCTTTTAATTCTAAGAAGCCATTTAGAAAAAAATACATGATTTATTAGCAGAAGGTATTTCTCTCCCCTCTTCACATGATTGTTAATGTTCCTCCCAAGTTCACTAAGAGGCCTCTGGGGTAGGTTTGAGCTGCAGGCCTCAGTCTGCCTGTCCCCCTCATGTCCACACCTTTGTCCTCCTGGGAAATTCCTCTGAAGATGTTATCATCCTGGAAGAAGTTTCAGAAGGACAGGGAGAAAGGGTGATATAAGAGAAAGAAGTCTTAAGATAAAAAAAATCCTAAACAAATTGATTCTACTAAACTGTGAGAGTATTTTTAATTCCTTTTATTGGAAACTAGTATATATGGTGTTTATTTTTGGCCCCCGTGCACACACACACACACACACACAAACACACACAGACACACACACACACACCCTCAAAAGAACATGTAACTTTGATTAGAATGAGGACATTATGTCCTTTCAGTGTTCTTGTTTTACCACTGTTCTTTCTTTTGTCAACTTTTTTGGGGACCTGACTCATACTTTCCTCTCATATATAAGTTATTTTGTTTATTACATGATTATAAGAATAAAATTCTGGTACAAAAATAATCTAGTATTAATTCCTTGTTGGCAGAGTGTCTGTACCTAGGAGGATCCCAGCTGTGGCTTATTTTTGGCTTGCCTTAAGTTAGGAGGCCTGAGAAAGCCTTTAACTTGGTTTATTTTCGGTTTCTTTATCTGTGTTTTTTTTTGTACATCATTTGTCTGTTTTTAAAAGGGTGATTGCAGAAGGTTTTGTCTCAGTTTAAAATTGTATGGTTTCGCCTAGTTGGATATTTTCACAACTTGAAACGTGTTTATCATTAGCTTGTAAATTTAATACGGCATCTATGTTCAGTTGGGGGGTGATTATTTAAAAAAAAATGAAATGAATGAGTGAATGAATCAGAAGTCAGCCATCTAGCTAGATACTCCTGCTTCTGGCAGCATTTTTGTTTTGTTTTGTTTTTGTAAATAGCAGTGACTGCTAGAAGTTGTCAGTACTGGGCAAAAAATAGATAGGGTTGTTGAATTGAATTAAAAGCCCACAGACAAAGAGAACATTGATGTAGACACAGATGACATGCAGATTTACAGATATGCATTTTAAAAATGGGGCAAATTGTTATTTCTTAAAGCACCGAGGAAAGAGCATTTTACGTGGGGAAGAATGACAAGAGAGTCCAGCTGAGTGAGATGAGGGCGAAGTCACCACCTCTTGGTATAGTTCAGTGGTTCTCAACCTTGGCTGCACATTAGAATCACCTGGGAATCTTTTTAAAATCCTGATTTCTGGGCCTCATCCTCCGGCAATTCTGTTTCTTTGTTACTAATGTTGTGACCCCACCCCATAACAAAGAAACAGAATTTCCGGAGGATGAAGCCCAGAAGTCAGGGTTTTTAAAAGATTCCCAGGTGATTCTAATGTGCAGCCAAGGTTGAGAACCACTGGTATAGTTTTTCTTCTCTTGGATTATGATGCCCCTGCTACATTTGTTCTGCCTTTGGTTCTAATATCGACAATGTCCACAAATATCTGTAGAATTCGTTACTGTAAGGAAGGCAGAATTCTCTTTTTATGCCATATTAATCTCTTTGAAAAGATAAACAGTGACTTTATTTTTCTGAGAGTGAGAGAATGAAAACCTGGTACAGCCAGTGTCTCTTTATTAATAATAGCCAATTTAGAAAAAGTCATTACCAAAATATTATTTGGAGCTCAGGTTGGCAGAGAGGTTTGGTTTTATACCTTTGCATCGGTAATTGGTACTCCTCTGTCAAAGTGGATGTTGGGCCCTATTTGAAGCTGTCTGATGTAACTGAGAGTAATTTTCTATGTACAGTGAAGTGTTCACTTTTTGGGAACTAGCTTTTGAACACGCAAGCAAGCAAGCATGCATGTATTTTTGGTGTCATACTTAAAAACCATCACACACATGCATGCCACGCACACGCACAGCTGCATTTATTTTAATGATTATACATTCATATGAATGCATGTAGTGTGTTTATTTCAAAGTGTATGCGTTTCAGTAAAAGCAGGTGCAGAGTGAGGGTGTATGGTGTGAGTGTGGAGTACGGAAATACGCATGCTAATGCATATGTATAGGCGGAGGAGCGCTGCAGAGTTAAATCACACATCACACATTGTGTGCACTTATTGCAGTGTGCACTTATTCCAACCCCAAGTTTAAAAAATTAATGTAAAATCTGTACGTACAAATGCAGTTACATGACATGATCGGATAAAGACATCGGTGCCCTGTACACAGTGTGTTAAAACATTAGAATAATAGATAATGCTGGTAAGACGCGAGAAAATTTTAGTCATTGACAGCTCTGTATAACTTTAAAATCCTGAATTTCATGTTTTAGCTCTTAATTGGAGAATTTTCTCATCATCTTAATTGGGTCTCCTAAATGAAATCATTCCCCTTTCTCTCTCAAGACTTTCCCACGTGACTATTTTTTTTTAAGTCTACCTTTTCTGAAAATTTATGGAGAATTTATATAATTACTTGTTTTAAGTACTTTTTCCCCTTTTGAATTAATGGGCATATGTTCTTTAATTGCTACGGAAGACACCAGCTTTTAGCATATGTCATTCATTCAGTTATTCCTACTTGATGTCTTTTTAATGGAAACCTATGGCTAAAAATAATTGCCAGAGCTTCTAGATTTATAATTTCCAGTTCACTTCTCTGTGTTATTGCCCTTTAAAGGTGGCGATAGAAGAAAATATATCCTTTAGTGCCTTTTTAGAAATAAAACCCAGAGTTTAACTCTGATCCCACCCTGTGGCTTTTTTTCCTTTTTTCTCCCCCCTCCTCTTATCTTTGGCACACTTTATTTTCCAGTAAAATAAAGAATGAAGATGGATTATTCAAAACTGATAACAGTAATGGACCATCATGTAATGTTTTATTGAATTTGAGTTCTGTAAATTATGTGGTGGAGAGAAATTTGCCTGCTTTTAAGTATAAGAGAGATTGCTGCTGTGTTTCTATAATTCTTCACAGTGTAATTTAAGAAAAGTCCACTATCCATATCACTATTGAATAAAAGGTAAGAAGGTGCTATTACCCCAGCGTGACAGCTCTCCTGTAGCCTCCCCAAATGACAGAGATAAATGTGTCTGCTTATAACTTACTTGGCGTAAGTCCAGAGTAGGGGGTGGAGTTTGAAAATGGTCTTTCACCTGGACATGTGTTTAAAAATTCACCAAACCACAGAGGCAGGTAGCCTTGAAGAATATTCTACATATTTTCTTTTTAGTAAGGAGGTTTTATCAAATCATATTTTCCTTCTGAGGCTTTGAAGTTCCATGAAACTGATAAAATCTATTTGAATCAGTGATTATGTTCAAAGAGGAGACAAACGGGAGGCCAGACCGGCTTTTTGTTCAGATTGGCAGTCTCTTTCGCTTATCTGCTGTTTTAAAGAATTCATAATTAGCATTTGGAAGTACTGATAATATTTATTGAAGGTTTTTTCTTTCTTTTACAATTACTCATGAATTTTACTTGTAATAACTTGTAAACTCTTTTTGGAATGTAAAAAAGGCTTAGGAATTCATCAGTAAGTTTGCTCTTTAATTGAAAAAAAAATTAAAATTCTCGTTTAACCACCATGTAAAGACAATACAGAACCATTTTATGTTTTCATATATAGAGAACATATGAGTTATTTGAAGATGTGGAAGTCCTAATGAAAAGCAGCTTGTCATTTCCAATAAAATTAATATTCATGAGGTGCTGGTAACTTACGGCATAACATACAAATTCTCAAGTTCTTTTCAGAAACAAGAATGGCTAATGATTTTGTTTAGTTTTCTTCAACAAATTTATTGAGCACCTATGGTGCACAGTATTGAAGAGATATTTTCGTCCTGCTGTTTCAGCATATTCGCTGAGATAGCGAATAAGGTACAGGACATTATTTTTTAGCATGAAGAAGAATTTTTGGTAGGAGATCCCTCTTACTGTCCCCCATGAGGAATTACCACAAGTGACATTGACCTAACTTGGCAAGTCTGCACTGTATTTTCGACTATGGGCAAATGGAAACAGGCCACATACATCTTGAATCCATAAATGCAACTAACTATTCAAGTAACAACATCCTGAACAGGACCGAACATTCATTCCCATATCCGGATTCTTATAGCAGTCATTTTGCATCCAGAATTATTCTCAAGTGGCATGATTATTTATTTATTTATTTTTGGTAATTAACACATTCTAATCAAAACATTTCCTAACAATATTTTCAAGCATTTCCACCAGGGGGCACTCCCCTCATTGAAAGCTTGGGCCAAAAAAAAAAAAAAAAAAAAAAAAAAAGAAAAGAAAAAGAAAAAGAAAGAAAGAAAGAAAAGGAAAAAAAAAGAAAACCCCAAAGGTTTCTAAAACACCCGAGATGTCTACACTGGCTGCTTTAGAGCTCTGTATGTTCCAGGGTTTGAAATAATCGCTTTAGACCTTCAACATATTACAAGCAGAAAAACTACACTTGCTCTAGCCAAATAATTAAATGGAAATAAAATGTTTTGCCCCTGAAATACTTTACTTGCTCAAATGGGAAGTCATGCCAGCATCAAAATATGGGTAGAGAAATGTCTAAATCCTCTCCCAAGTTACCTGCTGCCTTCTACGTAAGCCATATAGGAATGCCTTGGTGTTATGTTAGCAAGACTTGGTAGAGAGCATTATTAGGTATTTTTTCAGGTGTTTGCTTTTCTCACCATAGTTCTCTGCTGTCAGGGGAAACATTTTTTTTTAATAGAGATGATATATTATTTTATTTGAGATTTATAAATGTCTAATTTCAAATTTTCCAGTTCTCAATATTTATAGGATCCCTTTTAACCTAATCTTTTTTTTTTTTTAAATTACTGAACATTTAGTGTAGGTAAACATCTTACAAAGCGCCACAGTAAACTTCTCATTGAAGGCTCACCTTGAGTAAATTAATAATTACCATTAGAATTTACCCTTGGGTAGCATATCTTGTTTCTAAGTTTCAGTCACCCATTTGCAATGTTGTTCCTTTTGTGGTCTGAATACACATAATTTATCCACTTAGTAAATATATATCAAACACTTACAGAGTAGGCATTGTGCTGGGATAACAAAAATGAATATTAGAATATTCAAGGAATTACAACATTTTATTTATTATGCTGTATTTTTCTATCTTTCTGTTTCTGTATAGTTGATGTATATTACTTTGCCAAGCACATCTTGTAAAACATAACATTTGGTAGGGAAGCGTGGAGAACATGGATTATTTTTTTACACCTATTTTCAAACGTTCTTAAGGCCTGTATTTTTCGGTTTTAATGTGACACATCAACACAGTCAATCTAATTAGTTGGCCTTGTGCAAATTAAATAGCTGGATGATTGACTGCCTGTTGGACTGAATTTTAGTTAAACTGACTGGGTGTTTTACTCTTGTGTAAACTCGGTTGCAGCATTACTTGTCAGTATTAGCAATGAAAGGACGCATTCCCTTCGTTCTTCCTCTACGTGTCTCATGGTGCAACTTAAAGTTTGGGTCCAGGTTTTTGACTTCCGTTGCAAAGACCAAGGGAGAGATTAAAATTTACTCTTTAGCCCCCTGAGCCAATTGGAGGTTCTTTTTTCACAGCAGCCCATACATCATTTTAATAGTGGACAGAGCTTTTATACTGCCTGCATCTATTTGAGCATTTTGGGCATTATCCCCGAAGAACCAAAAACTGGGTTTGCACTTCTAGGAAACCATGAAAAAACGCAAATGTTGTAATCTTGGGGTTTAATTATTTTGACATGACACTTTATCTCCCCTTTCCCAAATGTATCCTTTCACCCTTTCCGCAGAGTTGTTGGAAAGTGAAATTTGCAAACTATACCGAGATCTGGACATTTTATTCTGAGCTATATTGTGTTAAACTGATATTCTGGCTAAATGTAGAAACCAGGCATTATTTCATGTAGAAGACTGAAGTGGTAAGAGCTGCTCAGCCCCTATCAAATGGACAGAAACATTTTCTAATCCTTCAATTTCATATAATCCCTTAAAGAAAATTGGGGAAAACCACCCATTTTTGAAAGCATTCTTCCAAAAATTAATAAAATGGGGGGGGGGGGCTTCTATTACTTGGGGAAAGAGACACTTTAAAGGACTTCACTAATGGTTTGTAAATTCCTTCTATTAGAAAGACATATTTTTATTCCTCAAGAAATTGAGGAATTGGATAATACTCTTTTCCGTGGCATGCTATCATGGATTTTTGAAATGTGGAGAGGGGTTTATGTATTTCAGATTTAATCTATGGTTTCTGAAGTTCAGAATTTCAACCTGTTCCCAAGAGATACAACATAGCAAGATAGTATTTAGAGTCATTGGGGCTGTCAAATGTAGTTTCCTTAAATGATAAAATACAAAGAATCATTTGTCATTGACTCTAACAATTTTCAAATAAAGGACTAACTTAAAATATTGTCTGTGAAAACATAGCCTTAATCTTAGACAATGCTTTTGTAAAATTCTTTTTTTATTATTATTTAATCCTCACCAGAAGACATGCTTAGAGAGAGGAAGGGAAAGAGAGAAAGAGAAAAACATCGATGTGATAGATAAACATAGATCATTTGCCTTCTGAAGGTGCCCGGACTGGGGATTGAACCCACAACCCAGGTACATGCCCTGATGATGCTCAACCAATTGAGCCACTGTGGCTGGGCCATAACATTCTTTTCTCTAGTAAGTTGTAGTTCATTTTCTATGAAAGTCCTATTTCTCCTGAAATAGCTTTGTATCTTTACATATCAGGCTGTTGGCATTCCACCGTCTTTGTTTAGGCAGCTTGAGAACTCTACCGTTCAGTGCTGTTGTATTATGAGCATTTCATTTATTCTTAACTTCCCTGGATCGTCTCTCTCTGAAAGATTTCATGGCAAGTTAAGCTACTCAAAGGAAGGAGACCAATTAGGCAGTTTCGGTTTATGGTATATGTAAAGCAGATGCTTAATAAAATTAAGAATACAATTGAGGCTCTCTTCTCTACCACGTCAGTTGTAACTAATATATTCCTACGTAGAATTAATGCTTCTGACTGTTCCTTTTCTAAACAGAGTGGAAAAGAAAAGGGAAGGATCGCCACTGGCTGGGCAGAGCCCGGAGCAGGCTCACTCACTCTGTGCCTTTCATTCCCTGCAGGGCTTGCTTTCAGAAATTCTCCGAAAGGAAGAGGACCCCAAGACTGCATCCCAGTCTTTGCTGGTAAATCTTCGGGCTATGCAGAATTTCTTGCAGTTACCAGAAGCTGAAAGAGATCGAATTTACCAGGATGAAAGGGAAAGGAGCTTGAATGCAGCCTCGGCCATGGGCCCTGCCCCCCTGATAAGCACACCACCCAGCCGCCCTCCCCAGGTGAAGTCTAGCTTTTCTCCTTAAGCCTTTTCCTTTGGCTTTTCTTTTTAAATGCCTGATGAAGAATCTCAACAAGGAATTAGAAAGATAGGTGGACAGATTTAAACACACACACACACACACACACGTATGGAGTGGCTTGGGGGAAATTTTGTCCCTAAGCACTAATAATGGTATAAAAACAATAAGCTACTAATTAGGGGAAAGAAACTTGCTTTGCATTGCTGCTGCTTTGGGGTTCTTTGGGGGATGAAAAGTAGTCTGTAAATGGGATATTTATCTCTATGACTTATGTAAAGAAGTATTTTAAACTTAATGGGGGTGGAGGGCAATACAGTCCGTTTTATTCCCTGCAAGTTTTAGAACCGCCATTTGAATAGTAAATAAATATAAATAAATAAATAATTCTGTTTGTATTTGTGCTTTTCCAATACGAACTGCAGCTGGTGCCAATTACACATCATCTCGCTTGTAATCTTTCATAATTAAGTTTAATACAATCCTGGAAGGCAGCTTGAAGTGGAACTGATAAGGAATTCCATCCATATTCCCAGAAATGGGCACATTTTCTGTTTTCCAAAATTTTACACTTTTTTAGGAAAGACCAAAGTCACCTTCCAGGTAACTTTGTGTATGTGCATCTACATCGTTTGTTTTTTAATCGAATTTAAAAGGTAGCCTCATAACTATTAGAATACAAGTTAATTTTCAATACCAGCTATTAGATACAAGTTTAATAGTGGATTAGACTTATAATCCACAAGCAAATATATTTCTTTCACATATAATTTATAGCATGTACAATTCTTAAAAATAAGATCAATAAAACTGGATAAAATTGAATATAGAGTAGAAATTTAAAGTATTTATGTAACCTCATGTTATAATGAAATTATATCTTGATGGTCATTTCTTTTCATTAATAGTAAGAAATAATAATACATTTCCAAGTGTGGAATTATAGAAAAAGCTCATTTAACACTAAATATGAAACTGCTACAGATACTCCATAAATTGGGAATAGCTATTATATTTAGCCACCTGTTGAGGATCTTAAACTGTATGTTGTAATGTTTGAAATGATTATTTTTTAGAAATGTCACAAAGGTCCATTTTCTCTGCTTCATTTAATGAAAATTAATTAGGTCTTGATGTCTATAGGAGCAGACTGTAAGGGAGTCATTACTGTCATTGTGAACAAGAAAGCCATGCTTCTCTAGCAGAATAGAAAGGATAATAGAGCTCACCTGCATACGTACACACATAGCTATTGAATTTGGTCTGTAAAGACTTCTGTAAAATATTTCTTAAGAAATGATATACCTCTGGATTTTTCTTAAGAAAAAGAATGAGGAACTCTTTATATAGATACATAACTTTTATTGTAAGAGTGACTACACAAAAAATACTATACTTAGACTCGGTTTAATACTTAGTGTGTGGTGTTTAGAGTTAATACACACTTGGTTATTAGTTAACTTGGTTCCTGTGATCATCACAGAAAGGCCCCCTGCTCAGAGAGCTGTCTTACTTATCACTGAATCTGCAAGACCAACAAAAGAATGACTTACTTGAGACGAGTATGAACTTTAAAAATGTATCCAAATATTTAACTTAGTGATTCTTAATACAGCTTTTGTTTTTAATATTTCTGGGATTTTAATGCTTCTGTTTTTCAAATGGGATTCTGCTGTCCTTAGTCATCAAGTTTTTTTCTTTAGGCAAAATTACATTAATTGTTAAGGGTTATTTCTTTTCATATACTATTAAGATACTCTTCAGTAGCTTTCTGATATATATGTCTAAAGACTGTATCTGCTGAAAAGTTGGGATAGGAAATAAAATTTACTTGGCTTGAATTATGGATTAACTGATTGAGCCACCCTTAGCTGCATTTGTTCTCAAGAAGGATTGAGACCAAGCCCTTATCCAGGTTGTTCAGACAATGTTGAACATATAAAGTATGTAGATACTGTGGATTCTTAGTGAAACTCTTTCAGAGGAGAAAAAACATTGTTTCTATTAATCAAATTCTGAAATGATTATCTGATATATATGTATAATTTTATTTCATTGCTCTAATATAAATCTTTATGGCATCTTACGTATTTGCCCCACTGAGAATCCCTTTGCATTATTTAATCCTATATAATAAAGAGCTAATATGCTAATTAGACTGAGCAGCAGAACGACTGTCCAAACGACTTCCAGACGAAGCCAGGGCTGCGAGGGCTGAGTCCTTTGCACGGATTTCGTGCACCCAGCCTCTAGTATTATTATAATAGAGCTCACAATCATTTTGTTCACCTTTTATTCTGTAATAATGATTCAGTGAATTAAATTTTAAGAAATTTTTAATGGATTAAAAGCATTACCAATGTCAAACAAGTACTTTAGGTTTGGAAAAATGTGTTATAGAACAGTTGAATTAGTACTTCGTTGCAGCAGTTGAAACCTAGTGCCTACACTGGAACCAGACAGCAAAATTTTGTCTTTTTTAATTTTATATTTTGCCAAGGAGGAGTCTGTGTGAAATCACTATGCATTTCATTTCCCCAAAAATGAGGAGATTTTTAAATGTACAGTGAGACAAGTTGTGGGTTTGGGTTAAAACGCAACTCTGATTTCTTTCCAAAGAACTTCGTGCTGTAGACACAGGTCCCCTTGTGACTCACAGAAGACCCCGCCCACTTTCAGGCCTGAGAAATTGGTTTTTTTTCCAGTCCCTCAGTAGACTTTAGGCCATACTGAAGATGATTGGATGTTTCTGGTTCAAACCATATCGAGGACCTAAACTATTGAGGAACTCAACAGATTCTAAATCATCTTCAAGAAGGGACTTAATTGGTTTGAGTCAAACTCTAGGTTTTATTCATAGGAATACCGTCCCTGGATAAACCCAGACTAGCCGCAGGAATCACCGAGGCTCTTGGCAGGCCCTGCCTAGGTGAGGTGCATCTTGTGCACACCTGTCCCTTGTGCTGCAGTAGGGGCAGCCATGCTGTGAGCTGCTTGTCACTGGGGTAGTAGGCTCTGGCCCAGACCTGTTTAATGATAGTATATTTTCACAGCTTTACCTGCTAATTCAAGAAACAGGATTACCTTGCACTTGATAATGGTTCACAGTTTTCTCAGCACCTTGATGTATATTAATTCACTGAATCTTCAGGCCAACTTTTCCGTGGGAGAAAAATGATAAAACCAAGTCTGAGGTTTAGTCAGAGTTTTCCAATCCTCTGTGAAGTCTGTTGCTCCTCCCCCTACCTCAAGCTCCACCTGCTCAAAAATATAAATGAACATGATAGAAAAGGGAAAAAGAAACTTGGGGACTTTTTCTGTTTGTCATGGATAGGAAGTTTTATTGTTAGATTAGGAAGATGTACAAGAATGTGATCTGGATAGATGATCCCTGGGTATTTCTGAGATTGTGGAGGTCATTGCCCTCCCCCCCTTAATGTTTTGTTGTTGATAGTATTACAGATGTCTCCCACTTTATCTCCTTTTCTCTCCCCATCTGCCCAGTCCCTATTTCTCACCCCCGCAACCCCCAGTTCTTCCATCACCCTATTGTCTGTGTCCATGGGCTGTGCATATACATATATAAGTTCTTTGGTTTCTCTCTCCTGGTACCCCCACCCCCACAAAGGATATTGCCCCTTAATTTTGGTTGTATGAAAATATCTGAAAGAACCCAACTCCTCCAAAACTGCCTGGTCTTAAAGGCTTCTTTTTCTGAATCTACTTGGCAGATTGAGTTTAAACCAGATGAGTTTATTAGAGGGATTTTATTAATAATAATTAAAGATTATTTTGTGGGAATTGTTCCATAGAACAGGTCAGTTTTAAGTTGATTTCTCTTTAGGTGTGTGCTTACTCTAGTTTTATTTGTGTGTTTTAATATGTGTGACTTTTGGAGGTAAATTAGCAATTTCTGTTTTCATAGTCTATACTTACCAAATTATAACTTCTATATTAGTTATATAATTTTCTCCTTTATTTTTCATAGCTCCTTAGTAATTCTTTAGTTTCTTCTAAAGGAAGATGTGATATTTTATGCTTTAGAAAATGTATGAAGTTCATAAAGGAATTTATCATTAATTTAACCTGGTTCTTCTATAATATAATGAAACAGAGGTCCAGTTATGGGCAGGAGCTTAATACATGATTAAAATTTTATTTGTTATAAATTCATTGACCAGCATTATTATCAGATCTTATTTATGTGCTTGTAAAATGTTTCCCATTAACAGTCATCTTTGAAAAGTTAGAGGACTTGGAAAATAATATTGTTTCTATAACCATAACCCTCCAGATGGTGTTAATATGGACTATATTTCATCACCAATAAAAATGCCTTAAATAGTACATTTCTTACATAATGTTACCAAAAAAATTATGGTTTACATGCCTTGAAAAATAAATTCAGATTGGATTTGTAAAATTAATGATAAAGTCATTTACTACTAAAAATTAGATATTAATGAATTAGATTTAGCAAAGGGCCACCAAAAAACAGGTCTAGCCTGCCTTCAAAAATAAGAATTTTTCCAAATAAAGAAGTTGCATGGTTTCTAAGATAAGCATTGGCATCAGACAGACTGCAGCTTAGCTCTCAGCCTTGCCTGTGGACAAATGACTTAAATATTTGTCTTAGTTTCAAGAGTAATAGTAACTACTCAGGGTATTGTGCAGGTTAGAGTTGATGTGTGTTAACACTATACACAGCACATAAGCAACTAATAAATGTTAGTGTTTATTTTCATAATTATTAGTAAAAGGACATCAAACTTTATGTGTGTGCACACACACATGTGATATATGAGCTTGTGCTCCTACCTCAAGGAATAGTGCATATTCACCCATGAAGACCACAGCGGAGTTCATTTAGTGCACTGTGCATGTAATCTGTAGCACATATGTAGTGTGTATAGTTCATTTTGTAGTATGACTTGATGCATTCAGTAATACATGAAGAAACAAAAATAGGATTTAATGGCATGATTTTAGTGAAATAAAAGATCTAAATCATCTTAGGGCTGTGCCCTATCCCCACATGGGTAGGTACATGGTAGAAGCTTCAATTCTTAACTACTTCTCGGCGCCGCCGTAATGATGGAGTAGTACACGCTGCCTTGATAAAAGCTATTCAGAAAGCAACTGCATTTATTTTACCTCCTGTGCTATTTGCAGAGAAGAGCTGAAGAGTAGTTTGTTTTGCCTGGAATGAACTACTTTATGAATTTTAATGTGTGATATAATATTAAAAGCTAAACCAGGATTAAAGAAGATTTTTTTTGTACTAAGCTAAAATAGTACTTAGTAGAGTGAGGTATAAAAGATTTTTGTTTCCATTTTTACCTGGGGAAAAATTCAGCCCTCATATTTTTGAAAAGCCGTCCAAGTCAGTTCGCCTTAAGCAATAGCTTGTGTTTAGGAAAAAATGTGATTCCAGAATTGTAATAGCTTATTTATGATAAGATGCAGATCTAAGCCAACAAGATGATAAAGAACTTTCCTAAATCTTTTTAAAATGAGTAATGCGGTTTCTTTATATTTTTAAAAGTTGTTGCTCTCACTTTTTTAAAAAAATTTTTAAATGTTTCATGTGCACTTATTTCCCACTTTTATTTTGTGTTGGCTACCAGGAAACGATTATTTGACTCCCCGCCCCCCGCCCCCATGATTTAAAAATCTTGCTTTTTTGATTCAAATTGTAATTGCTTTAAAAAATATTAAACCAAAGAAATTTTTAGAGACAAAATCACAGTGTTGAGACAAATGATTATAGGCTACCTGCAGGATAAATTCTTAAACAGCATTTTTACAAAAGAATGCAAATTATTTTCAAAAACATGAAACACGGAGTTTCCAAAGACTGCTCTCTCTCAGCTATTGCTACGCAGATTGCTACCCGGGAACTACTTCTTCCAATGCACTGGACTTCGTGCCCCCATTTCTATAACATTCAATTTTCAAAGCGATTGAAATGGCTTTTCTTTTCTCTTTCATTTAAGCAGTGAGAAAAGTAGGTATTAAAAGGGACCCCATAGGGTGATCAACTCTATTCTTTTGCCTCAAAGCAAGACCACCCCAGAGCAAAGTTGTGAATCTCACCAAAGCAACTTTGTAGGCAATTTATGGTAATGCGTTAACTCTTCTGGCTCCTAAAGTGGTGTTTAGCAGATTATTGCTTCAAAGCCCGGTGTATGTGCTTAGTGGCCTCCAGTCCTGAATATACCTCTGTGAGTGCCCTTGCTTACTGGAGTCACAGAGCCGCAAGGGGGACTCTGGAAAGCTGGCTTCCACCCCTGTTTCCAGTTTACAGTGCAGGAGAGGCCAATGAGACCCAGCCCGTTGGACACCTGTCCTGCCTGCCTCACCTTCCATGTCCTCACTTAGGGCCTGTGGTCCAACCAGTTCACAGCATCGTCCTTTTAGTGCTTAGGTGGTGTCAGGGTGGAAGAGTCTAGCTGTCTCTCTGCGACAAGCCAGAGTGAGTTATTTCGCTAACTGGCTAGAAGTTCAAAGGATTCAGAAGGCACCTTTAAAAGGGGCTCATATTGCCCTGGCTCGTTTTGCCTGTGGACTGAAAGGTCCCGGGTTCGATTCTGGTCAAGGGCACGTGCTCGGGTTGCAGGCTCCAGCCCCAGTAGGGGGTGTGCAGAAGGCAGCTGGTCAATGATTCTCTCTCACCATTGATGTTTCTATCTCTGTCTCCCTCTCCCTTTATGAAATCAATAAAAAATATTTTTTTAAAAATAAAAGGGGCTCATATTTACTAAGAGCAGAGAATTGAGTAGCCTAGGATAACCTTTGTCCCACTTTTGATGCCAAATATTTTGGGACAGTGTGAAATAAACCTGGAAGACTTGCAGCCAAAAAATTCCTTCGTTTATTCTAAAATGCATTTCATTTCCTAGTGTTTATAGTGTATGTGAGAAATGGTCCAAGATGCTAAATTTCTAGAGAACAAAAACCTGGGTTCTGTAAAGGACCCAAAGACATCAGGCCCTTAATGAATCACGTTGCCAGGAAAAACATGGTCCTGCATCCTTGGTAACTTTCATTTACATTTTTATCAGTTCCCCAGTTTTTTTTTTGTTTTGTTTTTTTTTAAAAAAAAGCAGCTACAGGGTTCAGATGTAAATTTTCCAGACTGGTCAACATAACTGCGTAATAAAAAATTAAATTTGCACTTTTAAAGATTAATAATAGTATTAATAAATTTTGAGGGTGTGATTTAATTTTCCCCCTAAAATTCTGTGGCATTTTTCTGCTGGCACCTGTTTGTCATTATTTCCAACAGCACTGATGCTAATCTTTCATTCAGGATTATACATTTTGGATATATTTTTTAAGCCACTGATTATATATTTTGTGTAACTCGCAGCAATGTTCTGTTAAATATTGTGGAACATTTTCTTATAGTCTGGTTCCATAAGTCAAAAAGAAATAGTTATATACAGGGGTGCCAGGAAAAGATGAAATAATTACACAGAACAGCTTGGACATGCACGTGTAAAACGCAACCAGCCTTTATGATAATTAAGCAAGGCACTCTACCTGTTTCATGGATGGATAGAAGATTTAAATATGCAGCTCTGCAAATGGCTTTGTTATGGAAGATTTTTTAAATGAAACATGAGGAAAGGGTATTAAAAAAGAGCCTAAAATTAAAAAGGCCATAGTATATAATAGCTATTAGTGATGCCATTGTCTGTTAGGCACAGGCACCCAGTGAAGATACAGCACTGTGCCTTATGACTTTAATTGTGAATTTCCTTTGTTAGAAGTGCAATGGGAGGTAATTGGGAAACAATTAGCTTAGGGTTTTCAAGTCTTTGAAACTATTTAGCTTTCCAGAAAACTTACTTTATGGCATTGTAATTCCTTGTTGTCTGCTGGCAGTGGCTGTCATATTACAGATGCAATCACCTGTGACAGTGTGACTTCCTTAACTTAAGCAATCTGATCTCAGGGTAATAACTGAAGTTGAATGACTGCACTGTTGATCATCTTGATCATGAAAGGAGCAGCAGTGTCTAGTTTGGATGCTGAGCCTGGGAAGCTTCAAGACAATTTGACCAATGAAAAATGACAGTCATGTTCAAAATGTTTTGTAGGTGAAAACAGCTACTATTGCCACTGAGAGGAATGGGAAACCAGAGAACAATACCATGAACATTAATGCTTCCATTTATGATGAGATTCAGCAGGAAATGAAGCGCGCTAAAGTGTCCCAAGCACTGTTTGCAAAGGTCGCAGCAACCAAGAGCCAGGTAGGAGCCTCGATTAGGCGTGGAGAATGTTTATCTACTTTCAGGATGTCTATTTTCAGTATGAATTCGCATCACTGAGAGGTCACAGTCTCTGGGATTATGTACAGAACTCTCTGGTGAGACAAAATGTTCAGATTCTGATACTAGACACTTGGGTCTTATTTCCTCCAATAGCCACTCTCCAGACCTAGGACTTCTTAGTAAATCCCTGAGCCAGTTTATAGTTGTTTTCAGAAGAGTAAGACTGTAACGTATAGGAAGTTTTTCAGTCTGGTCCATTGTAGTGGAACAAATAACTTGAATTGCTGTTGTTTCATTATTACTTAGATGACCTTGATTTCTGTCCTAAAATATTAGAAACATTATAGTTTCTTCTGTTCCAACTCTGGCACCTACAAATCTTAAGTGCACTTATTAGAACAAATTGACACACACACACGTATATCTTTGCATATGAATGATTTTAATTTTTCTATAGATAATAACACAAATTGAATTACAATGAGAAAAATTGTCCATATCTGATCAATTATAAAGAGAATTGAATTGGAGAAGGTACAAATTCCTACAAAACAAGACAAAAATACAACAAAATAATGCAGTTCTTCATCAGAGTAATTGTCGTATATTGATAATTTACGTTCATCAAAAGCTGAGTCATCTATATGCAGGAACTCAAAATTATCTATAAACCCTTGTTCAAAGCAAGACTACTTCTTATAAGACCCAAAGAATACTACACTATCCCTTTGCAAAAAGCTTTGATAACACCACCAAGGGGAGAATTTAGAGGCAGTCAAAGGCTCAGGTAAGATTTCAACAACTTGAAATTTTAACCAAGTATATTTTTATTATCATTAATGAACCCTCCTTTATAATAAACTTATGTTAACTTCTGATAACCATATACAACCCTGAGAGTCTTTACAGTATACTACTTTGAGCTTTTCCTACAATTTCACTCTATCGGCGTTAATAGTGGACCTAGATGGGAGTTTCTCTTTAGAAAAGGTTGTTCTTGTTTAAGTTATAGGCTGGATGAAATACTTAAGGGATATCTTGGAAATGTTATAGGAAAATGATTAAACTCAAGCTGTGGACTGTAAAAATTATAGCTTTATAGGCCACATGCCTGCCTACCCTTCAATCACTGTCAAAGTGATAATTTCTACAATAATATGTTTCTTTTATTGTGAGATTCTAAACATCAAGTGCTGTTTAAACATTAAACTGAATTGTTTATGTTAGTGCTGTACTCAGCGTGTCATACATCAGGCCACCGTAATCTCTCATGGAATGTAAAAATCTGTCATGAATCATGGCTTGTATATCGGAAATTACTGTAATTTTGATTGGAAATTACAGGGCTCTTGAAATGTTTCTAATTATGATAGAATGTTAGAGCCGCTTCAAACCTGTGTGCTTCTTCAGATGTCTTCATTTACATGCCAAGACTATGCATTAAGGGGAAATGTCCTGTTCTCACTTTACCCCTCGCCCACCTCCCCTGCTTATTCTTGTTTGGGCTACTTAGTCTAATTATGGTGAGGATCTCATATTTAAATGTATATAATCTTGCTTTTCTTTCTCATACTACATCTTTTCTGACCTAGCCAATTAAATTAATTATCAAGGATGACAGGCTATATTCCTACAAGGCCAAATACTTTCCCCAAATCTCCAAAATAGACAAACAGACAAACTAGACATGTATTACTGTCAGGCTTAAAACAAACAAAAATACATTTTAAAACTTTTTTTAATTGTTGATAGTATTACAGATACTGCCCACTCTCCCCACCCCCTTTTTCTCCCCTCTCTCAGGCCTTCACTACCCGATTGCCCATGACCATGGGCTATTCTTTGGTTTAAAACTTTTTGATAGCTGTTACTTACTTGCTTATAATATGTCACTTAATTTCATCTGGTCCCCCCTTTCCCATTTTCCTTTCTAACTACAGCAGGAATTTTGAACCTTTTTCGTTTCATGGCACACATAAACTAATTACTAAAATTTTGTGGCACACCAAAAAACATATTTGTTGATCTGACAGAAAATATAGTTATACTTTGATTTGACTTATAGAAAATAATAATAGTGATTATTTTTTGCTCAAAAGTGCCATCCTTGTATATAAAGATTTTTGGTACCATGAATTCACCAATCAGAAGCAACCTTATTAAGATAGAACTCTATTATATGACCTACATATTTATGGTTTAAGACAGGGCATTCACACTGGACAACTATTGCTGTTTTGGCTGTTCTCATTGTGGGTTGTTGTTGTTTTTTGGTGTTTTTTTTTTTTACAATCTAAGTCAGGGGTCCTCAAACTTTTTAAACAGGGGGCCAGTTCACTGTCCCTCAGACCGTTGGAGGGCCGGACTATAGTTTAAAAAAAAGCTATGAACAAATTCCTATGCACATTGCACATATCTTATTTTGAAGTAAAAACAAAAAACAAAACGGGAACAAATACAATATTTGTATGTGCATGTGGCCCGCGGGCCACAGTTTGAGGACTCCTGATCTAAGCGAAAAGAGGTTAGTACCCCTAACTAAATAGTCAGGTATTGCATGTTTTAAAAATGCTTGCGGCACACCGGTTGAAAACCGTTGGACTATAGCATAGCCCCTATGGTTAGCAGCCCCTTGCTACCTTCATTCTTTTCTTTTCAATGATAAGTTCAATCCTCCCTGCCAGGGCTAAGTCACTGATTTGGGACCTCTTCAGACAGTGGCAGCAATTGCTTGACAATGGCCCGTGAGTGATGCTCTGGGGAGGTTTTAAACGTTTTTGCTCTTTGCACCCTTGTCCTGCAAAGCTCCCATGAGTCTCTTTCAGCAATGTCGCTTGGCAGCTTCTCTGAGTCTGCCAAGATGGTGTTTCCCGAACCCCGCCAACGCTGTTAGCTAATCTCTCATTCCTGGTTGAAAGAGAATCCAGGGGCCCGTTGGTGGCTGTGGAGTCACCACATGAGTTAACCTGTTCACTTCATTCTCTTGGACAGTTATTCCTAACTCCTAATTTACTGTACCTTCCTGACAGAGCACTGTAGTTTTCTCTCAGTTGTATAGTTTGGTTGTCAGCACTACCCTGTTGATGAAAACAGGTAGATAGACTGATGGTTTCTTAAAAGGAAGACAGTCCCAAAACAGTGTGTAACCCTGAGGGAGGAGATCTGACTTCACAAGGAAGGTCATCGTCTACTTAACTTCTGTTCTCCTGCCATGATTTTTGTGACGGGAACAGAAAAGCTAGCAAACGAATTTCTAAAAAAATATCTTCAAATCAGACTGACCTTTTTCATGGCCAGAATTCAATTTCTATTTACACCTTGGAGATAATGTGGTAAGGATTGTCAGAATGAGGCGGAGGCCTGAACATGGGGGCGGGTGGGGTGCATGGACAAAGCAGGGACACCAGTCCCGTCCAGCTCCACCTGCTGCTGCATCTTGCCCCAGTTCTCCAGGTGGACTTAGCACCCGTCACCTTTTTTCTGCTAAACCCCATCGTGTATTCTCTATTATCTACATTTAATTCTCAGAGTTAATCCCGTGAGCTAGCGTAGTTTTCCCCAATGTTCACCTAAGACTCACCTGACTAATAAACAGGAGAGCCAACCCCCAGTTCTCTGCATCTGTCCTACTATTTTAGTGTCTCCTCGGGGTTCCAGGTGGCATCAGTACCGAAGTTAAACCCAGCTCCAGGACAGATGAATTCGGGATATTGGACTAATGGATGGTGGAAATGGTGGGGCCTTTCCTTTCTTCGCTGACAGATTCTTACCAACATAGGGCCAGAGCGCACGCTTTTCCATGCCCGAGGGGAAAGCAGGGGGGACGGGTGAGACAACTCAGGAGGCTGTGGTCCAGGCTGTGTGGTTGATATTATAATAGTGAGAAATTAGTTAACCTTTTTGAGCCTAAGATTCTTTTCCTATGGGGAGGAGGTTACCTGGTAGGAAGTATACAGAAGAGCTTTAAGATGACACAGTGCTATACACAAATGGAAAAGGCCTTCCAGTGTGCTAAGCAAGAGTCTCAGCTCAGCCCCCCACACAGAGACATTTTTATTCTCCATGGATTTCAAACAGCTTTTGTGTAAAAAGATAAAGCCTTGGGTAGATACCCTGAATGACAGACAGCACAATTATTTTGAAGTTCCTGCAGTCTCAGTATGTTATGGACCCAGACACATCATAGTTGTGCTAGGCACTGACTAATGCACAAAGTATTTCCAGTCACAGAAACCGACTCCGTGGATTCCACCATTCTCGTGTGTTATCGCTCCTCTTCCATGAGTAACAGAAATTAGATTGTTTTTAACTCTAATAGAAATGTCTGAATAAAATATGCGGGTGCAACCTGGAAGGTGGGCGATTTTTGTGCTTGGATAGGAAAGCTGGCTAATGCCAACTTTAAAAAGATGATATGCTTTAAACATAATGTGAATAGCTACAAATGAATACACTTTATATTCTGGGTATTCAAATAAGCAGCAGTTTTTTCAAGTGAATCATATTGGAATTTTATCAAACATTTAGTCTGATAACATTCAAATAATTATGAGAGCAGAATTCGCTAATTTTATTGTTTAAAAAAAAAATAGTTGATTTGGGTAATAACCATTACGGTATCAAGGTTCAGTTACTGTTCATTGGTTATAGTGTTTTCATATGGGAGATGGAAATGGAATTTTTTCCTTAATGGTGGCAGATGTTGGAATCTAATTTTATTTCACAGCAAAGCCCCCGAGAACCCTGAGACTTAAGGTGTATGTCCAGCAAGGGGACGTTAGCAGCGCTGTAGGCCTTGCCTTGTACATCGACTTGTTACATTGATTTTCATGTTTGCAGAGGTGGAGTTGGCAGATAGAGTAACGCGGTAGGAGTGAAGGGCTTTCACTGAGCGGCACTGCATCGCCACGTGTGTTTAGAAAATGATTTATCTCCTTTATTGAGCAGAGTATTTCTTTCAGGTAAAGCAACTAGAGCAGCGGTTCTCAACCTGTGGGTCGCGACCCCTTTGGCGGCCGAACAACCCTTTCACAGGGGTCGCCGAAGACCATCCTGCATATCAGATATTTGCATTACGATTCATAACAGTAGCAACATTACAGTTATGAAGTAGCAACGAAAATAATTTTATGGTTGGGTCACAACATGAGGAACTGTATTTAAAGGGCCAGAAGGTTGAGAACCACTGAACTAGATGATGAAAATTCTATTTAACAGAGCATGCTTTCAATATAATCTTCTGCATTCTCTACCTATCTGTCCTATAGCGTTAGAGGACTCTGGCTGCTACAGCTTTGGCTGGTCGATAGGTACAGTTTTGAACACTAAAACAAGAGGATTTCCTCCTCTGTGAAGAGCACAAGCAGTTGAAGAGGTCAAATAATTCAAAGCCTTTTGCTTTCTTCCATCCTTTCAGACACTTTTATCATGGAGATTGAAGGCCTCTAGCATGAGAGAGAGAAGGGAGGGCAGAAGAGAGAGAAAGGAAGAAAGCTTTAGAGCTCCTTGTTTTCATAGGTGGGTGGGAAAAAGCATCTTTTTTACCTTTGGATTTGGAGATGGTGATTATCATTCTTAAATACAGTAAGACGTAGTATGTCACAAAATGGTCTTGAAAGAGGGCTAACCTGTAATTTTCATTGCTGGGAATAGGAATCTATAGTGACAAAATCCAGGAAAAAAATCAGGGAACCATGATTGCATTCTGCATTCTAGCATGCGAGTGAGGCATCTTTTATTTTGTTAGAATTAAATTGCACTTCGCGGAAACTGCACCTTGAAGCTCTGTGCTGATTCACTCTTTCGGAATGTTCACGTGACAGACTTTGCTGCCACACGATTTCACCTGTGCAGCCTCCCATCTGAGACACACAGGAGGCCCCTGCAGAATTGAGAGTCACGCTTCTGTCAGTGCTGGGGCCACACCCTTTT
Organism: Myotis myotis; assembly: GCF_014108235.1. Classification (NCBI taxonomy): domain Eukaryota; kingdom Metazoa; phylum Chordata; class Mammalia; order Chiroptera; family Vespertilionidae; genus Myotis; species Myotis myotis. The sequence continues at coordinate 36,502,139 of NW_023416317.1, read as the reverse complement.
CTAGTAGTTCCTGGGAGGATATTCACATTGCAGCCTCCTAGCACAGTGGTTCTCAACCTTCTGGCCCTTTAAATACAGTTCCTCATGTTGTGACCCAACCATAAAATTATTTTCGTTGCTACTTCATAACTGTAATGTTGCTACTGTTATGAATTGTAATGTAAATATCTGATATGCAGGATGGTCTCAGGCGACCCCTGTGAAAGGGTCGTTTGGCCGCCAAAGGGGTCACGACCCACAGGTTGAGAACTGCTGTTAGCACTTCTTGGGCAAATAGAGTTTTCTTCAGCCAGGGTTTGCGGAGAGAACTGCCACTTTACATGTTCTCCATCTAGTGCTTTATGGAATATTATGTATGTTTACTGGGGAGAGGAGACCCTGGGGAAATACAGCTTAGGTTTCCCTGGATCCTCTTCCTAGAGCAAGAAAGGACAGGAGTGGGAGAGTGAGAAGAGAAGTTAAGACAACCTGGAGCGTAGCCATCTCAGCTGTCTTGCCCACGTCTAGGTTAACGTATTTTTGGTGGCTTGTGTTGAGTAAGAAGGATGTGGAGTTCCAGTGGTCTCCTGTTTAAGGTGTTCTGTGCTGGTAGCCGATCTTCAGAAATCTCATGTCTGAATATTGGGAAGCTATATTGGATTGAGTTTTCATAAATGTAGACGTATCTTAATATTTCTAGCTTTTTGTTAAGAAAGACTATTGAAATTAATAGCTTTAAATACATAGATATTGACATACTCTCCTGGCTTGAAGGTACATAGGTTGTATTTTTTAAGAGTTAAGTTTGTGGATATGAATATAAGCCCTTTTCATATTTCTGCATTATAAAAACAAGCATGTGTTTTAGTAAATCTAGGGTTTGATCAAGGAGGTCCAGAATTATCCAATAGAACACTTACTTATTTGCTCATTATATTTTTAGCTAAAAGTGTTGCAAAGAGGTGTTTTCCCCCAGGCACTTGATGTTACTATTTTAAACAGGTTGAACAGGGGGTTTCTGGTTATCTTATTGCAACTTTCAAATCATTTAAAGTTTCACTCTTTTCCCCTAAATTAAAAATTAATTAACTAGAGTCATGTAAATACATTTTCCTCATTCACCCACTTAATAACTTAACTGTTGCAAATATAGTCATAACTCATTAAGCCCAGTTTCTCCATCTTTAGAAAATGTCATAAGAATATTTTAGACAAGATTTGAAAATAATCAATTTATGAATATTGGGCCAACTCTTTAAAGTGGATCATGATGTGAGGAAGGCCAAGGAAGGTCACCACAAGAGTGATCCACTTTAAGGCAGATCAGTGTGGCCCTGGTCGGGCAGTTGGTTGGAGCGTCGTCCTGATATGCCAAGGTTGTGTGTTCAATTTGGTCGGGGTGCATACAAGAATCAACCGATAAATGCATGGATGGGTGGAACAATGGATGAATGTTTCTCTCTCTCTTCTTCCCTCCCCGCCCCCTTCCTCTCTATCTTAAATCACTAAATTAATTTAAAAAATTAATTAAAGAGCAGGTCAGAATGTACATACTAAAGCATGAGTATACCAATTATGTATTTGTAGACTCTGCTTTACTCTAAGGCCACCTTTTGTCCAAAAATGTTAGTATAGGTTGAAAAGTGTGGACTAAGAATATCCTATCAAAGTTCCTCTTCTTGGCAACTCCTCTGTAATCATCTTTTGACAGTTGAAGAGTTAGTGCGTTAGGACAAGGTCATGTATCTACAAAATGGAAGTAGGGAAGACACCAAACCAGTGGGGTTTAACTTTTTAATAGGCATTCATCTTAAACCACAGTGTCATTCAGTTAAAAACTTAGCACACAACAGTAACACTCATATAATCCTTGAACAATGTACCAAGTTAAACGGCAAAGTGTTTTCTCAGAAGTCTCAACAGTTATCTTTTATGTTTTTGGTAGTAAAGGGAGGTTTTATTTCAGCTTTATCTTCTTTCTTCCTCATATGAGAAATGAAAATAAAGGCCCTGTGAAATGAATGAGCAATGAAAATGCATTTATGCAAAATGACAATAGAAAAATAGTGCTGGAAGAAAAGGCATCCTTAAAGTTGCATGTCAGTGAGAGGTGTTCAGCGAGGGATAGGAGAACTTATGTTGGGAAGATGAATCTAATAACGTGGAGTTTTTTCTGCCTTTCCAAAAGGATACCTTTAGTATCTTAAAAGTAACTTCTGAGATTATTCATTTTTTTAAGTATAGTTGTTACGCTTTTACACATGCGATTGTTTTGCGTGAAAAAAATGGCACAGCTAAATCACAGACCACCCATTTAAAAAATATATAGGTACAGTATATATTTTAGAGATTAGTACGAAGATAGCCATTCTATAATTTATCATTAAATACCCTGTAAAAACATACGCTCCAGACCGCTTATCGAGTTGCCATACAGTTGTTACGTTGGTGAAGCTGTCTGTTTTCTAGGTCTTAATCTACTTCTGTGGTATGTTAATAGAGGATCTAGTCTGCTTTGATTTCTTGATTCAGCAATTCCAGTTGTCTTTGTGTGTTTTTTAAAATAATTCCCTTTTCAACCAGTGTGCTTGAGGAATTGGGCTTAAACACACTGTTTCATAAACTGCCAGCCTCCTCGGCCGCCTCAGTGCCTCTGATTCTGTAAATCAGATCATAGACAGCATGCTGTCATATAATAAGGTGTCTGATCCTTATTACCAGTTTGTTGATGCACAGACTCCTTCAAATTGACCATTGCAACACATGGTTTCCCCTGAAACTAGCTGTGATAATTAGCGTGGTTCTAATGAGACAGAATGTCACTGATCTTGTGCTGAACTGTCGAGTATCGACGCTACGGATGGGAACTGTCAGAGCCTGCCATCTGTGACAGCGCTTGGCATATTCCAGTGGCAAGGTGGAGCATGCTCAATAGAGTCTTTTCAAACAAATGGCCCTTTTTCTTGACGAGGGGGTCTGTGTTCTGTTCCACTGGAAGAATGTTTGCCCCAAACTTTGGCCTACGCCAAATCCATTTTGAGATCCAAATGCGAATAAATATTTAAATCTCTGTTGTGTGTTACATAAGAGAGGGATCTTTTGTTTAGTAGGTATATTTTAAGTGGCTTTCCTTCCCATGTTTTAAAAAAAATTTTTTTTGCCTCTTTCAATTGCCCCATATTGTCAGTTAACAGTAATACAGTCATTTAAGATACTTTCCCCCAATTTTAAAATCACCTTGTTTAAAAGAGATTTGTTGGGGTGGCTCATTTAGTGAGAAAGCAGTCTGGTTGAACACAGAGAAAGGGGAAATGAGAGAAATCATTCCGATGCATATAGGAATACAAAAGTTGAATGGAAGAATTAAAATGGACAGGACAGTTAGATCTTTAGGCTCCAGAGCGGAGGAGAGATTTTTTTTTTTTTTTTTTTCGGTAGAGTGAAAGTCCAGTGCTGCTTATCATTCCAAAATATGCTTTGTTGCTTTTTATTTCCTCCTCTCTGGCAGACCACACAGGGCTTGTTCTGAAGAACATTTTCACTAATCTGATCAGGCAGCCAAATACGCCGGGAAAACTGCTTTAATGATCCCACTAATTACCTCAAGTCAATATGAACTGTATTATTAGACTGAGGGAAAATATTCCATTAGGTCTCCCCCTTGGGAGTTTCTCCGCTTTGTGATGTCACTGAAGCCTTCACCCTCTCGCTTGTAATTAATTTTATTTACACACGCAGGCACGCACAAGGTCACACCTGCACAACCGGCGCTGGCCAGGGAGCGTGTGGCTCTCCGGCTTAATCAGATCTGTCATAATTACCATTCTGCATGTTTCTGACACACGCTGTGAAATATTTCAATTTAACTGCCGCTACCAGCACAACCAGATGTAGTGCGAGTGTGGCTGCATCGGAAATATTATTCCTCAGGATAAACTCTCTCCTCCTCCTTTTTCCAACCCGCCCCCCCTCCCTTTTACAGCTAATGTGGCACAGAAGCTGATGTATCCTGTAAATCTTGAATGCAGCGCTAGATTGATAACAGGCGATTAGACAGTTTAACCACAAACAGCTTGTTCATTTTTCACAAATGAAAACCACATGTAGTGTAACTAAAATTTCAGGCTCTTTTTTTTTTAAAGAGTTGGGGTATGTGTGTTGATGATGTGCTTAAGTAAAAATGGAATGCAGTGAAGAGAAGTGTTTAGAAAAATAGAGAAGTGGCCTAGTGTTTTCCAGGTTATTTTTATCAAAATCTTTAGCAAATCCCATTTTTTTTTCTACTTTCATCAAAACTTGAACAGAAAAAAAAAAAAAATTATTCTCCTTTGGGCTTTTTTTTTTTTTTTGTAAGATTTTTTTTTTAATGGGAGGGACATATCCCTTCGAGCTATACCTTTTTTATTGTTTCAGTGTTAAACCTTTTATTTGAACATAAATTATGAAAGAATTGCTATGGTTGATCATATGGAGTTTTTTAAAGGACAGTTTCCCTTTTATTTATTTATTTATTTTTTAAGTGAAAAGTTGTTGGTTTAGGCTTTCTGGTCATAGTCCAAATAATTCAAAACCAAAAAATGGACCCAGTCAGAAAATGTAGATTTTAGAAATGATTATGGATTTGCAGAACCATTTTGGAAGGCAGAGCTGAAAAGTCAGTGCATCTGTCTCTCTGGAAATATTGGAGATAAAGAGGCCCAAAGTGCGGGCACAGTAGGTAAGCATAGAGGGCCCAGGTTATCCCCATTCTTGGAAGAACCCAGCCATAAAACAAAAATTAAAGTATTGGAGCCAGAAGAAGGCAAAGAAGCTGGTGGAAGAATAAAATTAAGGGATGAGAAAGCGATAGGAGCAGTGGTGAATTAGTCCGGCCTCGAGAGAAGATTCACAGCAATCCACGTTAGAGAACATTTAAAACATAGATGTAGCCTAGTGAAATGGCGTTTAATTCCAAGTAAAATACGCTTTCTTTTTATCTTTGTTTTACTCCTTCAGTTATGAGCCTCACATAGATGCTCCCTAGGATTCTGTGGTGAGTCCCATTATCTAACAGATAAGAGGTGCCGTTTCCCATAACATAGTGGCCTTTTTTAGCCCTTTGTTCCCTTTATCCATTTTCCCTCTGACTTATTTTCTCAAATTAAAACCCTTTACTTCCCCCACTTTTTTACTGGAACTTTCTCACCCTCTTACCCTGGCGATTTTCTTTGTGTTTTGTGTTTGCTCCATCATATCTTCCATCTTCAAAATTGAAAATTTTTATGCCTATTTATACTTTCTTTACTTTAGAGCAGGGGTGGGGAACGTCCGGCCTGCAGGCAATGTAAGGCCCGCGAAATCATTTGGTCTGGCCCTGCCAAGGCATTAGGGGTGAGTTAATTAAATGTCTGACCAAATATAGCAGGCTCATTTTTAAGCTGATAATTTTGTAATGGCCGGAGAATGATGTTATAGGTACCCAAATGGCCCTTGGCAGAAAAGAGCTTCCCCACCCCTGCTTTAGAGAGAAGAAAAAAAACATTTGCCTTCTAGTTAGAACCCTTCTTCCATCTCAGCTGCTAAGACATTCACATGGTTAATATGAAATCATTACGTCAGTTTCTTCACACGGTCTTAATCTAGCTGTGTAGTCATTTTGCAAGATGCAGTTCTTGTGGAAGGTTTGTTTCAATCCCCACATCATGGATCTGTCACAACACTATTTCCTGTTGAGTAGAGATCATGCCTCAGAATCCTGTTTAACACAGAGGTGAAGGCACCCATTGCTAGTTAGTGAGGCCAGCTCACTGCTGCTATCATCACTTGCATTTTAGGTTTCCAAAGAAGAGGTTTGATATATAGTTGCATGGGTGTAAGTAAAAAAAAAAAAAAAAAATGGAGGTTAAAAAAATAAAGATTATGACTTCATTGCTACTGCCCTTGCTTTAATAACCCTGAAGTTTTTGCACAGCTATTTCAAGATATGTTAGAGATAAGCCAGCATGCAAATTGAATCGCATTTTATAATCACTGGTAGAACTACACCCCTTACAGGAACCTTGCGTTGTTCCTTTTAAGTGAAAATTTTCATTTACAATCTGTAAAATCATCCCCAGTTTTCCATATTTACAAACTTTAGTTTTTGTGTGTTAGGATTTCTTTGTGCCTAAGCACACCTGTTGACACAAAACAGGAACAGGAAAGAGCAAACAAAGAGTTGTTGTTTAGGAATGCTCTGGTATAGATGGAGTTTGAGAGTATTCAGTATTTTTGGTAGGTGTGAGGGAAGAGCATGTCTTTCCATTGAACTTAATTAGACTACAATAACCCCATTGTCAAGGAAAATCTTTAAATTTTACTTATGGGCCCTGCTTGGTCCCGATCTAATAAAAGGACAGTTTTCATGCATCTGTTAGCAGAAGTACAGTTAACAAACTTTATCCTGCCCCACCTCGGTCCGCCATTCTGCAGTTGCTCTTCTTCAGTGCTCTCAAATCCTCATGAAAATGTGCAGGAAGGAGAATGGGTTCCTTTGAATGCTGTTTGCTGTTTCCTCTTGGGATGCATTGTCTGCATTTTTCATGATCATTGTTGAGGTCATCAGTATCATTTGCAGCGTAGTTCACGTTTTCATTGTGAGCTGAAAGAAATGAGAGGGTGTGGTTCCTGATTATCTGTGTCAGCTAGAAATAGGGTAAATTTGCAGACTAACAGACTGTTGATGTAATTCCTTGTCCATCAAATTCATCTTTCAGAGAAAGCATTGAGGATTGTAAGCAGTGGGAGCCTGATACCACTGCTCCCAGACAAGTTGCATACCCTCTCAGGCTTTGAACTTCCCTTAAGGTAAAATAGGTTGGGTCAGATTATGTCTAATGTCCTTGCAGTTCCAGGTTTTGTGAGTTTGTTGCAGACTAACACGTGCACAGGAGGGGAAGAGGATGCTATTTTGATTGAAGGTACTGCCGACAGGTGTGTTAGTCTGAGAATGAATCACAGAGGAGGTGGTAAGCTTTTGAATAATGGAAGGGCTCAGTTTGGGGGACAAAGTGCTATCTTGGGGTTTGTGGCCAAAAGGAATTACTTATGAGTGCCATAGAGTGAGGAAAATTGATTGTTTGGAACCCAGTGTATGAACTCCATGGTATCTGGTGTGCAGTGAGCTCAAGATTGATATAATCTGAGTGCTGCTATTAGAAAACCGGAAGCTCTCCCTCTCCTTACCAGGGACCCAGCAGAGTCAGCACAGCATGGAGAGATGAGCTCAGATTGGTTGGGGAGTGGACTTGGCTTAGTATGAGGTGGGTGAGTAGTTGCCGACATGAGATGACTTAAAGTTTGCTGAAGTGTTTCCTCCTTAAATATATCTTTTTGTTTTTTTAATTGATGCCTGAAAATCTACCTTTAACTTCTCTCTCTCTTTTTAATTAATGTAAGTTTTGCTGGGAAGACTAGCACATTATAGAGGGAAAATTCTATGAAGTCCATGAGAAATCACAGGTTTGGAAGAGATTTGTGAAATAGGGAGTAAAAGGAAAAAGAGGCAGGGAGTGACAGCTGATTGGAGGGAATATTTTGATGCCCATATTTGCAAATTCATAAATTGGTACCTGCAGCATTTAATAGCTGCTGAGGGGTGCCCATCCCCAAATGTCTCCTTTTAAATGTTTACCCATTTTACTTATGGAACCAACAGAAGTGCTAGTTGTCATGGGTGCTACTTAGCTGTTCATTGATGGAGTATTTGGTGGTTTAAATGAAATGCAGATTAGGTAAAAATAAATTACTTTCAATAAGGTCAAGGAAGTGAAGGCTGTAAATAAAATATACATTTGCCAATAGACAAATGCCATTAGGAAACCCAGCTCAGTCCATGCCAAGCTGTTACTGTCTAAATTGCCTTATTTCTTCCTGGCTTGCAATTAATTTTTGCTTGTGTGTTTGGAGATTGGGGGAAGGGTAATAGCCTAATGGGTAATAATTTTATTTTAGTATTTTGATTAAAGAGACTAAATAAGTTGGACCCTAGATAACCATAAGGACTAAAGCCTTATCCATCAAGCCTAATTTCTAGAAAGTTGTATTTATATTTCTGGAAAAAATTAACATCGACCTACATATAATATGAAATTTTGAGATGGTTATGTGCTCAGTTATTTTCTACCTATTTCCCCACCTCACTCCACCGCACTTTATCATCTTTCTACTCATTTTCTTCTCTGTCTTTAATCCTCTCTTTGACTAGCTTCCTTCTGCCCTCAAATATTAAAGGCAAATACTTTATAACCACCCGCTCTTTGAAAAGTGGTGGCGAGGGCAGGATCTTTATTTGATTACTGCTGGCTTCTTAGCATTTGCATTAGCTGCCCCCTCCTTGCACCCCAAAAGCATGCCAGGCCACCACTCCTTCCTTCTTTTTTTTTTTTTAAAATATATTTTATTGATTTTTTACAGAGAGGAAGGGAGAGAGATAGAGAGTTAGAAACATCAATCAGCTGCCTCCTGCACATCTACTGGGGATGTGCCCGCAACCCAGGTACATGCCCTTGACCGGAATCGAACCTGGGACCTTTCAGTCCGCAGGCCGACGCTCTATCCACTGAGCCAAACCGGTTTCGGCAACTCCTTCCTTCTTTCCCTCCTCTACCTGCCCTGCTGCCTTTCTCCCTTCTATTTGAGAATCCAGGTGTCTGTGGAAAAACTTGTTAGTGCTCCTCTCCTGGCAGACAGACATTTCTCAGAGGACACTCAGCTAATCTCATATACCTTTATAGTTATGTGGATGGTGTGAAGTTAACTAAGTTAGAATATTGAGGCTTTACTCAGAGGTTGTAAAGCCTTTTGTGAGTTTGTAACAAAACCAGGAAAAAACAGTGAGGTGTATATATGTTAGTGTGATTGGCAGCCAAAAATGTTAAGTTAGGAAACTGTTGTTTTATGAATGAAATCTCATCCAGGACTGAAATATATAAATCTTCCCCCATATTGATTGACTTGATGGTTGGGTTAGGGTGGGCCATTCTCATCAACACAAACCAAGGCACGGCTGAAACACCCCTGATTGGAACCTGGGTCTCCTCCAGACACTCTGAGAATGATCGGACTAGTGATTTAAGTATTTTCTTCCAACACTTAAGGTCTCTAAGAGGAATGGTCCTTTCATAGCAAAGAAAAACAAAACAAAACAAAAAAAGCCATGTTAAGGAAATCTTCTAGACCAGTGGTCGGCAAACTCATTAGTCAACAGAGCCAAATATCAACAGTACAACGACTGAAATTTCTTTTGAGAGCCAAATATTTTAAACTTAAACTATATAGGTAGGTCATTGTTATTAACTTAATTAGGGTGCTCCTAAGGCTTAGGAAGAGCCACAGTCAAGGGGCCAAAGAGCCGCATGTGGCTCGCGAGCCACAGTTTGCCGACCACTGTTCTAGACCACTAGGAACTTATATAAGATAGTTCCAGTAAAAATGTGCATATATATACACACAATGTATACATCATGTGGAGGGAGGCACCCTATTCAGCAGTTCTTAACCTGTGTCTTACCTTTTCCCAATATGTTCATGAACTTGGATAGAAAAAACATTTTTTCATTAAGGTATAACTAAAATTTGACATTTTATTTAATTATCAATATAGGCAACAAATCACAATAGTATTAGCAATACCTATGAATTTATCACCAATAAAAATCACAAGTATTTTCATATCATATTAAGTTATTACAGTATCTCAAAATATTATTTAGGCTCATCACTATAAAATTGTAATAGTTTAGTTATTAGATTTGTCCCTAGATCTTATTTAGTGTGTTAATAAAGGAGCACATATTACTATGCCAGGAATTTTTGATAACTGTATTTCATAATTGTTTTTTTTTCATATTAGGTATTTTATTTCAGGCACATAAAAACATTTTTCAGTAAAGACATCATCCCTAGGCTTACCCAGGTTGCCAGAGGGTTCATGACACAAAAGAGATGAGATCATTGATTAAATAAAGTTTGTGTAGGAAAAAATATATATATTTTTAAAGGCAATAGCTGGGCAACATTGTTCTGTTATGTATTACTTTTTAGTATGCTTATTTCTCAAGTACCCTTCACTCCTATGTAAGCAGGGGTTATAAACACTGCAGTAACGTTTAAAACAACGACAAAAACCAACCGTATGGGCGGGCAGCCTTTCCAACATTCTGATGCCACAGACGGGTGCAGCACTTTATGAAGGAGCTCCTTTGCCCTGAGGCTAGAAATGTTTGCCAGTTGAAAGACACCTTTAATATCACCTTACACCTGAAGTTTAAGCTGTTCTTACCTCGCTGGACAGTAAGTGAAATAATTCCCTATTATGTTCGTCCCCCGATTTCCTCTTATCCTGCACCATTGGTAGCACACAGATAGCACTTAGTAATTATTTGTGGAAGGATGGAATGCTTCAGAAACAGATTTCATCTGCTCCCAATTTTGCCATCACAAAGGCCAGTGTATTCCTAAAGGAGTCCAGGTGAGAAGGGTAGGGCCTCTGAGCTCAGACAGACACTCTGGCCAGACTCCACTCCTGTCCACCCGGGGCCCTCCAGGAGCCTGCTTTCCCCAGGTATGGAACAGGAGCAGTGGTCGTGAGGAACAACTGAGGTGGCCTGTGCAGCTTCCCCTGTCTCCTTTCATTGATAAAATTATAACCTGGCCATTGTCACTGGGACTCCCATGATGTTTCCAGAAATATTTATGCTTTCTTTTTTTTTTTTAATGCTTCCTTGTAAATCACAAGATTTGAGTCCCTCATTAAGCCAACCTCTGATGAGTAGGTTTGCATAATGGATAAGATGATGTGGGTTTTGACCACAAAATAGGTGTTATTTTATCAGCAAAATCCTAAGCAACTTGGGAGCTCATAATGAACACACCCGCTTGATTGTTCCTTTCAGGATACAAGTCCCTTAACTCCTGTAATCCCGATTTGCCTTCCCCTGGTTTTAAACGTTTTTTTGTTCCTAAAATATCATGGAAGGAAGGTTTAAAATTTTAATTTCAAGATCCTAAATATACATAATGGGGAGTATAGTTTATTTTAGGAAATGCCTGCATTGTTGAAAGGTTTTATATAAGTAAATATGCAGTGGCAGACATATTTGTTTAAAATAACATGGTAGTCAGTTATTTTTGTAAGCAAACCACTGTATCAGATAAATCATAACGTAAAATTTATTCATTTTGTAAGTTCACATTTTACTTTGTTTTTGCACTGAGGATATATGGATATTCATTGATCTTTTTTTCATAGTGAGCTCATAATTTTGAATAGAAAAATAATGTAAAATTTTAATAGTGACTTTAGGATACAGCATGGTAAGAAATTTGCTTCCTAACGTTACAGTGTAAGAGCACATCTTTATCTGAGTTGAGGGCTTTGGAAAAAGTGAAGGTTTTCATTATGTATTTTTAAAATTGTTGTTAATTCTCATCAGAGGATATTTTTTTTCCAGAGAGTGAAGGGGGAGGGAGAGAAACTGTGTGAGAAGATACACATAGATTGGTTGCCTCCAGCACGTGCCCCAATGTGGGGAAGGAAAGGGGGTTGAGATAGCAACCCAGGTACGTGCCCTTCACTGGGAATCGAACCTGCACCCCTTCAGTGCTTTGGCTGATGCTCTAACCATTTAGAAACACTGACCAGGGCTAAGCTTCTCCTTTATTATTTTTTTAAAATATATTTTATTGATTTTTTACAGAGAGGAAGGGAGAGGGATAGAGAGTCAGAAATATCAATCAGCTGCCTCCTGCATACTCCCTACTGGGGATGTGCCCGCAACCAAGGTACATGCCCTTGACCGGAATCGAACCTGGGACCCTTGAGTCCACAGGCTGATGCTCTATCCACTGAGCCAAACCAGTTAGGGCTAAGCTTCTCCTTTAAATAATTCAATATATTTGCCTTTGACAGAAGCTTTAATAGTGCTTCCTTGCCTCCTTAACCCTAGTAAGCTGAGCTCAGTTTGAATCTTAGTTCTTTGACAAACAACACCAGCATTATGAATGAGTTGTTGGACTTCGCTACTGTCCATGATATCCTCAGGAATTACAGAGGAGTATAGTTTATTGTCACTAAACTGGCCCAGATTGTGTCATTCTTACATCTTTCTCTGTCCCCCCAACTTACTGCCACTTTAGTGTTGCAGGAATCTTTTGTTACAATTTTAACACCCACTCATGGGAGTGTGAGCCTCAGGGGTCTCCCAGCCCCTTGAGTGAAGGAAAGTGAAGAGTGTGCCACTCAAAGGGCTGTTTGTGTTGGCATTTGTTTGTACTGTAACGCAGATAGCACACATGGGGGTGGAGTGAACTAAAAAAACCCCTCAGCATTGATTAGTTCATGGAAGAAATTCCCAGGGCCTGGACCAGAGCAGTAGGAATGGAAAAGAAGAAACACATGCAGGAGAGGTTCTGAAGGAGTGGAATTGACAGGAATTCATCATTGTTCCTTTATGGAGGAGATAGGAAAGAAAAATCAGATTTTTAATTGAAACTGTTTGCTATTTATTTTTTAATCCTCACCTGAGGATATGTTTAGTGATTTTTTTTTTTAGAGAGAAGCATCCATTGGTCACCTCTCATTCATGCCACAACTGCAGACCAAACCCTCAACCTAGGTATGTGCCCTGACCGGGAATCAAACCTGTAGCCTTTCTGTGTGTAGGACAACACTCCAACCCAGTGACCTACTCTGGCCAAGGTGGTTTCCTAGTTTTTAAAATTAAAAAACAGTATATGGTCACCATAGAAAAAAGTAAAAAATGTCAAGCATAAGGAAGAATATAAAAATACCCCAAATCCCAATACTGAGAGAGAGCCTAATTTACGTTCCCTCTCTCTATATGTAATGTATATATATATACACACATCTCAGAGATGGCTAAGGGGGTCAAGTAAGCTTAATTAAACCAGTATATTTACTGATCAAGAAGTTCGATAGGCTGAGTTAAACATGACTACATATATATGTGGTATATGCTTATAATATGTCTTACATTCGTTAATTCATAAGATATACAGACCTTTGAATTCCCAATTGAGGTGAATTTAAGTTACATTTAACTTTTGCTATCACAAACAAATAATGCTAAGGTGAGCATCATTATAGTTTAATAATTTGTATACATCTTTAGTGATCATTTCTTTAGGATACATTTTCAGAAGTTGAATTATTGGATCAAAAGAAAGGCATTTGTGTTTTAAAGGTGCTTGCCAGACATTTCTACATTCAACATTTTCACAGTGCCCTTCAGAAAGATTATACCAATTCGTACTTCAAAGAACAGCCTTTCAGCACAGGTGACTGGGTGGGTGGTGATACTGTTAATTGAGTTAAACTACATAGGAGAAACTAGTTTGTGGGAGGAAAATACTGGGTTCAGGCTGGGATGTGGTCATTGAATTAATTTTAATTCCATAGGTATTCCAGTTCCTTTGGGTTATCTTTGTGATAAGGGCAAAAGTAGTAGAAATAATAATAGCTAACATTCATCAATGTTGTGCCAAGCCCTTTGCATGAATTATACCTTAATTCTCACAACCTTGTGTGACTGGTGGTACAATTGTCCCCATTATATAGAGAAGAAAATTGAGGTCTAGAGAACTTGAGTAATTTGACCAAAGTTCAGGGGGCTTGTCAGTAGTAGAATAGGAATTCAAATTAATACCCAGGCTTTCTTCACAAATAGGGTTGAGACATATAGCATATAGAGTAGGTAAGGTCGCAGTAATTAAGCTGTATTCTCAGGAAAGTATGGTAAAGAGCAATTGCAAAAGAGTTGTAGGCATAGTCAGTTCAAAACCAACTGGTCTATGTATTTTTCCTAGCAAATGCGAATTCATCTCACTCCTAGTTTCATTACCCTACCCACTCCAAATAGTGCCCTTTCTTCAAAGCCAAGCCAATACCACTCTTTACCAGTAAGAACTTCCTTGACCACCCCAGCACATCTCTTCTTCCCCTCCACCTGGGTCCCACTTAATGTCTCCCATCATTGATGCTTATCACATACTGCCTTGCACTAAATAGGTATTTTTTAATGTTAGGTCTTCCTGAAAAATAGAATCTCCCAAAACTGAATCAGGAAGAATCAGAAAACGTGAATAGGCTGATAACAACTGATGAAATAGAAGCAATAATCAAAAAACTTCCAGCAAACAAAAACTCTGGTCTAGGTGGCTTCACAGAGGAGTTTTACCAAATATTCCAAGAACAACTAACACCTATATTCCTCAAACTATTCCAAAAAATCAGAAAAAGGAACACTCCCAAGCTCTTTTTATGAGGCCAGCATTATCCTAAATCCAAAACCAGATAAAGACACTCCAAAGAAAGAATTACAGGCCAATATCCCTGATGAACATAGATGCTAAAATCCTCAACAAAATATTAGCAAATCACATCCGGCAATACATTAAAAAGATCATACACCAAGATCAAGTGGGACTTATTCCAGGGATGCAAGGCTGGTACAATATTTGCAAATCAATAAATGTGATACATCACATAAACAGATTGAGAGACAAAAATGACATAATCATATCAACAGACGAAGAAAAAGCCTTGAACAAAATCCAACACCCATTTTTGATAAAAAAAAAAAAAAAACTCTCAGCAAAGTGGGAATAGAGGGAGCCTATCTCAACATAATAAAGGCCATAAATGACAGACCTGCAGTGAACATCATACTCAATGGGCAAAAACTAAAACCAGGTCTTCCCAAATATACTGTGAGCCATTTAAGACAAGTGCTTCAGTTAAGCTCATCAACCCTTGTTGTGTATATCACGGACTACGCCCTGGGGCGAATGTATTGTTTCAGCCACAATCTTGAGATTAACAGTGAGATTGATACTGTTATCTGCCCTTTGTAGAGGAGGATCTAAAGCTCAGAAAGGAAATGTACTCAAGTCCACAGACATCAGTGCTCTACGGAGGTGACTGAGCAGGACTTGAAGGAGAAGGTAGTGTTTGGGTGGGCAGAAAAAAAGGAGAAAGGGCTTTGCTGTTGAAGAGAATAGAATGTGGGGAGGTGTTGGGCACCAGCCAAGAAATAGGCCAGTAAATCAGAACACGAGTGTGATTGGGAGGAACTTGGGTGCAGCTCTAGGGACTATGCACGTGTGTTCTCTATAATGGGGTTCCTTGTGAGCAGCAGTTTGAGAGAAGACCACAGCAGTGATTTTCATCCTAGCATCCGTTTGTAAGGGCACCTCAAAGATGGCTAATGGAATCTAAAAATGCTGAGTTAAACCTGTGCCTGTCCCTATCAGGAAGTTCCAGAGACTAAATCAGACATCATGTTTATGTGCTTTTTCTAGGAATCACAACTCTGTATAATAGCACTTGTTCTCTCATTCTTCATCAAAGCTCCAGTCATCATTAGTGTATTTTCTCCCCCCTACATTGAGAGGAAAAGGAATGATTACTTAAACGTTTCTTGTTCAGAAAGCAAAAGAATTATCCATGGGAAGCAATTTAAAAATGTGTGGTGCTGAAGAACATCATTCAAGGGAGAGGTGCCCCAGCACGGACGAGACAGTGGTGAGCAGGGTGGAAAGAAGCAGACGACTATGATAGAACTGGAGGCTAAAACTGATGAAAATATAGCATGAACCTTGGGAGTATTGAATTTTCTAATGACACCAGCTTTGAAGAACGAAGAGAAAATAAAATCTTAAGTAAGATTTTAAGGCCCAGTGTATAAATGTTAAATAAGACAGAATCATATCACTGAAATTTATGGAATGTCAAAAATACATCTCAGATTGAGAGAGAAAAAAACCAAGCAATTAATTTGCAGAAACTATATTCAAGTTAAACATGTAAGCTAGAATCAGTTTTGGCTAAGCTTTGAATAAACCATCTCAAAATTAGGCTTGAAATATATGAAAAAAATAAACTTTTAAGTTATTTTCCAAGTTGAATGTTTTAAAAATTTAAGGCTTTGGGGGGGGGGGGGGAAGTTCTCTATTTCAGTCAGATTAAGAGATTCTTTTCTTGCTAGCTAGTTTAATACGTTGTTGAGAATGTCATACTTTTATCTTCATTCACTTCTCAGATTCTCCCTCCTGAAAATATTCTTTAAACATGAGATTCTCCTCGCCTGAAAAATGTTTTAAGCAAGAACCATTTTTATCTGCTCTGACCAGATTGTCATCTGATCGTCTTGCTATAGCACAGTTTATAGCAGAAGAAAACAAAGCCTCCATATTTATGTGTGCCCCAAAGTCAGTGGCTGTGAGAAGGTAGAAAAGAAAGAAAACCATGGCAGATGAATGATTTTCTTGTTTTGACTTAAATTTTAAGCAAAATTGAAAAACATACGATTTGCTAATGATTCTGAATATTCCTTCTAAATTCGCTAAATTTTAAAGGGAGCTTTCACCCAGATTGTATAAGCGTTTCTTTTTTATAACAAACCTCCAGAAACTCTGGTAGATATGTTTTTTAATCTATGAAAAACAAAATGGCAAAACTTTACTCAAATGAGAAATGTGTGGAGAGCCGTTTTATGTCCTCTTATTACCACAATATGGAAACCCACAGATTTTTGGCTAAGATATATAGTCCCTTACATAAACTGTGGAGTCTGGAGAGAGTTTAAAACAGAAATAGTTTAGAAGTTTAAAAACAGTAATAATTTAAGAGAGTACATGATTTTCTTTCTTTTTAGCAAATACAAGCATTAGAAACCATACTTTGAAAATAAATATATTATATATATATATATATATATATATATATATATATGTAATATATATGTGCTTTCTCTAGGAATCACACCTCTCTCTCTCTCTCTCTCTCTCTCTCTCTCTCTCTCTATATATATATATATATATATATATATATATATGTGTGTGTGTGTGTGTGTGTGTGTATACATATATATACATATATATATATATATTCTTTAAATACGTTTCTTTTTAAAACCCATCTTTGAATAATGGGGATGTTAATGTGCTACTTTCAGAATGGGAAATGCATCTACTAGTACTTCTCTGTTCAAATTTATTTCCCGGGTTTTCTGTAATAAGACCAGTGTTAACAAAGCAGAAAAAGTTGCTTGCAGACCTGCTGAAATTCTCTTTGCAATACACAGTGTAGAGTTATTAAACTGGAGAGAAAGATTAATGTATTTCCTGCTAATTCCACAGAGGAGAACATGTATCTTTATTAATGTTAATAGGTTGGCCTCTCATTATGTTATAGAATGATCTGCTTTTGCAAAGGTTTTCTTCTAAAGAACTTCATAGCATTTAAAGGTTAATATGTTAGGTAAAGAACAATATCTTAAGAGAAGCGTTTTTATTACGGGACATGATGGGATGGCTTTTATTAAATTACATGATGATTTGAATGGGGAAGAAGAAAAAGTGCATCGCTTCTTGCCCTCAACTTTAATGCCTTTAATCAAATAATGACCTTCTGGAAAATAGTTAATTTTAAGCATTTGGAAAGATCAATACCACTTTGCCACCAAAAAATGGCCTAGATGATGAAATTTGATGTATTTAAAGTATCATTTCACCCTTTTAACCTAGTAAATAATTTAAAATGCTTTCAGTATTGCTTTGCCACTGTTTTGTTTCTCACTGTTCAAAGTGTTATGATTGTTCTCCAAAACAGGTTAAAGTTCATGTGTGAAGCCTCCAGGCCTTGGGCCTGGAAGTGGGGTTGTACCTCCATTAGGCCTTGTGTGTCTATGTTGGGGCCCCTGAAGAAGTAGTATATTTTAACACTACATTTGAGGCAGAGTGTGTATAAAGCATAAAAAGTGTGAAAATGGAATTCTTCTGGAATGTTAATGGGGTGGCTTAAACATCATTGGTCCCTTTTGTGGTATCTTTAAACCTTTATTCTAAAGGTGAAAGAATTAGTAACTCTATTAGAACCCAGACCGCCGCCCGCCCCCCCCCCCCAGCTTATAGAACATTGATATGAAATTACCCTTGAGTGCCGACAGCTTTGTAAAAAAAAAAAAAAAATTGCCCTCTATTAGCATGTTTGTGGGCAGATTAAAAACTATCTTCATTAGCATAAGTAACACTTACAGGTTCTTTTAAAAGTGGAACATTATTTGCTGAATGATAATTTGCTAGTTTTATAGTTAGTTGTTGTTCAGAATGTACTCATTCAAAATGCCTGGTGCAGTTTAGTCTACAATGCTGATTTTTTTGTGTGCTAGAAGTACTGTTTAATGGATTATGTACTTAATCCTTGTTCCTACTACTTGCTAAAATGTAATTCATGCTTTCCACTAAAATGTTTGTATCAAAAAGCTCCCTATTTAGATTGATTTCTTTTAATATCATATATTATTATGCGATGAACCCAAGAGATTGGAAAGAAATACTTCTGCAAATAACACATAAAAGATTGGGAGGGGGGAGTAAATACAGACTATAAAATGTTTTGCTTTTTAGAACTCAAATTACCATTCTGTTTTTTAAATGTATTTTCCTTCTTAGTTGTAGCAAGAATTATTTGTCATTTTCTTTCTCTTTTTAAAGCTCTTGGGTTCAAAATGTATATGTATAGAATGATTATATATACATATCTGTATATTGTATTAAATGACTTTTTTCCTCAGAGAATATGGGAAGTCTATTTTCCCCTGGAAAACTAACTGTGTTGCATGCTCCCAGCTTTATCACAGGCCAGGCCTTGAAAGGTTTCTCTTTTTATGTGTGGGATGCTATAGGTACAATAAATTCATTCGTGAAATGAGGTTCCTTTCCTGACTACATGAAAATCATCGTGCACCCCTTATCCGTTAAAATGTTAGAAGTGAATTGACTTGAAGTAACTGTTCTGACTAGAATGGAAATCAGAGGTTGAGTTTGGTTGGAAATTAGCAGCTGAGCGAAGAAGGTGCCAGGATTTTTATTTAAATGTGGTACAACAAGATTCTGTCAGTAAAGCACATCATTAGAATATTGAGTTTAGAACTGCTAATTTTTCCTTTAAAATGAGCATACAGTCGTGTGCTTCATGGACCATAATAAATTGCCATTGTGTTGTCATTGAGTTTGTTTTGCTTTTTTGCAGTACTGGTTTGGCAGTCACTCTGCATTTTCTCTCTTCCTTTTCTTCCTTTTTTCCCCCTTGATTTTATATTTCTTTAATAGACCCCTAACCAAATCCAGTCAAAAGAATGTTATTCCGTGCAGTCTTAGCATTAGCATCCATTGCACCATTTTCTTGCTTACGGTGGCTAGACATTTGCAGATGGTTCTTGGTTACTATAAAGTACATAACAGTATTTCCTTTGTGGCAGATGGATTTAAGACTTTTAGTTCTCAATAAATGTAGGTTTACAATACATAACTTTACAGGATTTGTGTTGTATATAACAGGTTTGAACATATTATCTCAGAATTCATCTGCATGGCATTTTCAGCTTATTCAGGGTCCATGCCAGTTTTTTTAAGTAATAGGGGGGAGCTCTGTGATTGATAGCAACAGCTCAAGGCGTGATTTTGAATAGAAACAAAGGGTTTAGAACAGAAGGTGTCAAATTAAACTTTGTCAGTTTGAAAAGTAGTAACATCCTGAAAGTTTTACTAATTTATTTACATGTGGCTACTGTTTATATTTTGCCCTTTTTATATGCAGTGTAATGTTGGTTGGCAAATTTACTACTTTTAAAGTGTAGGTTGTTCCCTGTGCCATTTTGGTTTCCTGAGAATGGATCGGTATCATTATTTGAAGGCTTTTAATCTTCTCTCTTTTCCACTGTTTGGAACAGTTGTCATTGAATTTAATTTTGAGAGTAGTTTCCTACCCCGGCCTATGGTCTTTTAATATCTCAAGTCTCAGAGACCTCTCTTAAAAATGTAATTATGTTCACATTTTGCAACCTAGTGCTGCATTTCATTCCTTGTCTCCTCTCTACCAAGTAAATCTATAAATTTATCATTTAAAAACCTATACAGTGCTTAGGGGAATCAATATTTTTTATTTGCTAAATATTACAGATATTCTGACATGTTCATTTTCTTCCCAAATTTATATGCTCTAACAATAACACTTACGGAAAAGTGATCTAGAAAAAGGTTAGAAAGCATTTGGCTTTTTTAGCCACTTTCTGCAAAACACAGATTAGATTACTGTCATCATTAATAGAATCTCAATCCATAGATTTTGAGGTAGTCAGAATATTCCAAGGCATTTAAATAGTATTAGAAAACATTAATCTTACTTTGCCGGTGTGAATTGGGGATGAGCCAGATTATTTTCTCTGCTGACAGAGAACTGGCATGTCAGAATATCTGTTTTCCATTACTTTTTAAGAGATACGCACATCAAGGAAAGAACCCCCCCCCCCTTGTTTTTTTGGAATATCCTTGTAGAACTAACAGTTCCCAGCTGCACTGTTAAATATTTTTCTAAGAAGCATCTGATTTCAGTCTCTTTAAATGACCGTGTTTCTTGAAAGGCTAGCAGAGACATGCTTCAGACTTATAATTCATCAAATTATTTTTAGATAAGGAATTAGAAGTATTATTTAAGGGCAGAGGTTAATAGCAAACTACTGGAAATGTTATGTTAGTCATAGGCAATTAATAAAAATAAGGGTCTGTCTCGTAAGTATAGAGACACACAAGTGACAATATGAGCAAATATTTGTTGAATGAGTCGGGGCTCTTTTTCTGAAATATTTGTGAAACCAGCGTGAATGTGATTGTTTAGGAATTAGCTATCATTATTAGCCATTTTAAAAGAACTAATGATTTTCTTTTCCAGAGAACATCTGTGATCCACATGTTTTTTTTCACATATATATGCAAGTGCTAACTGATCTCGGCATGAAAAAGTTTCTAAAGGATTTGAAAATTATTGGAGTTTTCAGCTCTCTCCAAGAAGCTTTTCTTACATGAATCGTTCTTAATTTAACTTTTAGCAATTTTTAGTTGCAAGCATTAGTGTGTTGTTGTTTTTTTTAATTCTTAGAATCTCAATGTTGAGCACTTACTGCAATAATGTAAGACTAGCTACTAGTAAGTAAAAAAACCCAAAACAGCATCTTCATGAACCTTCTAACATCTCTTGAAAGATAAATAAAATTGTAGTATTTGCTGTGTTTAGGCATGGGGGCAGGTGTCAATTGACATAGCCAAAGAATGAAGACAAGGAGGAGGAAAGTAGCATCCTATATAATAAAAGCATAGTATGCAAATTGTCCCCTCGACCGTAGTTTGACCAGGGGGCGGGCCAGCCAGGGGAAGGGAGGAAGGCCCTGGCCGGCTAGGGATCCTATCAGTGCATGAATTTCATGCACCAGCCTCTAGTAGTTAATATTCCGACTTACGGGAAGATACATCTAAAACCGTCACAGCATGAAAACTTAGAGGTAAAGTGTAAAGAGATAGCTTAGATGTAGGAAAATATATTTTCATGGCTTACTCTAGACAGCAAATATTTGCTAGGAAGCACTAAATAATCATCTTCAGGGTCTCAAATATTTCAAATACTGGAATATAGTTTTCTAGTCAATAATGTACAAACATAGAGCTAAAATATGACATGTCATATTATTCTGGAAATAAACATAGGATTCCCAAGGTTAGAAGAGAAGTGTGTTCAATGACACTGTTATCAGCATTCTTATTTTTCATTTAGCTAATATTCTTTTAGGCACATCTTCAGTTTACTGGCTACTCTTTTAGCCTGGAATAATTATGTGTTCGGTAGCATTGAATGAGTGCATGATTGCATGACTGTCCCTATGTACATATTTGTTTAATTAAAAGACCTGTTGAGTAGAGAATCAAAGCTCTCTCAGAAAAATTGGTAGGTCTCCTATGGGTTAGCAGCAGTCACCCTTGGCTGGTTCGTAGATGGGCCTTGGGAAGCTAATGTCTCAGTTCTCTCTAAAATCTCTCAAATAGGCCATTTTGGGGAGAGTGTACCTTCCTTCTTCTCACTATATATTGCAATTGGAAAGAGAATTCTCTCCCCAGTGGTTCAGGCTGAGAAGAAAGGGAGGAAGAACCATACCATTCTCACTCCAAAGGTAACATTAAAAACAAACAAACAACAACAACAACAAAAAAAAACAACCAGCAAAACAAAAGACAAAACTACCTTCTCCTTGGCTAGTTCTAAAAATCAGATAATAAAGAAAATGTACTTGATCCATTCATATCGAACTAATTTAGTTGAAATTTTCAAGAAGCCCCTGTGTCTTAGGGCCTCGTTCCCTAAAGCAGAACCTGAGATGGGGAGTCGGATGCACTTGATTTGGTGAGGGACTTGGAAGGAGCAAGGAGGATAGGGAAAAAGGGTCACAAGTAAAGGGGAGATAAGGTCATCTCTAGAGAACAAATCCCTCTATGGAAAACAGCAGTAAATTGAAGGTACAGAGACTTGGAACCACTGGGGCAGCCAGGCATGGCCACCCTGGGCAAGGGGGCCAGGGAGGAAGTGGAGTAACTGTCCAGGCATCTCCAGGTGAGATGCCTCCAAGATCTCTCTCCAGAAAAGAGTGTGGCTCTGAGCTCTAAGCAGGCAGCACAGCAACTGGGGGTGATAGCCTTGGCTGGGGAAGGGGGCCTGGGGGTGATGCCCCGCTTCCTCTCCACCCCATTCCTTACGCCCATCATGGCAGCCAAGATAAAGGAGGTTTGAGATGGTGATTAGAAAATGTTGGACAATGGACTGTGTTAGACCACTCAGTTCTTGATAATCTGATAGTTCACTCTTTGCTCAGGAAACCTGTTAAAATGGTTGCTTGACAAATCACATGTGTATCCTGCAGCAGGCAGAAAAGCAGGACTCCGCGCTATCTCTCTGGAAAGTTCTTCCTTGAGAATTCTTCGAATGCCCAGTGTATAATCATTTTGCTTTATATAGTGGACAACGTTCTCACACAGTTGCACACATCCCTTCTCTATTTCACACACACACAAATATTCATACCTAATTTCCTTTCTAATACAAACATTCCAAACTTATGAAATCCTTTTTAAATAATTATTCTAAAAGTCTGTCCTAACTCTCCTTAAATACTCGCAGGACCGCAGGTGGCCACACTCATCAGACAAGAAGGTTGGGCAAGGCTCAGGCGCACCCAGTTTGGCTTTTCTCCTGTTTCTCACATATCACAAAGCCCCGGGTAAATGGGTCTTGCCCTTGGAGTCTGAAAAATATTACCCTCTTTTAAGATGCCAGTCTGAACGTTTATTGGAAACAGAGCCTGTCTTTTTGACAACCACAGCTCTTCTCAGAGGTTTCACAAAATTGTTTAAAGCAGATTGGAGTATTTTGAGCTTATGAAAAAAATTAACTTCACAGGGTCTTTCCATTTTAAGCTCCTAATGGAAATTGTCAGTCCCCCCCCCCCCCCCCCCCCGCCCGCCCACATGAGCTGACCTATTATTCCCTTGTCTCTAAGGGGTGGTTGTGTGAGCTGTTACGCTGGAAAGAAGATCCTTCTCCAGAAAACAGGACCCTGTGGGAGAACCTCTCCATGATCCGAAGGTTCCTCAGTCTTCCCCAGCAAGAACGCGATGCCATATATGAACAGGAGAGCAACGCGGTACATCACCATGGCGACAGGCCGCCCCACATCATCCACGTTCCGGCAGAGCAGATTCAGGTTCGTTTACCTTGGCCAATTCAAGATAGCACTAAGTAAACAGAGCTTTAAAGTTAGCAGGGAAATTAGCGTTTCTCTCCTTCCCAGCAGTCTACACACGGGCTTCTTAGCAAGCGATAGTGATACACTGCTGTCTTGCTCAGGGGGATGAGAGGAAAATTAACACTTTTTCCAACATGTGTTTTGTGTTCCTCTTCCTTCACTCCCCACCCCCAAAGTGGCAGGAACCCCCTTTTACACTTCCTGTTTGGCAAGTGAGTCTTTGTTAGAATTGGGTTGTTTTGTGTGTATGAGCTTCATAATTTTCTTTTTTAAATCAGAATTTAAAACACACCACCTTAAAAAAAACATACAAAAAACTAATACCTGAACTGCACCCAAGGAAAGGAGTGATTGCTGTTTTCTGTAGGGGGATTTTGTAGAATCACAATTTTATACATTGGCTTCTGTCCAAAAGGAAGTGGGGAGGGAAACCTAAACGGAATCTTGCTCCCGACTCCTTGGCCCTTCCTTCACCTTGCAGCTGTCTCCCTACACCAGCCCTGGGCAAACTACGGCCCGTTTGAAATGAATAAAACTATTGAAAAAAAAGACCGTACCCTTTTATGTAATGATGTTTACTTTGAATTTATATTAGTTCACACAAACACTCCATCCATGCTTTCGTTCCGGCCCTCCGGTCCAGTTTAAGAACCCATTGTGGCCCTCGAGTCAAAAAGTTTGCCCACCCCTGCCCTATACCCTCACAGAGCACAGGTTAGGGGCGAGTCATGTCTGTTTGTCTTTCCTTTAGAGCCCCTCTCCCACCACCCTTGGGAAAGGAGAGTCTAGAGGCGTTTTCTTGCCAGGCCTGCTGACCCCTGCACCGTGGCTCAGTGCTGCTCCTCAGGTGAGCGGGCACAAGTTCCCTTTGCTAGAAAGAGAGGGACACAGACAGGGGGTGGCTTAAAGACCTGCTCCCTTGGTCGGGATATTCAGACTTTTAAAGGACAGCCTGACCATGGTGGTGGGCCGAGACCACTGTGCCAACAGACTCAGCCTTGTACTTAGCTGCTATGTCATGGGACTCATCTCCATTCACCCAACTGAGGGAACTCCCCTATGAATTGAGATTGGAAAACTCTGGGGTCAGGTGTTTTGTAGGCACTCTTAAGGCCTCAGTTGCTTAGGAAGTATGTTGAAATTGAACTTGAGCTGTATAACTTGTTTTTGTTGAATTTAAGGGGAACTTCTCCTTTAAGGAAAAATGCCGTTGCCTTCCAGAGTCCTAAAATCCTAACATCTTTGGTGAATCACCTGCATTATTTCTGAGTATTGCTGGGGAAAAATACATATGTAGCTAAAAACAATAACAGGGTTATCCATCCACTAGGAAAAATATCCCTGAGTATGTATTCAGGATAAATTGAAAAAGAGAATCCCTGAGGATATCAAGCACTAAAATAATCCCGAAAGCCTGAAAAACTGTTTAGCGAAAACAAAAAAAGAGGGAGATATACATTAAGTAATAAGAGTAGGACTTGTTTGAAAATGTAAATCGTTTTTTAAAAAATTGCTTCTTAGGGAGTAAAAGGAACTGCGTAGGCACTGTATGAATGTTCTGATATTTTGCCGCTCACTCGGGCTGATTTGCTTTGCTGATAGGAGGTGTGGGGTAGCGAGTACAGTTACGTGCATGTATCGCACATTTGTAATGTATCCTTGTGTAGGGAAATCACAGCACACACACAGGTACTAATCATGAAAAAGTGTCTGTGTACACTTTCAATCCTAATCACATCCAAATTCACCACAGACAAAACAATTCGCTAGCGGCGGATTGGACCTTTATTTTTCCGTAAGGAAAAAAGCTTGCAGTGTCAGCCTAGTGCCATTTGGTAAGACATTGTGCATGAAATCAGGACTGTCTGGTAGGAATTTCACAAACATCAGCCTCTCAAAAATCCTTCGGACTCCTAAGAGAGAATGCTGAAGAAGAGGGGAGGGCTAGCCATTTTGATTGCAATTTAAATACAACTTTGGAATCCTGCTCCATGTTTTACCTACGCGATGACATAGGCAAAACACATTTCTTGCATGGCTCTGTACCTCACCTTTCTAAAATGCCTTTGAAATCCTTCTGGATCTTCCTTTTAAATCTTAATTATTTATATCATAATTGGCTTTGCTTGTCTTCCCGTAATGTGCAAACTTCTGGCACAGACAGAAAATGAAAATCAAGGTTAGGGAGGCTCCGGTGACCTCTGAGAAGGAGGCCCAGTAGCCCCCCAAACCCAAGTCCTTCCTTCCTAGTGCCTATCATTTTGATATTTTTTCCGAATGCTGTGGGTTCCTTCCGCTGGCCTGCCTTTGGGCCTGAGCCCTTGTCCCCATCCAAGAAGCCAGGCGTGGGCTCACCCCCCAACCATGCGCTCCCCCAACCATGCGCTCCGTAGTTCTAGCTGCCTCGCGCGCACCCGGGAGAGCGCAGTCTGACTGTCCGCTTGTTCCTTCTCCCGCAGCCGCCGCAGCCGCAGCCCCAGCAGCCTGCGCCGCCACCCCCGCAGCCGCAGGCGCAGCAGCCCGCCGGCCCCCGGCTCCCCCCGCGGCAGCCCACCGTGGCCTCCCCGGCCGAGGCCGAGGACGACACCCGCCAGAAGACGCGGCCGCGCACAAAGATCTCCGTGGAGGCCCTGGGGATCCTCCAGAGTTTCATCCAAGACGTCGGCCTGTACCCGGACGAGGAGGCCATCCAGACTCTGTCCGCCCAGCTGGACCTGCCCAAGTTCACCATCATCAAGTTCTTTCAGAACCAGCGGTACTATCTGAAGCACCACGGCAAACTGAAGGACAACTCCGGCCTGGAGGTGGACGTGGCCGAATACAAAGAGGAGGAGCTGCTTAAGGATTTAGAAGAGGGTGTGCAAGACAAAAACGCGAACACCCTTTTCTCGGTGAAGCTGGAAGACGAGCTAGCGGTGGAAGGGAACACGGACATTAACGCCGACTTGAAAGACTGAGACATCAAGTGTTATTTTCATTCAGCAGTGCCACTGGTATTTCCTAACACAATGAAAACCCACCTGTATGCGCGCAGAAACCTTTGTTGTTCATGGTGTGGCCAATGAATCTTCAGAAACTTGCACAAACAGGAAAGTTGAGAAGGGATAATGCAGACTGCACTAAATGTTTTGCTCCGATTTACAAACTGCTCGGCAGCCCCAGGTGAAGCATTGAGGATTGTTTGGTATTAAAAGTTCAGATTTGTGTTCTCGGGAACGCACCGAGGTGTGTACCCCGTCAGCATGATACCAGTGATTTTTTTTAAAAAAAAATTACTATTATTCTGGAGCCTCAAACAAGCATTATAACTTCTGTGATTATGATTTCCTTCCTTTCATTATTTCTGTAACACTCCACACTGATCTTTGGAAACTCGCCCCTTATTTTAAAAGAAAAAAAAAAAAGAGTTTGTTACTCTATTGTATGTTACAAAAGAACTATAGACTGTGGAATGCAGTTTAAAGATGACATATGCCAACAAATGCCTTGTATTATATGGCACTGCCGTAATTCAAATTTGTTTTTATTTTGGAAATAAAAGTTCACTGTAATTTTTTTTCATTCTCATTGTTACATGATTTTTTTTTTAAATGAAAAGAAAATGTGAAACACAGTTTAGTCCTCATTATTTATTTGTAGATCCTGCAGCATCATGTTGTAATTAATTTTTTGGAAGTTTCCGTTAAATGTAATATTGCTTCTCTTGTTACCATACTGATTCTTTTCTATTTATAAATGTATTTTGATGGGCAGTAAAACAAAGTGTCTTAAAAGTTTTAAATAGAGAAAATGTGCTTTACACAGTTGCCTATAAAAAGTGCTCTATGTTATCCAAGCAATTCATACTATAAGCTTCACTCTTATTGTTGTATGCAATTTTTACTATCATGCAAATAAGCTTAGGTAAATAAAACTAATAGATCACCTTAGAAAATTATGCAATTAATGTGAAAATAATTGATGTTTGCAATGTGTCTTCCTTTGGTTTACAATCAATTTTAAAGCTACATCTGTATAAAATTTCTGTATAAAGGTGTATTTCTTTTTTATGAGTTTATGGCTATGAAAACACCAGCTATTTTGTTACAGCTGGCTGTTTTTATAAGTGTATCACAATTTTCTTTATGCAGAAATATTCTGATTAGGAAGTGGTTATTGACTGTAACTACACAATTAAAATTGTTTGTATGGTATGACATGGTAGGGTTTGTCTGCTTATGTGGAGTAACTATCCAGAGTCAAAGGTGGTCCTCTCGGTTAGGTGCATCTTCATACTGATTCTTAAAAGAGCAATTGAAGGAAAAGTCACTCGAAATGCTGTAAATTTAGATCACAAACACATGCTCTTTTTTAAAGTTTAACTATGAAGATCATAACCTGTTTGGGGTTAACATTTTGCTTAGTAAACAGCAGGACGGTCTAAAGACTCACTGGCAAAAACATAAATCCCGCCTCTAGCAGTTATGTGCTTAGAAAGTGGATTCATCTGCATTTATTCCACAGTACTTCACTTATGGCAACACTTTTTTTAAGCTAATGTACACATATTTTTAAAGGCCATTAATAACAAAATAAGGAAAAAGGGACCTTTTGTATAAATATTCCTTAATAAGCAATGTATTTTTTAAAAGTTATAAATGGAATATATGTTAACTCGGTTCATGCAGAAAATATGAATAAAACACCTGGAATTTAAACACAATTTCCAAGATACAAAATTAGGGTGTGCTAATGGTCATGGGAAGGTTGGAGGCCAGTGTTGCAGTTTCTGATTATTTTCTTTTTCTATTCACTTTATATCTTGCTTCCTTTTTTTAAGGTTTCCTCGATGTTAATAGGGGTATCCGAATTCCTTAAAACTTGGTTCTGAAATGGCCCATTCTTTTCCTGCCAGTGCCCTAGGCCATGATAAGCTCATTGGTAGTCAACTGGGTTGCTTTAGCGTTGAGCTTCTACTTAGGATACTGAAATGGGATCATAGAAAACTCTGAATTCAGTTTTCAAAAGTACTATTTACTTTTAAAGCACAGCTGAACTACTATGAAGGCAGC
This sequence comes from Myotis myotis, assembly GCF_014108235.1. NCBI lineage: Eukaryota > Metazoa > Chordata > Mammalia > Chiroptera > Vespertilionidae > Myotis > Myotis myotis. The sequence goes on along the minus strand of NW_023416317.1, from coordinate 36,473,443 downwards.
TGGTTTGCTGCAGACTTAAAATTGATTGAAAAGTTTTCAGATATTTTATTAAGTGAGGAAACTTTTAAACATTCTTGTTCCCTAGAGTTTAGGGAAATAATTTGAGCAAAAGGAATTTGAATTAGAATAGACATAAGATTCATGTATTAAAAATAAGAAAAATAGACACTAGTATGCTATGAAGTTTTTAAGAAAACTCTATCTTCCTCTTTTTTCATATGTTAAAGAAAATTTAGAACAGAGTGACTTTTTTTTTTTTTTTAAACCAGCCCAACACTTAACAGATGTCAGAGGTATGAAATTTAATTTGGGGAGGGAAAGGAGAAATTGGATTGCAAATATGATTTTCCCATTCCCAATAATCTAACTTATGCAATAACTTTCTCAAGGAATTGATGAGTGTGTGGAAGAAATCAATACTACTAACAAAATTCTTAGGCCCTTTAATCTTGGCAGCCCTAATTCTGCTAATAGGACATTTTAATACCCTCTCCACTCCCCAAAAATAGCACATGTCAGTAAACAATCATGGTCATGATGGAGTGAGTACAATTGTTTTCAGGAAAGATGGCATGTCTTGGAAAAGATTTGTCTGGGTGATCTTCCACATTGCTCCCCCCCAATGCCACCTATCGCTTGCTCACACCAGTCCTATTGCTGGCGGCTATGGTAAAATTCCTTGAGCAAGCTTCATTGTGTCCAAGTTTATCAGAGACTTTAAAAGCGGGGCATGACATAGCGCTTCGTGCTGTGAAGACCTTAGCAGAGTCAGGTAGTTTACGGGTAATATTCAACCTTGCGCATCTGAATCTGTCATGGATTCCTCCCCTCAGCACTTTGCCACTAATTTGTATTACACTCTGTGGCCATATAATACTTGCACATTATGCAAAAAATAATGTTGATAGTATCTCCTTGGCACAAAATATGCAGAGTTGACACGTAACCTTTGACAACCAAGGTAACTAATATGTATGCGTGCCCTAGTTGTGTGGCACTTGGTTACAAAGTCTGTTCATACTATGTATAAAGTGTGTATAGATTCACATTTAGCCCCAATGAATTCTGAGCTTAAAAGAAGTGTGTCTTTTTATAAGTAGTGCTATCTATATCTATGTTTATCTAAAATATATAGCTTGAGTAGAAAACATTTTCAAATGGTTCCAGATTGAGTAAAAATGACAATCCCATACATTCCATTATGAAAGTCTGCCCTATTCCCTATTGTTATCATCAGCCAATTTTAAGGTCCTTGAATGTCACAATGTTATCAATAAATGAGCTGTTCTGAACTGCCTGGTGATATTTTCAAAGAGAGCAATTAAAATGTATAAACCCTATTAAATAACCTATAGAGAAAGGACTACTATGTTAAAACAAGCCGGCAATTTGCATGGTAGGTGGGAATCAATGGAGGTCCAAAAACATTAATCATATCTAAAATATCAGAAGATATTGATGCTATAGTTTACCTTACAAATAAATATTTTTTACTTTTGAAGGGGGTGTATTATGGATTTGGTGTTTCTTCTGGGGCAATCCTTTTCATGTAAATAGTACTTGCATGTTTTTTGACAAAGGCTAAGCTACAATCTATTAACACACGTTTTTGATGAAAATATACAGTGCCCTTATTTAAAAAATGTGGTGGAAGGTGTATGTCCAGAATACGATCCCTGTTTCTGATACCAAATGTTAAATAAAAATAGTTTGGAATTACTGTTTAAAAGATGAGCAACATGTTTAAGCCTTTCTTACATTACCCTACTTATGTGGATTATGCATTTCTAACTTTAATTTTATCAAAATAATTCCACAATCCCATTATGGTTTCTTGCTTATATTAAGGTTATATATTGTCGTTTTCTTTTTTCAAAAATATAATTTCATTGATTTCAGAGAGGAAAGGAGAAGGAGAGAGAGAGAGAAACGTCAATGATGAGAGAATCATTGATCAGCTGCCTCCTGCATGCCCCACACTGGGGAAATCAAACCACAGCCCCCTGGTTCATAGGTCAATGCTCAACCACCATACCACACCGGCCAGGGGGTGAGAGTGGGGGTGGGGGTAACTATATCGTCATTTCTTTCCATCCACTGTTTTCAACTGCTAATATCCCTACTGTGATCAAAGGCACATGACCTGGGCCCTGTTCTCCACAATAAGGTGGTTAATGAGGGAATGCCTTAGAGCAGTATGTTATATTTGTTGCCTTGCAAAATAAACACAAAGAAACTCAAGTGATGTATTTTGCATTAGATTAAATGTTAAGCATTACTTCGTTACTGCCAGTTGAACATTTTTCCTATTACTGAATATTTGCTTTTTATGGTACTCAAGCTTTCAGTCCAGTGACAGTCTCTAATTCATGCCCTTGGGCCCAAAAAAGAAACGATGTTCCACGTGCGGCTCTGATTTGCCACTTACAGTACCTGTTAGATGAAAATGTTGACAAGGTTCAAATATTTAAATACGTCCCTTGATTCGCTGAGTCTGTGGCAATGTGATGCAAAATGCGCGTTTGTCCAGAGCACAACCTGCCCAACAGCATCTTCATGTGGGGCCAGGTTTCAGCTACTCCCCCTTCGTTTCCAGTTTTAATTTCCAAATATTTGTTTTACCATCTCATACAAAGGCCTCCTACCTTCTGAGGACCCTTCCCTACCATCCTCCTCAAATACGCTTAAAGTGATAATAGCAAAACGTGTGCTGAAGGCTTCATTTTACTAGGCAGCGCCACAAACGTGTCTCCATTCCACTGTGCAGTGTTGTCAGGAGGGTACTGGCATTCCCACTTCAAAGATGAGGGAAGAGAAACTCAGCGTAACTCCCTTGTTCAGCTACGTGGTCACATTGGTCTTTAAACGCAGCTCTACTACCTACAAATTCTATCTCTACTTTCTCCTTTAAAAAATAACTTCCTCAAATTTAGAAAATATAGGAAACTTAATTGCAATTCAAATTTTTTCAGAAATATAACACATATTTTGCTAATGTAAAAAGTTCATCACTAAAGTAATTGAAATCAAGTATATGAAATGTTTCATCATGAAATATCTATCCCCAAACTCTGCCATCCTGGTATAAGATTCATATATACCAAATTAAAAAAACAAAAAACAACCCACAACACTTTGTTATAGTAATTTTCAAATGCACATGAAAAAGAATAGAATAATGAACTCCCAAGGATTCATTACCCAGTTCAAAAACATGTTTTGTCAATAAATACTTTGTAAGACTTTTTAAAAATATATTTTGTTGCCCTAACCGGTTTGGCTCAGTGGATAGAGCGTCGGCCTGCGGACTGAAAGGGGATGTGCCCACAACCAAGGTACATACATGCCCTTGACCAGAATCGAACCTGGGACCCTTCAGTCCGCAGGCTGACGCTCTATCCACTGAGCCAAACTGGCTAGGGCTGTAAAACTTTTTAAAATTAAGAAAATATCCAAACTGTTCGATGGCTCCTGCTCATTATCTTACTTTTTTTGGAAAGTAATGCATTTTCTTATTTCTAAAAAAAACCCAAAAAACTAAAACTTGAAGTTTTTCCCAGAGCCCTCAATCCTCAAAAAGCCACTTTTAGAAGGAGAACCTGTGAGAATTCCACAAATATTTGTACCACAAAAAAAGAGAGACAAACCAACCTCTCTTTATTTATAAACAATGCGTGCTTTCATATCATTGTTTAAACTAAAGTACATAATTTTCAGTTATGCATAATAAAATATGTAATTAAGCAACATTCCATGGTGGATTAAAGAATTAAAAGCTTCAGGTGCAGAAAAGAATTTGTTGGCATTTTCTTTTTTCAAGGTGGTATTTTGAGGTGTTACTTTTCATTTTCCTTTGACATCTTATACACAAATAAATAGACAGAAACAGGTGAGAAGCAGAGAAATGAAGGGCTGGCTCTACAATAGACCTGAAATATGTAGCGAGGCAGAATACTCGTCACATGCCCACAAAAGCTAAATTAAAAAGGACAAGAATCTTTTTTAGTCTGGAGGGGGGAAAAAAAAACCACACGAAACTCTAAATAGGAGCATGTGCTTCAAGAAATAGAAATAATATAGAAAGTTAACTGCATTAGGTTATGCTTAGATTTTAAACTACATTAAATTAATTCATAGTCGCCCTAACCGGTTTGGCTCAGTGGATAGAGCGTCAGCCTGCGGACTCAAGGGTCCCAGGTTCGATTCCGGTCAAGGGCATGTACCTTGGTTGCAGGCACATCCCCAGTGGGGGGAGTGCAGGAGGCGGCTGATCGATGTTTTTCTCTCATCGATGTTTCTAACTCTCTATCCCTCTCCCTTCCTCCCTGTAAAAAATCAATAAAATATATTAAAAAAGAAAAACTAGTGAAATTAATTCATAGTCCAATTGGTAGAGTCCAGTAAACTTATTTTTCAAATGAAGAACTAAATTTAATTAATATTTCTGGACTAGAAACATCTAAGTTCATAGAGGCATTTGCGAGGTATTTCCTGCCAGTCTATGGCCTGTCTTTTCATTCTCTTAACAGTGTCCTTTAAAGAACAGAAAGAAGTTCTTGATTTAGGTGAAGTCCAATTTAACATTTTCTTTTCCTTTTAAAGGTCTTGCTTTCACTGATGTATCTAAGTAATATTTGCCTAATCCAAGGTCACAGAAATTTTCTCCTATCTTTTATAAGTTTTATAGTTTTAGGATTTACATTTAAATCCACGATCCATTTTAAGTTAATTTTTATATGTGACAAAGTACCAAGGTATAGATCAAAATATTTTTTTCTTTTTTCTGTTTTATTTTTACATTTCTCCCAGTACCATTTGTTTAAAAGACTATTCTGTCTCCATTGAATTGCCTTTGCATCTTTGCAAAAAATAAATTGACCATATATATGTGTGTGTCACTTTCTATTTTGGTTTGTTGTTCTTTCCTCCAAGATCTCACAGTCTTACTAGTAATTACTCTCCTATAAAACAAGAGGCTAATATGTAAATCAACAGAATGGCAGAACTACCGGTCGCTATGACAGTCACTGATCACCAGAGGCAGATGCTCAGTGCAGGAGCTGTCCCCTGGTGGTCAGTGTACTCACATAGGGGGAGCACTGCTCAGCCAGAAGCTGGGCTCATGGCTGGTAGCACAGCAGCAATGGTGGGAGCCTCTCCTTCCTCCACATCAGTGGGACATCTCCTGAGGGCTCCCGGACTGCAAGGGGGCACAGGCCGGGCTGAGGGATCCTGCCCCCTGCCCAGGTGCACAAATTTCATGCACCAGACCTCTAGTAGCTTATAATAAGCCTGCAGGTAATCTACATCTTTAAACTTTATTATTCTCTTCTTCGAAGTTGTTTTGTTGCTTCTGGGTTTTTCACTTCCCTATGAATGTTAGACTCAGCTCATCATTTTACCCCAGAAAATAAGCTGGATTTTTATTTGGTTGTTTAAACTGCATAGATCATTGGGAGAAGAACTGGCATTTTAACAATATTGAGTCTTCATGAACATGAGTTTTCTCTTCATTTATTTAACTCTTTGTTCATTTCTCTTAGCATTGTTCTATAGTTTTCAATGTACAGTTCTAACACATCTGGTCAGATTTATCCCCAAATTATTTTATACTTTTGATTCCATTGTACATATTTTTTAAAATTTTGATTTCCTGTTGTTTGCTCCTAGTATATAGAAACATAATTCATTGTTTTATTTATTGATCTTTTATCCTGCAACCTAGTCTAAACTCAAAATAGTTCTAGTAGCTTTTTTGTAGAATCCATCAGATTTTCTACATAAACAATCATGCCATCTACAAATAGTTTTATTTCTTCTTTCCAATCTAAATATCTTCCTTGCTTTAATTTTCTAGAATGTCTAGTATAATGTTAAATAGAAATGATGAGAGCAGATATCCTTGCCTCATTCCTGAACTTATGTGCTAGCACTGTTCTAAACCCTTTACAATAAATTCATTTAATCCAAATAACCACTATATAAGGGAGGTATGTTATTATTATTTTATTATTAATAATGAAACTAGACACAGAGTTTTTATATATTTGCCCTCAGTGGATATGGCTCCCAACAAATCTTCCATCTCTCAAAATGCAACTATTGATTTTGCCTTGGCAATCATTCTTTATACTTATTTGCTATAAGGGTCATAGCTTTAACACTCAACTCTTGATTAGGTGTCAGGCTATGCCATAAAATTTTATTTGACCAAAATAAAGTTCAACTATAAAAAGATAGTAGGAAGAAAATTGTGCTAAAAAAATAAACTAAGGGAAGAAGAGAAGGGAGCCAGGAGAAAGAACAGGGACACAGGAAGAGAAGAATGAAGATGTTGGGAGGAAATAGGAAGACTGGCTGGTAAATGAGATTACTCAAAGGAGAAGCATACCTTCTGCATATTTTTTATAAGTATAAAAAAAGAAAATCACATGGCTAACTGACCCCTTTTGATGATTTTGAAAACACTGTCTATTTTTAAATTTGGTGATTCCAATAAGTACCCTACTATCAATGTCTTAGATTAGTGATGGGCAAACTATGATCTATGGGCCAAATCCAGTCTGCTTCCTGTTATATAAATAAAGTTTTACTGGAACACAACCACACCCATTCATTTACTTATTCTCTATGGCTGCTTTTGTGGTATAACAATAGAATTAGAATGGTTGTGTAAGAGGCCATCTGGCCACAAAGTCTAAAATATTCACTGTCTGGCACCTGTATAAAAAATGTTTGCCAACCTCTGCTCTAGACAATTAAGTTGTGCCTAGGTTTGCAAAGGTAGAAAACTAAAGCAATTTTCTAGATAACTTGTGTCAAAACAAAATAATCATTTCAACATTTTTCAGGAGAGTTGGAGCATATATTAGAAACTCTTTAATTCCCAATTCCATGTTTCACTTGATGTGTATGAAGAACCTAGTGAGTTCATTGGCTTACACAAGAGCATTAGACCAGAGATCCTACAACCTGTTGCTCACCAGTAACTAGTCTAAAAATTTAGAAAATTATTGGCTAGAAACTTCACCCCTTCTTGATAAACTCAAGAAGTGTTAATATTCTTGGCAAAATTGTTTTTGCACTAATTGCTGTACTCATCTGCTCTGTGAGATTGATTAGGCTGAGAGAACATTTGTTCTCTACTAAAATCAATGCTTCCTAGCCCAGCAGAAAGCTAGATCTGCCTCATTCCCATCCTGAGAGGACATGCCACTGACAAGTGTACGCTTTTCCTTTGAGGATTTGAGATTAAATTGGCACTTGCCTTGATGGCCCTTCAGGAAATGATTCTGCCTAGAGAGTCCTGTTGAAGTAAAGCAAGACCACAGAGACTCAAATGATTCCTTCTTACATAGAGAAACTGCACTAGGCCATCAGTTGGATATCCCTTTGGGCTCCTGGACTGCTAGAGGGTGCAGGCCAGGCTGAGGGAACCCGCCCCCCCACCCCCCGCCCCCGAGTGCACAAATTTCGTGCACCGGGCCTCTAGTGAGTAAATAAATCAAAACAACTGTTATTATTATGAACATTATTTCAACCTTGCAGACCTCTTCAAAGGTCTCAGGGACTCCCAGGTTTCCAGATGAACTTTGAGAGCCACTAAATAAGACCATTCTTCCTCTCAACCAGCTAAGGCTTTGTGACAGGTTGAGTAATTGGCTACAATACCCAATTCTCATGTGATTGGATTTACATCCCATCCTTGCCTTGGCCAAATACATTTTCTCACCCTTTGATCCTGGGCGTGGCCAGGTAACTTGCTTTTGCTGAATGTTAGCTGCCTGGAGGCAAGCAGATCCTTTAAATGGCTTGGGTAGCAACTTGCCCTTCAGGAGAAGGGCCACCATAAACACACATGGAGCTGAGCAGAGTCCAGCTCACAGTGAGAAACAAGCTCTGACAAGTGCCCAGATAAAAGCAGAGCCCAGCTAAGCCCACCCTGGATCAGCTGATTCTACATGGGAACTGCAGACTCATGATGATAAGAATAAATACATATTACTGAATGCCACTGAGTCTCAGAGACTGTGATAATGGCTGACTAACTGAGACCTAAATCCTGCCAGCTGAATAAAAAGAAACACATAAAGAAGCAGTTGGGACAAGAGTGAAGGAAGATGATGAAGTGAGACAGGGAAGGAAAAAAGCGGATGAAATGTGTGTTAATCATCGATTCCAAGAAGAGCAACTGGGGCTGAATCCCACTAGAGCCGTGGTTCTCAACCTTCTGGCCCTTTAAACACAGTTCCTCATGTGGTGACCCAACCATAAAATTATTTTCGTTGCTACTTCATAAGTGTAATGTTGCTACTGTTATGAATCATAATGTAAATATCTGATATGCAGGATGGTCTTAGGCGACCCTGTGAAAGGGTCATTCGACCGCCAAAGGGGTCGTGACCCACAGGTTGAGAACCGCTGCACTAGAGACTCAGAGGAACCAGGTAGAATGAAACACGGAATTGCCCTCTAAGGGATGGAAAGGCTACTTATCCACTGGTACCAACCTCTCACTGGTGCCAAGTTGCCTTTGAGTTTCTCAAATCTCCATCACTAGTAGTTATTCTTAACATAACTTTTTTGACGAAGCAGAAAATCCCAGGACTACTAGAAGTGTGAATGGGGTGGAACAAGCTAACAGAACATTTCCCAGATAACTGCTTACCTGAGATAAACCACATACTGATTGAAGCTTTCTTATGTGGTCCAAAGAGGAATGCCCTTGGTGCTTTTAAAAAATGCAGATTCCTGAAACTCTGAGAGAGACTCATATCCACGAAATGTCAGGGGATTCACTGGTACTATTTAAGAGCTTGGATTGGGAAGCCAGAGCCTCTGAAGTGGGCTTCTGTTAACAGGGAAAGTAACATTGGAGAAAGATTTTTTTTCTGCCTTTGAAAATGCCATATTAGAGGCTACCAATTTTCAGATTAAAGGCCCAACCCTTTAATTTTCAGATTAAAGGCATATTGTTGTATCTCCCATACTGTGCTATTGCTCACACCACAACTCAACAGGGTTTTGGAACAGTGTGGAGGCACAATCTAAGCAGAAGACATTGATCAAATAAACGTCTGCTTTGCTTCCTTTCTCCTGTCTTCACACAGTTCTACTCATGTTCATTGAAGGTAGGCACCTTTTGGGGGATCTGAGAAAGATCAGTGGGTATCATAAAATATAAGAAACAGTGATTTAGCCGAAACCGGTTTGGCTCAGTGGATAGAGCGTCGGCCTGCGGACTGAAAGGTCCCAGGTTCGATTCCGGTCAAGGGCATGTACCTGGGTTGCGGGCATATCCCCAGTAGGAGATGTGCAGGAGGCAGCTGATCGATGTTTCTCTCTCATTGATGTTTCTAACTCTCTATCTCTCTCCCTTCCTCTCTGTAAAAAATCAATAAAATATATTTTTTAAAAAAGAAAAGAAACAGTGATTTAGAGAGCGTTCACTGTGTTTCTGTTTTTTTTCAGTTGGTACTCAATGACCAGTCCATCTCACTCCTAGATACTCACCCAAGAGAAATGAAAACATATGTTCACACAAAGACATGTATGCAAATATTCATAGCAGCTTTACTCATAGTAGCCCTAAGCTTTAAACAACCTAAATGACCATCAGCTGGTGATTGGATAAACAAATTATGGCCCATCTATACTATGGAAGACTACACAGCAATAAAAAGGAATAAATCCCTGATATATACTACAGTGTGGATGAACTGCAAAAACATTATACTGAATGAAAGAAGCCAGATCCAAAAGAGTATAGACTGTATGATTCTATTTATATGTAATCCTGCAACAGGCAAAATCAGCCTATAGTGACAGAAAGCATATTAGTGGTTATTGAGGCAGTGGTTTGGGAGGAATTAAGTATAATGGGTATCAGGAATCTTTTTTTGGGTGACGAAAGTGTTCTATCAACTGTGGTGGTAGCCTCACAGGACATTTGGTCCTGTCTACAATATCCATAGAGACATGTGGTCCACACCCAAACTTCCTTGATATTTGATTCTGTACCAGAATGTCCATGGTTAGGTCCATCTATCTAACCCCATGTGTCATTACCAGCTAAGCTACTGACACACAAAAGATTATTGGCAATACAGCCACATCACAATTATTGGACCAATAAAATATTATTTGATGTATGAATCCTGAAATCCAAAGGTGTAAATAAACATTATGGACTATTGGAACCCAGAGCCATTTTCTAAGCATAGACATTTGGACAGAACCAAATTCAAGAACCTGTTGGTGTGTACCAAATGTTTTTGTGGATGTTCTGAACAAAACTAAATATCTACTGATCAGTAAATACACCGATAAATGAACTTGTCAAAACTCACTGAAATTGTTTCACTTAATGGGTGAATAATATGTACAATATATCTCATTACTGTTCAGTAAAGAAAAAGACGATCTCTCTTCTTTACTACCTTCTATAAACCATCTGGCTTAGAATTCTCTCTCTTTCTCCCTTTTCCCCATCCCCGCCTTTTTCTTTCTCTCCTCCTCCTCCTCCTCCTCCTCCTCCTCCTCCTCCTCCTCCTCCTCCTCCTCCTCCTCCTCCTCCTTCTCCTCTTCCTCCAACTCTTCCTCCTCCTCCTCTTCCTCCTCCTCCTCCTCCACCTCTTCCTTCTTCTTTCTCCTCCCATTTTGTTCCCAATTCAAATGTCCCTCAAACTGCAAATGGTTCCACTAACCTTGGAAAAATAAGGAACGCTATATCTTCCAGTCAACATTCTAGAACAGTGATGGCAAACCTTTTGAGCTCGGCGTGTCAGCATTTTGAAAAACCCTAACTTAACTCTGGTGCCATGTCATATATAGAAATTTTTTGATATTTGCAACCATAGTAAAACAAAGACTTATATTTTTGATATTTATTTTATATATTTAAATGTCATTTAACAACAAAAAATCAACCCAAAAAATGAGTTCGCATGTCACCTCTGACATGCGTGTCATAGGTTCGCCATCACTGTTCTAGAACATGGAAAAGGGTCACTGCATGCTGGAACTATTTGGAGCCAAGTGTAATAAAAATATATGCAGCAGCTGGTTAAAGGCATAAATTAGATCTATGCATGTATTTCTAAAATAAGATCAAACTTGGTATAAAAAAATGGTGGACGGACTCCCTACAGTGGCACTATTGGCAGAAGCAAGGTTCTTCTTAAAAAATGTATTTTATTGATTTTTTACAGAGAGGAAGGGAGAGGGATAGAGAGTTAGAAACATCGATGAGAGAGGAATATCGATCAGCTGCCTCCTGCACACCCTCCACTGGGGATGTGCCCGCAACCAAGGCACATGTCCTTGACTGGAATCGAACCTGGGACCCTTTGGTCCCCAGGCCGACGCTCTATCCACTGAGCCAAACCAGTCAGGGCAGAAGCAAGGTTCTCAATGTCCAGAGACTGCAAGGGAAGAGAAATGGTTTGGAGGCAACAATCTTTATTGCCAGTGATGACTAAGCTGTTTGAACCATTCTAATGGATAAGACAAAAGAAATCCAGTACTTCCTCTTAGTATCAGATTTGGGCTCACTACCAGGATGAAAGAAAATGAGAAGGGGAGGAATTTCTTCTCTTCTGGGACACTATGTCCAAAAGTATGATGTTTCAGCTCTTGCTTTACGTAGTTTTAGTGTTTGGTATCTAATTTCTATTTTAACATAAATTTTATTTGGATCAAGGGGAAACTACTCCTTCAGAGAGGAAAAGCTTCTGCTTGGTTCATTGGGACAATAGCCTTTCTTCCTTCCTACCTGTGTTCATTCATTCATTCATTCAATCAATCAGAGAGATTAGGGTTCGTCCAAAGGACAACCCATTAAATAGCTAAAACGTCAAAGAAATTTACTGACATCATTGGAAATAGAAACTCATAGCAACTTTTTTTTTCATTTTCAACAAATTGTTATTTTAAAGACACAATCTAAAGCTTATATTTTTGTCTACAGTTCATGAAGCAGAAGGAGCCAGTAAGTTTGTATCAGCACATCCCCTTGCCACACAAGTCAATTTAGCCTTAGCAGATGGCACAGGTTATAAATATGAGGCATGATGATGAGATCAGTGGCGTTCTTTTCTCGTCCAGTGGACAAAGCCATGCAGTGGTGAAACAGTTTGGCCAAATACCCCAAGGAAGTTGGTACAAGAGATGTATACAAGTGTGTATATAGAATAGTTCCCTGCTCCTACAGGCCAATGGCTACGTCTTGAAGCAGTAGTCACTGAAAGTTTGAAATGTCCATTTACTTATGTTAGCTACACCCTAACAAAGAATGGCCAAAAGTTTGAAAGTAAAAGAATGACCTAAAAATTAGCAGAGTGACATAGTTGCTAGAATGATACCACTAGATAGATACAGAGAGAAACTTACTTCTGTGCAAAAATTACTTTTTATTCGTAAAAACAATTTGGTGACAAAACTTATTTTGAAAGATAAATATTCTCATACTGCCACCAAAAATTCTCAGTCAATGACAATTCCATGAATCTCCAACATAATGTCTTTCCATTGAGCCAATGGTACTATAAATGGAAGCTCTTCGTTTCCCCTTAGAGCAGTGGTTTCTCAACCTTCTGGCCCTTTAAATAACTCATGTTGTGACCCAACCATAAAATTATTTTCGTTGCTACTTCATAACTGTAATGTTACTACTGTTATGAATCGTAATGTAAATATCTGATATGCAGGATGGTCTTAGGCAACCCCTGTGAAAGGGTCGTTCGACCGCCAAAGGGGTCACGACCCACAGGTTGAGAACCGCTGCCTTAGAGACACATGAGATGCAGAAGACTGCCTGACAAACCTCAGGATAGCCACTGAATGAGTGGTGCCTGGAGATCTAGAATACTAGTGCAGATATTAACAAAGCCGGTGCCTAAATAAATGCAGATGTACACAAGTGGTTAATAGAATCTGTACATTGGGAAAACAAACAAAAATGTTATTGAGACAGTACACAGGAAAATTAAGGAAAAATTCCCATTTTTGTGCTGTTATGTCTAAATATCCTAAAATAAAAGTATTTTATAATCTCTGCAATAGACCATAACTCACACGGAAAAGAACTTTGTGAAAGAATGGGTTTTATTTATCTCTATACGTGCTTTAATTTTGATTCTGAAACTCTACAAAATACCAGGCCTGCTTGCCAGAATTGGTCAATGAAATCCCCCTGTATTATAAAGGAATGTACCCTTGGCATCATATAGAATTCTTTATTAAACATTCTACAGGCTGCCACGCTAATGTTATTTAAGGGCTACTCTATCAGTAATGTCTTAGTTCAAACTATTGCATGCCACACTTGGTCACTGAGAACCTGAACCAGACCTGCTTCTGCCCAGAGCGTCACCAAGTCCCTCATGGAAGTTGTTCTGTCTGATTGTAGCCCTCAGACACTTCACCAGACAGACCCAAACTCAGCCCGGAGAGCTGGGTAAGTCACAGACCTTCATCACCTCTTCTAGAGTCTTCTCCACTCCGTATTTTCTGGACTCTGCCCTCAAGCAAATGCTTCCCTTCTAAACTAGTCACCAAATGAAAGTCCCCATGAATATCAGTGAAAGACATCTGATACCTGTGCTTGCTTAGGAGTGAGTGTTGTTTTCATAGTTGTCACTTGGATCCCGAGTCAAGTCAGAAAAATATCCGTTTTCATTTATTAAAAAGCATCAGCTCTTGGAGGGATGAATGTATATATTATCTATAATAATAAAAGCATAATATGCTAATTAGACTGGACAGCCAAACAACCTTCCAGATGTCATTCTGAACATCCTTCCAGATGAAGCTGCAGTGGCGGGGGCCAAGGTAGAGGCAGTTAGGGGCAATCAGCCAAGCAGGCAGGCAGAGTGGTTAGGGGCGATCAAGCAGGCAGGCAGGAGAGCGGTTAGGAGCCAGCGGTCCCAGATTGGTAGAGGGATGTATGACTGCCAGTTTAGGCCCAATCCCGCAGGGATCCCTGTGGGATTGTTCCTAAACTAGCAGTTAGACATCCCCCAAAGGGTCCTGGATTGCAAAAGGGTGCAGGCTGGGCTGAGGGACCCTCCCCCTGGCCCTCCTGTACAAATTTCGTGAACCAGGCTTCTAGTTATATATAAAAGACTTGCATGAGTATCAAGGGCAAGTACAGAGGGGTGAGAAAGCTAGGATGAAACCATCTGGAGCATTTATATTGAAATAGCTGTTGCTTGGATATTTATTGAAAGCATTGCCTGTTGACAACATCATAGACTTTTCTATTGCTACTGAGAAATGACCTCCTTATTTCCACATACCAAAAACATGCATCCATATCTTTTAATTTTGTTTTAAATGGGAGAATTTTAAGATATGGACCTACACTGTCATATAAAAATCTGCAATAAAAATCTGACCTTTGATGTTTCCAGTTTTAAAATGTGGGTTCTGTGAAATACTGGAAATATTGATGGCTGAGCAGCCAGGGTCAGTTGGAAACTTTAATGATGTTGGTCAAATTCAATGCCAAAAAAAGTTCCCTGAAACAATCAGATATAGAGCAGCCTTTCAAATAAGTTATGAAGTCCCAATCAGTGGTGCTGGAATAGTTCCAAGATTATCAACTGGTAATAATCTAAAACTGAGTTCATATATTAAATCAATGTATCAACATAACTTAGCACCTACCATGACTTTTGCACTGCTTCTTTTACGTTGCTACACTCAAAGGAATACACCAAAAGTGAAAACATGACCACGTAATATAGTCAATAATTTTACTTTTCATTAAAAATTTTCCTCAATGTAAACTTACATTGTAATTGCAGCTCCAAAAGATGTTTTTTTTTTTTTATAAGTAACATTCATGGTCAGCTTCTCTGGTTTGATTTCAATAGCGACTCCATAGCTTGGTCAGTGTAGATAAAGGACAAGTGAGGGTGCTGGAAATATCTCAGAGGCATGATCCGCAAGACATGGTGACTGTGTGATGTGGGTAATGACGAAGAGAGGTAAGTTAAAGATAATTCCTCCTTTGTGTATTTGCTGGCTTTGTTTTTGCCTTTGAGGCCTTATGAACTGTAATCCCGCTTACCAAGATAAAAAACCCAAAAATACAAACAAACAAAAAAGAAGTAAACCACAGGAGAAGAGGAATGAGGTTGAGGGCATCATACACGAAAAGGCCCTAAGTCTAGCAGTGCACCTGGACTGTAGGAGAAGTCATACCGGTAACAGAAATGTGGGAACCAACAGCAGAATTAGGAGTTGAAATCTTGAACTAGGATGTGGGGATTGTACTGATAAAAGCTGAGACCTCATAGAAGTCCCTTAAAGAACTCAGAGATCTCCGAATCAGAAAGAGAAAGCAAAGCATGGGAGACCAAAGAATGTTCCAGAAGCAGGAGAAAAACTAGGAGAAAGTGGTGTGATGGAAGCTGACAGAGGAGAAAATTTCAAGAAAAGAGAAAAAGTGGCTAGTGTTGTTTTGAACGGCAGGCATTCGATTCTCCTCGTGAGTGTCCTGCGTTGTGAGGAGTGTTGGTGAGAGGTATCACCTATGTTCCCATAATGTCCAGGTCCACCCTTTTCCTGCTCTGGGCATACGTAGAATCTAGGCTGGGCCAGTGAGGATGCTCCCTTCCAGGATTTACCAGATTTTAGTGTAAACAGTGAGAAGGCAGGAAACAGTTAGAATTAATTCACCACAATGGTAGTGCGGACAAGACTGGACCTGGTAAATGAATACAGTGGTAGTTCTTTTACTTGGTTTAGTTGTCCATATTCTAATTTCTTATTCCTTTTTCCAATAAATTCACTTTTATCAGTGAAGATAAATAGGTAACATAGAGTTGAGTTATACCTTTAAAAAAAAGATAATCTATAATGCTTTCACTGTAAAGATATATGAAAAAACTCAGGTTCTATAAAGTTAAAATCACCCAAGGTCATAGATGAGACTACAACTCATGTGTCTTAACTTCTAGCCTTAAGGCACTTTTTCTCCCTAAATTTCATATGGCGGTAAAATACACATAACATAAAATTTACTACCTTGAGCATTTGAAGTGTACAGTTTAGTAATGTTAAGTACACTCACACTGTGGAGCAACCAATCTCCAGAATTCTTTTCATCTTAGGCTAAGGTGCCTTTCATTGTACAATTGTTGGCACATGGCCACCCAAACAAATCTACCTTCCTCGGCTCTCTTGCAGCTAGACCTGGCCAATGGGACATGACTTTTGCAGCCTCCAGGTTGTATCCTTGATAGGAAAGAACATGTCCTTCTTTTCATCCTTCCCACTTGAAATAAATGTGACTGATGGGCAATGCTGATAAAGGCACTATGTAGAAAGGAAGGTGGAAAAACTTGAAGAACAGCCCTGACAATTTCATGAAGCAGCACTGCTGTGATAGCTCTGACTAGTATACTTTAAAAAATAAATTCCTATGCCATTTAAGCCACTGTTAATTGGGATGTTTCTGTTATAAAAGCTGAACCAATTGCACCTGATATAACCATACTGAACCTTCTTTTCTTTCCTCTTCTCAAGTATCACAAAAAAAATATAAGGGATTTACATTCTTTCTTATGAAATGTTGCACAGGCCAATAGTTATATTTAATATCATTGGACCCCAAATCCAAGAATGACATTTAGTTTATCCTGTTAGCAAGGTCAAGTTGATGGAGGCACACATGCATATAATGCTATAGTTTAGTGCAGAAGGAAAGATCGGAGAAAAATCTATTTTGGACACTGCATTTGAAGTGAAATCTTTCTGCTAAAACAACTTACCAAATAAATAAAGGGGGAAAAAAAGAACCATCTTTTTTATTCAAATGTATTTCTGGAAGATAAGTGTGTGCAGGTGGGGCGGGGGATGAGCAACCAGACTACTGCTCAAACATTTTAACGTATTCTTCCACGTGTGAAAACTGGGACTATTCACTCAGGAGTTGGTGGTTCCACCAGGTGGTAAAATGCTGGATAAAGAATTCAGGAAAAAATGTTTAAGGTTTGTATTTAGCAAACTATAAAGAGCATTATAAATGTTATTCATTCTAATTCACAAAAGTCTATGAAACACTCACTTTATATAAAGATGAATTATAATGCTATATACCTCCTTTCTTCTAGAGGCTTCTTGGGTAAGAGGAATCAATCATGTGCTACTTCAAATAATGACAACAAAGCTACTTAATTTTATTCCCAGTAAGGTCACTCAGTGTACTCAATACAGATGCTCAGTGCCTTAAAATCGCTTGTCTAAGAATCAGGTAGACTTATGTACAAATCCTGACGCAATCACTTGATAGCACAGGATTTGAAGAAACTTACCTAACTTTTCTGAGCCTCAGTTTCCTTATCTGACACTGGAGTTTGTCATACTTGCTATAGGGTGATAGGATAATCAGAGAATATAATCATGTAAAATGCTGAGTATATTAACAAGTGCTCATTAAATTGTGCCTGCTGCCATTATATATATACTAGAGGCCTGGTGCACAAAAATTTGTGCACTGGGGGGAGGGGGTCTCTCAGCCTGGCCTGTGCCCTCTCGCAGTCTGGGACCCCTCGGGGGGTGTCCACCTGCTGGGTTAGGCCTGCTCCCTGGGGGGATCTGGCCTAAGCTGGCAGTCAGACATCCCTCTGGCAGCCTGGGAGCCCTCGGGGGATGTTCACTTGCCAGCGGGGAGCAGGCCTAAGCTGCAGTCAGACATCCTTAGCCTCTCCCGCCTCCACTGCTGTGCTGGCAGCCATCAGCCTGGCTTGTGGCTGAGCAGAGCTCCCCCTGTGGGAGCGCACTGACCACCAGCGGGAAGCTCCTGCATTGAGCATCTTCCCCCTGGTGGTCAGTGTGTGTCATAGTGATCAGTCATTACCAGTGGTTCTGCTGTTAGGGTCAATTTGCATATTACCCTTTTATTATATAGGAGGATTATTATTACTATTGCTAAATGATAATTTTGATAAAATAAAGCTTGATAGATGTGAGTCCCCTCTCCAGTGTTTCTTCTTGACCCTGGTGATTTTATATGCATTTTTAAATATGAATGTTACATTTTAAATCAGAGAAATTTCAATTTAAAAATTTAAAGAAAAAAATTAAAGGGCAATTCTACTTTATTTTTCTTTACTGAAGATGCTTTCATAAGCTTCATTTTAATGACCGCTCCTTCTCATGTCATAGTTACACTCCTCTGAACCTTCCATGTTGGCATCAATTTCTCGTAGGCTTACTGGGGCTTCCTTTTCACTTTTGTTATAACCTTGGCATATGCCAACAAATAAGATGTGTGTTTTCCCTTGGTTCTGTCCACTTGTATGATGGCAAAATTTCTTACAGATCATTACAACTACCAGGGAAGCTGATGAATTCAAGTGCAATATCTACCTTCTAGACCAGGGGTGGGCAAACTTTTTGACTCGAGGGCCATAATGGGTTCTTAAACTGGACCAGAGGGCCAGAACAAAAGCATGGATGGAGTGTTTGTGTGAACTAATAGAAATTCAAAGTAAACATCATTACATAAAAGGGTACGGTCTTTTTTAGTTTTATTCATTTCAAATGGGCCGGATCCGGCCCACGCGGGCCGTAGCTTGCCCACGGCTGTTCTAGACACATAGGTTGGTTGCCTCCTACACACGCTTAACTGGGGCTGGGGATCGAATCTGCAACCCAGATACATGTCCTTGACCAGAAATGGAACCCACGACCCTTTGGTGTGTAAGCAGATGCTCTAACAAGCAACACCAGCCAGGGTGGAATACAATACTCTTTGATATACATTTCCCAGAAGCTTCTGGTTTTCTGTTTGGTGAACATTTCAATTTTGAGTAGGGAACAGACGGTGGGAGAACATATAGCATCTTTTTTCCCCCCAGGTAGGATCTGTTTCACAGTGGTGGTCAGGCATTTCATGAGCAGAAACTTAAATAGTTTTGCTTGCTTGCTCAGTTCTTTTTGTCTTATATTTAGCAGTCAGTCCTTCTAGATTCTAGCATTAAACTGTTCATAAATAAAAGTTTTTAGAATTGCTATGTTTTCATTGTTTTCTAATCTTTATAGCTATTTTCATGGGAAATTATATGGAGTTCTATGGTGCTGACCAGCCAGGATGGCATTTTAACCTGAAAACTTTTCTTCGCATTGTTTACATGAACAAAAAAGGAAATACTTTAAATGTCCGGCAATTGGGGATAAACAAAATAAATTATGGTCTATCTTTATGAAAGAACAGTTGTGGCCATTAGACATCAGATTGCTTAAGTTTATTTATTGGCACATGAAAATGCCCACAATTTATTATCTGGTTAAAAAAATTTTACAAAACAGTATGTACAGTGTGGCTCCAATTTCATAAAACAACCAAAAAGAAAAAACAAAAAAGATGGAAAAGATACATGATACAAAATTCACAGAGGTTCTCTGGGCAGTGGAACACAGGGTAACTTCTATGCTTTATTTTGAAGGTGCTTTATAGTTAAATTTTATATTAAAATATGTATTTTATTAAAATAAAAAAAACAATTTTGTAATTAGCAGTTTATAGCTACCAGTTAATTTACTTGCAAAGGTGTTAAGTATTAATATCATATGCACAGTGGTTTGGGGGTCGGAAGAGAAATGTATTCTCAGGTAAAGAGAGAAATTTCTCCATCTAAGAGCAAAGATATGTGAGAACCACAGTGTTCTATATTTAATATAACACTAGCTAAGTATGGATTTATTGTCCTTCAAAGTAATCTATATATATAAAAGCCTAACTGACCATCCGACTGACCATTCGACCGGTAGCTATGACATGCACTGACTACCAGAGGGCAGATGCTCAATGCAGGAGCTGCTGAGCTACGGTGACTTGGCAGCTGTGGTTCTTGGGTGACGCACCCAGAACCAGAGAGGAGGGAGCCTGTTGCACTGGGCCTCTAGTTGATATATAAATATTATAACATGTCTGCATGTAGACACACATGTGTGTCTTCTAAAGTTGATTTGAGGATATCTGATGGCCACTTTAATAGGATACTGGTATCTCACATCCATGAGAGGACAACATCTGGCCACAATAAGAAAGTTAATCAGTAGCCCAGTGGTTCTCAAAGTGTAGTCCCTGGACCAGCAGCATCAGCATCTCTTGGCTCATGTTACACATACAAATCCTCAAGCTTCACCCCAGACCGAGACCTACTGAATCAGAAATTCAACCTGTGTTTTAACCAGCCCTCCAGATGATTCTGATAAATCCAAATGCCCACTGCAGTGGGCATTATAGAAAGTGCAAATGCCTTTTATAGGTATGGCCATGAGGAAACAAAACCACTCGGAGAGGCAGAAGCATCTGTGATACTGAGCTAAATCACTGTTCAAAAGATGTCATCTGTGTTCTGATTAGTGTCTGAGCAATAGGAAAGTGAGAACTTGATCTGTTTCCTCTGTGGTTCTGGTATGCCACATATTAGTCTTACATTATGGTGGAAAATAAAGAAGAAAAATTATCATGTGTACTATATGCTTTTTGTAAGCCCATCCATTTGACTCATACACCATTGCTATGTAAGAATTAACAGAGGCCCAGAAATATGCTACCTGTGCTTCTGTAATAAAGAGTTGCCACTCTGTGGAAGAGGGTGCTGATGGTGGTAGGTATATGAGGGTTAAGATGGAAGGTTCTAGAGCTCAGAGACCCTGAAGCAGGATGGCCCCCCCATGGTCTCCCTCTATTCTTATAGAAGGTTGAGAGGATGGAGGAGCCTGGGCCGCCACCCATTGGGAGGAAGCACTTTCTGTGGAAGCCCAGGTGGGGAGGATTCGACACATCTATTATAGACGTTGGGAGGAAATCTCTTTCCTCCATCTCCTTACTTGTGGTGTCCTTTGCTGGAAAACGGGCTAATAATGATGAATGTGACTGGGATGTGGGTGTGGGTCCAGGTGAAAGGGGCCACGTAGAATATCTGCCTTAGGCTTACAGGTAGCCCAGGTCTTGGGTGTCCTTTTCTTCTCAGTAAGGTTGCCCAGTTTAGCAAAAACCAAACCAAAACAAACAAAAAACCCAAATGCCCAGTTAAATTTAAATTTCAAATGAACAACAAATAATTTTTAGTATCAATACATCCTATGCAATGTTTGGGTCTTACTAGACAGTATAAATGTATTGTGCACATTTTAGTATAAAACATTTTGTATGCACAATATTTAGTATGTTTTATAGTATAATTAATGTTCCATTATATTATGTGTCTGCATTCCTTGTCTCACTAGATCAGGTATGTTTCGGGGACGTGGATTATACTTTAGATCTCTAAAATGCAATATTTGGGAAATACTTATACTAAAAGTTTACTTACCTAAAATTCAACTTTAACTGTTCTATGTTTTATCTGGCAGCCCTGCTAGATGAACTTAGCTAGATATGAGACTTCATAAGGATGTGGGACAAAAGCATTTCCAAAAAAAGTTAGATGTTGCTTGAATATGCATCACCCTTGTTCAACCCGGCCCAGTAACAAATGACTGGCTGTGAACTTGGGTGCCCAGCATTCCTGTATCCCACCCATCCTGACATTCTCTCAATAGACTCACAAAGAGCAGACTAGCTATGTATTTAAGTCATTTGAGGAGAAATAATTTCCAAATTCTTCAAGAATGTTAAAAAGGGAAAAGGAGTGAGCTTGGCTCTTTGCATGACTCAGAATTAATTATTTTAAGAAATATATTTTCCTGGTTCATTCACTGCAGAAAACACAATTACATTTCCTCGGCATACAATTTCCAAATAAAATATTACTGATAAGTGGGTCCATCTCTGGGACTAGCGGCAAACTCAGCCAGGAGCTCAGAAAAGCAGTTGTGATTTCTATATGATTTTCACATTTCTGCCTCAATGGCAGTTTACTGAACCAATTTTGCTCCCCTCTCCAAAAAACACTTTCCTAATGAGAGGAAAGCCGTTTTATTTTTTAAAAAAACCAAGTCTGAAGCCCATCAGAGAAGGTTGAAGGAATTTATTTCATGTTCTTCAGCTTGGCCTATTTGTCAGTCTGGGAGCGCGTCCTATGCAAAGCCTTTGTGTGCTGCTGCTGGTTTTCAGCTGGGGAGGTTGTGGATGAGCTATTGCTCCTCTCCCAGGTGAGAACAGGTGTACGCCACTTTAAATTTCCCGTGGATCTGATTGCATCATTTGTTATATTATCCAACATAATGACATGAAATACGTAAATAATAAAATGCCAGTTGCCTGCTGAAAATTTAAAGTGGCAGGTCCTTTCTCTTCCCTTGGAAAGGCTGGGCTATCTGAGGATGGAGCCTTCCCCGCTGAAAAATGACGACCAAGCCGAAGGGAGCCACAGGGGAAAACATACTCCTCTGGCTGACAAAGTGAACACAGAGACAGGCGGCAGGACCTCGCCCTTTCTGCACTCTCCACAATTGCTGCACTTACCGTGTGCTTGGCAATGCAGGTTCGCGTGAAAGTGTGCATTTCAATCAGATGAGTATGGAAGGGAGTCTATGCAAAGGTCAAATGCTCTGCTATAAAAAGAGTAAAAGAGGTGGCAGCGTTTTCTACTTTAAAAAGAAAATCCCACAGATATACTTGGCTTGTCTTTTTATCCAAGTGTCAACGTGATAGGTCAGTGTGTGCAGTGGATGGAATTCATGGCGTGGGGAGAGAGACGCAGGGCACAATGGGCTGATTGAGGGCTTTCCCAGGAATTTGGAAACTCAAGGCAAAACTCTTCCAACCAAGGCAAATCCTGCCTGTGGTGCTACCTAGGTTCCTTAAAAACCCAAGAATTTTCCCCAGTGAATTTTGGTACCATTATTAGTAGATTTCCAACTGCGTGCAGTATAAACAAAATGAACCATGATTATTTATTCAATCGGATTCACCTCAGATGCACCGAGCACCCATTCTGGGAGTTTTGCATGAGGTGTAAGGAATACACACAGTTTCTGCTCCCAAGGGCCTTATGGTCTGTGGATAAATTTAATACAAATTCAGTTTCAAATGTGTAATCTCATTACAACCGAGAGATGAAACATAAATAGACCTTCATCAAATTCCTTCAAGAAAACAAAGGTGTCATTTTCAGCTACTATTCTTTGACCATCAGTGCAGAAGTGACAAGTGACAAATGGTTCTAGATGGTAATGCTAGGACAAGCCTTGTCAGGGATGAGTTTAATATATGGAATCAGAGGGGGAAATAACCCATGAACAAACTCACATTTGTCCTAACTGATATTGTTGGGCTTCTAGTTCTGGCCTGACAAAGAGGAGACACACAAAATATATTCTGGAGGCCCCGCAGGAGACATAAACAGTGTGGCGAAGGACTTAACAGGGGATTTGGCCAGGGAGCAGTTGCTGGTGTGTTGATAAGGGATGGATGCCAGCCCTGTACACAGCTATGAGACTTGCCAGTTCCAAGTATTATCTGCTTATGAATTAAGAATGCATTTTGATGGAGCTTTGCTAATTTGCCTAAAGGAATGAGAGTAAGAGCTATAGGAATGAAACAATCTCCCAGACTGGTGAGAAGACACGGATGACCTCAACTCTATGTAAGCTGCTGTTACACATGTATGTGAAAGGAGGAAATAGTATATATTTTTATTTTTATTGTTTTGAGCAATGTTTTGTATGGTGCACCACCTGACCATCTCTATTCTGACTTAAAACTTGTCACTTATAACAAAAGTGAAAATGAGGTTTTGAGGTATTCTTCAGAACCATCATGGTATCTTATGTCTGCTTTTTCCTCTTAGATGCTAGCGTCCCTGCTATGCTTTGTACCTTTCCCTTCCCTACACTTTAACATTACTTCCTCTTAGGCATGAGAATGGAAATGTATTGCAAACTGATGATGGCTTAAAAGTATGAATCTGGATTAATGAAATGTAATAGTATTTCCCCTAAAACTGAATAGTTACACAAAGTTACAGTATGGTTATGTGTGTACATGTCTTATCTCACTTGTGTATATTTTTGAGGGCATAGATTTTACCTTATATCCCTATGAACCCTCTATATACTAGTATAGTGCCTTGAACACAATAGATGCTAAGTATTAATTGAATAAGTGAGTAATTCTAGAAAAATGGGAGAGACTCATTCTTCTATGTGTCTTCTATGGATTACAGAAAAACTAAGGAACAGAAGCATTGAAATCTGTGTGTTCATAACAAATAATGCTTTCTAGTTCCAAACCTGCTTAATTAATAGTACTGCATTATAACAGATCTCAGTTGTGCCACCAAAATGGTAGACTATAACTCAAGTTTGTAGAATGGGCTGTTCTTTTTCCTCAAACCCTCACTCACTTGAACTTGGCCTTTCAAAGAATTCACATTCCATCAGTAGAGATCTATAAAACTAGTTCTGAGAAGCTTGGCTGGTAGGGGCCAGATAGCTAAAAGGTAAAGTAATTAAGCCATATAGCTGGGATCAAATGTTCAGAGGTTTGAATCTCAGCTGGACTAATTGCTAGCAACTTTACCTAGCTCGCATTCTCTCCTTTATAAATGAGAGAAATCATTGTGAGAATTAAATTAGATAAATCATATAAAGTATATGGCACATAGTAAGATGTGTGTGATATAAAGTTATAGAATAGTAAGAAAGATGTGAGCATTTTTCCTGATGAAAGCTGGAAATAAATTTTGAGGTAGGCCTTAAAAAAATAAACAAGAGGTGGTTTTTGTTGTTGTTGTTGTTGTTGTTTAGATGCAGAATTAAAGGAATGAGATTCCAGAGAGAGGAAATAGTACATGCAAAGGCACTGGGGCTAGAAACTATATATGTTCAGGGATCAGAAGACTATTCATATATAGTCCATATGTGACCCCTAGAGCATAGCAAACAGTACATAGGGGGTGGACAAAGGACATTCAAAGCCACAGACTTGATCACAGGACAGGGGACATTAGAACCTATCTCTTGACTCCCAGTGAATGATTTTTTTTAACAAATACCAATCTTCCTGAAACTAGAATTTAAATTTCCAGCAGTTTTCAGTATCTCTAAGGATGTTTAAATGCAGTCTACATAAATTGCTGGGTAGAGGATCTTTATTCAACCCCCTGAAAGCCAAGAGCCTACCTGTTCTGGGTGAATATTAAAGCCTTCTCAGCATGTGTTGACAATGAGGGCAGATGTTGCTGCCAATATTTTTAGACAGAATTCAGAGACCTGCTAAGAATTCTGAGCAGCTGAGCAGTTCACTCTCCATATAGGCTATTAGTCATCTCACAGACATATCTTTAAATGCCCTAGGATGAAATTTGTTCATCTAGATCATGCAGTTCCAACATCAGCTGTTTGTGGATGGTTAACTTAGTAATTGTGATTCAAAGAAGTGCAGTGGGGTCCATTTAGAGTGGACCAAACTATTTATAGAGAGGAAGCCCGGAATTACTGTCAGGCTTGGGGAAAATTACAGTTCTACTTATAATGACTTCTTACTTTCCATTGCATTCTGCTGGGGGGCGGGGGGATTAACAACTGTACACTTTTAACTTCGTTTTTGATTCACTGTCAGGAGTGCAATGATTAGCTTTAAAATGCTGAATAGCATGTATGTGCTCAGCATATAGTAGGTGTTCAATGGCAAATGATAGGCATATTTTCAATAAATATCTGTTAAATGAATGAATGAATGAATGAATGAATGAATGAAATCAGCCGAACCACACTTTTAAATTGTGTTCTAGAAGTGTGGAGCGTTGGTTGAAGCTGACACCTACAACCATGTTATTATCATATGCAAAAAAAAACCAACAACGAAAAACAAAATCAACAAGATTATGTTTTTAGAAAGATTCATGGGCAGGTGTCAGTTTACTGACCTGGAGCCTCTCTTATTTCCTCTTTAGAAACAAAAAGTTTTGAACTCAGTGACAATTAATGTCCCTTCTAGCTTCAAAACTCTATGGTCCCAATTCTGGTTTGGCTGATACCAGAAGACAAGGAATGGTCCCTTGTAACATTTGCCCAAAGTTGAATTACTTATTTCACATTTAAAGCATTGCAATCCATCTTAGATTTTTAAAAATGAAAATGGTATTTTCTTGAATGGTTTGCTGTCTTATCTGAATGTTTTTAATCTATGCGACCATTGCACTTTGACGTGTCTTTCTTGTCCTGAGGAATTTTTCAGTCTGGTGTCTCCCTGTCTAGCTGGGCATACTGCTAGGCAGGAGCTCTGCTTTCTTCATCTTTGTGTCCTGTCAGTACCTAACACCACGCCATGCAGAACGGAGTCCCTTCTTCACAATCCCAGTGTTATTTGTTTAACAGTCATCCTGGAAAAATGGTTCCACCCTAATTTGTGGGTTTAATAAAATGCAGCTGCTGCAGCAGCCAGCCCATTTCATCTCTCCCTCCCTCCGTGTGTTCCAGCCACGTGACTGCCTTTTGACTCTTCAAAAATGCCAAGTTTCCTGTGGCTTCTAGGACTATGTCCTGCCCGGAATGCTTTCTCCTGAGGTCCTCATTCAGGTTTCAGTACCAATGTCACCATCTCCGAGAGGAATTTTCTGGCCACTCCCTCCAAGTCACCAATTCACCAAATATTGCCTCCTTTTTAAAACACCCACCACCTGACTTGATCATAGATTATAAACCCACTTTTCTTTGCCACTAGAACATAAGAGCTGCAGAAACAGAGTGTGTTTCACCTTTTTTTCTCCTTCTATTGCCAGCATCTGAGACAGTGCTTGGCATGTGATAGGTGCTTGTTAAATATTTGTGTGATAACCTAAGTGCCCTCTCCCTCGGTCACCACTGCCAGCTCCCTGCCACCTGCTGCCCCTTCCCAGTAGGTCTCCACCATTGTCACCACTTTGCCCTTGACACACCATGGTCACTGACCATTACTTGGCACTTTCATGAAATATCCTTTACTGAACTTACTTTTGACTACCTTCAGCAGCATCCTTCAGAAGCTCCTTATATCTGCCCCATTTTATAACTAAAAATAGGGATTGTAATCTGTAAACAAGTAAAGATTTTCTTTTATCAGGGACCGGAGACAAATTCTTTGAAATTTTAATGTGATGCTATTGCTAGACATTACATGACTATAATAATGGGAATGGAGTTGAAGGCATACCGGAAACTTGCCAGTTTATGGAATAAGAGCATGCTAATAATAATTGTTATTATAAGACTTCATTAGCACTGATACTATCTTGGTTCTATATATAGAAGACAGAAAAATAAAAAGCTCATCATAAGGCAAGGCAAATAAACTAATATTTAAAAAATAACTATAATCTGATGACATAAGAGAATGTTTTGTGTGCATTATCATTAGAGCTTTTCATACAATGAGCACTCACAAGCAGTTGCCTCCAGAAAGCCCCATTAAATAATATACAGGCAGAAGAATACGTGGAAACATTTCAGGCATCATCCTGCTGTGATTCCAAACATTTCCTTAGGCTGCTGTGGTAGTCATCTGACTATCTGCTCCTCAGTGGGTTCCCCCCACTTACCTAACCTGCTGTGGGTCACAAAGAACTGAAACCTGCATTTCCCAGGTTCCCTGCCAAGTGGCTTTCAGTTACACTCCATCAGGGTGGCCCTGGCAGGAGAGTGGACTTGGAGAAGGGGAAAACCCAGTGTATTTCTCCCCACGTTTCTCTGCTTTGAGCTGTGTCTCCAGCAGTGGCCGCCTGTTCTCTCTGGCCCAGCTCTCCAAGGGAAGCCCTGGCATCTGGGCTCTGGTTACACCATCTCTTCCGTTTGTCCTTTCAGCCCCAGAGATGAGAGCAACTTTCTGTTGCTGTTAGTATCTGGGCTACCTCCCCATCTGCTCTTTTCCTCTCTGTTCTTATGGTATCTTTCTAATTATTTCCAAACTCAGATGCTCCTCAACTTATAATGGGGTCCTAAATTGAATATATGCTAAGTTGAACATTTGCTGAATTACATTTTAGGAAAATATCCTGAGTTGAAAACGCATTTAATAACCCAACAAATATCATAGCTTATTCGCCAACCGGTGGTCGGCAAACCACGGCTCGCGAGCCACATGCGGCTCTTTGGCCACTTCAGTGTGGCTCTTCCACAAAATACCATGTGCGGGTGTGCACGTACAGTGCAATTGTAACTTCGTGGCCCATGCACAGAAGTGGGTATTTTGTGGAAGAGCCACACTCAAGGGGCCAAAGAGACACATGTGGCTTGCAAGCCACGGTTTGCTGAACCGCAGTTTGCCAACCAACTGGCCTAGCCTATCTTAAATGTGCTTGGAACACTTACACTAGCCTACAGGTAGGCAAGATTATCCTATCTAATAATAGACAAACATGGTAATTAACCGTACCTCCAACATGCTTACCATTGGCTAATCAGGGCAATATGCAAATTAACTGCCAACCAAGATGGCAGCCATCAGCCAGGCAGCTGAAGCAAACAGGAGGCTTGCTTGCTCCAGTGATGGAGGAAGCCAAGGTTCCCCGCCTGCCGCTGCCGGCCTCTGAGCTGCACTCTAAGAAACAATGTTGCAATTATAGAAGCTAAACAAACCCTAGAAACCTGCTTTCAGCAGCTGAGGTCTCAGAGCTGGAGCCAAGCCTCAGAGCTAAAGCCAGCTCTCAGTTCCAGTGACAGCCATAGAAGGTAAATAAATCCCAGAATAAAAAAAGAAAAGATAAAAAGGAGAGGTTGGGAGCTTCAGTCACCTGCCAGCCTGAAAACGGCCCTCAGCCCCTCATCCAGACTGGCCAGGCACCCCAGGGGGGACCCCCACACTGAAGGGGATGTGACCAGCTGCAAACAGTCATCATCCCCTCATCCATGCTGGCCAGGAACCCAAGCAGGACCCCTACTCTGATCCAGGACACCCTTCAGGGCAAACCAGCCAGCCCCCACCCATGCACCAGGCCTCTATCCTATATAGTAAAAGGGTAATATGTAAACTGACCCTAAGAGCAGAAGGACTGGGAATGACTGGTCACTATGACACACACTGACCACCAGGGGGCAGACACTCAATGCAGGAGCTTCCCTCTGGTGGTCAGGGCGCTCTCACATGGGAGGAGCTCTGCTCAGCCACAAGCCAAGCTGATGGCTGCCAGTACAGCCGTGGTGGTGGAAGCCTCTCCTGCCTCCTCAGTAGCGCTAAGGATGTACGACTGCAGCTTAGGCCTGCTCCCCGCTGGCAAGTGGACATCCCCCGAGGGCTGCCAGGCTGCCAGAGGGATGTCTGATTGCCATCTTAGGCCCAATCCCCTGGGGAGCGGGCCTAAGCCAGCAGGTGGTCATCCCCTGAGGGGTCCCAGATTGTGAGAGGACACAGGCTGGACTGAGGGACCCCCCTCCCCTCCGAGTGCACAGATTTTTGTGCACCGGGCCTCTAGTCTATTATAAAAGCCTATTTTATAATAAAGTGTTGATTATTTCATGTAATTTATTGTGTGTATCACTTTCACATCATTGTAAGTCAAATGAGCATGAGCCAGGGACCATCTATATAAACTTCCCTCTGTGGAAACATCTGAAGTGAGTCCTCTTCTCCTGAGTAGATTCTGAATGTTACAATAACCTATTAGTCATCAGTTTGGAAACTTCTTGTTTAAATTTCTGAACCTTTACCCTTTAGAGAGGCTTTAATGAAAAGAAAACCATCTCCATCAACTTGGACCATATTCTTTTCAGGCATTTATGTTTAATCTCTATTGCAAAAAAAGTAAATGAAGTTTAAGAATGATGGATAATTCATACATAGTAATAATGAAAGCATGCTTTAAATATAATAATGGGAACTTTAGTTTTTAAAAGACCCATTTAAGCATCTAATTAATAAAGCAACAAGGAAGGGCAATAGGGGGTTCGCAACACAAGCAATTCACCAAGAGCACAAACAAAAGATAGCTTTCTCAGAAACCAAGAATGTTTGTCTATTCATAGAACATGGACATCTCGAAACTCATTTTCCTGAACCTTGAAAATAAACCAAATTCAAAGTTCAATGACATTGAACAAAAGCTTTCTAGAGAGTTATAGAACTACAAACAATATAGGGAGAAGCTAAGCAAGAAGGAGGTCAGAAGTCTTTACTAATGATGCAAGTCAAAAGAGTCCCTCATTATACAGAAAAATGGGACTCTGTGTTCCAGTAGTCGATATAAGCTACAGTGGCAGAGTAGGGATGGGGGAAGGAGGGATAATATTATATAAAAATTAGAAGCAATTAAACAAAACATACTTAGAAAAAATTTGATTTGAACCGAATACCATAAGATATAGACCAGCCTCTCTTTCATGAAGACACAGTAGTAGCTTGAGGAGTTTTGAGGTCATCTACTATAATATTCTCTGATTTGCAAAAGGCATGACCAGACTAAATATGCCTCAAATGGAAGTTTCTACAAAAGAGTTTAACGTATAAAACTTTGCTTTGCACATGTATTCTTCTTTTAGCCCTCCCTGGACTCCCCCAGATCTTCCCTTCTCAGGCTTTGGCAGTGTGGCTCTTAAGACCATGAAGAAACTTTGTTTTATGACATATTTACTCCTCTCATGATGTATCCTCTCAGATTTTTAAAAACTTGTCATTAAGAAGGATCAGGCACAACTATGTCCTGAGGAATAGATGACTTAACAATTTAGAATGCTGCTGATTCTGGGGAGACATCTAAAGGCATGAAGTATTAAAGAGCCACTCATTTCAATTCTAGCTCCAACACTTATTTCTTCTTTGTGTGGTTTTAGACAAATTACATCGCTTCCATGAGCCTCAGTTGATTTCATGCTTATAAAGAAGATCATACTAATAGTGCTCTATTGCTCAGGTTTCTTAGTTGAAAACAGCAAACCCTATTTGGGCTATTTTAAGAAGAAACTGATTTTAAGAATAGTAGGCAGCTCATAGAATCAGTAGGATGATTCTATGAAGTAACAGGCTCACTTCTGAAGTTTCAGGAATAATAAATAATAAATAAGTGATGAAGAAGAAATGAATGAACAAGGAAGCTTCCACTACACTACCTTCTGAGCCCAAGTTGAAAGGGACTCTTCTGATTCTCCACCCACACCCTTTTTTGCTTTCACCATGCCAGAACAATGAATACCCCTCCTCACCCGTGTAGAGCCTCTGACCTCAATTCTGATGCAGTCTTGCATGGATGGATCAGTTACATTGAGGTTATGATCCATATTCACCCTAGCTGCAAGAGAGCCTGGGGAAGCAAATATCTGTGCACTCTTTGAGAATGGGGGGGCTCATATAAGGAATTATCAAAACAACAGATGTCCATTGCCAGTGTACCAGATACAGCTGGAGTAAGGAACTTGAAATGATGTACATATAATGTTTAGGAGGTGTTCAGCCCATATATGCACTAAAAAAGGGGGGGGTTTTCTACAAGTGGTTATATAAAGCTGGGTATGACTTGTATACTCAAACTAAGCCCCAACTAATGGTTTGTCATGGAAAATTAGATCAACCACTAGGAGCTCTCATACGACTGACCCGATATTTACTTTAAAAGGATGAAGAACAAGGCCTTACACAGTGAATATGAGAAAAGTCATGAGAGATTTTAGCATAAATAAAATGCTGCTTATCAAAGAATCCTTGGCCTTTTGTGACTGTTTTTGTTCTCTTATTTTTAAAGGAAAAATATTTTTGATTGTTTTTTCACTTTGATTAAATGGTACTTATGAAAAGAGGGTATATTTTTAATGGTATTTGCTGAAATATAAAATATAGAATATATAACTAAAGAATGTTAGGATCCTTACATTACCCTCTCTTTTAGTTCAAACTCTATTTAGAATTATGTACCATTGTGTAACACAAAAGATGTTGTTTTTCCACCATCAAAAAACGCAAATGGGGATCTGCATGAAACCTTGGATATTGCACAACCATTTTTTTTTAGCTCCTAGAGATGTGCTTATATTCTGCCTTCTTTAGCATAGGAGGCACCTTTAGTTTAAAATGTAGATGTTCTTGGTTACAGTTGCTATGTGAAATGTTATAAGAGAGAAATTACTGTCATAATTAATAATAGGTAAAGGTTTTACCTTTGATGTGCTGCATTTTACATTTGACTGTCTTTTCGATTGTATTTATTGTACATCTCTATCATCCCATTGGCTTTCTGGCTGTTTGTATGCTTAGCTTGACGTCTGTTTCTATTTAGTCAAAGCTATTAATGCCTTTCAGACATTTTCAACTGCTCAGTAAACCCATATGGTTTAAGTTTAAAGGGAGATTTACACTATTACATTCTTGGATATTAAAACCCACTTTTGTCCTTCTTCATTTTGCTGTCCTTAAAAGATATTGTGATATATTAACAAAGTACATATAAGTTTGCACTCACAGTAGCAAGAATAAGAACAGAGACAGTTTAGAAACTAGGCTCTTCCAAAACCAAAAATTTGACCTCCCCCAAAAGATCCCAAATATATGTAAAAGTGTTACTGCTTACAAAGCCCATTCGCGTAATACCAGGGAGATATTTAATGTAACCAGCGACCAGGTGGACACTGCCTGGTTTTACTAGTCCCGCATCTTTTTCTCTTTCTTCTGTGAATAACACCTTATTTTTGCCTTGGGAAATGCCTCCTTCCTAACCAAACACACTATTGGTGGGCCTAAATCAATGTGGCATGATATCTCCCGGCAAAAAGATGGGCACAGGATTGATTAAGGAGGCACTCGTCTTCTTCCTCCTGGAATGTGAATATTGAGCACAATTCTTAAAAGATAAAAAGTAGTCACAGGTCTTTCACTTTGGCCATGCACTCCTAAAGAGACTGACTGTTAATTTCTGTTACCTATCTATCCAGAACTAAGTCTTTCTTGATTTACTTAATAAATAATCTATGACACTCCAAGTCTGGTGACTAAAGTCCAACTCCAGCCATCACCCCAGAGACCAGTAGCCCCTCACTAGATCCAATACCTGAATCAGTTTTTTCTTTTGAGCTTTTAGCTCAAGCTCAGGAGACAGATTTATTTGGGCCAGAATGCAACTCCACCACACACAAACCATGAGTCTAAACAGAGCTTGTTTTAACATCTATAACATGGAGAAATGAATATTAAACATATAGAATTGATCTGATTACTAAACAGAACTGAACCATGTAGTTCCTAGCACATAGAAGGCTCTCAAAAAATGGTCGAATAGATGTAGCAGTAGTAACAGTGGTAGTTATTCTGATATTGGTATTAATATCAAAATGGCAAAGCTGTACTTCAGCAATGCATCCTGTTTTTTATTATACTTATTGATTGCATACTCTTATTCTACTTTACTGGTTATGTATTTTATTTAGCATCTTTTTCTAAGAAAGCAAGGCCTTAGTACGTATTTGTCCTTGCACTACAGGATCTTGCCTGCTCTTGGCACAGACTGACCCTGTCTGTGCCCCACAACATCAGTACACCACTAGAAAATTAATTCCATATATTTTTATACTCAGTTACATTTTTTGCATGCTTTAGCATTCAGGCTCGTGTATCCTTGGGTCTATGTTTACATTATTTGCTCACCCCTAGAGAAGAAAGCCAAAGAAAGATTAATTCATAAAAAATGAATGGTTGTTGAAACTCTTCAAAGCCTTGATTTACTGCATAATTAGTAGACAACACTAGAAAACAGAATATATTTCTGCCTGTGAATTAAGTAAATTGATTAATTCATTAATTACGAATGATAACTCCATAGATAGCATAATTGTATCACTGGTTAACAAACACACAGTAAAAGAATCAAGTGTGTTTTCAACATGGTCAAAAATTTAATTTACATTAGTGGGTTTCTCTCTCAGAATCCTAATTAAAGATTTCAGGAAAGACATACATAGTCTAAACACATATCTAGAAGGAGGGTTGAATCACTTATAAAGCATGCCACAAGTAAGAATGGTTCCTTTTTCTCCCAGATTTTCATCCTAACCAGAAATCACTCATTCATTCATTTATCATTAACCAAATATTACTGTCTGTGTTTCAAGTACTTTTGTAAGCATTTGGGATAACAGCAATGAACAAATTAAACAAAGATCCCTGCCTTCATGGAATATACATTGGAGAGCTATTCTGCTCATTATGGTAGCCACTAGCCACATACATCTATTTACATCTAAATTTAAATTAATTACATTTAAAAATTCAGTTCCTCATTCCCACTAGTCAAATTTCAAGTGACCAATGACCACACACGGCTAATAGTTACTATATGGGACAGTACAGAACATTTTCCACATTATAGAAAATTCTCTCAGACAGTGCTATTCTAGAGGGTGGAGACAGAAAAGCAATAAATAATTAGATAAAGATACAGTTTTAGACTGTGATAAAAAACCCTGAAGGAAATAAATAAGAGAATGTAATAGTGACCATTTGGAGACTGGGATGACCACTTTTTAAAAGATGATCGATCAGGACAGACATCTGTGAAAAGCACGCATTTTAACTAAAACGAAGAATTCAACTCTTTAAAAAGTTGTCAAAGCAGGAGGATCCGCATGTGCTAAAGCTCTGAGGCACAAAAGAACCAGATGTGCATAAGGGAAAGAAGAGCAGTGAATGTGGCTGGAGAGTTGTGAGAGAGGAAGTAAGGGCACAAGATGGAGTAGGGATGGAAGCCATGAGAGAGTATAAAGTTTCATGCTAACTTCCATGAGAAATCACTAAAAGGATTAAAAACAAATGACATGTCCAGATTAATATTTTAAAACAGAGATTTCTGTGTGAGGAGGAAATTAGATGGGAGCAAGAACAGAAGGTGAGATACCTGTTCAAAGGTAAGGTGTTAAGGTAAATGGAACCAGAAATGTGACAATGCAATTGGTCATTAGAATGACACTGAAATATAATTGGAAGGAGAAGTAATTGGAATGCTCATTGATTAGATTTCAGGAGTGAGGAAAAGGGGAAAATCAAAGATGACTCCTGAATTTCTACACTGAGGAGCTGAGAGGAAATG
Organism: Myotis myotis; assembly: GCF_014108235.1. Lineage (NCBI taxonomy): Eukaryota > Metazoa > Chordata > Mammalia > Chiroptera > Vespertilionidae > Myotis > Myotis myotis. The sequence goes on along the minus strand of NW_023416317.1, from coordinate 36,438,500 downwards.
ATAGTGCCATCTACTGAGACTGGGAAGATTACCGAAGGGCAAGCTTGAGGTACATTAACATGATTTCTTTGGCTGTGTTATGCTTAAAATGCCAGTTAACATATGAATCAGAATGTTAAACAGCAGATAGTTGGATAGATAAATCTGGAGCCTGCAGAAAAACTAAGGTCAGATGTATGAATTTGAAATTATCTTCAAATAGATGGTATTTAAATCCACAAGTTTGGAAGAAATCATCAGTGATGAATTGGAGGTAGAGAAGAAATAAAAGAGCAAGCCCTGGGATATTGCGACATTTAATAGCGGGGTAGAGGGAGAAGAGCCAGCACAGGGAATTGAGATGGAGGGGCGAGTGGGGAGCAGCATGGAAGCAAAGTCAGGAGTCGGAAAACTGCGGAGCAGCAGAGAAGGATGAAGACAGGATGGTGTCACTGACAGGAGATTGTTGGAGAGTAGTTTCAGTTGAGTAGTGGAGACGTAGAACAGAAAAGGTTGAGGCATAAATGAGATGTTTAGAAACAGAGAGAGGCCCTGATCAGTGTGGCTCAGTTGGTCGGGCATCATCCTGTAGACCCCGGGGGTTGTCGGTTTGATTCCAGGTCAGAGCACATGCCCAGGATGTGGGCTTGATCTCACATAGATGTTTCTTTTTTCCTCTCTAAGAATCAATTTTTTAAAAATTTGAAAAAAAGAAATAGACAGTTGAGTGAGAATCGTTTTAGAAGCTGCAATGGAACAGGGTCACAGAAGAGGACCTCTTTTAGAATAGGAAAGGGTGGAGGACGCTTGCGTGCTTATGGAGCTGATGCAATAGCAAGGATGAAACGATGGATCTAGGAGAAAGAAGGGAAGGCCTTAAGAAAGTAACATTAGAGGGATGCAGAATACAAGGAGGGAGTTGTTCTTCTACTGTACTAGGAGGAAAAACAGAAAATCTGGGTCCAGATGCAGATAGCTTTGAAGATTATGTAGCTGGCTTGGAAGGTAAAAAGTTCTGGTAAAGTTATAGCTTCACAACTTCACAAATTAAAAAAAAAAAATCCACAAAGCCACAGTTATAAGATAAAATAGAACAAATGAGTCTCTCTCTCTCTCTCTCTCTCTCTCTCTCTCTCTCTCTCTCTCTCTCACACACACACACACACACACACACACACACACACACACACACACACACACACTTTAGGCCCTGAGAAGAAAACATTTGGGAGTCCTCTGAAGTTATCAGCTGGAGGACAGGGCTTTCGTATCAAATCCCCACTCGATCTGTGATGAGGCATGTGACTTTGAGCACGTTACTTAAATTCTTTCAGCCTCTGCCTCTTCATCTATAAAATGGCAATTACCACATACTTAGCCCATTAAAGTTCTGGATAATATATACCAAGCATATATACATATGAAGTACTTTTAAAAAGACAGGCAAAAAACCATAAAAGCAGCAATCAGAGATTACACCATTTAATCAGAGACTGAGGAGCAAGAAGGACACAAGACCATGAATGTTAAGGAAGGAGAGAAGGTCCAAACTACGAAGTGGGATATAGACTCACATGATGCAGAATGATAAAGGAGAGTCAAGCTGAAGAAGGCCCTGGATTTGCTCACGGAAATGTCCCTGGTGACCTTCAACATTATGATTTCTGTGCAGTGGCCGGCACCAAAGTCAGAGTGTATGGGATTCCGATAGAAGCAAGCTGTGAGAAAACAAAGGCACTGACTGTGAGGTACTTCTCAAGAGTCTCTGTGGGTAAGAAAAATAGATACAAGTCATATAAGAGCTGAGATGGAACAAGAGAAGGCCCAAGAGAAAAACATGTGAAGGAAAAGGAGCTATGCTGTAAGCAGATGAGAAGTAATCACCCCAAGGGAGAGAAGATGCAAAGAGTGCCCATGAGAACAGGAGAAAAGTACCTCAAGGGCCTCATGAACGAAGCTAGAACTATGGGAGAACAGGAACATTTCTGTTCTTATAGACAGAAAGCAAGCAGGGCATGGGAACTAAAGGGACCAGGCTGTTGGGTGGTATGGCAGTGGAGTGAATGCCAAATGCAAATCAGAATTATGAAGAAATCTGGGGAATTTAGAAGTAGAATGTGCAAGTTGAATATTATCAATTGTAGTGGACTGAGGAGTCTTCCAAGTTAGGGTATCTGGAAGGTAGATATTCCCAATAGCCTGATGGAAGTCACTCTTCTTGACTGTCAAGAAACAGAAATGCCAACTTATGGACCTTTGGTTGTTCTTTACATATTACTGGTTCTCAAGCAGGACACAGCACACCAGGTCAGGTCTCTCCTTCCTAGGTTGCCATTGACCTTCTGATCCATCGTTCGGAGATGTTCCCCAGGTCACTCTATCAGTCTGGGGTTTCCTTAGGTATTCCTAAACCCTTGAGTCACAGGCTTGTTGGGTTTTCCTACAGCTTGCTAATAAAATCTACTGTGTGGATGTATTCATTTAATCCTTAGTAGAAAACCTTAGGCTGTTGCTTCTTTAAAAACCACTAACAGGATGTAGCTAAAAATCAACTAACTCCCAGATTGATGTAACAGGTGTTCATATTGGAATGAACTGTCCATCAGAGCCTCTTATCATTCTCTCTCAATCTCTCTCTCTCTTTCTCTCTCTCTCTCTCAATCTGTCTCGGTCTCTCTCCCCATTGTCTGCACCCCACAGAAGGCCTGAGCCATACAGTGGAAATATAAGACAAGTTATCTCCATCAGGGCCTCCAAGCCCATACACCACTCCATTAATCAGCTGGCATTCCCAAACCTCCAGGTTCCAAAGGAGTCTATTTATGAAATATCTGGCTGTGGTGTACAATAAACAATGCCAGAGTGAACTAAAAACAGACTAATTTAATAAGCAATTTCTTTCCTCTGCACTGTTTAAATTTACATAATCAACTGGCTATAATATTTAGCATACTTTTAATGTTTCTCATTTGTTTACACTACAATTCTGTTTCAGCCTTCTCCATTCACCAAGATATTGATTGGCCAATAAAGAGTACAAAACAGCCCAGCCGGTGTGGCTCAGCGGTTGAGCGTCAACCTATGAACCAGGAGGTCATGGTTCAATTCCTGGTCAGGCCACATGCCTGGGCTACAGGCTTGATTTCCAGTGGGGAGCATGCAGGAGGCAGTTGATCAATGATTCTCTCTCATCATTAATGTTTCTCTCTCTCTCTCCATCTCCCTTTCTCTCTGAAATCAACAAAAAATATTTTTTAAAAAGTACAAAACAGCAAATATTCCACTGGTGTTTATTACATGAATGTGAAGGAAGTGAGAGGTGGATCTACTGTATATTTCTTGTTAATTACAGACCTAATATCCTATTAAAATGCATGAAATGACAAAAATCTCAACACTCTTTAAAGCTATTACTAGCAGATAAAGAATTCTGTTGAAGTATTAATAGTAGCATCATTAGAATAGTTTTATCAAGTGCACATTTATCTCCAGACTGGAAACAATAGCAGCCCGAAGGAGAGAAAGGCCCTTGTATATTGCGGTATGAAAACCAACAGCAGTTGAGCCACATAAAGTATACTTGTGGCTTCACGACGAAAACAGACAAACAAAAAAACAAAAATAAAATTCTTGAAGCCACAGTTATAAGATGTAATAGAGTAAATGAGTCTATTTTTCATCACCTTGGGCTCTGAAAAGAAAACACTGTGGAGTTATCTCGATAAGGAAAGAGCTCAGATATTAAAATACATTAACGTTACTTTAATTGATTTAAACAGATCCAGAGCTTTCGAAATGGATATGATGCTATTTCTCCATTAGTAGACAAAATAGATCTGTTTTAGATTGCCAAGCTCCATCTCTGCATCTCCCTTGTCTGGTAGGGAGAGAAAACCCTCTCCATTTCTTAGTCTCTTACAAAACCCAAAACAACACAGAAAACCATATGCTTTTATTTGTAGTTAAATAGGTCCTTTCTTTATCCTTTCCTTAAAATGTCTTGGAGTAGCAGTACTACATTGCTTTCCTATAGCCCAGAACACTGTAGTCAGAGAACAACCAAAACTGATACCACAACTGGAGTGTTTACTCTGTCCAGGCACCATGCTCCATACATATCACTTCGTTTAACCGGAAAATGACCTTTGAAGCAGATCTCCTTATTTTTCATCTAACACAGATAAGGAAACTGAGGTACAGAGAGGCTGAGTAACTTGCCAGACAGCAAGCAGGTAAGATGGGTTATGAAGTCAGCAGGGGGTTTCTGTGGCCCTAGCTCTTTATCAAAACTCCATAATGTGGCTTTCTCTAGGAGAAATAATTCCACCAAAGGCCAAGGTCAAAGATTCTTCTGTACACCACGGAAATAAAACATTTACATCAACCCCTCCCAGCCTCCCACTGAACAGGTTTCTTGCATCCCTTCCTTCCTCTCTGTTAGACTCTGTTTCTGTAGCATGATTTTTTAAGTCAGAGATAAATATGGAAAGGCTCCTAAGATATCACATCCAGCCTCCCATTCAGGATGAGGAAACTCAAGCTCAAAGAGGGGAAGGGGGAAGTAACTAATCATAGAACTTTTTATGGCAGAGTCCACTTTGAACTCTAGATAGCCTTTATGTTGTATTTAAACATGTTTATGGTACAGAAGAGATAGAAAGAGAAGTATTAGGATAGGCTTCCATTTCAACTAATTCCTCTTAAAGGAGTATTTCAAGTTTTGGTAAAAACAAATAAACAAACAAAAAAACCACACAGCAATAATCCTGTTCTGATGTGGGGGAAAAAATGTATTGTTTGGTGTTTCTTGGGCAGTTGAGTGAAATGATGACAGCTCTTTTGTGTCCTTTGGATCACATAAAACATTTTCTCCTAGAGTCCCTCCAGATCAGAGTACTGCTTTTAATCTTAGGTCCACTAAGCACCAGTCAGGGCCATAAACAGAATGTTAGAAACATAATCTGATTCTCAGGAAGGTGATGGCCAAGGTGACGAAGAACTGTGCTACCGCCACCCCCACATGCAATGCACTGCCCCACAGGCAAGGATCAGCCAAGGAAAGACTCCATGTTAGCACACAGTGTGAAAGCCAAAACGCTGTATGTCTGTAATAATCCGGAAACAAATGCTATTCAATGGGCTGCTATAAGTGCTTTGTTTATTTTAGGGAAATATTTCCAAAGGAAGGCTTCCTATGCGGGGCCATGAAAAGCCTTTTATAAAAGGATATTAATTATATGCTGAAAGTATCATGGGCAATAGTACTGCTGGATACAATACCAGACGACCATCTCACAGATCCACTAATTTAGGCTAGTCCTGATCCTGGCTTTCCAGCTGAGAACTGGAATTATTTAGCAATTATTTAGCTGAGCATAAATATTTAGAGACAGTTTTTGCAAACAAATCTTGCCTCTAGGAGCCAGACCCCTAACAATATTCTTGGCGCTAGTTTTCCACAGATAAATCAAGCATCTAAATTCACACCTTCTCTATTTCATTTTTACTATTGTGTGTGTGTGTACCACGGCTCTTTTTTATTCCTGGCCTCTTTTTGCACTATCCCACGGAACAGAAACCTGGCCAGGCTCATGTGGCCTGGACTGAGTGTCTGAAAAACTGCTCATGAGAAACACGATGGGTTTGAGTCTTCCATCTTGGATTTGTAATGTTTATGAGAATTGGAGAGGTTCCAGGCCTAGGGTCTCCCTTTTATAAAACGTGCTTGCTGTTAAACATTCTCTCTTTCCTCCGTTTCCTGTATGTGCATGCCCCTGATTTATGACATGAAATGCTGAGTCTCAATTTGCAAGGGATCCCTATTTTGCAATGACCGACCAATTGTGAATATGAAATCATATTCATAGTGGTGGTGTGCGGTAGCCCTTCCCATACCTTGTGGGGGATTTTCATTTGTGTTTTTTTTTTAATATATTTTTACTGATTTCAGAGAGGAAGGGGGAGAGAGGGAGAGAGAGAGAGAGAGAGAGAGAGAGAGAGAGAGAGAGAGAGAGACAGAAACATCAATGATGAGAGAGAATCATTGATCGGCTGCCTCCTGCACGCCCCACACTGGGGATGGAGCCCCACAATCTTGGCATGTGCCCTGACAGGAATTGAACCTGTGACCTGGTTCACAGGTCAACACTCAAGCACTGAGCCACGCCGGCTGGGAATACCTGGTGGTTTTTAAGCGTTGGCTGTGATTCCTGTTCACATTTACCCTTGGAAAATGTACCGCCTCTTAAGAGAGTTCACTGATTTCCCAACTCTGCTCAAATTTCACTGGGGGCATCATTGACAGCAGCCCTCCAGCTGAGTTCTCTATATATGGTAAATAAGTCATGGGAACAACAGTCCCCAATTTCACATTAATTGTTTGGAAATCTCCACAACATCAAACGTTTTGTTAAAAGTCGGGGGGAAAAATAAGTGTAGCTCTTTTGTTGTCATCGTCATTGTTTGGCTTCAGAGTGATTTGTTCTAAATACAGCTTAACAGGCAGATGACTGGTTTGTGACTAGAGCATCTTTTCGGAGATGAAAAAGCAATACAAACGCTCTCCAAATGGATGCCAACCAGGCGCAGAGCAACACGGGGACCATGGAAAGGGTGCACCTGGGGAAATCCTTCCCACAAATTGGATTGACAGGGAGGGCTTGTTCCTGCCCCAGAGCATGTGCCTCGGAAAAGCTGAAAGGGAAGCACAGCGCTTTAGGAAGGAGGACGGGGAATTGCCTCTATATGAGAGTTTCAAATTGCTCAGGCATTAAGAGAATAAGAACGTGCAACACAAATATTGCCAGAACGAAGGGGGAGAAGATATGGCGGAAGACTCACAATCACTGAGAAGTGGAAGCAGGATCTGCAGCCACACTCTGAGACTGGATTTAGGGACATCCCTTGAGTTCATTCCTCCCTTTCCCAGGAGACCTCTGCGCATCTAAACAGGAAGACAGGGATTCCTTCAGAATTCAGTGGAGCAGGGAAGTGGAAAATCTATTTACACCCCTCTTGGTCAAGGTCTTTCTCACTGTTGAGAAGAATTACCTGACTGAAAAGATAAGTAAGAGCTAAGCTCTCTTTGTGTGTAAGAGTCACTGTAAGGGTTAAAAGTGAAAGGCTTTGATTTTTCAAGCAATGGCCCCATGGCTCTTCTAGAAATTCAAGATACCAATGCTTCTATGACCTCAAAGGCTTATGTAGCATGAAGATAAGACAATGAACTTCATTCCACAAAATGCACTGAGAAATGTGGCCAGATTTCTTTAGGGTTTTCTTATGTTGACTTTTCCATTGAGTGGTCTGCGTTGCAGGTAAGGCCATAGCGAATTTTGCCCGTGTTTTCACTTTTATGATTACTCTGATGAACCCACTCTTCTAAGCTATGGGTCTGTGCATACGTTACTGATTTTCTATGATATGTGAATCCCTGAGCATACTTCACACAAAGACCTCTGGAGACAAGAACACTGAGTCCCACTGAAGACTGATTAGAAATCACAAAAGCCACTTCATGGCCAGGCCGAGGGGCAGGCACAGCAGCCCGGATTCTTTGTACATTACTCTCTCTTCTCCAAGCTCTCAGGGATGAAGCAGAATTGAGATGTTTACATGGATTGATGTCAACAAAGCTTAAATCTTGGAGTATCAGGATCAAAGAATCAGTCCTATTGACTCTTTTCCACAAAACAAGAGCTTGCCCATAAAATGAACACCAAGATCATGGAATTTCCCGCTGAAGTATTAGCTCCTATATTTTCTCTTTCTCCCCAGTCTGTAGAGCATATTAAATATTCTTAAGAAGCAGCAAAGTGTCCCTTTCACAGAGCTGAGACTGGTACACTGATTAGCACATCAGAGTGGGAGGCTGGAGAACTGGATCAGGAGGTTAAATGCTGCAAGAACCATGGGCTACCTCCTTAGCCTTCGTCTACACCCAGATCATTGCTTTCTAGAATGGAAACAACCCTGCCCACCGTTTCATTGACTTGACTTCCCCTCTTCACAATGGTGTTATCTACCAATCCCACAGAATGCTTACCAAAGGGTTCCTTAAGCAACATGGACTCTGTGCCTTCTGGACAGCCATGCTACGTAGAAAAGAGGAAGCCAACTGTTCTTATTAAGACCCAGGGCTCTGCTACTTGTTAGACCCAAGTTGGCTCTTGAGCAAGTGGCTGAAGTTATCCAAGCCTCAGCTCCCTCCTGCGTTAACATGGAGACAGTACTGCCATCTCCAAGGGTGACCAGGGAAATTGAGTGAAAGAGTGCATGTAGCACAATCTCCAAAGTGCCTGGTTCACAGTAAACTTGCAGTAATGCTTGCGATGGGTGTCATTATTAAAATATGTTCAATAGTATTTTGGGAATAGTTACACGACCAAACAGGTAAAGGCCTCTGCCCTCGAAGATAAAAGTGCTTTTCCTTAAAAGGGTGACCCAGGTTTCCCCTCGTGGCTCTATAAACATCTGGGTCTCCCCTAAGGAGCTAATGTTCTACACACAGCTGGCCCCGAAGTGAGCTGGGCTTCTACCCTGGAATTCTTTGTCTTTTTACCGGAAGCTAAAAATGAAAGGCTCAGATACGCTAGTGATCCCAGGAAGAGCAAAGCAAAAACAGTAATACTAATTAGTAGCTACCAGAGCTGTTCAGCATGGCAATAAGCTGTAAATTTATGGTTTTGTTAAGAGTCAGGATACATTTGAAATCTTTTATATAATATTAGACATGAAAATACACACCATCTGGACCTCTTGCTGGTAGCCTTGAAATGTCTACATCTCACAGGAATCAAACCCATTTTACCTGCTAGGGAATAAAACACCTGTTTCACATATTACTTCACACTGGGCGATGAACATTTCCACCATCTCCAGCCAGAAAGGAAAAAAATGAAACTGTGGCTTCACATTGTTTAGTAGATTTTAAAAAGCTCACAGGGTTGGGGCTGTGTTACTACTATCTGGTAGGAAGAAGGCCCTGCAAATTGCCCCTGTATTAGCAGCAGCTCCCTAATAATTTGGGGGTGTTCTCTGCAGCCCTGATTAGTATGGATCAAAATGCATTTCCCTCTCATTATAAATCTGTTTATGAAAACACTTAGTGAAATGAGCCAACTGCATCTTGGCTGCTAGTTGCATCTTGTAATAGATGGTCCCAAAGTGGATAGAAGGCTGTAATTCACTGGAGGAACTCTGCTGATGACATAAAATAGTTGAACAGCTTATGAATAGCCCTAGAATCTTGAGAGAGAAAATGGCTTTGCATTCTTTCCTAGGACAACTGCTGTTATTCTATAGATACCCTCCTGCAAACTTAAAAAATAAAAGCATCCTTAGCATATCTTTCCTTTGTACTTTCCATAAATCCTTTTGTTTTTCAGCTCAAATCTAACTGCCTGATAGGGAACAGGTTGCCTAATCACAATACCACTATTTCTCTTAACATATCTTCAAATATCCACTCACTGTTAATGTTTCCAGTTGCCTCATGATGTCTTAAAGTTTGTTTGAATCAGAATTCAAATACGATCCATACATTGCTATTTCCTTTCCACATATTCCTTGCATGATCATTTGCTGTATAGAGGTACCCACAGTCCACATTTTGTGGATTGTATACCTGTGCTGCCCTTTAACGTGTTCTTATGTCCTCTGTCTTTTTTGTATATTAGTATACTAGAGGCTCGAAGCATGAAATTCATGCAAGGGGCTTGGCCCTCGCAGCCGCAGCTGCTTGCCTAGGCCCTTGCAGCCCCGGCTTCATCTGGAAGGTTGTCCGGAACGACATCCAGAAGGTCATCCAGCTGCCCGGTCTAATTAGCATATTACCCTTTTATTATTATAGATAATATTTACAGTATAGTCTATATGTTAGAGGCTTAATCCAGTTCAGGTTTGATTTCTTTGGTAAGACAATTTCACTGCGGGTCAGATGGCTACAAACAAACAAGTAACCATTCTGTTACTTGGCAATAGGGCTTCTGTCTTAGAAAATTCTAGATGGAATATGGCAGAAAGAGTACACTCACACAAAGAAACGCCAATGCTACATTATAGTGATTTTAGTTACCAGTTCTTTTCATTAACAGAGATAGGAAGAAAAGATACTGGTGTGTGAAGAAAGACGAATCTTCAGTGCTCCATGTACAACTAATTGGAACTTGGATAACATTACAATCATTCAAGGCGGGATGGGAAAACAATGCTGATGTTGCAGAAGAAGTAAGAAATAGGTTAACTCTGAATGGGTTACAATGACTCACAGAAGTGAAACCAAATGCAATGATTTCACAGGTACTTGGAAGAACTCTCTGTGATATTCATGATGAAGAAGTCCTATTAATGCTACCAGAAAGAAACTCATTAGAAAGGCAAGCAAATAGAATTCAAAACAGACATTAACCTCCAAACCCAACTTCATTACATGGAATTGAAATTCTTGAGGAATATAAAGTGACCGGATGCAGAGAAAGATTTCTTAAACATGATTCTGGTGCTCAGCATGACAAAAGAATTCTTATTTACATGACCCATGACAATATCAGATATTTAAGTGCCAGAGAAGGTACCTTATTCAGAGATGGTACCTTCAAGACGGCACCAGAGATAGGATCTTCAAGATGGCACCAGCACAGTTTGCTCAGTTATTCTGGGGGGATGCTGTAGTATTGGCTTATACTATGCCATGGATTTATGCCCTAGCAATGAAGGGCAAGAAGACACAGATATATACATGAGAAAGTACTTGCCTTTGCATGGGAAAGAAATCTAGACATTAGCTCTTCATTGTGAATGATGAATTTCGACTTTGAAAATATGAATGCAATTCGACTACTCCTACCATATGCCTGAGCAAAGGATCCTTGCTTCACTTTTTACAATCAACGTGGTGAAGAAAATCTTTGGATCTATCATGCAAGTGTGTGAAAACAAAAAGTAATACCTTTAAGCATGTATCTAAGTCGTTTGGACTTCCATTTGTACCTTCGGAAGATGTAATGAAACCTTTTGAGTACATGGTAGAGAATGCAGAAGAAAATGTAGAGAATCTAATGCAGCGGTTCTCAAACTGTGGGTCGCGACCCCTTTGGGGGTCGAACGACCCTTTCACAGGGGTCGCCTAAGACCATCGGAAAACACATATATAATTACATATTGTTTTTGTGATTAATTACTGTGCTTTAATTATGTTCAATTTGTAACAATGAAATTGGGAGTCACCACAACATGAGGAACTGTATTAAAGGGTCGCGGCATTAGGTAGGTTGAGATGATGTCCATGGAAGGCATATCAGAGGTGGAAGAAGACAAGAGGCTCTGAGAATTCTACCTGAAACTTGGAATTTTTGTAGATCAGTACTGAAAGACAATCACAGGGTGAATAATGCCATGGAAAGCTGGCATAGAAAATTTCAAGCTGATGGAGGTGCATCATCCTATAATTTGAAGACTTACTGATGTGTTAAAAGATGAACAGCAAGGCAATGAACAAGTTATCACCTGGGTTCTTGGTGGTCACACTTAAACACGACCACCAACTTCAAAGCGATACCAACAAAACCAAATTCATATAAATAATATTGTTAACAGACATAAAAATAAAAAGCCAATAACTGGTTTGATATATACTTCACAGCATTTGCTCATTGACTTAAGAGAAACCCTGTCGAACTTCATAATGAGGACAAACAAGAATAAATGTGAAATCCAAAATTCATCATGAAATTACAATAAAAATAACGTAAATAAAATTTTAGCAAAATTATATATTTGTATTATTTAACAAATTATGGACCAAATGTCTCAGTAGACATTTTGAATAAGATCCAATAAGGAGGACATTTTGGTGTGGAACAAATGCCTTATTTCTAACTGGAGGCCCGATGCACGAAAATTCATGCAAGAGTAGGCCTTCTTTCCCCCAGCTGCAGGCACCAGCTTCCCTTCAGCACCCAGAACCCAGGCTGACTTCCCTCGGGCCACCCGCAGGCACCTACGACTGGGCTGGCTTTCCTCTGGCCCCAGCTTTGTTAGGAAAGACATCTGGAATGATGTCCAGAAGGATGTTTGGTCTAACTAGCATATTACCCTTTTATTATTATAATTTGTAATTTGTGAAAATTTTTATATATTGAAAGCACATAGTTTTTGAAAATTACAGTTTTGTTTCTTTTTCTCTGGCCCTTATAACTTCTGTCCCTTGTTTTATTCCACTGGCTAGGAATGAAAACTATTTATTCTTAAATAAAATGGGTAGAGACATTCTTATATCTTGTTCCTGACTTTAAAGGAATATTCTCCACATTAAGAAAGATATTTGCTTTACCTTTTCTGTAACAGTTTTTATCAGGCTAATGTACATTTTAATATATATTTTGCTGAGGAAATTTATCAGATGCCTATTTTATATATATCCAGAAGATCAGATATATTTTTCTTTACTCTTTTAATGGCATAATTGATATTTATAGGGTTTTATAATGTTACACTGTCCTTGTGTAGTGTGATAAATTCAACTTGATTATGATACATTACCTTTTTATATGCTTCTTGAATGATTTTGCCCATGTATTTTTAAAAATTTTTAAATCTATGCTCACATATAAAAATGACTTCTCTTATACTCTCCTGTGTCTGGCTTTGATATTAAAGTTTTACTAGACTCATAAATTGAATTGGAAAATATTTAATATTTTTTTTTTCCTATAAACTGGAAAGTTTAGGTTAGGTTTGGAATGATTTTTGGGGAGGGAAAGTTTAGTAGACTCAAAGATCCCATCTGGCACTAGTGGGATTTTTGGGGTTTTGTTTTTCTGTAGACTTATTTTAACTCCCAATTAATTTCTTTAGAGATTACTGGGTTATGTAGACTTTCTAATTCACCTTGAGAAAATTTGGTAAGTTAAAAAATTCTAGGAAGTCTCACATCTTGCATAAGCTTTAAATTTATTGCTGGGATGCAGCAGATCTGGGTATGTTTGAAAAGAATGTGTTTCTTTGATTGTAATATTCCATGAATGTCCAGAATCACAAATTTCTTAAGTTGTGCTTTTCAAATAGTCTAGCTTTACTAATTTTTTAAAATATGTTTTATTGATTTCAGATAGAAGAAGGGAGAGGGAGAGAGAGATAGAAGCATCAATGATGAGAGAGAATCAATGATCAGCTGCCCGCAACCTGAGCATGTCCTCTGATTGGGAATCGAAGCATGACCTCCTGGTTCATGGGCCAATGCTCAACCACTGAACAACACGAGCAGGGCTAGCTTTACTAGTTTTTTGGCCATTTGGAAAAGGCATGTTGACACATTCCGTTATAGTCATGGATATGGCATTTTCTCCCTAAAACTACAGAATACTGATTTATTTATTTTTAGATATTCTGGTGAACCATATACATTTAGATGTTTACATACCTCTGGCAATTGAACCTTTTAGTCCAAGACTAGACCCCCTTCCCTGGCATAATCCACATCCATTGACTATAGCGCCTTTTGTGGTCGGCAGAATTCTAAAATGTTCCTCAAGATCTTCTACTGCTGTACCGTACACACCCAGCATTAAACCCTAGAGCTGTGAAATTGACGGCTTTTACCCCATGATTATGTTATGGCACAGTGACCTTTAGAAAGGGAGATGATATGAGTGGGCCTACCCTAATCACACAAGCCTTTTAAAAGCAAAGAGGTTTCTCTGGCTGGGAGCAGAAGTAGAAGTCAGACTTGAAGCAGGAGAGAGATCTAATACAAGATCTGTTGCTGACATGGAAGGAGCCACAGGGCAAGGACCTGATTGTGGCTTCTAGGAGATGGAAATGTCCTTGGTTAATGCCTGGCAAGACATCACAGACCTCATTCCCAGAGCAACAAGAAATCAATTCTGCCAAGAACCAGAAGGTGCTTGCAGCAAATCTCTTCCTAGCCAAGCCTCCAAATGGGGATGCAATTTGCCAATACCTTACATCAACTTTATGAAATCCTGAAAACAGAGCCTAGTCAAGCTGTGCTAGACCTCTGGCCCATGGAAACTGAGATAATACATTAGTGTTTTAAAAGCCCAAGTTTGGTCCTAACCGGTTTGGCTCAGTGGATAGAGCGTCGGCCTGCGGAGAGAAGGGTTCCAGGTTTGATTCCGGTCAAGGGCATGTACCTTGGTTGCGGGCACATCCCCAGTAGGGGTTGTGCAGGAGGCAACTGATCGATGTTTCTAACTCTCTATCCCTCTCCCTTCCTCTCTGTAAAAAAAATCAATAAAATATATTTTAAAAATAAAAAAATAAAAGCCCGAGTTTATAGTAATTTGTGACACAATAGAAAATTAATGTACTCTGCCGGGGTCCAACCCCAGCAGGTCCAGGGGTTCCCAAAGGTGTGGATGGAGTCAGCGAAGAAGGAAGGACACGGAGACAGTGTTCAGTTGATCAGCAGCCTAGCCAGGATCTCTAGCCAGGATCTCCAGCCAAGTTCTGGTCTGGATCTCCAGCGAAGTTCTGGTTAGGATCTCCAGCCAGGTTCTGTAGCCATGTTCCCTCGCTAGGTTCTCCAGCCAGGTTCAGTCACCAGGTTCTATTCAGGTTCTCTTGCCAATTTCTGTAGTCAGGTTCAGTCCAGGATCTTTTGCCATGTTCTCTCCAGCGAAGTTCTTCTGTCTCTAGGTGCTGTGTAGGTTCTGTCTTCTAAGTTCTGTCTTCTAAGTTCTGTCTTCTAAGTTCTGAGTCTTGCTGTCTTGTTACATCTGTATTTATACCAGTTGATTCAATCCTATCAATCTCTATTACAAAGGTTAGGGCGTTTCTTATCTCCATTCCAAGGAGTAAAGATTATGTAGCTTAAGCATGATTGTTCATAGTTAAAGTCATTAATTACCCACCTGGCACTTAGTTAAGAGGTTTTATTCCCTCCCTAACTTCAGGGGAAAATCCCTACCTGGGGAAACAACCTTTCTCAGAGAGGAGACCTTGGTTAAAACACATAGTTCCAAGAAGGTGAGCAAACATTTTAAGAACAGTATGCCATATATGCCAGGTCCCTTGAAACAGCAAGCATGGACTGGCTCCCGGCAAATTCCCCCTTTCTTATTTTTTAAAAGCAGGCATTAAAAAGAAAAACCCGAAATGCTCTCTTGTATCCATTTTAAGAGTAGGATTGGCGCTTTCAGCTATTACCTGAGTCCTGATCTATCACCCCAGGGAGAGCTTGCCAATCCTGCACTTTCCCAGGGTGGAAAGGCTGCAGTGGGGTTAAGGATAAGGCTCCTTGGGCCTACCTCCTCCCATGCCTTTACATTTACCTTTCCTTCCTCAGAAAAGCATGGACATACTTCTTGTATAAAACGTTCTGTCTGACTGGGAGTAACCTTAATTCCTCTGCTAGCAAGCATATGTGTTAAAAGATCAATCCAGAGTCTTATTTCTTTAGACTCAGTATGGCACATCTTCTCAATCTAAGAATCAATACAGAGTCTTCTTTCTTTGGACTCAGTATGGCACATCTTCTCAATCTAAGTTCTGTACTATCCACCTTCTTACTTATCCTCTATAGGGGGGTCTGCAGTACCCTGGTGGAGTCCTATCCGTCCCGAATGTGGGTGTTCTCAATGGGGGGGGGGCGCTTACCTATGGGAATCCTGTTCCAGGGGTTCCCAAAGGTATGGACGGAGTCGGCGAAGACTATCCACCCTCTTCCTATGGTGGAGTCCTATCTGTCCCGAGTGCGGGGGGGCTTACCTAAGGGTCCCTGTTCGGGCTCCAGATGCCGGGGTCCAACCCCAGCAGGTCCAGGGGTCCCCAAAGGTGTGGACGGAGTCGGCGAAGAAGGAATGACACAGAGACAGCGTTCAGTTGATGAGCAGCCTAGCCAGGATCTCTAGCCAGGATCTCCAGCCAAGTTCTGGTCTGGATCTCCAGCGAAGTTCTGGTTAGGATCTCCAGCCAGGTTCTATGTCCATGTTCTCTTGCTAGGTTCTCCAGGTTCTCCAGCCAGGTTCTGCAGCCATGTTCCCTCGCTAGGTTCTCCAGCCAGGTTCTGTGTCCATGTTGTCTTGCTAGGTTCTCCAGCCAGGTTCAGTCACCAGGTTCTAGTTAGGTTCTCTTGCCAATTTCTGTAGTCAGGTTCAGTTCAGGATCTTTTGCCATGTTCTCTCGCTAGGTTCTGTCTCTAGGTTCTGAGGCCAGTTTCTGTCCAGGATCTTTTGCCATGTTCTCTCCAGCGAAGTTCTTCTGTCTCTAGGTGCTGTGTAGGTTCTGTCTTCTAAGTTCTGTCTTCTAAGTTCTGTCTTCTAAGTTCTGTGTCTTGCTGTCTTGTTACATCTGTATTTATACCAGTTGATTCAATCCTATCAATCTCTATTACAAAGGTTAGGGCGTTTCTTATCTCCATTCCAAGGAGTAAAGATTATGTAGCTTAAGCATGATTGTTCATAGTTAAAGTCATTAATTACCCACCTGGCACTTAGTTAAGAGGTTTTATTCCCTCCCTAACTTCAGGGGAAAATCCCTACTTGGGGAAACAACCTTTCTCAGAGAGGAGACCTTGGTTAAAACACATAGTGCCAAGAAGGTGAGCAAAAATTTTAAGAACAGTATGCCATATATGCCAGGTCCCTTGAAACAGCAAGCATGGACCGGCTCCCGGCAGTACTCTTATCCTTAGGATTTTGTCTTAACATATGTTTTATTTGTTACTATTATAGTTATACCATAACTATATGAGTATATGTTTTCTATCTCTTTATTTTCAGTCTTCCCATATTCTTATATTTTTGGTAGTATTTTGTAAGCTGCAAATACTAAATTTTTAATATCTTTGTCTTTAAAAATTTTTGTCTTTTAACTTGAGAATTTTGTCCAGATACATTTACTGTAATTACTAATGTGTCTGAACTTGGATCTACTATGTTCTTTTCTCTCTGCTTTTTTACATGCTATTTTCTCCTTTTTACCCTTTCAAAAATTATTTAATACTTTTTTTTCATTTCTTTGTTTCTTATTGAATATTTCCTCCTCTATTGGTTTGGAAGTTACTCTAATTCTATTATTTTGCTGGTTATCCTTGAAATTTTACATTCATATTTAAGACAAATATTAAAGTTATCATGAATTAGCATGTTATTTTTATATGTGGAACCATCAAATTTTTCCTATATTGTTTAAATTTAATAAACATGGAGCCAAGGTAAAAATTTTTCTGGTGATTCTTTTGCCTTCTCACTTCACTTTCTCTGTGAAAAGTGAGAGGAGTATCTTCCTTTTCTTCCCACCTTTGCTCTGTCCATGCTGATGTCATCTTATGCAAGAGGGGTTGAATTCCAGAATTTCTGCTTGTTATGTGCCACTGGGTAAGTTACTTTGCTTATCTACAAAATGGGGATAGTAAAACCTACCTTACTGGGGGTTTGTGAAAAGTAAATAATATACATATATAATTTAGATAAATGCCTAGCATCCAGTAAAATCATTACTTTTACTCAGTATCACTGTTCTTTTTATAATATAACTTACTTTGCTTACAGAACTTCTCTCTTCTTAAGAATCCTATCTAATAATAGACAAACATGGTAATTAACCATACCTCCGACACGCTTCCCATTGGCTAATCAGGGCGATATGCAAATTAACTGCCAACCAAGATGGCGGCCAGCAGCCAGGCAGCTGAAGTGAACAGGAGGCTTGCTTGCTCCAGTGATGGAGAAAGCCAAGGTTCCCCGCTTGCCGCTGCCGGCCTGTGAGCTGCACTCTAAGAAACAATGTTGCAATTATAGAAGCTAAACAAACCCCAGAAACCTGCTTTCAACCAGCCGGGCCTCAGAGCTGGAGCTGCAACAGTGTTTCAATTATAGAAGCAAAACAAACCCAGATACCTACTTTCAGCAGCCGAGGTCTCAGAGCTGGAGCCAAGCCTCAGAGCTAAAGCCAGCTCTCAGTTCCAGTGACAGTCATAGAAGGTAAATAAATCCCAGAATAAAAAAAAGAAGAAAAAAAGGAGAGTTTGGGAGCTTCAGTCACCCACCAGCCTGAAAACGGCCCTCAGCCCCTCACCCAGACAGGCCAGGCACCCCAGTGGGGACCCCCACACTGAAGGGGGTGTGACCAGCTGCAAACAGCCATCATCCCCTCATCCAGGCTGGCCAGGCACCCAAGCTGGACCCCCCACCCTGATCCGGGACACCCTTCAGGGCAAACCAGCCGGCCCCCACCCATGCACCAGGCCTCTATCCTATATAGTAAAAGGGTAATATGTAAACTGACCCTAACAGCAGAAGGACTGGGAATGACTGGTCACTATGACACACACTGACCACCAGGGGGCAGACGCTCAATGCAGGAGCTGCCCTCTGGTGGTCAGGGCACTCTCACATGGGAGGAGCTCTGCTCAGCCACAAGCTAGCCTGATGGCTGCCAGTATAGTGTCAGCGCTAAGGATGTCCGACTGCAGTTTAGGCCTGCTCCCTGCTGGCAAGTGGACATCCCTCGAGGGCTGCCGGGCTGCCAGAGGGATGTCTGATTGCCATCTTAGGCCCAATCCCCTGGGGAGCGGGCCTAAGCCAGCAGGGGTCATCCCCTGAGGGATCCCAGACTGCGAGAGGGCACAGGCCAGGCTGAGGGACCCCCTTCCCCCCTGAGTACACAAATTTTTGTGCACCGGGCCTCTAGTCTATATATATAAAAGCCTAAGCAACTGTTATGACTGGTCAACCGAATGACTGGTTGACCAGTTGCTATGATGTGCACTGTCCACCAGGGGGCAGATGCTCAACGCAGGAGCTGTCCCCTGGTGGTCAGTGCGCTCCCACAGCCAACCTCCCACAGCTGGCCAACCTCCCATGGTCCCTCCCCCCGCTGGCTTGCCAACGATCCCCGCCCCCGGCCGGCCAGCCAACCTCCCGTGGCTCCTCCTCCTGGCTGGCCAGCCCCAATTGGCCCCATTTAGGACAAGGCAAGATGGCCCTGATCACCAGCCAGGCCGAGGGACACCACCCATGCACAAATTCGTGCACCGGGCCTCTAGTATGTCTATATTTATATATTTCGGTGTTCATATTCTATTCCATTTTATCTCACTAATTACCCCCCTTCCCCCAAATTAGACAGTTTATTAAAAGCCTTTATGTATAGGATTTAGATTGTAAAGATATTATCTCTGTCAAATGGAAAGTTGCTCCATAGGAGTACCACATTGTATGTTCTGCAATACTTTGGCATATAACATGCCATGGAATGAGTGAACTGCTGTTATCAAAATACAATAACCCTGCCCAGCTAGTGTGGCTCAGTAGTTGAGTGTCACACTTTGATTCCTGGTCAGGGCACATGCCTGGGTTGCAGGCTTGATCCCCAGTAGGGGGCATGCAGGAGGCAGCTGATGAATGATTCTCTCTCATCATTGATGTTTTTATCTCTCTATCCCTTCCTCAATCAAAATACATTTTTAAAAATACAATAACCCTAAGGAAAGTCTTATCTCCATTAAGAGCCAAGAAGGGCAGGGCAACTTTAGTAAGCTTATATAAATTGAATACAATTTTTAACCTATGCATTTGGACTTAAGTAAAAGCCAGTGGAGAGCATTGCCCAAAAATAGGCTTTCAAAAACTGGTTCATAAGATTTTAGTAGCTTTCTAAATTTGACCAGGATTGCTTATGCCTTTTAATTTAGTGGACTTGAAATGCTTGGCTCCCAAGTAGCATGTTGTAAGAAGGTTATTTCTGGACTTTCTCTGCATGTATGTATAAAATTAGCATCCTTCTTTGGCAACTGAATCTCTTCATTTCAAAGCTAACCCAACTCATCTGATAGTTATAAGTGAAGACTAATTAAATATTCTGCTTTCCGTTTAAACTCTTTATTGGCCCAGACACCTAGGGGTCAAATTTGAGTGCTATGAGTCAAATAAATAATCGGCAGTGTTACAATTACCTCGGAGCCCATAAAGTTCTTCTAAAAAACAACAACAGAATTACGGCTTTATGATCACATTAAAGCCACAATGTCATTACAATTGTTGATCCTCAAAGACTCAACCTCGGTGTAAAAAGAAGAAAGTTTGCCTCAGATCCTTACATTTCTTTCTTTTCTGAAGCTGAGCAGCTGCAATGGAAGCAGCCAAAACGTCTGCTTTCCACACGAACAACAAAAAACATCCCCACCATTGCCAAAATAGCTCGAACCCGCGCGGTGGAGAGGCGGATGCTGTTAGAGAGCATGCAAAACATCGCTAAACAACAGCATAAAGAGACAAGTCCTGGGCCTCCACTGCCAGGGGCGGGCAGGAGAGTTCTTTGAAGAAGGAGACACACGCACAGGAAACCATGTTGTTTTCATTTTTCAAGGAACTGGGAACATTACAGGCAGGAAAATGTTGAATGTGGGAATAGACAAGCAATAAAACAAGGTTTCATTGTATTTCTCCTTTCAAAGAAGTTCCACCAGAACGAGAAAATTGAATCATTCTGCGGCAAGGCCCCATAAAAAAAATCTATGGCGTGCTGGAGGAGGAGAGGTGTGTGCAGAAGCTGGGCTTGTTTTGCTTCTAGAAATGTACATAGTGTTGGTGCCTTCGCTCCAAGGCACTTTGAATTATTATTATTTTTAAAATCCTCACCCAAGGATGTTTTATTAAACTTAGAGAGGAAGAGAGAGAGGGAGAGAGAGAAACATCGATGTGGGAGAGAAACATGGATCAGCTGCCCCCATATGTGCTCTAACCAGGGATGGAACCTCCAACCTGGGTATGTGCCCTGACCAGGAATCGAACCCACAACCCTTCAGTGCACGGGATGACATACAACCAACTGAGCCACACTGGCCAGGGTACACTTTTAACTATTAATTGTATTGACTTATTCTTCCTAATAGTCTTGTGAGGCAACACCATTTGACAGATAAGGAAATGAAGGTAAGGTAGATTTAAGAAATAATACTCAGAATACTTCTATCATTTGTCAGCTATTAATGCACCAGACACTGAATTCGTGAATTAGAAAACAATATCTCACTAAATACAGATAACAATCACAGGGATAGGTCACATGATCCCATTTTTACAAGTTAGAGATGAGAACAGAGAAGTATAATAATTTCCCCCAAGAGTAAGTTGCCAGGGAACTCATGCTTACTGGATGGTAAAGTCCTATCCTTAAAAAAAATAAATAAATCTAATAAAAAAATATCTCTCTGCACTATGTTACTGATATGCCCAAGAAACTCCAAGGATGGCAACAAGTGCTCCACAATAACCAGTCCTGTTTGCTCCACATCAACAGAGGAGCTATTGTTCACATAGGACTACACTGCTTCGCAGAAACTGCTGGTGACCTGGTGTCAAAGCAAACCCCGTTGGCCCCAACAGACCCTCTCTTTGCGGCTGCAACCATGGGTGCTGCAGCCCAGAGTGTGGCCCATCATATTGAGCATCACCCTCCTGCCTTGGTTGCTGTTGCTGCCACTGGTGCCAATGGCAACTCGAGCCTCCATATCTCTTTCAAAATGTAAAGGAGGCCAACTTAGGACATTTTTCTGGGCACTCTGGTGCTCTTTGCAGCCATTCACACGGCTCTTTCCTCAAGGTGCAGGCCTGCCCTGGGCCTGGCTGATCAACATGGGCTGTGGGGACCATTTTTCTTAAACCACTCAACTGAGTCCTGGCTCTTTCTTACCCCCACTGCCACCCCCTGCCAGCAATTTATCTCAGAGATCTTCTTTCCTGACTGTGCGCTTTAGAGACCTTTGTTTCTCTAATTCAGTGATTTTCTGAGAAATTCAGTATCCTGCAGGGTATTTCAAATGGATTTTTACTTCAAGCGTGCCGTGTACGCTCTCCTCCCCTCTACTCAAACGTCTACCCTGTTCCACCCCCCGCCCCTTATATTCTCCCTTCAAAAGAGGTGAGGTTTTGTTCACAAAGCCCCGTGTTACGATAGACATTCATCTTAAGGATAATACATTCCACTCCTCCAAACAGAATGGGGCAAAGGCTCAGTTACTCTTAGAGTAGAATAGGAAGCTGAAGGGACACACCCTACCTCAGCGATGGCGAACCTATGACACGCGTGTCAGGTGACACGCGAACTCATTTTTTTTTTTGGTTGATTTTTCTGTTAAATGGCATTTAAATATATAAAATAAATATCAAAAATACGTCTTTGTTTTACTATGGTTGCAAATATCAAAAAATTTCTATATGTGACACGGCACCAGAGTTAAGTTAGGGTTTTTCAAAATGCTGACACGCCGAGCTCAAAAGGTTCGCCATCACTGCTCTATCTGCTCCAGGCGTGGGGGCTGGCTTCCATGGAACTCTAGCCTGGGTTAGCATTGTGACTGGCCATGGGCACCAGAAACCGAAAGCTGTGGCCTGGCCAGGAACACCGAGTAGAGCTCAGCATAGATCATTTCCAGAAGATTAGCTGACAATACCCTGGGAAATAAAGAGCTCTAATAGGGCTGGGGGTCAGAAAGCCTTCACCTTGGTTACTTTTGTCTCGGGCATAGTCCTTGATGGTTCATTCTCTGACATCCAGTACAACTTCTTGTTCTGGTGACTTACTGATGAATTTGTCTATAGGCCTCCTCCCTGGGAGCTTTTGAGAACTCCCACATATCATAGCTGTTGAATTATACATTCCTTACATAGAATACATCAATTTCTTGTTGAATACCTTGACAATTGCTAACCTGACTTGATCTAGCTGATCCAAAAATACATACATACATAAATACATAAATAAGGCTTTTTGGCCACACAGAATATAAAGGAACCCTCTTCCCTTTCTAACTACAAAGCTTGCAACTTAATTGTACAAAATGTGTGGGTTTGGCAAAGGTGAGTATCAATTTACTGTTTTAGCATAAAGCTGGGAAGGTGAAGAGAGAGCTAAGAAACCAGGTCCTCCATGCACCCGATGTATTAAGAATCTTGGGAGAAGCCAAGGCTCCTGCAGATGGGACTCCACAGTAGAAGCTCGCAGAAAACCTCCGAGCAAACGCTTTTGGTGGCGATCAGGTAAACAGAAGATGCAACAAGAAAAACAAGCAAGGACCCACTTCTCTACATGGATATGCCTCCATTTGCTCACTCGCTGCACTGGGTTTTTACTTTAGAAATTGGTTTAGGGATTATAAGAGAGGGCATTATTTATGGAGTCATAATGCATTAGCTTGGAAATTAGATACCCGACAATGAAAATCAAATGATTAAAAATTGCTAATATACCTTTCTTGACGCATCTCTGAAATAGGTGTAGTGTGCTGTTAGGGAGATGAGTGAGCTCAGGACTGGAGGCACTTAAAAACCCTCAGTGGGAGCTTAAGTGCTCTACTGGGTTTATTTGTCAGAGTTAAATGTTCTGTGGGCTAAGGCCATGCTTCTTAAACTTGAGCAGGCACACAGACCCGTCAGGTTCTTGTACAAATGAGGGTTCTGATTCAGCAGGTGTAGGGTGTGGCTAAGGCGTCTGCATTTCTGACAAGCTCTTAGTGACTTCAATGCTGCTGGCTACACACAGGCATCAGCTGAAGAGCTTTTTAAAAAATTCTGCATTGGAATATATTAAGCCTTTACACACCCCCACACCAATCACCACTACCACCATGAATCTAATGTACAGTCAATTGACAGAACCACACTGGTCTAAGGGGCCAGTTTTCAGGTCCACTCCAGAAGGCTGTCATGGGGATTAAATGAGATAATGTAGCAAAGTACTTAGCCCACAAAGTGGTCCCTCAAGAACCCTTGACCCATATAAGCAGCTTTGGCTGTAACAACATATACCACCCAAGGCACAGACAACACATTCCACAAGATCGGTTGTGGTGGATGTCAAGGTCAGTGGCAGGACAGGGGAAACGTTGGTTCATGTTAGAGATACAGCAGATATTGCTAGGTGAGCAGAATAAGTGAGGAAGAAATGGGGCAACTGTGAAGTCATGTGTCATAGCCCTTGAGAATTCTCGAACTTGAGAAGGAACCCTAAAAGAGTGGCTAACACTATGAAAAACAGTATGACATATTATTAAAAAATTAAAAATAAAATTAGCATGTGATCCAGCAATTACAGTTTTGGGAATATACTCAAGAGAATTGAAAGCAGGATCTTGAAGAGATTATCTGTATACCCATCTTCATAGCAGCCTTATTTAGAGTAGCCAAAAGGTAGAGGCAACCATGTGTCCATCAATGCATGAATGCATTAATAAAATATGCTATATTCACACAATGGAATAGTATTCAGCCAAAGAAAGAAGGAAATTCTGATATATGCTATAACATGAACTTGGAGGACATTATGTTAAGTGAAATAAGACAATCTTAAAAAGACAAATGCTGCATATTCCACTTATATGAAGTACCTGGAATAGTCAAATTCATAAAGATAGAAAGTAAAATGACAGTTGTCAGGGGCTGTGGAAGAGGATAAGGAAATTTATATATATATATATATATATATATATATATATATATATATATATAGCCAGTAGCCCTAATGCCATAACGATCAAAGACCAGCAAAGGTGGGCGGGGATGCGAGTGCTGCGAGGCCGCGCTGGTGGGCAGGGCCGCCTGATAATCGAGCGCTGGGCTTCTAGTGTTTAATAAATATGGAGTTTTGATTTTGCAAGATGAAAAGAGTTCTGGAGATTGGTTGTACAACAATGTGAATGTACTATATATTACTGAAATGTACACTTAGAAATTATTAAGATGATAAATTTCATGCTATATGCATTTTGCCTCAATTTCAAAAATTAGCAATAGAAAAAAAAATTAAGGTGGCTCAAGGGCCCTCAGAATGAGTGGAAGGGGAATCAAAGAAATGCTGACTGTTACCATCAACTGTCTTTTCCCGTAGATTTCTGGGACCTGGTAAGTCCCAGGTTGCTGAGGAGGATGTATGTGAAAGCATCTAGGTAACATTTGACTACTAAAATGGTGACTGTATACATACAGTGCTAACTGAGAATTTGCTATGTGCTGAACATTGTGCTGATCACTTTATGCTCATTATATCCATTTATCCTCATTTTAACTCTATTAGGTTGACATACAATTCCAGTTTTCTGATGAGGAAACTGAGGCAGAGAAGCAAAGGACTTCTGAGAGAGTCAGAACCGAGATTCAAACCAAAACCAAAACTGTGCTCTTAACTACCACACTAACATATACATACAACACACTGTTAGTAAATATTTATTTGTTTGTTAATCCCAAAGATTTATATTACATATTGGTTGGAAAATGAGACTGACTTAAAATCTGTTATGGGGAAACACTAATAGATAAATTAAAAGATTGAGTATTTTTATTCAAAAGAGAAGAAAGTGTTTGGATTGAAATAAGAATGTAATTAGAAGTACGCTGACCTCATAAAAGCCCATATGGTAATGCACTATGTTACTAGAAATATTCTGGATTTAAAAAGAAAAAACACAAAGCCAGGCAATGGCATTTCTTGGGTGGATTAAATAACTTCTTGAGTTTTGACTTTATATATAGATTTATATTAATTTACAACTAAATGTAAATTCGAGGTTATTTTAATGCTTCATTTAGAAGAATAGCAACATTGGATACCATATGAGATGATATGGGAATACACATATATATACACACACAAAGGAGGGAACTATTAAAATTGTGAAAAAAGAAAGAAAGAAAAACAAAGTCCCTGTTCTTGGGAACAGACTGAGGACATACAGTATGAATTCATGGAATTATTCAAGAATAAGACTTCATAAGATAATAGATTACCTCTGTATTCACATCTTGCTGAGATAGATACTGTTGATAGTTCTTTTGCATATATACACATAATTTTATCTGACCCTCACAGTCATTCTACAAGCTAAATATTATGGCGCCCAATATACAGACCAGAGAAGTGAGGCCCAGAGAGATTGAGTGATTTTCCCAAGGTCACACAGCTAGTCAGTGGCAGAGCCAGGCTTTAGATCCAGGTCTTTTTGATTCCTAAACCTGTCAGACATACACCACAGAGGGTGAGGCAGAGTCTCAGAAGGCAGGGTTAAGTGGAAGCTTACAAAGAATGATGTCAGGGACATTGGGATGATGTTCCTATGTACTCCTCTCACTTCCCACCATGTTTCCCTTCTAGGGTGCATGGAATTCTTTATTATTAGTGATTGTTGGGCTATTTCATTGTGTCACAGACTATCCCTTTTAAAAATGAGGGTTCAAAAGTGACTATTTCATAATGCGAACTTTATCAGGTCATTTAAGCTCCTAAAAGCACCCGAGTTCTGAACATCCAGGAAATGGAAATATAGATGAACTGGTAAGAGAGGGATAACTTGGAAGAACCCTCAGTGGGAAACTCAGAATCATGAGGCATTATGAGTCTAAGAAAATAGGTTGAGGAGCATATGGGATCAAGATCTTACGTCACCATTTACAAGCAAGCCTTGAGATAACCTTCGAAGGGAACATTTAGAAATAAAAAGAGGGCATTCCTGACATAAACCAAGAGGACAAGACTGAGTGGACAGTAAAGAAGTTGGTATGTTTGGAGAAGGGGATTCATGCTGGGAGGAGTGAGACTGGGACATGTTGGATGAGATGAAACTATAAATTTACTAAATTTATAGTTTAGGTGTTGAATCAATTCAAAGTAAGACTAGAGGTCTGAGTGAGCCACTGTATATTGGTCTAGAAAAGTGTTGGATCCAGGACAGCGGTAGGAATGGCATAAAAGAAAGCAAAATAAAAGATTCCATCACAAGCTCAGATGCTGATGAACTCATTGGAGTAGTGTCCACTGAAATGGAACAAAGAAAAGAAACTGGGAGAGCATGTCAAAAGGTGAATAGCCAGGATGTGGGGCTGAAGTTTACCCTTGGGACTTAAGAAAATCCTAAAACAAATGGACAAGTTAAAAGCTTGGGAGGGGGGATAGCGGGTTCAATTCAAGATGATAGTAAATATGAACTTATATAGGTAATAATTTTTAAACACTGTAGAAATTTTAGATCGTTTTACCAGCTAATATGCATAGAACTTCATAAAGTCCCAGCTACTGAGTTGTTGGGGTTGGAATTCAAATCTATGACTTCTGACTCCATCTTGGTTCCATATTGACCAACGAGCTTGCTGGGCCTCTATTCCCAGTGAAGGGAGGGTATAAAATGGCCAAATTAATCTGAACAAAGAGTTTCAGCCATGGCTGAGAAGGGAGTGTTTGTCTACAAAAATGTCAGCAGCACTTATCAAGGGCTCCTTAAGTAAGTATAGGTTGGCAGCTATTTTTCCTGTAAGTTGAATTTTCTCGGAATTGTAACCACCAAAAGATAAAGTAGGCATCTTGCTTATCTGCTCTGCCCTTTACTATTTTGGTACTCTGTCTTCAAAACACAAGACACAGAATACTGGTCAGTCCCTAGAGTGAATAAAATACTTCTCTGGGGACAAAAGGTCTTGGTTAATGTGGCTAGCAAATAACTAGGCTAGCATTGGAGTGAGCAAATGGCCCAGTCCCAGCCAGGCACATGGGAATATACTATAATTCTTTTTTAAAAATAGCTCTACTGAGGAGTAATTTACATATCAAGCAATTCACCAATTGCAAATATACAATTCATTTATTTATTTTTAGTAAATTTATAGTTTTGCAACCATCACCACATTCTAGGGTTTTCCAGTTTCTATTATCCCAAAAGTTTCCTCATGCCCATTTCCAAGTAATCTCTGCACTCACCCCAGCCCTAGGCAACCATTGACCTGCTTTCTGTCTGAATCAATTTGCCTTTTCTAAACATTTCATACAAACAGAATCTTACAATATGCAGTCTTTTAACCCTGACTTCTTTCACTTGGTGTGTTTTATGATGTCCTTCCATGTTGTAGTAAGCATCAGTACTTAATTTCTTTTTATTGCTAACTAACATTCCACTGTATAGATATATCATACTTGGTTATTCAGTCACCAGTTGATGGACATTTAGATTGTTTCTAGTTTGGGGTTATTGTGAATAATGCTGTTATGAACACTTGCATACATGTTTGTGCATGGACATATGTTTTCATTTCACTAGTGTAGATTCCTAGAAGTGGAATTGCTATGAGGTATGGAAAAATTATTTAATTTGTAAAGAGTCTGCCAAACTGCTCCTAGAATAGGTGTACCATTTTACTTGTCCACCAGCAATGCATGAGGGTTCAAGTTTCTCCACACACATCGTTCCCAATATTTGGTAACGCATGTCTTTTTTATTAGGGTCTATTAGTGTGTAGAGAGGGGTATCTCATTGTCATTTTAATTTTTATTTCTCTAATGACTAATAACGTTGAGTATATTTTATATGCTTATTAGCCATTTATATCTAAATTGTTTAAATTTAAATATAGTTTGTATACAATATTTTATTAGTTCTATTACTTTTATGTGTATTACACCGTGATTCAACATTTTTGTACCTTACAATGGGATACCCCACTAATTCTAGTAATCACCTGTTACCATGCAAACTTATCACAATATTATTGACTGTTTCCCTTCACCTTTTTCACCCATCCACCCATCCCTTCTTCTCTGGCAACAATCCCTTTGGTCACTGTTTGTATGATTCTGTTTCTTTGTTGAAATGTCTATCAAATCTTTTGCCCAACTTAAAGTTGAGTTGTTTGTCTTATTAAGTTTATATATTCAGAATAAATTCCTTTTTTAGACATATGATTTGCCAATATTTTTGCCTAGTCAATAGCCTATCTTTCCTTATCTTAATGGGATCTTCTGAAGCACAAACATTTTCAAGTTTAATTAAGTCAAACTTAGCAGTTTTTCTTTTTCTTTTAAGGGTCAAGCTTTTGGTATAGTAGCTAAAAATCCTTTGCCTAACCCAAAATTATGAAGATTTTTCTCCCAGAAGTTTTATTTTTTCATTCTTATACTTAGGTCTATAATCCATTTTTTATGGGGTACAGGTTTAAATCAAATTTTTTGCATGCATATATATTTTTTCCTTTTAAACACCTATGGAAGAAATAGAGAAGCAAAGCTGTGTTTAATGGGATTACACAGAATGTCTTTTCAATGTATCCCAGAGGTCAAGCACAAAAGAATCCCTGAAAATAAGTCCTAGAGCGTGAGCATGAGTTTGTTGGGGAAAGTGGTTTCTTTGTGCGACTTTGATATCAGTGCAGAGGAGGAGAGCCCAGAGCTGGGATATGCTGCAAGCATGTCCTTTTCCAGGTCAGCCTACCAGAATGTGCTAGATGCAACAGCAAGTAGGACTGGCCATCTGGTTTCAGCCTAAAAATGAAAAGTGACTATTTAAATGTACTGTCTGTATGTGTTAAGTATCGCCTAGTATATCTGCTTGGTCAATAAATACAAATCAACTATAAATTCCGTTTCTTTTCACAAGTCTGTGTTCATTTAATTATGAGAGTAGTTTGGGAATTGGTGGGAGGAATAGGTAGACAAGGTGATAAAGTAGGATAAACTATACTTAAGAAGCAAATCATTTAGATTTATCAGGGAAAGAGAGGATTTTGTGTTAGGCCCATGGAAAGACACGCAATTTCAAGAAGACCTTAGGAACTTTTGAAAATACTCCTCCTTTCCCAGACATAAGCCACTTCAAACCATGCTACAGCCATTAGATTGGGAGCCTCTCTCAAACTCCAGTTTTCAAATTCTTTCCAATTATAATGGGAACATGGATAAACTACCCCCACAAGGCTCATAAATAACACCTTCATGAAAGATAAACAAACTGTGACGATGATGAGAATGATAAAGGAAAGGTAATGTGCTTAGAGGATGGCTCTGCTCAAATGGCTGGGTGATTGAGGAGGGAGGGAAGGATTTGCCCATCAGGCCAAAGGGAAGGCTTAGTGGATGCTTGTGTGCTTCTGAGAGAGCAGAGCCAAGCCAGTGCAGGGCTGAGAATTGATACCATCGATTAATGTTCTAAAATGAATATTAATTACAAAACAATCATTAACATATAATCTTTCAAAAGACCTTACTGCCAATGAAAGTAAAAATGTCCTTTGTACCACCCCCATCATCTCCACAGCCACCCCTTCCCTCTTTTCAGAAATAGCTGATAAGTTCGTTGTGACACATTCCAGAGCTTTTCCCTGCAATGACATGAAGACACAAGTTCCCACAAAGTATTTGTTTGGAGTTTTCTTACATAGAGGGTATTAGATCCTAGGACTCATTCATTCACTAACATGTATATTATATTATTTATATGTTCACATTTACATTATTATATATGATCATATTGCTTAGATGTCTTTATACATCAGGATATTGAGACCACCTCATTCTAGTAATCTAGACGTGGTACCTTGAAATAGTTCAGAGTTTATCCTATGCAGCTAGATTATACAGACCCAAATCTCATCTCATCCCAGCTGGGTAACCTTGAGCAGGATACTTAGCCTTTCTGTGCCTCAATTTCTGCATCTCTAAAATAGGGATAAGGATAGTACCTATGACATATTAAAGAGTTAATACATGAAAAGCACTTAGAACAGGATCTGGTAGATTGTAAGTAGGCAAGAAATGTTATCTGCTGTTATTCATTTTAATAGCTATGTGGTACATATATACAATACTTTATTTCCCTACTGCGGTACATTTAGATTGTCAACAATTTTTACTATAATTAATAATGAATAAATACTTCAATGAATGCCCTTAAACATGCTCCCTTATGTATCCATGTGTTTCTATGGTGTAGATTCCAAAAGTGTAGATACCACAGGCGTAGGAATTACACATTCAGATGTAGCCGTAATGCCAAGGTGGCCTCCAATTTACATTTATGTCCATGAATTTCTCTCCATATTCTTGCCATCAATTAATGTTTTAAATCTTTATTTCTCTAAAGATCAAGAAATGATCATCTTAATGTTTTAATTGGAATTTCTCAAATTACAAATGGGAACAAAATTATTTTCATGTTTATTGGTCATTAGGGTTCTTCTCAGGTGAATTCCCTCCTCATAATTGTTGGCCATTTTCACTTTGAATCTTCGATTTGCACAGCTTCTTTATATATCCTGGATACTAACACTTGGTTTGTGATATGCCGTAAACATTTTTCCCCTGGCCTGAGTATTAATTCACTAAAGCATTCTAAGGACACCTAATCTATCTTCAACTAGTCCCGCACTCAGTGGGATCTCAGGAGAATGAAACCACAGAGGCCACGATGGCCATGGCTCTAATAGAGGTTGAAAGATGACATGGATGAGCCAGGGGCTGTGGACACAGTGCAGCAAATAACTTGTACATCAGACAACACCTAGCCTCCACTGGTTCAGACAGGAATGATTCTAAGAGCTTCTGAATTCTGTTCATCTGATCATGTTTATGCCCTGAACTGTGGCTACCCCTATACTGGCTCCAGGTGAGGAGGGGAACCTGCAAGGCCTTGGGAAGAAGCACAGTAAGCTCTGGCAAGTAGAGCACATTTAGCTTTCTCTGCCTTTAAGTAGAAGTGGGAAGCAGTTGGGTATGGAGAAAGGGTGGCTGATGAAACAAACCCCATTATCCTTGCTTCTGGGTTCTACTCAAGTGTTTTAGCTAATGGGCTGTTTAGAGGCAGTTTGCCTTGGTGAAATTAAAAGGAAAAAAAATGTACTTGAAAGAGTATCCATTTCTTTTTCTATCACTCGTTAGTGACTCAGAGCAGTTAAACCCACAGTTTCCCGGTTTGCCCCCGGCCTGTTTAAGCAGTCTGCGGCCTTTACTGAAATTAGACTAGACGAATCAGTTAGTTACTTCCCACACAGGCTTTCCTGAAATGGACGGTACCTGGGAAACAGGGTACTCGTGCCACTGACTGTTCTTCTCTGAGGTTTCTCTCTGTAAATTAGAATGTAAACTTTTACTCGCCCTAAATCCATTTTTTAGAATGAGGCCCAACTCTTCAGAAAGGATATTTTCTCCTAATAAAAGTAGTAAATGTTTCTCAAGTAGTTATGGAGTGCTAAGCTCAGAGCTCACACTTGACACAGAGATTGCCACCCTTAATCTTCATTGCATCCACTTGGAATAGGTGATGTGATTATCTCCAATAGACAGCTGAGGAAACTGAGGCACAGAGAAGCTGAGTCAATTACCCACACACAGCTAATAAGGTGGGAGGCATAACCTTGCTCGTCACCTCCAGTGGAAACCAAGTAACAGCTCTATCAGGAGCGGCTCACCAGCAGCAAATATTACTCCTCCAGGGTCTGTCACTGGCACCGCATAGCAACGGGCGGGGGAGTGCTGGAGGGCAGAATGGGATGATGGGAATTTGCTCTGGAGACAGCCAGAGGCAAAGCCTAATTCCATCGGATTTTAGATCAATCCAAATCCATTCCATGCATTGCTTTCTCCAATCCTCCTTGAAGGGAGGCAATATAGGCTAGTGCTGGGCTCTTAAACCTGATCTTCCATCAGAATCACCTAGAGAGCTCGTTAACACACAGATCACAGGACTCTACCCCTACAGTTTCTGATTCGGTAGGTCTGGGTGGGGCCGACAGTTTGCCTTTCTTATACATTCTCAAGTGATGCTGATGCTACTTTGAGAATCACTGGCCAGTAGTTAAGACCACAGTTTCTGAAGTCACAGAGAGCTAAGTTCAAGTTCCTGCCGGCCAATGTGATCTTAAGCATGTTTTAAATCTCCTCTGTACTCTGTTTTCTTTAGTATAAACTGGGCTAAAGATTAAACTTTATAGTTATTGTAAGGCATGAGCACGCTAATGCATATTTTAAAAATTAGCACAGAACCTGGTACTTATCAAGCATTCAACAACTGTAGTTGCTACCATCACCACAACCACCACAACCATCACTATCACCATCTTCATCACACTTTTTAATGTTTTCTTAAAATTGATTTTAGGTAGGTAGAGAGAGAGAAACATCAATGTGGGAGAGAAACATCCATCAGTTGCCTCCAGCATGCACCCCAACTAGGGATCAAATCCACAACCTAGGCAGGTGCCCTGACCAGGAATCAAACTGGCAACCTTTCAGTGCATAGGATGATGCTCAACCAACTGAACCACACCAGCCAGAGCATCCTCACAATTCCTTTTTTCTATACAAATGGTTCATTTGTATACCTCTCCTCTTACCACTAACATG
Source organism: Myotis myotis (assembly GCF_014108235.1). Taxonomy (NCBI): domain Eukaryota; kingdom Metazoa; phylum Chordata; class Mammalia; order Chiroptera; family Vespertilionidae; genus Myotis; species Myotis myotis. The sequence goes on along the minus strand of NW_023416317.1, from coordinate 36,405,404 downwards.
CCAGACCTTTTTGTGTTTCTGTGTGAAAAATAAATCTTCATAATATGTATGATGTCATAGGTTTGTTGTGAGGATTAAATGAGCTACTCTGCATAAAGAAGTTAGCACCATGCCTCCTATATAGTCAGCGTTCATGACTATTTCTTACTCTCAAACATTACTATTCCTGCTATCAAACAAGCACTGTAGTAACTGTTTTATATACATTATTTCATTTAATCCACACAGTAACCTTGCAAGGTAGAAAAATGTTAGGATATTTTTATAAAGGACAAAACGAAAGCACTAGAGGTTAAATGACTTGCTCAAGACTACTCGTCGCTGAGTTGAGATTTAAATGCAGATCTGTCTGACCCAGTAAACACAGCCTCTTTATATTTTGCCACACTCCTGCCCAACTTTACAACTCAATTCAGAATAGATTGAGGTCCCCTGGATTGGGAATTAGGAGAACTAAGAGAAAGAACATGTTTTTGATATAGAAATGTAGGTTTAGAATAAGAGTTTCACTTATCGGTCCATGAAATGGATCAGAGCTTGCCGCACGATAACCCTTTTCACCTTTTAGATTTAGACAATCAAGATTACTTCCAATTTGTAAAAAATCACTCGGAAAACAGGACAGCCATAAATGAGGCTGGTACATAGTGTCTGCATCACCAGCTGAAAAGCACTCATCTTACTCCTGGTTCTACACTTTGTTCCCTTGCTGAGTCACCGTCTAGCCACACAGCCAGACATGGGAATGTTGAAATTAACACTCATAATAATCATCTGACACTGGCCTATGCAATGTCACAGTGCTAGACTCAGGTTTCCCTGAAGGAAGAGGTATGGAAAAATAATGTAGGCACCAGCTTCCAATCCACCAGAGCTAACTATAATGTGGACATTATTTTTCTTTCTGAAATGACTGCGGTAGTCCCCAAAGATGTTTACTATGTTAAACTGGTTCCAACGTCTCAAGGAGCGTTCATGGGCGGCTTTCAAGGTCGTGGAGGAGGGAACCACAGGCTTGACCTAGGAATGGAATGCCTGCCAACCGCTGCACGTGGCTAATGTTTGCAGGAGGCAGGAGCCTCCAGCGGAAGCAGCTCACATTTCTATTTACCTGGAGGTGGAAAACCATCACGAACAGGTGCACTTGAATGTTCAGCCATGCTGTCTGCCTCCTCAACCAAACGCCTCCTCAACTATCTCAGCTTTCTGTCGGGAGAAGGCAATTGTAATCCACTGCCCTGTTACCTCTGGCTCCCTTTAAAATAGGAAACTAGCATCTTTTAGGATAACAGCACATGGGTACAGAATGTGGATGTAGTAAGAAGCGATCCCATGGCTCTGGCCTGTGACCAGTTTGCCTGGGAGGATTTATTTTAAGCTGTTCTTATCTGAATTCGTCTGGCTATGCCAGCATGGGAGCTAATTCCCTGACAATGCGCCTGCTGGGGTGTGTTGGGTCTCTGTTTGTTTGTTTTGATGTGTACAGAGACTGCAAAATGGATAGTGGCATCACACTCTGCTGTGAATGAGAGGCGCAGGCTGGCACAACGGGGAGGCTGATGGTATTGGGGAATGCGGGCAGTGAGCAAACAAGCACTTCAGGGGAAATGTAGGTAGGCACATTGTCTCCCCGCAGGGACACCCAGAAGCTCAGGGACACCCAGAAGCGCAGGGTCTCTTAAGATGAATAGGACTACCAGGACCCTAAATATCAGCCTGTCAGGATTACTGGGAGGAGACACCCAAAGTCCCTGTGTGGATGGGAAAGTGAGCAGCGCTGAGGATGCTTAAAGGGCCCCTGACTCAGGGCATTCCACGTCATTCCAACATCCAGTTGAGGGGCCCTGACTGCGGCCTTCTGCTGGTGCCATCTCAGCTGCGGATATGGATGGAGCCTCTGGCTTCAGATTCTTAACCTGCTGGGTTCCAAACTCTGATCTCTGCCTCACTGCACCTCAGTCACAGACCTTAAACACGCTCTCTCTCAGAACTAGTCCACTGCCCAAACCCACTCACTCACTCACTCTCCCCAGCTCCTGCCCAGATGTCCATGAGCACACTTCCTATACCTTGTGGCAGCTTCTAGCCTCAAAACCACGGTCCTCATATCCCTTCGCTCTCCTTCAGCCTAGACCGCTTGCTCCCTTGATGTTTCCAAAACACTCTTCCTGGAAACAGTGTGGAATGTCAGATCCCAGGAGGTCAAGATATCGATATTGGGCTGATGAGGTCTCCCACACAGACATGCTGTTTCGCCGCAGGTGGGCCTCTAGCTGACACCAACACATTCTGTTGCTCTCCAGTCGGTTCTGTCAAATTCCCCCCAGTGATTGGTTCCAAGCCTTTTCACTCTCTCTTTCATCTTTTTAACTAGTTTCTCATCTATCTTTTAAACTCCCAAGGTAGCTTTACTCCTGCCCCTGGCTCTTCATTAGAGAGAAGAGACCTGATTGCTTAGATTGTCCAGAAGACTGAGAGCTTACAATAAAAGAATCCTCATTTTCTCTCCTGTTCGCCTCAAAACCACTTTGCCCTCAGTTTCCCTAAGCACTCTTTCGGAGGAAGAGATTTCTCTTTTCTATCAAGACTCACTCATTCTTATCCTATGACCTATCCTATTGTTACAACTTCAGCTGTTATTAATCTCATCTCCCATATCTCTTTCTATTAGGTCAACCTTTCATTGCCAATTCCTCTGCATGCTCTGATCTTCCTTATGTTTAAAAGGTAAAAGCTTTCCTTGACCCTATAACCATCATCAATTAGCAATGTACGCTGGCCCTTCTTTTACAACCAAATTCATTGAAAACTATCTCAACACATACTACTCTGATTTTTCCTCTTTTTCATCTGAATTCAACTTCTCTTCCAAGAAAAACCATTTGCTCAATTATTACCAATGAAAAGGGCAAAGCCAGGGGCCGCTGCTCCCTTGGTTTCTGTGATCCTATACCATCTTGGTCCTTTCATCTTTTTAACTAGTTTCTCATCTATCTTTTAAACTCCCACTGTAGCTTTACTCAAGGTTCTATCCTCAGTGCTGCTCCCTTCTCTCTCTGCTTTCTGACAACAATCTTATATATCGTTCTGGTTCCAAATGCCACCACCATGCAGAGAAGTCCTTAGGTGAGCTCAAACCTCTCTTCCAAGCTCCACCTTATAAATCCAACTTCCATCTGGATCTCAGGTGAATAATACTAGTCCTAATAATAGCTACAATTTGTTCAGCACCTACTCCATTCTAGACACAATGCTAGGCTATTTATTTAACTTATTTCATTGCTTCCACAGCTCTACAAGTAAATATTGTATACCCTTTACAGATAAGAATATCATGGTTCAGGGATGCTAAATAACGTGCTTAAGATTATATACTTACGGCACAGTCCTGGTACTTGAATCCTGATTCTCTGAAAAGCTACCAGTTAGAGCAATGGTTCTCAACCTTCCTAATGCCGTGACCCTTTAATATAGTTCTTCATGTTGTGGTGACCCCCAATTTCATTGTTACAAATTGAACATAATTAAAGCATAGTGATTAATCACAAAACAATATGTAATTATATATGTGTTTTCTGATGGTCTTAGGTGACCCCTGTGAAAGGGTTGTTCGACCCCCAAAGGGGTCGTGACCCCCAGGTTGAGAACCGCTGAGTTAGAGGATCAGAAATCTAATCCTGGCTTTGACATTTACTGAGTCTGGGTCTCAAATGCATCACTTAGCCTGAGTGGGTCACTGGTCTCCTATCTACAAAATGAGGATAAAAGATCCAACCAGTGTTACCCAACTCTAAGTTCCCAAATTCTCATAATTCTAAGATTGTGACATATCCCTTTGGCGTCTTAAATGCAACAACATTAAAAACAGTTACTCGATCCTATGTGTTCAAACTATTATGCTCCATCTAGGCTTAACCATTTCAGAATTACCTAAATGTGCCCTACAAATGTTTCTTCCTTGCTAAGGGTAGGATCTGCTGCCCAAGACTATCATCGCAACAGAAAAAAAAAGAAAGAAAGATCCAGTTGCAATTCCTAAAAGAAGTTTAGAATATTTTAAAATGAGGTATTTTAAGGCAGTTCCTTAGTATCTTATAAAACATCATTTTAAAAAATGTAGTGGTTTTAAAAAATTGTATCTTCAAGCATAATTTTACCTTCAAGTCAGTCTGTGAGATGTCCTGGAAGAGAAAATGACCATAATAATACATTGAAAGCATGCAGAATAAATCACTCATAACCAGCCAGGACCTACTAAATCAAAGGTTGGCAATTTTTAATAACTTCTACCTTTTCTCTTTACAAAAGTAATACAAACAGTATAAAAAACAAAGAAACTACAGATAAAAAGTATATTATCATCCATAAGCCTACATCTGAGGCTATTTACTATTAAAATTGTGTATAATTTTACAGTATTTTATTTCTATACCTGCTTTAAAAAAGTGAGATACTACTGTACATATGATTTCTATTTAGATTTTTAAGTTTAAAATATATATCTTAAACGTATTTCTATTGTGCCATGTTTTTCCTTCATCTTCTCTGTTAAATGGATGCACAATAATCTGGAGGCAGAATGTACCACAATGTAGTTAACCAATCCCCTAACACTGGCTATTTAGGTTATTTCCAAAATTTTACTCTTCTAAACAATGTTCATTAAATAGCCATGTAACTAAGCCTTTGCACACACCCTTCAATATTTTAAATCAGTTCCTAAGTATGGAATTGGAAGGTCAAAGAACATGCAAATTTTAAAAATCTTTGATATCATTATTATCAAGCTGAAGTCCATGAATCTCACATGACTAACTAAAAAAGGTATCCATAAGATTTCCTACTCCCAGAATATTAGTCCCATTCTCAAATCCCCACACCTGTAGGGTCACAAAATATCTTAATAACTATCAAGATCGAGTATGCTGAGGTGTTTCTACTGTCTGGGAAGCCTGACTTTCTCAATCTTGCTTTGGCAAAGCCACATTACAACTGGGAAAAAGTGTAATCTCCAACCCACCTGATTTCACCCCTAGAGCATGCTCTGGCCTACTTTCTGCCAGGTGCCTGGCCTAAAACTTCACAGTCCCTTGATGCTTGAGACTTCCATCTTCTCTCACTCTATCAAATTAACGAAGAAAAAAAATCTTTTCATAAAGGCAGATATGAAGTTCTTAAAATGTTTAATCAAAACTATCAACTTGGTTCTATAACCCCCCAAACCTCAAAGTTAAAATTAAATTATAACTTCAGTAGTTGAATAGGCCTTTTGATGCGCTATATTTTTATTATGAATGATATTTGGTATAGGACTTGTCTTATTATTTTGCAAAACAGAAAATTAATGTCCAATAGGAGTTTTCTTCTTTTGAGTTCAAATTAAATAACTGATGTCCAAAACAATGGTTGATTAAAATTGACTAGCTCTTTCTTATCAGTTGTCAGCTTTTTCTTCTATTACCAGGTCTCCTGCCCACCTTGTGAATGTGCACAAATACATAATGGCACATCAGAAGAGCTATTTTCTGTAACTTCTCAGGGATGATGCTTCTTTGTTCAATAGCTGAACTATCAAAATACTGTCTGTGACTCTGATCAGAGGAGGTTGTTTCACGTAAGACAAGAAAGAAGGCCAATGCATGCATTTATCCAGCGTCTACCATTGTCAGGTACCACCATAGGTACTGGAATATGGTGTTGAATCAAACATATAAAATTTTCACTTTCATGGCCCTTGCGTGCTAGTGAAGGAGATTGATTATAAACAAGTAAATCAATGCCTGTGTATGGCCACTAGTGATGTGTACTGTGATGTTTAAATGCTATGTGGCAACTTGGCTAGGTGATGGTGCCCAGTTGTTGGTCAAACACAATGAAAGCATGAGGGCATTTTATAGATATGACTAGAGGCCCAGAGCATGGATTCGTGCATGGATGGGGTCTGACTGGCCCGCCCCGACTGGGGCCAATCAGAGCCTGGCCAGCCACAAGGAGGGGCCACAGGAGGTTGGCCAGCCAGCCCTGGCCTCAATCAAGGCCATGGAGGTCGGCCTGCCCCATCCCCGATTAGGGTGGAGGGCACCTATCAGGGGTTGGGCCGGCCTGGGGAAAGGGCTGCAGGAGATTAGCCAGCCGTCCCCACCCCTGATCAGGGTGGGGGGCCAATCGGGAGTGGGCCAGCTGGGGGGAAGGGCCTCCTGAGGTTGGCCAGCTGACCCCACCTCCGATTGGGCTGTTTGGACATTTTGCTTTTTGGACATCAGTTAACCATTGTGATCAGCAGGTTGATATACTGTCTGTCAATTGCTTCAATAGACTCAGCCTAGTAGTATGTTTATTTAAAGACTAGAGGCCCGGTGCATGAAATCCTTGCATGGGTGCAGTCCCTAAGCCTGGCCAGTGATAAAAGTGTGAGCATCTGGAGTGGAAGGGCAGGTCCCAGCTGATCTCTGGGCCCTGGGCAGCACCTGGGCCACTGGGCCCCCACGCGCACCCCTTCACCTGAGTCACGGCACCCGAGTCCCCATGCAGAGATGCAGTGAGCATGGCCAGACATAGGCCGGGGCACAGTGTGGGCCTCTGGGCTCCCCAGTGGTGCCACACAGAAGCCGGGCAAGCAGCACACTCTCTTCCGGCCAGCCTTGCAGACCGGCTCCTGTCCAAACCCACAGGGAGCCTGACGGGCCCCTACAGTCTTGGTGGCTGTGGCCCAGCTCACTCAGAAGAGGCAGCATGGGTGTGGGCCAGGCTCCTCCTGGGCGCACGGCAGCTGAGCATGTAGGCTTCCCTGGTGCGTGAGCCCTGGCATCCCAGGGGAAGGTAGCAGAGGGAGTGAGAGCGAGCTCAGCAGACACCCCGCATTCTCACTGCACCTCTGTCTTCATCACCCCCACCCCCAGGTAACTGGCAAGATGGTTGCTGCCACCCATCCCCAGTTCCCCATCCCAGGCCGGGGGCCCAGCCCTAATTGGGTGATCTGGGCCTCCCCGCGGGGGGATGGCGGGGAGGAACCAGGAGGTTGGCTGGCAGGCTCCATCCGGCAATCAGTGCCTGCGGGCCGGGGTAGCTCCTGCTTTGAGTGTCTGCCCCTTGGTGGTCAGTGCACATCATAGCGACCAGTCATTCCAGTAGTTCCAGTCGTTCCGTAGTAAGGGTTGCTTAGGCTTTTATATATATAGATGGCTGCTCTCCTATGCACTATACAAATATTAAAACAGGTAGTCTAGGAACGCTGATAAATCATAATTATACTTACTTTTTCCCAAGGCTAATGTTTTAGGAATTTTCACATATCCATTTGGTATGATCAAAGCTTTTGATAAGTGCGATGATTAGATAAAAATAGTTATTAAGTTTAAAAAAAAGAGGTAAGATCTATTAATTAGTTAATCACTCCCTTATAGATATAGATAATGTATTATATCTGCCTCTAAGCACGTGATTTTCAAATTCCCATGAAAAGATACTGGACCCAGATTCTAGGGACTGTGATCATAATTGATTCCAAAAAAGATATATTTCTAAGTTGATGTCCAAGTGTTAGTTTCAGGCATAAGCTGGAACTATCTGTACTTGAGCAATAAGTTTCTTTAATAAGTATTGATCCCAAAAAATTCCCAGTAAAGCAAGCTGCCGACCTAATGGACAGAGCTTCAGAATGGAGAAAAAGCTGAGCTTTAGTCTAAAAAAATCACCACAAATGGCCCTTTACATGTCCTTAGGAAGCAGGCCCGATATCAAGCCTTTCCGCTTCTTTCATGCCTGCTCTGGACAAAGGACCATAATCCGAGCTTGTCACATGAACTGCAGCCAACTCCATCACACTTTGCAGGAGCCCAGATCCCCTCTCACTGCCGACGCCTTTGGAGCCACAGAGAGATAGTCAGCCCGGCTGTTATGGATGCCCAACACATGGCAGACCTGAAAATAAATGTTATGGAAAAGGCCACAGGGCCATAATCGAGTTGTTATTAGAGCTGAGCTGAGTGCTGCAAAATGACTGAACATCCACTATCCAGAGAGGAACAGAAATTTCAGAGACTGTTGGAGGGTAGACGACGGATGGAGCTGGCTAGTTTCAACTTCCATTTCTGCAACAGACACACAGAAGTTGAAAAAAGCAGAGTGTATACTATTCAAATGCCTTTTTAAAAAAAGCCGAACGATGAGTGAGTCTAGTTTCCAATCAGCAAAGGATGAAGAGGAAATGATTTGAATGTGTGTCTGGGTGTCCCTTTTTCCTGTAAGGAATTAAGAGCTTATCCTCAGACATCTGAGTTCTCACTAAAGCAGGGCTCTTGCCTCAGCTGCTGGAACAAAGAGAGAAGGAATCGTGTGTTCCCAAACTCTAGGAGTCAGATCCTTTAAAAAAAATAATGATAATAACCACTCTTGTTCTATTCTTCTCCTTCTCTATAAGGTTCATTCTGAAAGGAATGTGTGGGTTGAAATTTTTCTTTAAGATGGACTACTAGTATGTTCTGTCAAATGGTGCAAAATGCTTTTAGCCAAAACATTTAGGGGACTCTGCATAATAGCTTTTGAATTCAGTGTGATTTGCCCTTTGAGTGTAGACAGTCTTTTGCTGCTCCTATTGGTAATTCAAAATAAACTAAAGCCACATTCGTGATCACCATGGTTAAACTGAATGCCTACCCAAATGTCTAAGTAGCACAGAAGTTTTGAAAAGTTCATGTTCTGACCATTCCCCCGGTGTCATTCTTAATTCCGCCACCTTGACACCATGACTCCTCCGGGAAGCAGCGGTAAGAAGAGGGAATATGTGTCAACAGGCAGTGTTGTGGGTGACAGTACGCCTCCGAAGGCATTAAACTTTTATGGATGTGTTTATGTATTATACATGTACAAGTCAGCACGTCGGTATTAGAAATAATCTGCAGAAGCAATACATTAATGCTGTATTATTAAAATTTGTTTACATGTTCAACACATGGCTCCAGGTTTGTGGCCCGAATTCCCGCCATCACGAGCTACGGAACGCCACTGTGCCCTGGTGTCCAACCCTCCCTGGGCTGGGCTGGCATGTGCCCTTTTCAGCTCTGAAAGTCTCAATTTGCATAACGATCCCCAACCCCCTAAATTATCTTTGTTTCTGTGTGGAATTGAAAAGGTTGAGTGGTGAGGGCTTAAAGAATCCTCTTAAATAATTAACTGGAATAAACAAAGTAACATCTTGAAGAGTGAGTTTCTTTTCTCTCCCCTTAAGGGGAAAATAGCAAAGTCCTTAAGATAATAAATTAGATAGAAAGGGGCAGGCTTTCTTAAAGGGGAGAGTAGAGGAAGAGGGTTGAAGAAGCAGTACCTACAGGCTTATGGTTAGCTGCTTCTGATGCCCAAGATGATTTCTTGTGGCCTTTTTTACTAAGCCAGCAACAACAGCCATGAGGTCAAAATTTTTAAAAATATAGGACAGGCCTGGCCAGTATGGCTCAATAATTGAGCATTGACCTCTAAACCAGGAGGTCATAGTTCTACTCGAGGTCAGGGCACATGCCCGGGTTTCGGGCTCGATCCCCAGTAGGGGCATGCAGGAGGCAACTGATCAATGATTATCATTAATGTTTCTATCTATCCCTCTCTCTTTCTCTCTGAAATCAATAAAAACATATTTTAAAAAAATACAAGGCAGGCTTGCTGTAGATGATACTAAAGAGACAGCGTGATGACATAAGGTTGTGTGAGCATGTATGTGTATGGGGGGGCGGGGCCTGTATACATAGAAGAAATGGAGTAACCTTCCTCAAAAGCATTTAATGAGAGAACAAAGAATCTAAAACACAGGCGTTGTCTGAGGTACCAAGCTGCTTGACCCACTAGCTAATGAAGCACCTAGACATGATTCTCATGAAAGATGAAATTTAACCATGAAAAGTGAAAATGCCTCATTTTCTGATGCCATCGATAATTTACTGAAAGTAACTTACATGGAGTTGAACTGTATTGCCAAGGAATGAGGGGGCGATGGAAACAGCAGCTCCACTTCTCACTGCTGCTTCTTTTGCCTGAGTGTCCATAAGAATCTGCCTTACAACAGGCTCGCCCCTCAGAACACAGGCTCCCTTTTCCAGTCCGAAAGACAGCTGCATGAGGCAGTCCCAAGTGAAGGCCAAAAGCTGTCTTCAGTCCTTCCTAGTGTGCCTATCAGGACTCTTGGGAACTGTGACTTTGCAAGACAACCTGGCATGTGTCTGAGCCTTCAGCATGCACTGCACGTCCATGTTCACGGTTGTATCAGGGCTAAATTCCTCTGCAGGCTGGCTTCCAACTACTGTCCTCCCATGGCCCTTATTTCCTGTTTACCTGGAAGTCAGACCTTAGCTGAACAAAATGATTCACCCCTCCGCCCCTATGAATATCTTGTTTACATCTCGGTTTCCCCCACGGATGCGTATCTTCCTACTCCAAACCTTGCTTTCTTTAAACATTTCTGAGCGCTTACTATATACAAGGCAAACAAATGGCATTGGGAACCCTGCACTGTGGCAACTGCAGTGAACAGACGAGTGCACTTACAGAGGTGCCAGTGGGAACCTAGCGTGGAAGGTTCCTGAACGTTACAGTGTCTGAGATGAGTCTTAGAAGATGAGTCCAAGTTGGCCAGGCTGGGCATCGGAGGTATGGAGGTCGGTGCCAAGCCTGGAAACTCTAGCGCAGGAAGTTCATTTCTCACTGTCGCTTCTTTTGCCTAAATGTCCATAAGAATCTGTCTTCAGACCCACTCGCCCCCCACACCACAGGCATCTGAAGGAGAAATTAAATGAGATAATGCACCTACCACAAAGTAATAGGATATGGCTTCTAGAATTCCTATCACTGTTATTTAAATCTGGTTTACTGTTTATCTCCCTGAAGTACTCTAAATGCATACTGAAATCTTGCTGCATGCTACTTTACTCCTCTGGTATCAGGCAGGGCAGGGGATGGCTAAAAGCTAGAATGAGGACTGAAGGAAGAGAGGGCCATGGAGATAAACCAGCATCCCCAACTTCCTGTTAGGAGCCCAGTTAAGGTCACCAGGGTGTTGATAGTAACTTCATGTGGGATGAGGTGAGGGGAGAGAGCAGTGGGCTATGGAGAAGCACACAGCTGGCTTCATTACTCCCTCCCTAACAGAGCATCTCTATAAATCAGGCAGGAGGGAAGTATATGCTGGGAAGATGGGGCTATTCTTTGGTAACTGGTTTGGAACTCGATAGGGCTTCACAATCTCAATCTCACGATGGATGACTGGCCATGATCTCTTGATGTGGGAAGTCTGAACAAAATCTTTCACTTCTTTTCTAAGCATTACCACCAGTAATCATGGGTTTTATTTTTTGTTCTCAATGTGAAGCAAAGAGACATATGATATGATTTTTTAAACTAATATGTTCTTGAAGTCTTTATTTCCTTTTAAGCTACTGGATCATCACCAAAATCGCAACATTAAAATGGGTGGTAAAATACACGTATATAATTTTTAATATAAATCTCTGCCTCTCGATCAGTTTCCACACCACCCGCACATTTATATCAGATCTCAGAAGCCCACTGAAAATTACCTCGAGAAGAAGTGTGAAAAGATGGAAATAGCATCCAAGCCTTACACAGTGTCTCATTTCGGAGAGTGGGGAAGCTGAAGGAAAGAAATAATAGTACTACTTTTTCTTTCTGTGTGGCCCCGTTATATTTTCAACTTACTTTCCACCTTTCATTTAGACCTCCCAGCGCTTTTAATAGATGGAAAAACAGACACAGGTAGCCAGTCAAGTGCCACCTGAGCCACTTACTTCCTGGAGCTGCTGCATGACAGGCTCAGTTCTTGGTGTTTTCTGCCAACTCCCTCTGCTTTCCAACACGATGAATGGATGCATGAAAGTCTCTGCTCATACCTCAATATAGCCCCCACTTTCCTCACCCTGGCTTTGTCACCAGTGTCAGGCACCCAGAAAGGCTCCAGGCAGAATCATGAATTCCTGTGTGGGCTGGGACCCACGTGTGGGGAAGAGGGGACACTGGCAGGGTGAGGTGCCATGAAGAGGTTGGGACCCCAGAGAGGGCCTGCCCTGCTGAAAGGAGCTATGCTGGAGCCGGCTCACAGGCGTCCCGGAGTCAATTGCACGCATCTCTTCCTGAATCCCCTTTCAGTGTCCTCACCGTGGTAGCTTGAAATCAGCCATCAACACCACAGAAACTGGCAAATACTACAAATCAGGGTTCCCGCCTATCTTACACCCTCAAAGAGCTGGTTTTTAAGCGACCTGCATCTTACTGCCCAAGAGCATTCAAATGCCATGTTCATGAATAGTGTTGGGACAAAGAATGGAATATAAAACAACAATGGTGTATGAGACCTCTGTTCTAGGGGTTAGGTTGTCATTGGCACTGGGCCAGACTTGAATCCTTGCTAGTTCCCTCTTCCTTTTCTTTCTTCTCTCTATTTCTTCACTCCCCTCCCCTCACTCTCTGACTTCTAAAGAAAAAGACCAATAAAGTGACCCTACAAAATTAGTACAAAGGAAATAAGGTAGAGGAAAGAATACAACTTGCCAACAGGTGTTTGAGTAACTCCAGGCTCAGAATTCCCTTCTCTCTGTTGAAACTCTTCAGCCCACCTCTATGGTTAACACCTGTGAAATTGTTCCATAAAACAATCCCATAAGCCCAGTTTCATCTCTCCAATGTGCAGTCTGTTACAGTTCTTGTCAATGAGACGGCACATAACTCATTTAGAGGGCCATGTGAAGTGTTCGTGAATAACAAATTAAGATTTAGTTCAAACATTCCTGACGGGTCTTGGTGCGCTTACCAGGTTTATGGATCTGTTTCCTGGGAATGCACTTTACAGAGTTGCATTTGTGAGTTGTTTACTCAGTGAATATGGGCACTCATTATACTTTTGTCACTGCCAAAGGCATGAATGGAAGGGAGGAAAATAATCACTGGGAAGAGCAACTTCAGATTTTTACTGTTAAAAAAAATGGAATAGTGTGCCTGGCACTAGATACTTTGTTGAATAAAATAGCATCCTAAGTGTCATTCTCTTTTTATTTTCATGAAATAATATTTAGCCAACATTGGAAAAGCTTGATAATTTGTGAAATTTAAATTTCATATATTATTTTAATTTATGAATTAATACTTAGCCAACCTAGGAAAAGCTCGATAAGACCAGTAGACAGTCCAAGAGCAGGTTCTTAAGCTGGTGTTCACAGACCCCAAGAGGGCATGTAGAGAATTCAGGATGTCTGAGAATTTGAATGTGAGAACAATTACAACATTATTTCCACTTACCTCCAACTAAAATTGACCATATACTCCAATTATGAATATAGGCAACAACCTAGAGTACTATTAGTAGTACCTGTCTCTTTATCTCCAAAAGAAATCACAGATATTTTCCTATTAAATTACAGTTGTTGCAGATATCTGAAAACATTGCTTATACTCATCACTTATTCAAAATTATAGTAATTATTAGGTCTACTGCTAGATTTTGTTTTTTTAAAAGCATGTACATTATTACATTACACATTTGACTTTTACAGGTTTTGATAACTATAATTTCATATCATTGGTTTCTTTGTAATCGCTATCCATTTTACTCTATGCATTTAAAAATATTGTCCTGAGAAGGGGTCCATAGTTTTTACCATGTTGCCAAAGAGATCGGATATATGACACCAAAAAAGAAATTAAGAAACCCTGTTCTAAAAGTGACCCCAAATTTCATTTATTCATTCATTCAACAATAACCAACAAGATTTAAGTATCTTCAATATGCCCTGTAATGTTCTAAGCACTAGGTAGAGGAACAAACAAGACAGAATTCCTATTCTCAAAAACATGATGTTATAGAGAGAGCAACTTAATTTATATTTCCAAAAGAGTAATCTCTTAAACTTCAGTCTCAAAAGCAACAATAAAAATTCACAAAAGGATAGGTCCTTCCTATTCAAAGTTCGGTGAACTTGTTAGAAATGCAGATTTTCAGTTCCCATCCAAGAATCTGCATTTTAATGACACCCTACATAATTAGGAAGCGTAAGTGCTGGCTTGGCTTTTAGACCCCAGATTACCATGCTTACTACTTCCTTCTTCCCGTTTGGCATGGACATCTAGATCAGTGATGAAATCCACAAAGCATCCTAAGACCACTAATAAAAGCAGGTCTAGATCAAACTCATTTTTCCAGGGCTCATGAAAGAGAGGGTGGCTCTTGAAAATTCTAGTTTCTGGCAGTACAGAAGAGTAAAAATCCAAGCTGGAAAAAAGTCACGATTGAAAATCTTCTCACACTTTCTCATGCTTAATTTGGTCATTCCTCTGTATGAAATAAAACAGGCTCATCTTGTTTAATGTCACCTCAATGGAGTGAAGTTGGCTACACCGTCCTTTCACGCAAAGCACTATTCATAGATTTCTATTCTCAACCACGTTATTTATACTCTGCCTAAAAGTAGGTTTCACAGTTATTTAGAATTTATGCAGCACAGACTACGTACTACTTTAATTCTGATCTGAGGAGAGAAACACATTTGAATTTCCTAATATAATATTTGGGGAGAACCCCAGAGTGTGAAGATTGAGAGGAGAACAACAATATGTAAGAAAAGATATTAAAACCCAGTGATTACTTAAGAGCTTAGAATTGATTGAGTTCTATGTATGGTAAAAGCTCCTGAATTTAATATGCAAACTGTAGTCATGTGGTTTGATAACTAAATCTTACTAAAGGCCTGGGAACAGTGTTCTCTGCTCACTATAATCTCTGATCCTGTCTTTATTTAAAATTCTGCTTTCTTTCATCATAAATTTTGACATTAATTTGTATTTTAAAAAAATATTTTATTTAAAAATTATTTATCTTGATTACTGAGTTTTGGGGAATCCCTTGGATTTTGCATCCAAGATTCTAGTCCCAACCCTGCTGGACATACAAGGAAATAATTACAATGAGGGTAAGTTACAGAAATAAAAAGTGTTCATTTCCCCCAAGCAATTACCTTAATCTTTCAATATTATCAATGGCATTACAATGATTTTTAAAACAATCATGATACTTGTGACATACTGCATTTATCCACCACTCATAGGTATAATTAAGTTCTGTTGTTTTCAGCACATTTTACAGCCAAGAAATTCTTCCATTTAATTAATAGGTAAACTGAGGCTTGAGTCATTAACTCACAGACTTGTGGTTTCTCTAAACTCCTCTGGAATAAAATGTTTACCAAAAGATAACCCCACTGTAATGTAAGAAGCAGAGTTTCATGTTTGAACATTGCATGAAATGCTATTGTCATCAAAGTTAATCACCAAGAAAGCTAGGGCTAATAAATGGCTTAGATGAATTGGAAAATTTGATCTTTACTTGGATTTAAATTAATGAAATTATACGGTATCAAAAACAGCACTTCGCTAGGGCAGTTTAATGTTAACAACTTTCATAATAGTCTCAAAGGGCATTGTTAAAAGGAACTTGAATTGCCTAATGAAAAATTGCACTGTGCCCATATTTTTGCAAACAAAATGTAACATCGCATAGAAAGGGATAGGAAAAATAAAGTTAAGCTCTATCATCCCATAAAGCACATATAATCCCAAACATCTCCAATCTCACATAGCTGAATAAAAATAGTTGGGTGCCATACCAAATCATTCCTTGAAATACAGGAAATAAGCAAATAAGACACTGTGACCAAACCCTCCCCTTGCTGTTGTATTCAGCTTTGTTTGGTTTTTAAAAAGCAGAGCCCAATTCAAGCTGGTTTAGGTTAAAGAAGGCTTATTTTAAAGAAGAATAGGAAGCAATAGGAAGATAGGATATGATGGAAACGTGGCTAGCTTTCATGGAGATATACTGTAAGTGCAAAATACACATTGGATTTCAAAAAGTCAGTATAAAAACAGAATGTAAAATATTTTCTTTGTATATTGATGACAAGTTGATATGATACTATTTTGGAAATATTGGCTTAAATTAGATGCATTATTCAAATCAATTTCACCTTTCTTTTAACCTTTGTTAATGTGGACACGGGAAAATGTACAATCCCCTATGCGGCTGACATTACATTTCTACTGGGTAGCAACAGCTCTAGAGGCATTGGTATTGGGTATAGGTTAGGGGAGGGGATTCTCATTGTGCACCAGGAAGGAGCAGGAGCTGGAGCAGTTTCCATTGGAAGAGAGCATGGGCCTGACAAGATGTAATTTACTGCTGACCCACCAGCGGGAAAGAGAAACCAAGAAGGAAGAAACCAGCTAGATACCACGAGTCTACACTGGACAGCATCTCCTTCTCCTCCTCCTTCTCCCTGCTCCCTTCCCCCCCTCCTTTTTCACTCTTCATACCCCTCCTCTCTCTTCTCCTACCTTCTTCCTTTCCTATTTTTTTTTTAAGAAAAGAAATCTTGATCATCCTGAATGGGTCAAACAGAAAGCAGATGATGATGAACCACTTACTATGTACTACTTCCTAGAAAATCTACAAGTGAAACAGGCAACATTTTAAAATTGAACATTTATGAAGATAAATCCTGAAGAATTGCTAATTGCCTCCTGGCGGCGGCAATATCTTGTTTGCCTGGAGAGCCGGTGGCCCAGGCCTTACAGATTCGCTCTCGCGGATCAGCCCCCGGCGTTAGAGGTGATTCGTACAGGTTTGCGGAGACCATCGTTTATGGGTATGTCAAACAGATTGCATTTGTAACATTTAAGGCCCACAATAACAATAATAAAACACGCTGGCGTGTGCTCTCTGTGTAAACACTTTCTTCTGAAGATAGAGCCGGTGAAATGTTTTAGGAACTTTGACATTTATGGCTGTATTTGTAATCTTTTTTTGGATCATTTCCTCACAGAGTCACATGTTTGTATATTTTAGATTCTCTGGAGAAATAAAAATGTTTAAACATAATATAATGATGTGATATGCATTTTATGAGCCCTTGCTCACCATCTAGGCATGAGAAAAGAGAACTGCACTGTGAATCCTGAGGAGGGTTTCAATGTAAATGTCAGATTTTCTAGATACCGGCCATAATACCAAGGTGCTTTAGAAAGAGAAACGGAGGGGGCACGCATTCAATTTGGACGGAGACTTTTTTTTTCCTTGAAACTAGACTAACCTAAAATCTGGAAAGAGACATTTATCCAGCTGAGAATAGGCACTGTGGAGAGTTCTTTGGGCAGGTAAGTGCATGCTTTATACTTTCTAAGGTGAAGAAGAACCAGGAATTTTATTGCCACTCTATACTCACACATCCTATAAATTTCTCTAATGTGTATTTTTTGTAATTTTCTGATCAATAGCACAGCAGCCCAAAATATACATTATGGCCACAGAAAAGGTTAATATGATTAGTCAAACAAATAATAAACAAACTACTTTTGGCTAGAACAATAAAGTTAACTTTTCCTAAACACTGAATTTGGTACATATACCAAGTGCCATTCCTGTGTTAATTTATTGAAGTCATAACAAGTCTAAACAGTAAGTGACTGAGATGGTTTTCCAACCAAGGAATGTCTCATAACTAAAGCTGTTCCTGCTCTAATGGGTGATTTGTTACACAGGAAAGTATAATTGAGATATTCTTTCACCAACAACTGCTATACTCCTAGCAGCAAGCACTGGAAATAGTCTCCTGTTATATTTCCAATGCCTTTACTATACGTTTAAACATATGTACTTACTCAGTTTTAAACATTAATAGAACCTTATGTTTAAATTGTTCGTGTACCTGCTTCTTTCACACTCATTTACTCAAGAGATTTTTTTATTGAGAACCTCCAACATGCCAAGCATTGCTTAGGTGATGAGGATGCAGGATGAACAAAACAAAGTCCTACAGCTCTTGAAGCTCATGTTTATGTAACAAGGTCTTGCTTGATATGTTCAGAGATACGGGTTTATAGAATTCCTTTTCTCTGCCCACATAGTCTTCCTTTTTTCCTGCCCATATAGTACTAGAGGTAATTCCTAATGTCAGACACACATGATGTATCTAATATTTGGCTCTGCAAACTATGTCTCAGTATATGCATGTATTTTCTCTTAATAGGAAACCCAAGAAATACAATTGGGGGACATTGCATGTTTAATTCTGATATTATCTTCACCAATGTCCACTCCCACCAGCAGCACATGAGAATGCTGTTCCCGGCTCCTCTTGAGTTAATGTTCTGGGAGTAATTGGTTATTAATTTATTAACCAATCACTAATGAGGTTAAATATCTTTATAGATCCCCCCAAAGTTATTAACTTTGTCCATTTAAAAAATTGGTTGTTTTTCCTTTAACTATTTAAAGGCCCTTCTACTTACGTCTAATTATGAATCCTTTATTAAATATGGTACAAAAACAGTTTGAGTCTAAACCTACTTTTAAGCTACATATTGCTTTTTATCATACAGAATATTTTCATTTTTATGTGGGCAAATCTGTCCATCTGTTACTTCATGTCTTTCGGATTTTATAGCTTGCTTATGAAGGCCTTTATGCCAAAGTTATAAAAACAGTAGCTTTGTCCTCTATATTTAAATTTTTTTTAGAAAAAAAAACTCACTTTTTTTTTTAATGCATCTGAACTTTTAGTGAACGGGATGTGGTAGGCATCTAAATTTCCTTTTCTTTTTGGTCTATTGATTGATTCTCAGTTCCTGACTAAATTGTACTCTTTTAGTTACTATAGATTACAGTTTATTTTCATGTTTGGCATGGCATGTTCTTCTTTTTCAAAAGCATATAGGCTTTTATTGTTTTCACCCAAAGTTTGAAAGTGATTTATTGAGTTACTTTCAAAAAATTCCTATAGGATTTTTATGAAGATGTAATTGAATTTAGAGATAAGTTATAGAGAACTTATAACTCAGGAACATGGTTTCTTCTTCATTTATTCAAGTGTTCCATCAAGTTTTATAATATTTTTTCTAGACCTTGGCACATTTCTGTTTCATTTATAAGAATGTAATTGTTTTCGCACAATTGTGAATGATCAATTATTAAAGTCCTATTTCGTTATTGCTAGGACATGGAAAAGCCATCGATTTCTGTATGTTGATCTTGGGAACCATTTTACTTACCAGGTGTCACTTAATTTTCTTTGGGTTTCTGAGTATAAAATGATATCATCTGCGAAAAATGACTGTTTTGTCTCTTTGTTCCCCTAAATTCATAGTTCTTATTTTTTACTTTATTAATTTATTAACCAAGAATTCCAGTAAATTTGGACATGTCAAGATGATAGCACACTTTTCTTGCTCAAATGCTTTTTGGGGGAGAATCTATAAAAATGTTAAATGCACCAAACCGGTTTGGCTCAGTGGATAGAGCGTCGGCCTGTGGACTGAAAGGTCCCAGGTTCGATTCCGGTCAAGGGCATGTGCCTTGGTTGCAGGCACATCCCCAGTGGGGGGTGTGCAGGAGGCAGCTGGTCGATGTTTCTCTCTCATCGATGTTTCTAACTCTCTATCCCTCTCCCTTCCTCTCTGTAAAAAATCAATAAAATATATTTTTAAAAATTAAAATAATAAAATAAAATAAAATAAAAATGTTAAATGGATTTTTCTCCTTTAATCTATAGCGAAATAAAATATTACATAATGTTCATTCAGCCAACACATTTACTGAGCACCTATTATATCCCAAGAACTATGATAAATGCCAGGGATATAAATGAGAACAAGACAGGCCTGTTTTCTGCTCTGAAGTTGATCAATCGGTGCCTTCCCAGGGTAAACCCTGTTTGCTCTAGATGTGTTACCCTCTAATATGCCGAACTTGATTTGATACTGTTTTGCATAGGATTTTGCATCTATGTTCATGAGTAGAACCAGATTACATTGCTCTGGGTCCCATCCAAAACTGACAGTTTTACAAGTTTTCAGTAAAATAAAATTGGAGCAAAGTGTAGTGTTTCTCTCCATTTATTCAAATCTTCTTTTAAATTCATAATATTGTAGTTTTCTTCCTGTGGGTCTTAAACATTTCTTATTAAATATATTCCTAGATAATTTATTCATTTCATTATGAGTGGGATGTTTAAATTAAATCTTCTAATTAATTATTGCTTGTACATATAAAATGGATTAATTTTGTATATTTGGTTTATGATTGGTCACTTAGATTAAATCTTTCATTAAAGCTATTAGTTTTTTAACTGCTTTTCCCCCTTGTTTTTGAGAGTTCTGGATAGACAGTCATAATATCGGTAAATAATAATAGTTTCCTCTTCCTCTTAAAGAACTAAACATTTTGCTTCCTCTGCTTGATCTTATTTCATGGGTTAGAAATTGCAGAGCAATGTTGAATAATATTTATAATAAGGAAAATCCTTAAGTTATTTTTAAAGTGAATGTTTCTAAAGTTTTATTATTAGCTATCACATATTAAGAGAAATAATCTGTACCAACTTGAGAAAGAAGATTTCATTTATAATCTGGGCAGAATTGTCAGGTACTTTTACTAAAAATAGATGCTGCATTTTTAAAATATATATTTTTATTGATTTCAGAAAAGAAGGGAGAGGGAGGGAGGGAGGGAGGGAAGGAAGGAGAGAGAGAGAGAGAGGGAGAGGGAGAGAGAGAGAGAGAGAAAGAGAGAGAGAGAGAGAGAGAGAAACATCAGTAATAATAGAGGATCACTGATACTGCCTTCTGCACACCCCCTACTGGGGATTGAGCCCACAACTCAAGCATATGCCCTGACCTGGAATTGAACCTTGACCTCCTGGTTCATAGGTCAACACCAAACCACTGAGCCATGCTGGCTAGACTGGATGTTGCATTTTTTCAAAAAAATTTTTGGCATACTTTGGGATAATCACTTCATTTTTCATCTATGACAAATTGATGTTAAATTTATATTAATTAATCCATAATATTGAATTATCTTTGCATACTTGAAACAAACTTGCTGTTTTCATTATTTCATAAACAGCTAGATAAATTTAGTACTGTCTTTTATATTTTGGCATCAAAATATAAATATTTGTGAGACTACTTTGTTGTTGTATTCTCTTTTGTATGTGTGAGTTTTGTAAGTTTTTGGTGTTGTAGTTGGCCAATATTTGAATTGGGATTTTTTCCCCCCATGTATTGTAATGTCCTTGCAGACTTAACAAGTCAGAAAACTAATTTTAAAATTTGAAATAATTTTTGTTTAAATCTGCACAGATAAATGTTTACATTGTTTTTCAATGTTCCATTCAGAATGTTCTGATTCTTCAACAGTTAATATTCATATTTGATATAAATGGGAATAACTCATTATATCAAGATTTTCAAATGTTTTTGTATCTAAGATGACACCTGTTTTCTTACCCCTAATTTTTTTCCTGTCTGTTTTCCTTGATAAAAATAAACACAGATTTGTATATTTTGTCCTTTTTGCTCTATTTAGTGTTTGCTTTTTTCTAAAGAGCCACTCTAAAATTTATTTATCTATTCTATTCCTTTTTTATTTAGTTAATTTTAATTTCTGCTTTCATCTACAATAATTTTTTCTTCTTTTATCCTTAGGCTTGCTTTGTTTTGCTCTAGCTTCTAAAATTAATGGCTTAATTCATTTGTTTCTTTTATTATTTAAAAATTGCAAAAATATGTTTTGTAAATTTGCCCAACCATAGGTTTGATATGTACTGTGTTTACAATGATAACTTTCTAAGTATTTTGTAATCTCCTATTTGACCCAGAGTTATGTGTAAGAATATTGTTTTGTTTTGTTCCGTGTCTTCTTTGGGGACACTAGTTTTTTTCATGTTGGATATCTACTCTCTGAATCCATCATCTCTCTCTCTTTTTTATCATTGTTATAACATTTTTGTTTTCTTTTAATTCAGGAAGAGTGCTTCAAGTTTGTCTTCTACATTATAGATTGCATTATGAGCACTGCCGATTAAACACTTTATTGCTCCTAATGCATTTTTAATTTTGATATTTCACATTCAGTATTACACCATTTTCCTTATTTCACCTTACTCCCTATATTCTGGTTTCTCAACCAGCTTCCTTCTCACCTCAATATGTTTTCTTCTTCTCTCATTTTTCATCTCCTGCGTCATGGGGTCCTTGAATGTTATTTAGATCACAAAACATATGCTGTTTAAAATTTATTCCCATTTCCCATAGTAAATCTTTTTCAAAAGTATGCACTTCCTCTGCCTCTTGAGTGCTGTAAGTTCATTTCTTAAAGTTACACACTTTTTTCATGTGCCTCATAATGAGGTTTTGTTTTGCCTGTTTACTCATTCTTGAATAATGACTATTTTATCTGGCCTGTTATTTCTCTGCAAAACAGAGTGAATAGATTTCTCTTGAATCCTACCACACTTTACTTGGTTTTTGTTCTCATCCTCTGAGATTTTATGCTATGTGACATTTACCATCCAGTTATTAAACATCCTGATGAGAGATTTACTCTGACCCTATGGGAGCTGAGGCCCTAGCTTTCTGTGTGTTACGGCAAAGCCACTGTACCAAGGGGCTAGATCTTGAAGGTCCTGCCTTTATTCTTTCTGCTACCACAAAACAGGCTAAAAAGGAGCCTTTCAACTTAATGGAGAATACCCTACTCAATAAATAACCCAACTGTTGGCCAAATAATGCCACCACAAGTACCCAGCCTCAAGCCGTGACTTCCCTCCAGTTCTGTAGGATCTGCAAAGGGGAAATTTCCTGCAAGGCCAATGACCTGAGCTGTCCTCCCACCAGAGACCCTCTGTTTTAGGGAATTCTTCCAATGTTCTCAGCCTCTTCTTCACTTTTTTCTCTCAAGGCCCTAACCTTCTCTCTATAGGTGAGCCCCAGTGTCTTTCATAAATAGGGTTGATTTGCAAAAACTCACTTGATATTTCTGCATGTGAAAGGTGTTCTTCCCTAGCTCCCAGCACTCATGCAAGATTTCCCAAGCCTCATGTTCCCTTTGACGGTTTAATTGGAATTTGGAAGGCACCTGTGCTTAAGATGCCATCTTTACCAGAAGCAAGGCAGGAATGCCTTTGTAAGTAAGCGGAATGTGTCTCAGAGGCTGTGGCAGTCTCGCTGTTGGGGCTTAGATCATGGGTGTGAATGCAGATCTATTACCCAGAGGCCAGCCATAACTGAGGGACTCCATGTGGCTCTCAGAAGTGTTTTGCTGAGAATCCTGGCTAATAAATTTCAATGATTATTCTTTCCTGTTTCCAAGTTGGCCTGGTCTATACATATAACTGAATGTCTACCTTGGTTTTCACTTTTGTTTTCTAGCCCAGTTATGAATAACTATGAGGTGCCAGCCATTTCACATGTATTATTTCATTAATCTTCACAAAATGGTATCACATAGATGCTATTATAATCCCCAATGTACAAATTAAGGAATTGAAGCCTAGAAAAAGATTTATATACTTCAAAGTCACTGAGCACTCACTGGTTTGTCACCCTCTAAAGCCTGTGTTTATATTGAGTATTTCAAAAATCTTCCCCTAGCTGGAGAATTTTTTCCCAAAAAACTAGATAGATATCTCACCTTAATCATGAATATTGGCAGCCATTTAGATTCCCTGCCATCACATTTGTACCTTCTCCCCATGGACCAACGGTCTACTAGATGAATCTGGACATCAAACTAATTCTTTCCTCATATCCCAATCAAAGTCATCTTTTTTTCCAGAGAACCTACCCCGCTGTGTGCTCAATATTCTATTCACTTTCTTCTTCCTTTCTGTCTCCCCCCCTCCCTCTCCTTTATTGATTTCAGAGAGGAAAAGAGAGAGATAGAAACATCAATGATGAGAGAGGATCATTGATCAGCTTCCTCCTGCACTCCCTGCACTGGGGATCACACCTGCACCCTGGGCTTGTGCCCTGCCCGGGAGTTGAACCATGACTTCCAGGTTCATAACATCCTGATGAGAGATTTACTCTGACCCTATGGGAGCTGAGGTCCTAGCTTTCTGTGTGTTACAGTAAAGCCACTACACCAAGGAGCCAGATGAGCTGTTCTCTGTCTACTTGCTCTCTCATCTCAGCACATCAACATATTCAAATCTCTCCCATGTCTTCTCCATATCGCATTGCCCTCAAAGCATGACTCATTTTCTTCCCCATCACTATCAGACATTTCCTTCCATGGTCATGGGAAACTAGCCGGCACTAGCTTTTTCTATTCTCTCCCCCGCTCCACATCCACATAATTTTAAGCCATAACAACCCCACCAACATGCCCAAGCCAAACTGACCTCTGGCTTCCCAATGGGGAGCTTACATTTGGATTAATCTGTTACATGTGGCAGCACTGACTGCTTTCTTTATAAAATTTTTCTTCTACTCTGTTTCCATGACTCCACTCTGTTCTATCCTCCTGCCTCCGTGAACTTTTTTTTTCCCCAGTTACTTTCTACTTTTCGGTTTTTCCTTCTATGCAAATGGTGGTGCAAAATGTCCCAGCATTCCATTCTCAGGCCTCTTTTTTCTTTTCTTAGATCATAAAACAATCCCATTTATGTTCAAAGCCTCAAGTAACACTTTAATGCTGATTGCCTCCAAATCTATGCCCAGAAGCCTGACCCTATCTCTATGCTCTAAAACTATACTTCTACTGAGACAAGCAGTTATATTTTATTTTTTCCTCCATAGTCTTAGATTCCTGATTGAAGGTACTAATGTCATCCACACAATCATCTTCCTCTCCACTAATCCCTGCATTGAACCAGTCACCAAATTCTGCATTTTCTACTGTTTTTGTCATTTAAAAAATTTTTAGTTTTCAATTACAGTTAACATTAAATGTTATTTTATATTAGTTTCAGGTGTACAGCATAGTGGTTAGACAATCATATAATTTACAAAGTGATTCCCCTGATGTTTCAAGTACCCACCTGGCAGCATAGTTATCACAGCATTATTTTTTTCATTTTTTTGAGTTAATAACTTTTTTCCATCTCTGTTAATTCTGGTCCCTATCCTTCTTGCTTAAATTAAAATTTTGACCTCCAATTAGGGTGTCCAACTTGTTCATAATTCTATAAGAGTGTTTATGTTGGAATTCATTTATTTTTATTTTTAAATATATTTTTATTATTTCAGAGAGGAAGGGAGAGGGAGAGAGAGATGGAAACATCAATGATGAAAGAGAATCACTGATTGGCTGCCTCCTGTACACCCTACAACTGAGAATCAAACCCGCAACCCAGACATGTGCCCTGAATGGGAATCGAACCATGAGCTTCTACTTCATAGGTCGACGCTCAACCACTGAACCATCACAGCCAATGCAGATTGTGTCTTTAGATCTTATCATCTTCAGTATAATATTCATACTCCTTAAGATGCATATTGAACTTCCTGCATATTAACAATGCCCACACATTGTCTCACACCCTGCCTTTGCACGTGCCATGCTTTATTCCTGGCATTTAACCTCCTTCCCTTGCAACCTTGTATTTTTGAGAAATTCCCAGTCATTCACCATTACTCAATCCAAATGTCACATCCATTTTGATCTTGCTTCCCAGAAATACTTAATATATCATTTCTTTATGTTCCCACAGAACCTGGTGTACAGATCCCTATGCCAGCATTCAGCATATGACTTAATAATATGTTTGCTCACTTCTTGATCTCCCATCCGAGACTGTAAGCTCTTTAAAGACCAGAATAATACTTTTGAATGACTCACCTGACTCTCCAGGGTCCATCATTGCTGCCACTGGGCCAGGTATCTCAGTTATCTTACCTTGTCATGTAGATCGTGAGCCATATTGTAACTTCTTCCTCTGCTGGTGCTGCTGGGGATGACCCATGATGTTTTATGCCTGTGTCCAAGTGATCACAGCCAACTATTGGAGAAAGAGAAGAGAAAACCTGTTGTTATGTAGAACTCAACCACTAACTCATAAAAAGAATGACTCCTTCTTTCTCAAAATTATAGACACTCATCGTATATAATAAAACCCTAATATGCTAAGTATCCGACCATTCATTTGACTGTTCAACCAGTTGCTATTACACGCACTGACCACCAGGGGGCAGATGCTCTGACTGGTAGGTTAGCTTGCTGCTGGGGTCCGGCCCATCGGGACTCAGCAAGATAGACCAGACAACGCCCTGGAGCCCTCCCGTGGTCCCTCTCTGGCCCTGATCGTGCACTGGTGGGGTTCCTCAGGTTAGCCTGCAACCTCTCAATCTGGGACCCCCTGGGGGATGTTGGAGAGCCAGTTTCAGCCCAATCCCCGCAAGCCAGGCCAAGGGACCCCCACCGGGCCTCTAGTATGGAAATAAATGGCACAGTTGGCCACTGAGCCCTCTGTAGCTGGTTAGTTTCTGGAACCAATGACTTTTTTCCCCATAGGTGTTATGCTACAACCAAGTGCATAATCCTCAAGAAGGGGCAATGTGGGGAAGACCCCATTTCCCAACACCCCCTTCCCAATCATCTTCCATAGTGATATAAACACATGACACCATGTGCAGAACACACTCTACAGATGGGTTCAGAATCCAACTATAAGGGAAAGAATTTAAATTATGCTGCATAATGTGGCTATTCTTAATCTAAGGTAGGGTTTCTCATCCTTGGCACTATGACATTTGGTGCTCTCTATACAATCCTTTGTTGTAAGGGACTGTCCTGAGCATTAAAGTTTGCTTAGTCATCCCTGGCTTCCACCCACTAGATGCCAGCAGCACCTTGGCCCATGTTGTGACAACAACAAAAAAATATCTCCAAATGTTGCCAAGTGGCCTGTAAGGGGCAAAATCACCCTTGGTTGAAAATTGCTGTCTAAGAATAAAGGATAAAAGCTTAAACTCTTCATGGAGTTTCCCTGAGAGTAGTCCCCAATTCCTAAATTGCTAGAGAGAGAGAGAGAGAGAGAGAGAGATTGATTTTCTAACATCTTCCTAGTGCAACTATTAATCCACTATCAGATAGTGACTATCTGGAACACTTCATATCTCTTACACAGGGCTTGGTACACCATGGCATTCAATCCCTGGCCTCCTTCAAGGTCTCTTTGCCCACGTGTAGTGGCAATGTTGCTTCATCTCCCATAATATTCATGAGAATAACCGCCCTCTCACCCAACCCATATGTCACTCAAGATAAAACTAATTCTCAGAAACAGTGCAGTTCAAATCTCTATTTAAAAAGAAGGAAAATGCCCATGTACACATTGGCATCTTCCTCGGGCCCCAGCAGACATAAAAATGCTTTACTTTGTGGTGGGGGGCATCATAGGTTTCCCTTTATTCATTCTCTGACTTCCAGGCCATCGCTGCAGGCTTGCTGGTGCACAAGGACCTCTTCAAGCAACAACGCTTCTTAGCCCTCTTTAGCTACATACAGATACTTTGAAACGACATCTTTTCTTTACAAACGCAAAAAAATTCATATTTGTAGGTAGGGTAACCACTGCGACCCTAAGTGGAAAGTGATTAACAATAAAGATATAGTTGCATTTCATCCAGAATTGGGAACTAGAATGAAAAATTGCACCTGCAGTTACAGCGTGAATAGATTGATTAATTAGACTGATGATCTTTCTGGTAGGGTAATGCTCCAGATGTTTATGTGGACATTCTAGCGCACCAGCTTGTGGTGATACTCATGGATAACTAGGAAGAACAAACGCTTATCTATAAGCATCTTTGGCTTGGTTCATCATTACCACTATCTGGTTGAGATCACCAGATATGAGGGAAAGAATTCTTGGGCAAATATAAAGTAGAAACTGTAATCTGACTCCCTTTCTCATTTTGGAAATAAAAAAGCCCTGTGCTTCACTTATGACGTGAACACCCCACTGTATTTTAACCAGCATGTGTCTATTTCAGTGAGGATGTGATAATGCCTCTTTAGGCGTAGAGCAAGCACTAATTGGCATTATCCTTCCCAGCATGGTGCAGGGGGAAAGGATGCTATATTTGGAATTAGAAGACTTGAGTTCTAGACCATCCTTTGCCATTAGCCCACTGCGTCTCTTTTAGCCTCTCTCTCGCCTCAGTTTTCTCATTCATAATAAGGAGGAAATGGATGAGATGGTCTCTAAGTTTATTTTTCACTTCCATATTTCTGTGAACCAAAGATCACCTTCCGTAAAACATGGATCAGATTAAAAATGCTTCCTCCACGGCAGGGCCAGCATTAGTCACTGTCATTGTTCAAAGAGAAGTCAAATGATTGTGGTGAAACCATATAAATCTTTGTCAGTGGCTTTGGTACAAGTTACTCAAATCCACTTTCATTTCAGACAATACATGAACATGAATAGCCAGAGAGTAAACAGAACCTGGACAATTTAGGCTCATTCATTCAGGAAGAGATTTAGACAGTCCAGTATTTTCCTTCACATAAGCTGTTTTTGTTGTGGTCGTAAAAAAAATAAGAGATGATGAGATAAAGCAGTAATCTAACACTTTAGTGGAATACACTTCCTTCCAAATCAGTGAGAAATCTTTATTAGAAAGTATTCTCTTCTGGATTGAATAAAAGCTGATCAATATGTAAACATTGGGATTTCTTTCCATAAATTGTGGATTTTGCAGAAATAATTGGTATATGTCTAAGTAGCATTTGTTACTCTAGTTCATAATTACTCCATTTATTTCCCTATTCTCTCTTCATCAGTTTGATCATTTTTTTCCCTCGTTTGTGGCTCCAAAATACAGAAAGAGTTACAACAAGCTTGTGAAAACAGCTTTACATGAGGGAATGATTATATTTTAATCACCAACAAAGAACTAAACAAGGACGTGAGTAGTAGATGAGCCAACACACATCACTAACTCAGTATGTATTTTCCAATCGATTACTTCCTAAAATTGTGAGAGCCCTTTGAAGTTTTGTCATCTCCTCGACTCTTCTTTAAATACGGGGAATTCTCCGTCTGTATACTTATTCTAAATGTAACACATATATAACACAAAGTCAATTACAATCAAACAATTCTATACCCATGATCAGATCTTAGAGACTCAGAAACTCATAACGTTGCTAGCCTTTGTATACGTAGTTATAAGAAATTGGAATTAGTTTTAGCTAAAGTCCTAAGACAACAGAGGTCACATTCCTAATTCCATGTAGGATGTGTAGAGGATGTGTTTGTTTTTGATAACCAATTTGGTAATTCTTGTTATCACCACACTGTTGTCTGTATCTATGTGGTGTGTGTGTGTGTAGCCAGAGGGAAAAGAAGGTGGGAAGTAGATGAAGGTGGGCAAAGAGGGGGGAAATGAGGATGGAAAGAGATTTTGCTTGGGGCGATGGGCATACGATGCAGTATACAGATGATGTTTTAATGAGTTGTACTCTTGAAAACTGTACCCCGATACATTAAATTTAAAAAAATATATATGAAAAGGGAAACTAAACTAAACTACAATATGTACAAATTTAAATGAATTGCAATTCTTATCCCATGAAAATGATGGAGAAGATAAGGAAAAAGATAGATCAAGTGAAAAGTAATCTGGGGAGAGTTACTGGTATGCTATGAATCCCATCCCAGGGGAGGCCATGAGGGGCAGGGGGTGGGTTTTAGGGACCCACGTGGAGAGCTCAATATGAGTCCTTTGAGCCTGGTAGCCAGGGGAGCTTTGTGTCTTCCTCACTCCTGAAAAATTGAAAATATGAAAGGTTGGCTGGTGGTAGAACAAAGAAAGGGAAGTATGTTGGAATCAGCCTGCATGGCCAGTTTTTTGTCACTTATGATTTGAGAGTTTCCTAGGAACCAGAAACAAGCTCCTTTGCAAAGATAGAGAGCTGGACTAGGGTTCATCATAGGTTCTGTCTGAGAGGGTTCTGCAAATAGGGCAAAAAAGATTTTAGCAGAAAGAAGTTGAAGGTATATCCTAGGGTGCCAAGAAGCCTAAGAGGTAGTTAGGGGTCAGCAGGGAGGGTGCATTTACTCACTTCAAAGGAAGTATAGGTGGAATTTCCGTATGGGTAACCCCAAGAGAGAGCCTAGGACAAAGGTTTACATGCAGGTAGATTAGCTTGGAAAATGAATGAAAAAAGGGGGGGGGGGTGGGCAAGAAAGAACAAGAAGACGAAAAGTCTAAACAGGTGTATTATTTAGGCAGACCGTGGGCCACTGGGGCTCAAGCCCACCATGGCCTCCTTGGTTAGAATGTACCTCAGAATTGCCCACATAAAAAAAAAAAAAATAACACTTATCCAGAGGGCTTAAATGCCCTCACACTGGCATGTGAGTTTCAAGTGCGCTCCCAGAGGTGTTTACACAGCAGCATCGGAAAAATTTTAGCGTAGAAATCAAGGCATGCTTGGTGCATCAGAGGTGAGATGGCACCCGGTGACACCTGCACTTTGTGCTCGTCGCAACAGTGACTGAAGCAAAAGGAACATGTGAAGTAAGGCACAGAGGTGTCTGATACATGGGGCATCTCCAAAGAATATGAAAAAAAAAAATCAATCAAAGAAGGGGGTCAACGTTAAAGTAATAAACCCAAAAGATGTGGAAACTAGATTATCACAACCGTATTGGTCAAGTTAGAAATTGCTGGTTTCCTCTTGGCCCTCCCTTTTTCTTACAGTCCTGATTTTTAAAATTATTATTATCATTACACTTGACTGAACATATTACTTACAAACCTGAGTCTGTATTTTGTGACTTGGAGAGACCAGAGGACATTTGATTATCTAAGATGACTGGCAAAGTCTTGGGGCTTGCTCTAGATCTTACGTAAGGGCAAGGCAAGAGCTGGCCCTACACAATACATTTAAAGGAACAGTAGATAAACAGTAAAGTAGCTTCCTGATTACACCCAACATAACATGCTTGTTCAACATAACAGTTGCTTATGTAATAAAGTTTTGGCTTTGGCCCTGACGTCACTTTGAAGTTTAAGTGCATGCCTTAAGTGGAATGCCCACTTTTTTTGTGGAGGGTAACTAAGAGGTGGGAGAAGAATCCGTCCTGTATTTTGTTCAGTTGTTTCAGCATAATAAGCACCCGGGGAATTTCAAACACATGGCCCCATGCTTCTATGGACACCACCTTTCCACATGTGGAAACGGTTCCTATACAGCCTCCTCTAGTTCTAGGAAGCACAATCCCAGAAGCTACTATTTAATGGAGCAAAATACGGGATTCAGCAAAAGTAGGTTTACAGTTGTTCACATGGAAAATAATACAATAATTAATAAATAATAAAACAAAAAGAAATTCTGTGTTTCACATACTCACAACTATAAGCCTACCTTTGCCCCACCCTATATTAGCAGTGAAAATGCTAGGAACATCTGCCACCATCCTATAATCTTTATACGAGCTATGCCTGATATTCTACTTATCACATTGACCACCACATGCTGAGCCCGGGGCTCATCCATCACCATGAGGCTTCTCCTCCCTGTGTGGTTGTAGACAAGACCAAACCTGGTACCACTCCATGTACCTTTCCTCTCTCCCAGACCCTTCCACTGGTGCCATCTGAAACTCCAGATAGGAGGTCCACTAATGCCAAGCATGACCTTTTACTGACTATTCTTGAATCCTCCCCTGCCTTTAACCTTCACATCCAATCCTTCAGCAAGTTGTCACAGTTCTGCTTAAAAAAAAAAAATAACACATATATGCATACCTCTCTATTTCGCCTTCATTTCTAAGTGTCTCCACTTTTACATTTTTCTCCAGATACCCATGTATCCTTCTATGGACCTCTGAGCTCCCCATTACTGTTTCTTTCCCACTTATTACAAAACTAAAAACAAACAACACAGTTCCTTTGAGGCTCTTACCATTTGGCTATCTTATCCTCTTCCCTCAAGGTATCTGTTATCTCTTAGTCACTTCCTCTCATTCATGGAATTCATGTGAGGCCCTCAGTGTTCCTCAACATACCCACAATGTTCGTCATTTTCTACTCTATCAATAAGCAATTGAGCTTAGTTTGCTAGTTATTTGGCTTCCTCACCACAGCTCCTTCCTGATCAGCTGGTCATAGTCTTCTCATCACTAAAAATTTTTCCAACTCTGATGGTGAAATATTCTATTCTTCAGTGGGTATCTTTCCAGCTCACTTAGCCTAGTTTCTGATCTCTGCCATTCTTCGACCACATTGAGCCTTCCAATAGATTAACCCACCAATCACTTATCTTTTTTTTCTAGAATCTATGGTTCCACTTTAAAATGAATTCTCACCCTCCTCCCAAATATTGCTAGAGATCACAACCAAGCTGATTGATTTCACTTTAAATCAATGAACACCAGAGCCAATGGGCGTTTGCAATAACATTGTTGCGTTTCCTTTATTTAATTCGCTTTACTATTTTGGTGGTTCTGCTAGAATAACATAGCTAAGCTCTGTGTTTCTCAGAATGCCCTTCCCTGGACAGTAGCAGCTTAGAGTTGACCACAAGTAATGTGTGTGGGATTTGGAAGGCAGAAGTGAGGCCGCAGCCATTGGGTCTAAAGGTCAGTGTAGAGATTCAAGCACAGTCACTGCTCCCACACGATGCCACTGGACTCCTGCCTCATCTTGTTGGCTCGCCTAAACCTGCAGCTCATCCAGCACCTGCTCCATGTCATCAAGCACCTGCTTTCACCAGATCTCCTCCTTCAGCTTCTCTGAGTGCCGGGCCAGGTGCTTATATGACTCTGTGGTGCAGGAGAACCCCTTCATCACTGAGTTGGAGGTGGTGAGAGACAGGCAAAGATTTCCATTTGTCTTCATGGCTTCCAGTTGGTTCATGTGGGTCTGGTTTGTTTCCATGCATTCCTGTTTGTTCTTGCTCTTTCCCACTTCATGTCCAGTTTTCCAGCCTTCCTTCCCAAGCACCATCCCTGCTGACCTAAAATGATTCCAGGCCTAATACCAGATACAAAATCTACAGCCTCGCATGGACTCCCCCATCGGTTCCCACAACTGCGTAAGGTCTAATCATTATAATAAATCCCCTATTTTAAACCTCCTTAGTAATTCTCCTTCTTTAATTGAACCCTAAATGATAAAAGCATTCTCTCCTTAACACTCCCTACACCCCCTTGACATTAGCTAATGAGCATTCTTTACATTTTATTGCAAAAACATAAGCCATCAAAGAGGAAAACGCCTTCATCTTCTATCGCCACATCCACAACCATAGCGGTAGAGTTACCTCCTCCCCTGAAAGGATGATCCCTCCAGACTCCACCCCCTGTCATCTCCTTCTCTCTTATTCTTCCTGCATCACCAATCCTTTTTTTTAAAACTGTATCATTTCAATGAGCTCTACTATCTCTTATCTTTAATAAACCTTTTCTAAACCCCACTTCCCCCTCCATACCTCTATTGCCCTAACTCCTTCATAGAAAAACTTCTCAAAAAGCTTTTATAAACCCTCCCTCTACTTCTTTCTGTTCTCAACAGCCTTGATTCTATTCCAAAGTGGCTTCATTTCCCCACAATTCCCCCTGAAACTGATCGTGAGCAATCACCAACAATCTCTACATTTCCAAGTCCAGCAAATATTTTTTGTTCCTGCTTAAATTCAGGGTAGGGCAAAAGTAGGTGTACAGTTGTTCATATGGAAAACAATACAATAATTATAAATAATAATATAAGAATAAGCTCTGTGTTTTGCATACTGAGAACTGTAAACCTATTTGTGCTCCATCTGGAATGAAGCTGTATTCTGCTGAGTTGGCCACTCCTTCCATTTTTGAAAACTCTCCTCTGTGGCCTCACATGTTATTGGTTGTTGTTTTTTTCACTTCTTGGACTGCTCCTTCTCCTTTTGATCGCTGACTTCTCTGTCTCTTTTCCACCTTTAACTATTGGGGTTCTACTGGGCTCAGTCCTGGGATCTCTTCTCTATTTGTACTTCATCCCCAGATGACCCCAACCACCCTCGTGTCCTCGATATGCTGTCAACTCCCCAATTTTCTCTCCTTACCAAACATTGCCTCTACATTGAAGATTCATGTATCCTAAGTGCCTTCTTGACATTTCCCTTGGATGTCTCATCAGGAACTCTTGATCTTCCCCCATAAATCAGGTCCTGCCCAAGTCTTCCCTATCTCAGTAATGACATTAACTGCCCATCCAATTACTAAAGCCAGAAGCCTGAGAGCCATTATTAAATGTAATAAACTACTGTAAAATGTAAAGCAGATCATGCTAGTCCCCTGTTAATATTAATATTCTTCAGTTGTTTCTCACTGATCTTAGAATAAAATCTAAACTCTAATCATGGCCAACAAAGCCCCACATGATCTGGTCTCTGCTTACATCTCCACCTTCATCTAGGTTCCTCTCCCCTTAGCACAGCCCTTCTGTTAGGTCCAAGAAAATCCTTCCAGCTTAGATATCACCTACTCAGAGGGGATGTCCCTGGCCA
Source organism: Myotis myotis (assembly GCF_014108235.1). NCBI lineage: Eukaryota > Metazoa > Chordata > Mammalia > Chiroptera > Vespertilionidae > Myotis > Myotis myotis. The sequence continues at coordinate 36,371,080 of NW_023416317.1, read as the reverse complement.
CTCGTTCTTAGTTAGTCCTGACTTTTCTCTATTATACTTCCCAGATCATTTCCTTCCTAGAATTGTAAGATAATCTGTACTTATTTCATTTCATTTTATTTAATTTTTAAAATTATATTTTTCTTGATTCAGAGAGGAAGGAAGAGGGCGAGAGAGATAGAAACATCAATGATGAGAGAAAATTATCGATCGGCTGCCTCCTGCATACCCCACACTAGCGATCGAGCCCACAACCCTGGCATGTGCCCCAACCAGGAATCAAACTACGACCTCCTAGTCCATAGGTAGGCATTCAACCACTGAGCCACTCCGCTGGGCTATTTCATTTTACTTTAAATTCATTTGTTAACTTATTTATTCTCAGTCTCACTTGTTAGAATGTAAGCTCTGTAAAGGCAGGGATTATGCTGTAGTTGTGCACCTTGCATAGTGCTGGGCATCTAGTTAAAACACAATAAATACTGAATTAAAGAATGAGTGATAGCAGATGTCTTTTTGAAGGGACAACTTCTTTGAGAATTTAAAATGTCTCTTGAATTTTCATGATGGAGCTACAGTAAGAATGATAGCCTAAACGTAGGATATTTTCTTATGAGAGCATCTCAGAGGGCTAATGCTTTGTAGAACATGCTCATACACTCTTAAATTTGTAAATCAGCTTAATGTTTTACCACAAATGACCAACGCTTTTCTCATTGAATAATTAAGCATCATAAATCCATTTAGAGATTTCCCCACTTTGTGTATTTTTTTCCCTTAAGAGTTGGAAGGCCTCACTATCATAATCCATTTGCCACCACATAGGATGGGGCAGCCATTGCACAGATCATCTTCATAAAGTTTTATTTGTGAGTTGGTGCTAAATTTGTTGATTCACCTAATCTTTAATTCGTAAAATAGGGCAAAGTGTCAAATTATTGCTCACCAGTTTTGGTCCTTGTTCATTAACTGAACAATAGTTATGTGCAGTAAATACACCTTCCAAGTTTAAGATTGTTAGATTTTCTTAAATTTTCTAGAGCTGTCTATAAATCATCATTGACTTCCAAGCTGGTGGAGAGAAAGGCACAGAGTAAGTAGACCACTCCCTTGGAAATGGTCACTTAGGCAAACCATTTTGAAAGTAGTCATTCTGTGGGATTTTTTAAGCAGCAAAGATACCTTTAAATATAAGGTTATTGCGTTTAATCTATATCAAATGAAATATTTTTAGATGAGGGTATCTTGATACTGATCATTGTAAACCCCCAAATTATCCTAAAAGGAGATCATGCAAAGCCAACAAAAGAATGGAACATTAAAAAAAAAAAAAAAAAAAAAAACACGCATGCCACCCATTTACCCACAAACATCTGTCTTCTGCGATCATAGATTCAAACTCTGAGTGAGTCACTATACCCAGGATGCTTCCCAGAAGCAGAGCCTGCTGGTGACCCACTCCCCTTGACATAAAGCAATGGTACCCGTGCTGTGGAAAAGGGCTGAGACAAGAATATGATGAGCAGAGTCCACACATCAAACCTAGAAAGAATGTGGGGAAAAGACAGTTTAAATGATAGCCTTAAACCCAAAGGTCCTGTCTCCCTCTCACAAGATTTAGTCTGTGTCTTTATGGAAGCCACCTCCAGCAGCCAATGGGAATTATGGTGCTCCTGAACTATGACCCAGAAAGGGGGAGATGCAGAAGCCAAACAGAGTGACACGAAGAAATTCCCACTCTGGTCCTAGGATTGTCTGGCGAGCTCTCTCTACACGGGATGTGCATAAACAGCTCTTCTTGGGTGGCGGTTTAACGCTGCTATACCTTCACTTGCAGTTACACTGAACAGAGCCGCAACAAATCTTCGTAATGCCAATCTCATCTTTCCACCTCATTGACAGCTCAGGAAATGCATCTGAAATTCATAGTAGCCTCATAGCCTATGGCAAGAGCAATCCATGCTGCTAAAATTTTATTTTAGAATTCAAGCTGGTTTTTCTCAGTTTAGGATGCTCCATTTTTTAATCTTTTGCTGCCTACCACACTGTATCAAAATAACCAGCCAATATTGTTCAACTGTCAGGGGCCTCAGCTGCCTCCGAATTTTATCAGTACAAATAAATACTGGCACATAGTAAAAATAATTCCAGTAGGTGGGAGCTCACATTAATAGAATTAAAAATGAGAAAAATGTGTATAAACTTTGACTTCACTGCCCCCCCTCCTTCCCTTACGGACTTAAAAAGAGAGAGAGAGAGAGAGAGAGAGAGAGAGAGAGAGAGAGAGAGAGAGAGAAGGTTCACTAGATATTCAGACTGATTTAATGTTTAGGCTGAGAGGGATGCTAGGCTGGGTCCCAAATTTGTGCAATGTTCAAAGGGAGAGAGATTTTAAAATCCCAGAAAAAAAGAGATATTTCCAAATTAATGGCATTGCCCGGATGCCTTGGCTCCCTGCACCCCACCAGGAAGGTTTATTATTTTCTGGTAAAATGTAGCTCGGATGGGGAGTGGTAGTCAGCGATGCGTCAGAGCTGCTCTTTGAACACATTAAAAAGCTGAATGCACAACAAAGAACAGATGTTCCAGCATGCCTTATTTATGCACCCATCAGCAATCTTCCAGTGACCACAAAACACAGCCTTTCCCCCCTCCTCCTCTCCATAATATTATTTTCTGATAAACTCGCTCTCTGTATTAATTTCTTTATTTTTGACCCCAACTGAACTCCTGGGTGGTTGTCAATGTGCCTGTGAGCGTGTGTGTGCAGTGTGCTATTTGAAAGTCTGCCTCCATCAAAGCTGAATTCTACTGAACTGTGGAACAGGTGTGGATTCTGCAATTAGATTACATTTCAGAGAGAGAGACACTGAGGGTAATCATGGCGGTAAATTCTTCACAGTCGAATGCAGCACCATAGCGACCGGCAACAATGAAGGAGAAGAGGTATTAGTATTAGGGGCGATTATTTTTCGTTTATGGGATCATCTGATTGAATATGGCCATAAGGCACGGTGAAACGTGTGCTCGGGGCTCACCAGCTGTAAGGCAAACTTGTTTTACTGGCACTTATCTGAAATGCCTCGCTCACCCACCCTCTCTGCTTACAATTGGAAGTAGCGATTAGGAAGTGAGATATAATGCAGATTAAATGTTATGATGGACCAAGATCCTGTTGGGTTATTAAAACCCATTTGCTTGCGCTGGTTTTAAAGGTATAGCACCTTATTATTTAAATCTCCAGCTCTAGATCTCTGAGCTTTCAAAGGTGGGAGGCAGGGGAGCAAGGGGGAAGGTTAGGTGGAGAAAAATAAGTTAGAATCTAAAGAGAAGCAGGAATATTTCCTCTTCCTACACAGGAAAGCTGCATTGTTTTTTTTTTTTGTTCGTTGTTTTTTTCAGTGAGGGAATCTAATCTGTGACCTCAATTGGAGCTTCAGAAAAACATGATACATTAATACACAAATGCTCAGCACCACAAATTGACTTAATAGACTAAAAATAAATAGTGCAGGCAATTCTCACAACAATATTTGGTCAATTTTGGAACTTCCGATTGTGAGTGGTATGTCCTTAATTTATTTGCCGTCTTTCCCATGAAGTGGGAAATATTTGGTACCAAACTCGGAGGAGTAAAATCAGCCCTTGGGAGAGTTCCAGCTGTTTCCTGAGGCAACTCAGAATGGTGCTGTGGGCTGGCTGGCAGCAGCTGCTATCCCTGAAAGAATAAAGGAAGCCAGACAACGGAGAGGAGGGGTTTGCACAAAATGAAGTCACGGGCATCCTACGGGCACATCGGGAATCTGGGCTCAGGAGAAAAGGATGCGGGTAGCTTGATAAAATGCAGATTCTCCCAGCCCACAGGCCTGGGAGCTCAGCTCTTTGTCCAGTAGTCTTGAACCCTGGGTGGCAAGGTCAGTAATCAGCATCCTAGGTAGGACACTGGATCACACAGCCAACATATTGCCAAGGGCAGAATTCTTTTTCTGGCACCAAGATGAATTCTTTGAATGAAACACCTGAGGGACGGGGAAAGGTTCTATTGTCCACAACGGCTACCTCATATTGAGAGATGTGTTACCAGGACAGGGATTTTATAATTTGTATAGGTGGCCTAACTAAGATTCCTGGCAGAAAAACAACACACACACACACACACATTTTCCGGCTAAGCGTCGGTAAAGCAAGGACGTGAATATCAATTAAAAAAAAAAATGTGGTTTTCTGTTACTCTCCAATCATTAATTCTCCAGCCACCAAATTGGACCCAATATTTATTCTTTCTCTCTCGATTCTGCAAAATAGTTCCCATATTATTTAACCACCTGAATTTAGCCACATGGCCTTGACATTGGGTAATTCACTTCCCCATCTCTGATCTAGGTTTCTGTGAAAGGAAGGGTGAAATGGAGATGTAGTTTACAAATGTTAGCGTAGAACCCCTTTTACAAGCAGAATATTAGCTAAGAATTGGAGCAGCTATATTTTTCAAAAGAGGGAATGGGGCTCCCACTCCTCTCCCTCTTCGTTATGGGGCTTGACCTGCTTTTACCAAATTTCAAGACTGCTCCAAACTGGGTATAAAATATCTGAACTAAATGTTATTGAGCATCCTCTCCAACTGAAAGTGAGATTGAATATCCCAGGCTCCCTCAAACTATCCCTGGGTGGAGAATGAAGGGTTAGTGGGGTAACTATGCCAGCAATCTCACGCATTTTAGGTGCTGCAGGTTCTACAAGCACCAGTTAATAGTCTCGGTGGCAAGGGGATTTTTGTCTCCAGGAGGGCAGCCACCAATTTGACAGCCCCTTTTCAGCCTATTGTGTAAAGCCACTGACTGTTCTAGTTGTCCTTAAGTCACAGTTTTTGTTTCATTTCTTTCTAACTGGCAGTGAAACAAAAGTTTTCAATGAGGTCTGACCCTTTCGTTTGTCTTGGCTATCACATCACCAGTCATTTTAATAACATAGTGAGAGCCTAAAGATTCCTTTTTTTTTTTTTTTGTATTGTGTTAGTTTTTTAAGTTTTCTCATCCAACCTCTAGACAGCTTCTCCAGTTCCCTTTGGATCTTATTCAATCACCATATTCAGCATTTACCTTTATATATGTGAATATATCTTCTTATACGTTTTTTGTTTGTTCGCAAATGACCTTTTGTGAAAACCAGAATGAAATGTAGACAGAGCTTTTCCCATATCCTATACAATAAAGAGCTAACATTCTAATTAGACCGAACAGCAGAACGAGCATCCAGACGACCTTCCGGATGACCATCCGGACGAAGCCAGGGCTGCAAGGGCCGAGCCCCTTGAACAAATTTCGTGCATCAGGCCTCTAGTTGGCGATAGAACAGTATCTTCCTTAGCTGAAGCAAGGAGAGAAATGGAGGAGTTACTTATTGTTATTGATGTGGTGACGGCTTCTTTGCAGATGTTACAATGTCAATGTTTTGTGGCAAATGTGCATTGTAGCTTTAACATGCATTGGTACACCTTGCCACTTAGTCATTGGAGGGAACACTGACAAGAGGCACCGGAGCCATGTGTTGGCAGATTGTAGGAGATACTGCCTGCAAGCTGTGAAAATGAAGAAGTCAGACTATGGAATTCTGATTGAAAGCTTGACATCATGGGACCAAGTGATCCAAACAAGATGTAAATCACAGCCGCTGAATCAGAAGAATTCATTAGCTCTCTGATATTTGGCCTAGCCACGAATCAGTAATGGCATCACCCGGGAATTGTATATCCTTTGCCCAGTAAAGAAAATTGGCTTTATAAAAGAGTAAGTGGTTTGTTTGAAAAGCAAGGAAACATCTTTAAAATTTATTTTTCTTCTGAAATGTACTAAGCCTAGCCACCCTTCCAAAAGAGCAACGACATAATGATAAAGTGACTTTCACACTATGCTTCCAATACCGACGTCACGCGTAACAAAGTAAACGGCTGATTATAGGCACACATCTTTCAAATGGGCCTAAGCTGGAATTTCTGAATGTTGCTCTTGCCGCTTTAACTCACTCCCCTCAAGCCTGGGAGAGAGCCTCAGCTTCAACCTGTTTTGCATTATGACAAATCCAACAAATCCAACCTAAATAGCAAGTATTGGTCAAATAAAAGGTATTAATTAAGGCATGTCTTCTTATATGCCCAGGAAGGTGTCAATAATGTGGAATTAAGCTTTGACTCCAAATTCCAACATTTGAGTAAGCCATTTCATTCATAGACTCAGATGAAACCAACAAAACTAGTGGCTAAGGCATGTGGTCAAAGGGTAGTTTTTCCCTCTGGCTTGCAGCCTGTTTAATAAATTATATTGGTGACCCTCATAGCAGAATGCTGACCACAGGGTCATGCGCGCTATCAGCCATCTCACCATCTCTATTTCCAATCACAGGCAACTTAGTTGCTAAGGAGCTATTTTTCTCTTAAAATATATGTAGAGGGGGAAAACGAGAAATTTCTATATTAATGGCACGATAATGACATTTTGAAAATAAAATGGTGATGATATATCCTCTGTGGGAATATTATGTCCTCAGGCTAACACAGGCAGCTTACCTGTTTCACTTATTAGAGTATTTTATAAACATGTGTGAAATGAGCAACTCAGTTCATCCTGAAATAAAACAAGACTACATATTCTTTTATGTCCATGAAGAGAAAAGATGCTAATTGCTCACCTACAACTCACCTAAGAAACTGAGAGAAATTCATCTATAATAAAATCAGAACAATATCATTTCCAGTACCTGCATGATTCTCATTCAGGTGCATCATCCCCAAAGACTTTTTAAAGAAAATAGAGCTCTTACTCTATGTTTGCCATTAATTTGCTACAGAGTTGGGCAACCACGTGGTTTCTCTGCTCCCTTCCATCAATGAGTCCAGGCCAATAATTTGAGTGGAGGGTACAAGTGGATAGGTGTGAGTTAAAGAACTTTGGAATTGCAGAGATAAAAGGTTTTCTCTCATGGAATGCCCTTATTATTAATATTATTTCCATCACCATTATTTATGCTCCCAGCACACGTATTGTGAAAATGTGTTATTCGCGTAACTGCTATGCCCTCACCATGTCATTTGCAAAATCACCATGTTCTTCTCACAGAAATGTCACGGAAATGTCATTTTTACAATAGCTGCATTATGAATCTGCTATAACTTGAATTGCTTTACAATGAAAATGCAATTTCTCAGCAATTAAAATTATTCCACCCACCCCAGTCAAATAATAGAAAGTCGCCTCCCTGTCCAATGTTGCTTACAGCACACTGCAGGATATTGCAAATTGAACAGAGTATGTCTCCTTACATGCCCAGGAAGGTCTATGTCTTAGCCCTACCAGTGGTGCCATTACACCACGTGTGATTATCTGCTAAACCTGATCAGAATGAGTGTAGCACGTTACTAAGACTCTTACAAGATTGGAAGATTGCACTCAATCAATTGTATTCTTTTATGTTTAACCAGGACCCTAATCACTCTAAGTTTGCAGGTATAACGACACTAGATGAAGATATGTAAAAAGTTAATGCCAGTTTTTTCATTATGAGAAGAAATTATTCTTATAAGTGTGACCCATTATCATTAGGTCTCCTTAAATCCCCTTCTGGTACTCATTCAAAGTTTCTTCTTACTAACTGCCTTTCAGAAACTGTTGACTTCAAATGCATTAGTAGCATCATCTATACTAATAAAAGGGTAATATGCTAATTAGACTAGAAGACCTTCCAGGAGACCTTCCCAGACGTCCTTCCAGACAAAACCATGGTGGCGGGGCCGAAGCAGAGGCAGTTAGGGGAAATCAAGCCAGGAGGGGAGGACAGTTGGGGGTGATCAGGCTGGAGGGGGGGGCAGCTGGAGACAAGCAGACCAGCAGTGGGGGGCAGTTGGGGGTGATCAGGCTGGCAGGGGAGGGCAGTTGTGGACAATCAGGCCGGCAGGGGAGGGCAGTTGGGGGAGATTGGGCTGGCAGGGGAGGGCAGTTGGGGGCGATTGGGCAGGCAGGAAGAAGCAGTTAGGGGCAATCAGGGCTAGCAGGCAGGCGAGTGGTTAGGAGCCAGCAGTCCTGGATTGTGAGAGGGATGTCCAACTGCCGGTTTAGGCCCGATCATTGGATATCCCCCGAGGAGTCCCAGATTGGAGAGGGTGCAGGCAGGGTTGAGGGACACACACATATACCCCCCGTGCACGAATTTCAAGTACCAGGCCTCTAGTCATTAATAAGAATGTAGCAATGTACAAAGCATAATAAAAGTTGTTAGTAGGCTGCTCCTAGAGTGAAATTATTCATGGGTATAGGGTTGGAGATATTTTTAAAGGCTCATTTACTAATTTGCTTGTTTTCAAGTGAACTCTTTTATGGACACCTAAGATGTACAAGACTAAAACAAAACATGGAGATTTTTCAAAATGAATGTCTGGGCTCAGACCCCTAGAAATAAAGAAAAAGAAATGTATTTTCAAACATACTTAACCAGACTGAAAAATAAAGAGCAGGAGTGTCATGGGATAAATATAAATCTAAGTAGACTAGAAATGTATATGGGGCAGCGTGGCCTTTTGGCCCCTCTCTCTGACTTTCATTTGAGCAAAGCAGTAGATATGATTGGTGCTTGTTACCTCCAGTCTAAAGCAGATGATATGGTGCTTGGGCCACAGAGACAGAGCAATGCTTCCGATAGCTGAAAAACCAGGAGAAGTGGGGAAGCTGCTACACATGACACATCAGTCAGAGGTATGTCCATTTGGAAGCACACCCAACCAAATTCCCAAAGGCCATAGAAGATGTGCTTTATATAAAGGCCAGAATCTTCACAGAAGCAAACAGGTATTTTCAAACACAAATATGAGCAATGAAAAAAATTACAAACATTTAAGAAAATGTAACATCATAGAAGAGATGAATGAACAGAACTAACTCATGAGGAAATAAAGTTAATAAAAGAAGCAAGAAAGATGGCGGGGGAGGCCTTGAAAGAACCATGTTGAAAATATCCTTAGAGAGATTCCAAAAGATGTTACAAACAAAAAATAAACAACTCTAAATGCCGAAAGCATTAATGGAAAAATTAAAACAACAGTAAATAAATTAATTAGAATCAGTACAGATGAAGAGCAAATTAGTGAGCAGTAAGATTAGAGATAAAGAAAAACTGAAGACTTCAGAATAAAAGGGCTCACTGAATGCAAAACGGGATACATAACATCTTTTAGACATACCCAAGGAAAGGAGAATAACTTTAGAACACAAAAAATAAAGCCATGTTAGAGCTTGTCCCCTACTGGCTGGATTATAAAATGGTGCTGCCACTTTGGAAACGTACTTGGACATGCCTCTAAGACGGAAGATTCTCTTGTCCTATGACACAATTATTGTACTCCTAGGTAAGTACACCAGAGAAACGTGCACATGTGCCCCAGGTGACATTGTCTATAATAACAAAAAAAATAATTATTTTAAAACCATCTAACTGTCCAGCAACAGTAGAATGCATAAGTAAATTGTTGTATACTCACAGCATGGTATGTCTATAATAGTGAAATGAGCTTCATCTATATAGTACATATCAATGTGAACAAGTCTCAAAAATTCAATTTTGAAAAAACTAAAGCAAGTTAATAGAAAAATCTGTTTTTGCATGAATGTAATAATATAAATGTTTACATTGGCAAATTAAAAGCCATATTGCTTACAATTATATACAGACATGGTAATATTTTAAAGAAAAATGGAAGGATCGATAACAGAAAACTCAGGATAGTGGTTACTTTTGGAGGGGAGGAAGGGAGATGCATATATGGAGGGGCACAAAGGAGGGGTTAAAAGGCATGGGGATTATGTTAGTTCATACGCTCTGTCACTGAAAATTTGCTCATTTTATTATTATCTGTTACTATTCTTTAAATTTTACTTATACATTTTACATGTATATGCTCTATGTATGCTGTATCTCACATTTAAAAAAAAAGTGGCTAGCTTATGGAGATCACAAATATATTCCAAGTGGACAGATGAGTAAAGTCAACTTTTGTAATGTGCTATGAATAGGTGTTTGTGGTTTTGAAATAAAAAACAACAGCAACCCAGTGATAACATTTTACATGGGTTTTTAAAAATGCTTATCAGTTCCCCTGGGGAGGCTTGGGTATGGCCATGGTTTCTCAAAGTAAAATGACTATTGTATTATTGAGGATTCTTTTGGTTGTAAATGGTGGAAACTGGAAAACCTACCTATCTTAAGCAAAAGAGTGAAATGTATTGGGAGATTCATGGGACCCTGAGAAGGGTACGGGTGCAGCCAGCCTCAAAAATGTGACTTCCACCATAGAACCAAAGAGTTCATTTTCACTCATTTTTGCTTAAGATTTTTGCTTTATGCTTAAGTTAGGTTTTTAAATTTCTCACACTTTCAATCAAAAGAATCCTAAGTAATACAATTAGTAATTTTCCTTTGCACAAAGGACTATTTTGCTATGTTTTACTCTATATGCCAACTTTCTTCTTTTATATCAATGTCTTCAACAAGGCAAGAAACAATGCTGACTGCTCTAAGACTTCGTATTTCAAAGCCTCACCACAGAGAGGAATGGAAACAATTTTCCTGGATACCAAGTTTAAAAATCTCAGAGAAGGTGCTCATTCCTGGGATAATCAACCTAAAGGGGGCGGGGGTTGGATGGGGGGGGGGGGGAGATCGGATCTGTAAGACGATGGTGACACCAAATCAAGGCCCATTGATTGAATTAAGGCAGGTTCCTTCTCACCCTCAGTGCTCATCCTAAATATAACCTTCTCAGGAATGCCTCTCCTAACTACACTATCTAAAGTGGGTGCCCTACTCTGATCCTCTCACATCACCCTCTATCTTTCTGTTGCAGCTCTCTCTACAGCATGTAACTATTCTATTTTTATTTACTCGTTCACCTGAGGTGGTAGGAAGAATAATGGCTCCCCAAAGATGCACATGTTCTAATTCTCAGAGCCAGTGAAAATATTACCTTCCACAACCAAAAGGAACTTTGGAGATGTAACTAAGGCTACTGGGCCTTGAAATGGGAAGATTACCCTGGTGGGTCCAATCTAATCACACGAGTGCTTAAAAGCAAAGGACCCTTTCTGGCTGTACTCATGAGGAGATGAGGTGACAAAAGAAGGCTTAAAGAAATGTGACATGAGATGGACTTGCTCAGACATTGCCGGCTTTGAGGATGGAGGATGAGGGCCATGTGCCAAGGAATTCAGAAGGCCTCAAGAAGCTGGAAAAAGTGAGGAGATGAATGTTCTCCTGGAGTCTCCAGAAAGAAGCTTGTAGCTCAGTGAGACTCATGTTGGACTTCTGCCCTTAGAATTTTAACATAATAAGCTTGTACAGTTTTAAGCCACTAAATTTGTGATAACTTGCTACAACAGCAACAGGAAACTAATATCCCCGGTTATTGTCTTTTACTAGAATGCAATCTTCAGGAGAGAGGGAATATGTCTCTCTTTTGCACCGTTGTCTAGTTTGTAGCACGGAGCCTAGCACATATAGAATGAGTAAGAAGATGAATAAATCATGAACTAAGGAATCTGTGACTCAGATCCAAAAGTTCATCCTGCAGTCTTCATATGAAGTGATTATCTTCCCTCTACAGGAGACACAAATGTGGAGAATCAACCAGAAAATGAAGACGATGACCTCAGAGATTCTCTCAATGGCTCAGAAGGGAAAACTCTGGCTGAGAGAATGTGAAAAATGAGTCCTTTTCTGCAAAGAGAGGAGAATCACACCAAGCCAAGAGAACAATCAAAGATGCTAGCAAATCACAGATCTGGGGCAGCACTTCCTCTCTATCTGAGCCTTCAGACGAGATGTGTTTTCAGTCAACTACCATCTCCTATTCACTTTCCAGAGCAATGGCACTAGCTTGGTAAAATACTGGATCACACCCATCAACACCAAAATGTTCTCTTTTCCAATGCAGTTAGATTTTATGATTTACATCCATGAATCAAAACTAGTAACTTTTCCAAAAGAAAAAATGAGGGCATGTTCTAAAGAATGCATCTTTTTCCAGGCAATTTGTTTTTGAAGAGAAAGTCCAAATTACTCATCACATAATCCACTGTGTTTCTGGGTTCAGCAACAGAATAATACCTTTAGTACTCAGAACCAACTAATTAGAACTGGCAGCTTTCTTCTCCCGGAAGAATCAAGGAAGAGCTGTGCCCGAAAAATGAGCAAAGCATTGCAAAGAAAGGGTTAAAGCAATGTCATCTGTGACAAACTCAGAGCCACTGAAATACTATGAAATATATGCAGCAAAACAAGTTGTCAGAGGGATAAAAGAATGGCCCTTGACACTCTTTTCATTCAAAACTTTAGCTCATACACCATATCCTTAACCAAAGCATATATATGTAAGTAGTAGCTGGCATATAATTTCTTACTCCAAACATGTGCATATGTCATGGTCGTGCATGGCGGTCCAGCCAAACAGTCAAGCTCTGAGCAGAAAAAACTTGCCTTGCTCTGGAGTCCAGGAGCACCCAATGGCAGTAAATCACTGTTCCCATCTGCAGGTGAACTCCACATCTGAACTAGAGGTCTTACTCTCACTTGATTCTTCTCTTTCCCCCACCAAATGTTCTTAAATCATAGAATCTCTGTCTTTCTTCATGGTAACCGTGGAGGAAATGATTGTGGATAGAATTAAGTGGGCACAGGTGGTATTATAGTATATATTAGCTCCCAGCATAACATCTGCTTCAGATTCTTCAAAGCTTCTTATTTTTACAACAGTGTTCTTTGTCTATTCTCTCTCTTTTTTTGTAGTTTTGTGGGGTTGGTTTTTTTTCTTCTTCCTATTTCAAGTCCCTGGAAGAAAGAGGAAAGGGGGTGGCGGACAAAGGAATTTCCATCTGCTTCATGAGATGACAGCATGTGGTTATGTCTGTTGTACAGGATTCCACAGTGAGCACTCGCTCTAGATCAGCTCTGTCCATCGGAGCGCCCCTCGGTGATGGACATGGTCAGTATCTGCTGCACTGGGTCTGTCCACTCGCTCCATGTGTCTTCAGATGTGGCTAGTCTAGTGACTATCTGAGTTTTTTATTTTGTTTAATTTTAAGCAATTTAAATTTAGCCCCCTTGCTGCTAGTAGCCACCATACTGGGTAGCACAGTTCTAAACACGTGAGGAGCATTAGAATTTCAGTTCACATCTTTCTATACTTCACATTATCCTCAATTTACTTAATATAAATGCCTTTAATGTTAAAGTTTACATGTAAAAACATTAATGTTTTCTCAGCATAAGCTCTCTCTTCTCTTTCATTTATTCCACCTTGCTTCCTCTATAACACATATTCTTTGCCCATAGTCATATAAGCAATCACTTACTTACACACACACACACACACACACACACACACACACACACACACACCAGAATACTAGATATTATTAAGAAAAAGGTGTCTGTCATGCCTACATCTATTGCTTCTAAAAAATATATAGGAGGGAAAAAGAAGGGGCGTGTGCAATGGCTGGTCTCATAACATTTCCAATTGTAAATATTAAGGAGAGTTTATAAATCACACGCAATATGCACACACAGAGCCACGAGTTGCTGCTCATTACAGAGCACTTTTACAATGACAATGCTTTGCCAAAGTGAAATGTGTAGTGAAGGGTTACCATTAAGAAGGACAGGAAAAGCAAAACAGAATTGGAGGTTTTGAAAGGTTTAGAGCTTTTCTAACTTGGGAGTTTTGTGAAACTATATTTTCCCCCTCAAGGAATATTTTTCTTCTCTTAAGCCATTGTTGGTCAAGTGAATGTTTAATAAAATAACTTGCTTTTATTCCTAAGTGGTAGGCTGGACTGTGTAACTCATGAAGCCTGTTGTTTGAAAGTCTCGCCGACTGTCTTTCTATCATCGAAATAAAGATGGTGACATCCATTCCTGATCCAACCAAAGTTAAAACCTCCCAACAGAAGTTGAGGTTTGGTTTCCAAATTTAGTATCCAGAGTTTCTCAAAGGTCGCCACTAACAACAAGGAGAATTTCATTACCACAGCGTGTTTCTTAGAAGGACACGAGAACTGGCATGCCATTCCAGCAGTCCCTTCCTGCCAAATGCTGCCTCCACCAGGAAAAACAGACCTGAGGGGACAACCTCCAGGGCAGGTATTCACCATGGTCCCTCAATGTTGGGCTGGAGCCTCACTAACCTTTAAATAACGTTCTTATTTTTATTAGAAAGCAGATCTGGCCCTAACCGGTTTGGCTCAGTGGATAGAGTGTCGGCCTGTGGACTGAAGGGTCCCAGGTTCGATTCCGGTCAAGGGCATGTACCTTGGTTGTGGGCACAACCCCCGTAGGAGGTGTGCAGGAGGCAGCTGATCAATGTTTCTCTCTCATCAATGTTTCTAACTCTCTATCCCTCTCCCTTCCTCTCTGTAAAAAAATCAATAAAATATATTTTTTAAAAAGAAAAAAAAAAGAAAAGAAAAAAGAAAGCAGATCAGAAATAAGGAAGGGTGTACATGGTTTATTTGAGAGGTGCAGACACACTGGTGTGCCAGTAGGCAGGTGATACAGGGAAGGAAAAGCTAGTGATAGGAGTACATTATTAAACCAGTTACTGCTGGAGGTGGGATACAGTGTAAAATACTGGATCAGGGACAGGGGCTTAGCACACTTGTATCCCCATCGCTGTTAGACATTGGTTAAGGAATGCCTCAGGGGGTATGCTAATTCCCAGACACATCGCTAGGGTGAAGGGGGTTCTTTCAACCAAGAGCAGTTCTCTGACAAAGGTGCAGGTGCTGGCTGTCAGAAGTCAGGCTGCCCGGCACCACTGGGTGGGAGGTTCTGAGGGCATATGAGCATTGACAGAATCTGCTACATAAATATTATACGATATGTTTCTTAGGGTAAAGAATGTTCATTTTATAGAGCTCCTTTTAGTTTTTTCCCAAATATTGCACTTACTTGCTGCAAGAGGAAGTAGTCTAGAATTTGGCGAACTCTTCCCTATTCAGTTCAAGATTTAATGAATTTCAATAATGATTTCGCCATGATTCTAAGATAAAGAACTAGTCTCGATTTTGCACAGAAGCTACTCTCTATGCTTGATTATTTTAGCCACGTGATTTTCCCTAATTTGTTTACATTTTACTTCATATGGAATAATCTGATTTAAAAAAAAACAACTCCAAATTTGAATCCACTAATGGACACATCCTATATTGAAAAGGTACAGAACTCCATGTAACTCAAGTTGTGGATCTCCCAGATTGCTAAGACTTATCAAGAGAAAGGCCACGAAGAGCATGAAGCTTTCACCTAAGTTGTGTGCATATATTGGTTTATTGTACTTAAAACATGAAATGGTTAAACAATAAAACCCCACATGGCTGTATTCAAGCACATAAAAAATTAGCATAGAATCCACCTGTCATAGATCATACACAACAGAGAAGTTTTTCTCTCTGAGAAAGTCAGGACTGTATGTAACATCCAAAATAAAGAGCATGAATCAGACCCTCAAACCCTACCCATGAAGATGAAACAGATTTGTGAGAAGGTGGGCCAGGATGGTGGAGTATGGAAGGGGAGGAGACTGGGACTGGCCTGAACTCAGGGGTGTTACCATGAAGACCACTCATGGTAATAGGTATGATCAGGACTCAGGAAGCAGAACTGAGATGGAAACTATCAGACAAGTCCAAGCATCCTATGGGGCACAGGCATTGCTAGAAGCATGATCAGGAGAGGAAGAGGCCAGAACAAGGATCTTCCTGAGGAACAAAAAGGTAACGAGGAAGAGAAGAAGGGAGAAGAACAAGGAGGGGTGCTGAGGAGAGTGGCACAAAGTCAGGGCCTCATCTGGGAATGCCAGCAGCCAGTGGGGCTCCTGTGGCCTTAGAACATGCGTCCACCCAGAAGCACTTTTAATACAACTCTACTGAGATAAAGAACACGCGTGCACATGTGTAAATAGCACCACAAATGACAAGGCTCGTTCTACTTTGCATTTCTTAAAGCTGGCATATAAGGCAATATGTTTGAGATTGCACTCTACCAGTTAATAATTTTTAAATATTTATTGACAACAACAGCACATTTATAGTAAAAATGTTGGAGCATGCAGGAAAAAATTAAAGAAAATCAAAGTCTCTAACAATCCACTTTCTTAGAAATGTTTATATGTGCTCTAAAGTTTTAACAAAAGATGGATATAATATAATATAATATAATATAATTAATATAATATAATATAATATAATATAATATAATATAATATAATATAATATAATATAATATAATATAATATATAATAAATATAATGCAGTTTTGTAACTTTTCAACTTAATACTTCAGAGTAGTATTCTTTTCCATTGAATTGCACATTGCCCATCTATGAGAAATTCTTCTAAGAATATAGTATTTTTAGAGGTAAAAAATGTCACCACTACTACCACATTGTACACAAAACACATGAAAGAGCAAAATGTTGGTTTGTGTCGCTTCCTAAAATGTCAGGGTTCCTGCGTAGTTCACACTGCTAACACTTCAGTGTCCCAGCAGGAAGCAGATTTGATTGCACATTCAGAGGAGAACAGTTTGAGGAAGGTTTGGTAAAGGCAGTAGGGAAACTGCCAGGACCCAGAAGGCAGAAACAACAGGGCTACTATCTCCTCTGGACCTGAAGGGCGGAGGAGAGGGAGCAGCTACCAGAATGTGGAGAGAGTCCTGGGCAGATGGCTGCCTTGGCAGGAACTGTGATCTGGGTCAAGGGAGACAGCCAACCTGAGATAACCCTGCTGGGAGGGAGCTGGGAAGGAAGGGCCACCAATCCTAGACCTCTCTTGCTCTGGCCTTCTGCCAGTGTTCCCCCTCCCACTGCTGAGCCCACCTAGAAATCGGCTACCAAGGAAGCCTTTCGATGTGTCCAAACAGGCCAGCTTTCTGTGGCAGAAAGCAAGGCAGAGAAGGCTAGAGAGTGGAAACTCTCAAGCATGAGTGCCTGGGGGCGGGGGGGGGGGGGAGTACTTCTCTTTTCTATACATTCTGGGTAGCAGAAACTATCTGTCTCTCTTTCATTCATTTAATGATTCACTTATTCCACAAAGAGAGTCAAACTTCATATTAATATTAGCAAAATGGTAGGGGGGGGGGAGTGGAGGCTGATAGCTTAAATATCTGGTAATATTTTTTATTAAATGTTGGCACATCAAAGAATAGAGTTCTATGCAGATAGCAATAATGTATATTATTCAAATACTTGTGTCAATTCTTTTTCATGTTGGTATGCTGGCAAAGATGCATTTAGATCATAAGGAACTGTATGTACTATGGGTCTAAAGGTAGAAAACATTTCATTCAATCAAATGTGGGTAATTTTCTAAGTATCAATGACAATTCCTATCGCCTATGTTTGAAGAAAAAAAATTCTCTGAAGTTTGGTTCAGAGTTCTGGTTTAATTTTTATTTACTCCTTTTATTCTAGACAGTCAATGTCCAAATTTGATATCAGAGAAAGAATATTTGAGTGCAGACATTTGAAAAAAAGAGTCCGCAAAAAAAAAAAAAGAAAGAAACAAAACAAAAAAAACACCAAAAGGCTTCATCCAGAACAGAATAAAGATAAAATCCAATTTGCCCTGTTTCCTTTGACTACCTGCCTACTTATTTCTTCCTCCTACTTAGTATTTTATCGAGTTTTCTTTACGTTAACAGCTGACACATGGTGTCAAATTATTAGACAAGTCTTAATACCATAGCAGAGTATACCCAACACATAAGCAACAGTATCCCTGCAACAGCTATACCAATGAGAATAAATTTGACCCCACTTAACCAGGCACTTTTCAGGGAAAAGACAAGATATCTTTCTCTAGTCTAGGTCACAATGACCTTGATAAGTCCCCAAGCCAACATAGCTTCCAATTGTTCTTTGTACCAACCTGGATCGACCAGCCCTGCTACTTTTCTAATGAGAAGCATTTTCTAGAAAGGCCACAGAGATTAAACTCCTTATCCAAATTATGAGATGTTTCCATTGTTGATATTTTGTGGTAAAACTAGATTAAAGTCTTAATATTCTAATGACTTAAATAACCCACATTGCACCATGACAGAATATGAGTATGTTTGGACTGACATAAATGCCCTTCTTCTAGGTGTTTTATTTAGGGTCATATAATCCAGAAGAGATAAATTGCAATAAAAATCAACATTATAGTCCCTAAGGCTAAAAATCTCAGGGGAAAAAAATGGCCTTTGCTTTTTATGGCATTTGTTCAATATTCCTTTAAGCAACAGAGGA
The DNA here is from genome assembly GCF_014108235.1 of Myotis myotis. Classification (NCBI taxonomy): domain Eukaryota; kingdom Metazoa; phylum Chordata; class Mammalia; order Chiroptera; family Vespertilionidae; genus Myotis; species Myotis myotis. The sequence goes on along the minus strand of NW_023416317.1, from coordinate 36,352,776 downwards.
TTTTACTTTCTGGAGAGGAGAGAGAAGTAAAATCTTCTCGGGGAGAGGTGCCTTATTGTGGGCAGGTGCCTCTATTTTCTTAGCCTAGTGAAACGCTGTGACAAATTTCCTTCTGCGAGTGAAAATCGGCATCATGTATCCCAAACCCAGATAATTGTAACTGTAAATCATCCCTCTTTCAATATTAAAGTGCTATTTGTGGGTTATTCAGAAAGTGAGTTTACAGAGTTATTTTGAAGAAACTGATTTTATTGCAAAGCAAGGAATGATAGTAAGTATTTAAACAACTAATTAATGTGGTTCCATATTATCCCCTAACCAATCCAAGCATCTCTCTTGGTTTGGGGCAAGCTTTACTGCAGGTGGTTGAATAAAATAATGGCTCCTCTTGGGGGTGGGAGTGGCCGGGGAGAGGTCAATGGGGAGAAAGGGAGACATATGTAATACTTAAAACAATAAAGAATTTAAATAATATAATAATGACAATAATAATAATAATGATAATAATAATAATGATAATAATAATAATGGCTCCTTAGAAAGCATCACAGCCACCTGAAAACTGGTCCCTGTTTTGCAACCCTTTGTGTACCTTCTACAAAGCCCAATGAGCTTTTTTCTCTTTGGTAGAATTTCTATGGCATACGCTTTGCCCACAGAGGTGGGGGAGTGGGGGAGCACATGTTTAGGACTGTGGCCACTTTAAACGAAGGGGCCGCCAAATCACAAACAGTCGTGCAGCTGATCCACTTTGCAATGTTGTCACACATGCCTAACAAAATATTGTGCTACCGACACCATCGCTGTATTCTGCACTGGTAATTAACCTTGTAGAGTTATTTTAAACAAGCCTCATGCATATGTCATAAAGCAAATGACAAATTAAATGTTCAGATATGATTAGGAAAGCTATTTTCCTTTTGGATTTAATTCTGTTCCAGACAAGGCTTCTGTTAAGAAGAATGTTATAGATTCAAAATGCTGGAAAGAACTTTAAGACTCTGCATACCCTTCATGTTTTTTTGTGGGTATTTTTTCTGTTCTTTGTTTTGGGGGAGACCCAGGGCAGGGATGTGATTCACCCAAGGTCACGCAGGTAGTTTGTACCGGAATCAGTAATAGAGTCTCCTGACCTTGAGGTTCAGACTCACTGCTCTGGTCTTTGTCTTGGTGGGTTAAGCATATGGCCCAATGTGAGGAGAGGAAGTATTTGGCCTTAGGGATTAAAAACAAGCATATGTATTTGCCTCTGAAAAATGTCCAAGATTCATTCTTGTTCTATTTCTTCTCTGCCTTTTCATTTTTCCATGTCAGCCGAACTTTGTCTAGAAACATTCTCAATTTTTACAAACTCATTAAACCTCAAAATTCCTTTTATCTGAACCAACACACTTTGGCTTGATCCATGCACTTCAGTGCCATCTCTGTGTCATTTCAATCATTTTTTCTCCATCCTGCTCAACTGAGATGATTTGAAAAAAAATACACAAAAAATACTTTCCCCCTTAGAAAAGGACACATGAAGATGTAGTCCAGACAGGCAAACTATGGGACACACAGTGTTTACAATCAGGGAGCTGAATACCATATTCACATATATGTGTAGGGGAATGGCTAAATAAGAGTAAACTGGAAAAATGGAGACTTTGTTTTCATTAAGCTCACTACCTATTTGATTTTAAGACTTACAACCATATTTATCAGAGTTGACATAGATCATCTCTTTGACTTGACTCTGATATTTGCACTCCAGATTTAATGTGGCCAATGTGATTTACTACCACCCGAATAGTCACCCAACTACTGTCTTTAACTATTGTTTTCATCCATCTTTGCATTTTAAAATTCAGGGACCCAGCCCCAAACTACAAGTCATTAGTGATCAAATTAATTTATCCATTCTTTGTTCCAATCTCTTTTACTGACTCCTCTTGATCCTGAAATACCCGCTGGAAGTGGAAAAAATAATGACAATGAGTGTGTAGTCCCTATTTATGTTATAAGGAAACTGAGAGGTAGATAAGAACACATCTGGCTTGATTTTCACAATGATTGAGAATCTCTAAATCTTTTTTGAAACACAGCTTTACTGGTGGCTCTAGCACTTTGGGAAGATGTAGCAGGCAGCTGACACAGCCCCGGTTCTTTACAACAGATTTACTCTGCTGGTTGTAAGTGGATTTGAATGCCTAATAAATGGACCATAAAATAATTTTCTCCTGACCACAAGCGATCACATCTAAGCTGTATATCTACATCCCAGGGTTGGGGGAAAGATACACAAATAAGCAGCCAGATGGAAAGAGACCACTCAATTCTATCCTCTCCTTGTCATTCCTGAAGTGGGACAGTAGCCCACTATTCCCTTGACCTTCCTCTGCAAATTTTACGTACACGTGGTTCTATACTTACACACACATGAATATACATTCACACATTCCCTCAAATGACAGCGCTTTAAGGGAGAAGCTCTTGTATTGTTATTTTCACCTTTTCCATGACATTTCCATGTTATAATTAATATCTATGTGGCTAGAAGGAATGTGAGGGTGAGAGCACTGCAGGTGCTGGCATTGCCCACCTCATATGCCCTCAGCATCTTGTCGGCATGCTAAAGGCTGCTTACTGTAGACCCCTCTGGTTCTCTGCCTGGGGGCACTTTCCTGGTCAGGGGGCCAGACTTGACCCATTTTCAGGTCACACCCAAAGTGCCAGAGAGTTAACACCCCAACCAATCACAGATGAGGATTAGAGGATAGATACTCCAGCTTCTTCACCCCTTGGCTGGGATGACTCTGAAGCATGCTCTGCACTGCCTCCCTGAGCTGCCCAGCAGGACTGAGCTCCTGAGTTGGCAGGGGTAAACTTATTTAATAACCTATGCTTACTGGCCGCCTTCCCCCTTCCCTGTTTTACCTCTTTTACAGCCCTACTTGTCTTTACTGTTCCAGCTCCAAATGAACTGGTTTCACTGGAATTCTTGCCTCAGAGCTGGCTTTTGGAAGAACCCAGACTGGAATAGGGATGGTAGTTGGAAGTAGAGGCTCTCTAGTCACCTGGACCTCAGTTTCAACCCTAGCTCCACCGCGTCATTTTCCCGATCTTGAAAATAGGAGTAAGAATTATAAAGTTATTGACAACATTAGTTGAGAAAATAAAGATGAAGTCTTTATCACAATAAAGGGCACGTAGTAAGCATTTAATGCATAGCAACTATTTATTTTGGTTATTTATTGCTGTGTGACAAGAGAGCCTAAAACTTAGCTTAAAAGAAATGAAGTGATCAGAAATTTTCTGTTTGCTGACCGAGTAAGAATTTTATTCTCTGCTCAGAGCTCTTGGTTGGAAAAAAATTCTCCAGTGAAAAATTAAGACTTCAAACATGTGCCATATGCAGGTCTAAATTTAGATATAATAAATAGTGAAGAAAGGTCAAAATAAGCAATCAATATAAATATTTGTCCTAAAGTGGTGATGGCTTTGGCCCTGAACATATAGGTGTTAGATTTGATCAAATAATTGAATTGATACCCTCTCCCCTGGGAATCAACCTTTAGGCCACTTCACAATGGACATTCTATTTGCTTAGACCACATTCCACCTGCTAAGTCCATTATCTCTCCCCTCTGGAGTTTCCCAGAATCCTGATCTGCACAGAGAATTCTCTGCCCAGAAAAAGCCCACCTAGAGTCTTTTAAAAACCTCTGACTCCCAGTCTTTGGGTGCTGGCGCCATTTGGGGCTCAGCCCATCTGGGTTTCCAGATGACATAATCCTATCTAATAAAATAGTAATATGCAAATTGACCATCACTCCAACACACAATATGGGCACCCCATGTGGTCAAAGATGGCCGCCACAAGATGGCCAGCAGGGGAGGGCAGTTGTGGGTGACCAGGTCAGCAGGGGAGGGCAGTTAGGGGCGATCAGGATGGCAAGGGAGGGCATTTAGGGGTGACCGGGCCAGCAGGGGAGGGCAGTTGGGGGTGACCTGGCCTACAGGGGAGGACAGTTAGGGGCAATTGGGCCAGCAGGGGAGAAGTTAGGCATCAATCAGGCTGGCAGGGGAGTGGTTAGCGGGTGATCAGGCTGGCAGGCAGAAGCAGTTAGGGGCAATCAGGCAGGCAGGCAGGTGAGTGGTTGGGAGCCAGCAGTCCTGGATTGTGAGAGGGATGTCTGACTGCCCGTTTAGGCCCAATTGGGATCGGGCCTAAACAGGCAGTCAGATATCCCTCGAGGGGTCCCAGATTGGAGAGGGTGCAGGCTGGGCTAAGGGACACACACACCCCCATGCACGAATTTCGTGCACTGGGCCTCTAGTAAATTCATAATTCTTTACCCCGTTTGGCCTCATGCGTTCCTCCTTTGGCAACCCTAACAATGGGCTTCTGATGAGAAAAACACAAAGCCACTCCAAGGAAATTTCTAAAACCCCAAAACACATAAGACTCCCACCAAAATAAAAATGTTTCTGCTAAAGATAAGCTCACAATATAATTTACACATTCAAAAACTTTGAGGAAACAATTCACCATAAGATTCAAAGGTATAGCAAACAGATGTAATAGGAAAAGAACTTTAAAAACAAGAAAAAGTTTAATAATTAACAAATAAAAAAGAATAAACTTAAACTATAATAAAATAAAAACCAGTATTCCATTTCAAATATAAAAATAATCAAATAAAATATTTAGAATTTAAAAATTATAGTCATTGAGATTAAAACTCTGGACAAGTTAGACAACAGAATAGATATAGCTTAAGAGAGAATTAGTGAACTGAAGTAAAATGAAGACATTGTTTAGAATAAAACACAGAGAGAGAAATGTAAACCTTAAAGGAAAGTTGCTGAGACATGTAGGCTGGAAAGAAATCTAACATAAGTCTAACAGAATTTTCAGAAGGACAAATAAAAAGAAGGAAGAAAAGATAATACTTTAAAGAAAAAAAAAAAGGTTGAACTTTTCCATTATTGAATTAACACATGAGATTAAGATTAAAAAAGTCCTCTCACTTCCATTCAGCATGAGTATAGGGTATGTTTAGTCTTGGACACATTGAAATAGTACTGCCAAAAAGTAAAAATTATGAAACCAACAACTGCTTCTACCCTGATGGAGTAAATGCTCCTGGAGTAGTTCTCCCACCATAGACAACTATGGAACTAGACAAAATATATAAAACAACTATTTTCAGACACTGGACAACAGAAAGGTCATGACTGTGACCAATGAGAAAAGAAAAAATGATCACCTCGGCTTTCTGTCTGGAAGTACTGCTTGGGTTGTGGTGCAGGCAGGAGAAGTCCAGTCAGACAACCGAAGTCTCACTGTACTGAGCCAACAAAGATCAGAATCAGAGCTACTGGGGCAACTGGAATACGTGTGGCAAAGTACCAGAGAGGAACAATTACACAGAGAAATGGCTCTAGGTTTTGAGGTTCCCTTGAGTCTTCGGTCTAATATTACTAATAAGTTGCACTTGTGCAGGGTGAAACTCCATGAGACAGGGCAGAGAACAACAACTGAGAAAAGAGCAATTACCCAGAAAATTCTGGAGACCACACAGGCCTCAGCAATGTTTTGGTTCCAACCAGTGAATATGGAGAGTTCAAATGAATGCCCTAGAAATTCAGTAGAGACCCAGAAAGATTACATCTTGAGAACATAATTAGTTTAACCTTAGGGGAAAGTCTACTCTAAATCCTCCCTTACAAAGTTTCAGAATAAGCCTTGAACAGGTCCAAATGACCTACAAGTAAATTAACTGCTTTCCAGAAAAAAAAAAAATCCCCAAGACTTTTTAAAGAAAGATGGCAAAATCTAGACACTCAAGAATATTGGATTGAAAATGTCCATCATACCATCAAAAATCACGAGTTGTGTAAAATAAGAACATTTAACTCATGATCAGAAGGAAATAAATTGAACTCAGAAAAAGCAGAATACAGGAAGTAATGGAAAGAAAAAGAAATAATTAAATGTGGGTAAATGTAAATAAGCATTGACTTAAAATAATAATAAAAAGAATAATCATAGCAATAGTTTAAGTGTGGGACAAAAATATTAGAGAACAGTATTTTGAAAGATGAGAATATGAGTTAATTTAAAGGATTATACAATTCTTGTAAATGCATTGTTTGAGAGAAGCATAAAGATATCTTCAGATTTCAATAACATTTTCTCATTGAAGTATAAACTTTAACCTTTTTGAAGGCAATTTTTCATTTTAAATGTGTAAAGGTAGATTCTTAAAAGTAAAAATAAAATTTTTAAAAAGTAAGAGAAACCTGATTCATTAAGTAGGGAAGGTAGTCGTAGCAAAGATAATACGTGGTAAATTTAGAATGCAAAATATAAGTAGGAATATGTCCAAGCATATTTCAATAAATATAAATATACCAAAAAAGGACAAATATTCTCATTTGTTGTTTCTGAAAGACATACCTACAATATAATCAGACTGAAAGGCTGTAAGCATCAAAGAAGGAAGAGATATGCTGAGAAAACTGCCAAAATAAACTACTAGTATTAATATGAGACAAAATAGACTTTAAACCTAGAGATAAATAAACAAAAGAGAGATTACTTAATGTTAAAAGAACAGTTCCCCCAGAAATACATGACTATCCTGATTTTCAACATATAGAAACAAAAATAGAATCCTAAGAAGTTGATAAATCCTCAAACATAGATGGAGACTTTATTTAACATACCTCTTTCAGAAACGGATAGGGCAGCCAGAGAAATTAAGATACTTGTCAAGTTTACATAAGAGATAAGAGTGAAGATTCAAGCTGAGCTACTTAAACCAAAACCTGAGTCCACTCCTTCCATGTGCTTCGTCCCTTCCCTTTGGAGAAGACTTCAAGTTTCAATTTAACTGTGTCCTTTGTGTATCTTTCACTTTTATCTTTTTCATAGCCATAAGGTACCCTGCTAGTAATAATAGTGGTTAACAATGTTAAAAGTGCTTTACATGTTAATGCTCACCACAGGCCTTATAGTGAGATAAATACTAATATTATCTCCGTTGTACAGATGAATAAACTCACATACAATGAAGACAGCTCTTTGCTCAGCTCACCCATACGTTTTGCCCCTACCTTTCCAAGCATGTGCCTTTCTGTTCGGCTTCACCTATACCCATTCCCATGGGTCTTATCTTTCCTGGTAGGGGTGAAGCTCCTTAACGGGATATTCTTTATGCATTTTTATAATTCACACCCCTCAGACCCTGCTGCCCACATCTAGCAATGTTCTTCACCCACAATAGATGCCTCTAAATATATGTTGAATGGATTATTGTTTTGTTTTGTTAGGTGTAATTTGCTAAGGCTTCCCAAGGAGATATAAATGATCATGGGATTGGCATAAACCTATTTTGGAAGAGAGAGTAGATGTGGAAAGTAAACAATCTTTACTTGTGTTTAGCCACCACATCATGTATTAAGCCACTTGCTAAATATGATGATTCACTGGAAAAACCACACTGCCTGTAAAGCAAGCACAGCTCCTGCCCTCCAGAAGTTTATACTTCAGAAACAACATAATGAATCAAACAGGGAAGACTTCAATGGCCACATATTACTTTGGGTGGAGATGCTTATTTATCTTTCAAGCTAATACTTACATATACTAACTCATCTAATCCTAGCAACAACTCTATGGATTAGATATTAATATTTTCCACATTTATAGATGAGGAAAACAAGGATGAGCACAATTAAGTAACTTGCTCAAAATCACAAAAATAGCAACTTTTGGAAGTGGGGTTTTAACCCTGGCAATCTAGCACCAGAACCTTCAGTATCTCATGTCTAACAGGACTATTTGGCTATGTTGATATCAAATCATAAATTTATAAAGAAAACCCACAGTCATGTAAGGTCCCTGCCTCCTCATCACCATAAAGAGCTACAATTGTCACCAGCAGCTTTCCTCCAAGGAGAGTCAGAGGTATTTGCCAGAGAGAAAATATGTTACAGGCCATGTGGTAGATTGTGTTACTATTGTGATGCAATTCTTCCCATTGGAGGCAAAGTCTATTTTCCTTAGCCCAACCATTTATGTCAGGTTTGGCCAAATGATTTGTTTGGCGAATGGAATGCAAGTAGACATGACAATGTGCCAATTCCAATCTTACAGCTTAGATTGTTTCAACTCATATTCCTTACACATGTACCATTGCCCTGAGAAGAACATGCCTTGGGTAGCCACTGATCCAAGGGGCCTGAGACTCTTGAAATAGAAATATCCCCACTTACAACATGGAACCAAGCATGACTGAGTCCAGGCTAGATCAGACAAATCCCAGCTAACCCACATACACTGGAATAAATGATTTTAAGCAACAGGTAGAGGGGCTTGTTACGCAGCATTATTGTGGCAACAGCTAATTGATACAGCTGACACCTGTGGTTGGTAGCACTTATTTTAGAATCAATAACTATTGCGTTCCTCTTTCTTTCTAATAATATAAATGCCTGAAGCAAGTGGGTGAGGGGTCCAAATTAGAAGACTAAATGTCAAAATTAGAAAAGATACATTTGGGAGCCTTCCTTTTCTACCACATTGGCATTTTACTCACATATTAAAAGTCCCTGAAATATCGCTTGTTGGCTGAGCTGTCACGATCCGTTCTATAGACATTTTGATGCACTTTATTACAAACTTTAAAATCATATTAGCAGCTGTTATTTTATATCACAATGGATTAATAAGATGCATTTTCACAAATAAGACACATTTTAGATAATTTTGAAAAAATTTCAGTGTGAAAATCCTGTGCCAGGATTCTACATTTTAAATGACACATTTCCAAATAGCCTAAAGTGAAAATGCTCAAGTAATATGCCTATTTGTACTGTGCTTGCTACTATCAGCCCTCCAACAACCCAGGAAACACGTAACCTTCCCACATATTGTGTTGTTTTCTATTGTGGCATATGAAATTCAGGAAAAATGTATATGTCATGGTTACTGTTACAGAAGAGGTCAGAGAGTGGCATTGAAAAAAAATAATAAAAGTAAAGTAAATATTTTTTTTCAGGTTTCCACTGCAACACTTGAATAATGTACACAAGAATGATCAGAAAAGCATTGGTTCCCCTTCAAATATTAGAATAATGGAATATTCTATTGCCTTTTCATGTGGAATAATTAGGAAAGAGAAGGGTGTGTGTTTTTTTTTCTTGGAGGCAATCCTGCTTCCTATGGTGTTGCTAAGGAATAAGGAAATCTTCCTTCCAACTGATCTTAAAAGAGATATCTAAGATCTATCTCTCCCGTTTATGGATTACAGCTAACTTTACAGTCGTGCGTAAACTGTACATTTGAGTGCAATAACACACGTCCCCTGTCTCACAATAAAAATGTTATGGAATATTATATTTTCATATAGTAATGCTACTCTTATTTTGCTAGTAGAAAGGTATAGCATTAATTTAATTGACTAGCATAAAATTCTCTCACGTAAGATCAATACTTTATTTTCTCAACAGTTTTCATACCCAAAGATTTCATTCAACCTGTACTATTTGCCCTCAAGGCAGAGATAAGGAGCATATCTGCTGACCACTCTGCTCTCTGTGGCACAGACAGGGCACGTGTGGAGCAGGTTTCTAATGGGAGCAGTGGATCTCAACCTGTCCGCACATTAGACTCACCAGGGAAGCTTTGAAGGACACCAATGTCTAAGCATCTCCTTACATCAATTAAATCACAATCTCTGGGGATGGGTCTGGGGTATTGCTCTGCTTTACAATCTCCCCCAGGTGGTTCACATGTGCTTCCAGGCTTTTATTCATTCATTCAGGCTGTAAATTCTAGAGGGACAGGACACAAGCTAAGATCTCGGGTAGATGGGCTCACTCGGTGCCTGCCCTACATGCCTGTTCTGGTTGCTAAGAGCGAAAATTCCCTGCTCAGTCCCCACATTAGGCAGTTTTTGTTTTGGGGTGTTGTTGTTTGCGTGGTGGTGGTGGTAATGTTTTCTTTGTACACTGTGGATCTTTATTGCCATTGCTTCGATGCTTTTGAGTGCAGATCTCCCATTGACATCTGTGGGGTGCTGCTCCTGTAACGAGTTTGGAATGCAAGACTGAGAGCTCCTTGGTGTAGTTGGAGAGAGAATTTCGCCCTGAGCTTTTTATACACACCAGGGTTTAGGTTTCCTTCTTTCTTTTTTACTTCTTTTATTTTAATCTTGCAATCTCATATCTCTGCCTTGTGGTTGCGGATTTTGACTTTGGAGTCTTTCTTTTACTTTCTCTAAACGTTGCCTGTATTATCACTCCCTCCTTTCCTTCTTAGTGAGGTAACTCCCTGGAGTGGTTTTTCCAGTTTCACTCCTGACGAGAGTCAGACCTGGGGCCAGCGAGGTCGATCATTTAGGCCTCGTGGTTCTCCTCAGTGTAATGATCATAACGAATGAGAGAAACTTCTCAGTTCCTTTGGAGAAAGAGACTGTGAATCTGGGTGATGACCCTGGGCATATTTTTACCTTGTAGGCTACTGGGAAAACAGAACTTTTTAGGAAGAGAAGAGGAAGTGGGGACATTTGCCTGGGAATTTCTCTAGACTTCCATGCAGAGGTACCGAGATACCGATGACAGTCCACTCCGCAAGAGTCACAGTTCTGCCTCCTCCCAACCTAACAATAGTGACACTATCCTATCCACCATGGTGGCCAAATTGATAGTGGGGCTCTTTCCCCAGGAGCACCCCCTGAATTCCATTATGTTTTAATGACAATATGAAAACATATGGCTGAAATGATGCACCCACTCTTACTTTATCATGTCTAAATCTGGCAATGACTGGATGTGTGAGGGGGCACCCATTCCAGCTACACAAATGGCTTTCAGTGTGTAAGATTATGCAGTCTCTCAGTCTATAGCGTATTAACTTGGCATTAGGTTATAGAACATGGTACCTCTCCAGTCATTTTCTCAGGAAAAAGTAAAATACTTTTTTGATGGAGAATATTTGATTTTCATCACTGTCCACTTTCCTTAGATAACTATTCTTTAAATTCAGGAATCCATGACAGTTCTCATTCTTATAAATCCAAGTTGCTGATTTTTCTTTCTTAAAGGAAAAAGGATGTTTTCATTTATAATCATACTAGTGGCCTGGTGCACGAATTTTTGCAGATTGAAAGGAAATTAATTAGGAGAAATATTTTAATATTGCTATTCACCCTTTCTCTATAATAGAAGTGTCAACCAAATTCACAATCGACAATGACAGATGGAAACACATGCATGTGATTGGTGCCAGTGAGAGCTTTATATGCACAAGTCAACTTAGCCTTTTATAGATATAGAACAAACTGGCTTAATTAGACCTGCTTTCTGATTTAGCTAAACTTTTTCCAGCCCAGTGAAGCACCCCAACTTCTCTTTCAGGTAATTGTCAGCAACACAGCAGTAAATATCAACACAAAGCAGATTATTATTGTAGATCACACAGGGAGAACAAATGGTAAAATATTTAACTGCAGCAGTGTTTGACTATGTTCTGCACAGTGACAAAACTTGAAGTCATTTTCAAGGTCCACCATTTCTTACTTTGCTGGGGTCCAACCCCAGCAGGTCCAGGGGTCCCCAAAGGTGTGGACGGAGTCGGTGAAGAAGGAATGACACGGAGACAGCATTCAGTTGATCAGCAGCCTAGCCAGGATCTCCAGCCAAGTTCTGGTTCGGATCTCCAGCCAGGTTCTGTGTCCATGTTCTCTTGCTAGGTTCTCCAGGTTCTCCAACCAGGTTCTGTAGCCATGTTCCCTCGCTAGGTTCTCCAGCCAGGTTCAGTCACCAGGTTCTAGTCAGGTTCTCTTGCCAATTTCTGTAGTCAGGTTCAGTCCAGGATCTTTTGCCATGTTCTCTCCAGCGAAGTTCTTCTGTCTGTAGGTTCTGTGTAGGTTCTGTCTTCTTAGTTTTGTGTTCTAAGCTCTGTCTTCTAAGTTCTGAGTCTTGCTGTCTTGTTACATCTGTATTTATACCAGTTGATTCAATCCTATCAATCTCTATTACAAAGGTTAAGGCGTTTCTTATCTCCATTCCAGGGAGTAAAGATTATGTAGCTTAAGCATGATTGTTCGTAGTTAAAGTGATTAATTACCCGCCTGGCACTTAGTTGAGGGGTTTTATTCCCTCCCTAACTTCAGGGGAAAATCCCTACCTGGGGAAACAACCTTTCTCAGAGACCTTGGTTAAAACACATAATGCCAAGAAGGTGAGCAAACATATTAAGAACAGTATGCCATATATGCCAGGTCCTTTGAATCAGCAAGGATGGACCGGCTCCCGGCATTACTTCTTTTCAGTCAGGTCAAGTTTCTAAGCTTTCTAAATCTCCATTTTCTGGTTAATGAAAAGAAAATAGGATCCCACCGAGTCTCCTATCTACCTACTCCAGGACTTCTGTGAGGATCAAATGAGATGAGGCATGGGAAAACGCTCCACAGACATTTGGTTACAGTGTAAAATATTTCCACCTGTGTTCCTGGAACACCAAGGTGGCTAGTCGCTAGGGAGAGGAAGCTGGGTGTTGCTATGTGACGTCATTACTGGGATGGAGGGAAGGACACTTAGAATATTAGCCTTTTATATAGAGATTAACCAGTTGATACTTTGCTCCAAACTATTGTAATAAAAACTGATGACAGAGCTTTTATTGACGTGGGGTCAACTCCATTGATTTGAGCCCGTAAAACCTGCCAGGACATTCCACTGTGTTGAATAGTTTCTTTTCCTTTAGAGGTTTTTTTCAATAAGATATTTGAAGGAATGGAGAAGGTGGAATTCAGAACTTAGTTGAATACCTATGCCTTTATTATTTTCAAATAGGAATCACATGTCAACAATATTAAGTGCATTTCCTTCAAAGGAAGCCCTAGGAAAATGTAATCAGCATAAAGAATTAACACAAAGCCTACATATTTCAATTATTTTTTTTTCTGCTTACAACTAAAGGGGAGCAGGCTGTAAAAATTTGGGCTGATAAGTGGGGACTTACACACAAGGTTGGTCAAGAATATTTCTGATAACAAAAGAAAAGGAAGCCAAACTGCTGATGTTTTCTTATTTGCTATTCTTTAGTTCAGGGCTATGTGAAATAGAGAAAGATCTTTGAACAATCATGGATTTTTGCTATGAATTATTTAACAAAACAAAGCAAAAAAAAAGGACAGGTCCATTTCCTTTCATACAGTTAACATACCACTGCTCTCACAGAAAAAAAAAAAAAATCAAGCATTGCTGAAAACCCCAAATGAGAAATTTTCAAATTCACCTTTACATTTGGCCATAAGATTTCCTTACTGTCTCGCCAGTTTTGGAAAATGGAAAGGCTGTCATAAAGGCAAGGAGAAAGAACCAACTCAAAGGAAATGTGGGGAGGAATTTCCCTCCAGGGTTCCATTTTTAAAAGGGTTCCAAAACAAGTCTACAAAATGTGGGTGAGTATGCTGCTGCACACCCACAGTCACTTTGATGTGAGAAAACCAGCAAGGCATGCACCTTACAAGGCATCCCGCCGTTTAGTACACCGCACTTTGCACAAACAAGGGAGTAAGAGGTTGTGAATGGGGAGAATCTGGAGCAAGGAGTTCCCTGGGCAGGACCTAAGCCTGCAGCCAATTCCCACGATATGCTGAGCTTGGCAGAAGGCAGGGCAGAGGTACTTAAGTAACCAGTGAGTGCTGAAAGTAACAATCCATTTGTATTACAATAGATTGGATCCATCGTTCAGCTGAAACACTAATGCAAAAGTGAATCCCTAAGAGGCCCCCCCAAAAAAACATATATCCAAACACTGGCTTAAAGAATGGCTTTCTTGTAGGTTTGGCCAATGGGTTTAGAAGGCACAGGGTGAAACAGGGGGGAAATAAGGGAAAAATATGAATGTTAAGGAAGCAACAGATTCAAATATAGATAGCACATAAATAAGAATTAAAAATATATGTATGGGAGGTGAACATCTGAGTAACAGAATAAAGAGGCTAACTGGATCAGTGCATAATTTGTTAATGGGTTAAGTGCCCAGACTAAGCCTCCAAGTCCTATTCTGGCCACCCCTCAGGTTACTTAGACCAGGACTCCTCAAACATTTCTACTGGTGAAGGCGCGTATGTATTCTCCCTGGAGGCCCTGGTGGCACAGCCTGAAGTAACCCTGGAATCTGTTGTTTTATCTTTCAAATACAGTAAATGCATTTTTTATATTCCAATCCAAATTTTACCCATTCTTATCCATATAGGTTTCCTCTAAATTTAGATAGGTCAATGCTCCCCAGTAAGGCTATAGCTTCACACAGCCCTGAGTACACACTCTACCCCTGAGCACACATAATGCAGTTTGGAGAGGCAGTGAGAAGAGAAGAGGAAATGAATTCTCAGCTACTATTAATGACATACTCAGGATTGAGTGAAAGAGGCACCTGCTTCTTAGAGGAACAAAGAGCCTTGAGCTTCTATGAACATGTCATCACAGGTTCTGGGCCACAGTAGGCATGATCCTGATGTGTTAAAGTAAATTGCTGAATGGAGAAAAAGAACAATGAATGTAGATAGAAACACAGCAATGATGGGAGTGAAATGCTGACAGGGTACATTAACAGATTGCATCTTAGATCTAATGCTTTCTTCCAATCTCCACTCTCCACACCATACATTCTCATCCAAGGCTTACCAAATTTTAGCCCGCATCAGGATCCCTTGAAGGTGTTGTCAAAACACAGATTCCCGGGCCCCATCCCCAAGGCTTCTGATTCAGTAGGTATGGGGCGGGGCCTGAGAATATGCATTTTGTAACACATTCCCAGGCGTTGCTGATGGGACCGTCCTGTGGTCCACACTTTGAGAAGCACTGATCGAAACCGTTCTTTGTTCGCTGCCTCAGGGAACGGGTGCACAATGGAAGTTTGAGGAACAAGTCTGAGATCTGAATTTTAAACCCTAGACTTTGGGGGAAATAAAAGGACAATTGCCATAGACAAAGATTTGGAGCAATGACTGAAGAACTAGGAGCACCTCTTCCTTCCCTGGGGGAGTCCATTAGAGCTCAGATACTGGTGAAGCTCCTGAGAAATGAACCTGGGTTCTGACACCTCTATTACTGAGGCTAAGGGTGGAGAAAGGGGGGAAAAGGACAGCCCATGGGATGCGAAGCCGTAAGGAACCCATGTCCCAGTCCCCAAATAGGGCCCTGGGGAGGCAGGAAGACCTGAGAAGATATGGTTCCATGGTGCATCTGAGCGAGGAGTTGGCAACTTTTTTCTTAAAGGTTCAGAGAGCAAATATACACGGACTCTGTCACACTGCTCAATTCCGCCATTAGCACAAAGGTAGCCACATAAAATATGTCAATGAATGAATATGGTTATGTTTCAATAAAACTTTGAGGACAAAGTATCAGATAGCCGGCGAAGGCCTCCTACATCCCAGCATGTTCCAGGAGACCCAGAATTAAACCATGTGCTTGAGAGCAGCATGGAAGTTGGCAAGGACCTTGGACAGCTTCTCTGAGATTCCAGAATCCGGAATGATCTGAAAGTAGCTGAGGTACCCCGGCCCGCAGTGGCCTTGCCAAGGTCGAGGGATGCTCGGCCCCCCTTTCCCACTGTGTGGAGAGACCGGGTAAGCCCCCAGCACAGTTACAACCCTCAGCAAATGAGAAGGGGAGGGTGACTCCAAATGTATGGCTTTCTTACCCTTGCAGAATGGAGGCTCAAACCAGAAACAGTTATTTTTAGAAGCCCGGTTTGTGTCCTATTCTCATGTTTGCAAGAATGAGCTATTTTTACCTTTTTGTTAGTTAGAAATTTTCCTTTGAAACCTGGTGCATATTTTATACTTACAGCACATCACTAGCCACATTTGAAGTGTCAATAACCACATGTGGCTAGAAGACAGCAGACTGGACTGTGCAGCTTTAGACACCAAGATCTTCTCTTTTCCCCCCTTTTCAGAGCAACCAGACCAATCCCACCAACCCTACCTTGACTGACCTCAGAATGAGTTAAGAAGATAGTCATTGTGTAAGGAGAATACAGGCTCCCAGCTGCTACAGGCCAGAGAGGAGGATGAAGAAAGAAATTTTTAAAAGCCTGTTTTCAGTCAGTAGTGAGAGCAAGAAGACAAGAGACCACATGGGGCAACCATTTGTAGGGAATTTGAATAATTCAGGTCAATATCTAAGGTCTCTGTGGATGACCATTCCTGAAGAACCTGCATCATGGGTCAATTAAAAAAATCTAAATGTAGCAACACTTCTCAGCCATTACTCACTTTTAATAATTTTCAAGTAAAGGGTTAATAGAGTAGTAAATCACTGCTATTAAAATAATTTATAATTCATCAAGAGTAATAAAGAAACAGAATCACTTGATGTTCACATTTCTAAGAGAAACACCTCAATTAGCATCTATGGATGAAAATTGGAAGTTGGATGGTTCACCCAGAGGCTAGTGTCTTAGGTGCAGGGTGCAAGGATGGGAGGTCCCATAACTTAGCGTACACTGAGAATCCTGCTGTATTTTGAATGATTTAAAAGATCTGTGTGCTTCATCTCTAGTTCAGTGGATTTGGATCCCTAGAATCTTACAAAACAGGCCAAATCTGGGAACACAGAGTCTAAGGGGGAGTTAAGAGACTCTTTGGTGGGTCTGTGGAATTTGGGAAGCTGCTAACAACACTGCATCTATGAAGGTAGCAAAACACTGCATTTCCATGGACTAGAACAGCCAAGAAAGATCACTGTCTTTCAACTTGTACCAAAACAGGGAATAAATCAGTCCTAGATTTCTGGCTAAACATAAAAATGATATAGTCGAAACAAAATATGTTGCTTAATGTTTTTTAAAATGAAATTCAGCCCTAGCTGGGTTGGCTCAGTAGTTAGAGTGTTGGCCTGCAGACTGAAAGGTCTTCGGTTCAATTCAGGTCAAGGGTATGTACCTCGCGGTTGCAGGCTTGATCCCTAGCCTCAGTTGAGGTGCGATGCATGCAGGAGGCAACCAATTGATGTGTCTCTCTCACATGGATGAATGTTTCGCTCGGTCCTTCCCCCTCCCTTCCACTCTCTCTAAAAATCAATGGACAAAATATCCTTGGATGAGGATTAATTTCTCTAAAAAAAATGAAATTCATGAGGTTACACTGGATTATCATGGATTTCTGTTTTGGCAATACCATCCCTGTCTCTCTAGGTCAGCATGGTCTATAGAAAAATACCATGAGCCACAAACATCATTTAAAATTTTCTAGGAGCCACATTTACAGGAGAAACAAACTGGTAAGAATCATTTAAATACTATTTTATTTTACCCGATGTATCACAAATATTATTTCAACATGTAATCAGTATAAAACATTGCTATCGAGATGCTTTACATTTTTTATACTAAATCTTTGAAGCCTGGTGCCTATTTCAGATTTAGAGCAATGCCCTGGGCCACATTTCAAGGGCTCAGTAGCCACAAGTGGCTAATGGCCAGCTAGCACACTGGAGAGCTGCCTGATGCTCCATGACCACGGTGGAGCGATGGGCAAGACCAGACGTAGCAAGAGCACCGCTCCCCTCCACTCACAGCAAAGCTGCTTCACACACAGAGCTCAGTACAGTCAGCAAGCCTCACAGAATGGAGGTTCTTAATATCACCGATTTAAACATGTGACGTGTGGAGACTCTGATGATTTCTTTCTACCTGCAAAATAGGAATCATGCTTGGCTGTTCATGTCGGCTAAGTGTTGAATGGCAAACACTCAGCATGACACCTCAAAGCCATCACATGTTCTTTATCTGTTTCCTTTTACAGGAAATTGAAGTCTTTAAAAGCTTTCTTGAAATTGCATTCTCTTTATTCTCAGACTTGATAAATAGCATATGTTGGGGAGGTGGAGAGCAGGGGAGGGAGGATTCCTGTTTTTACAGCTGACATGTTCCCAGGGAAGAATTGTTGGAGTGGAGGAGGAAGAGAAGAATCCTCGATGGCCCCATCTCGCCTGACAGGCTAGAGCCTCCTGCTGCAAGACTATTCTGACCAAAGTGGTTGGTATCACCCTCGGTCACAAACTGTCAGCCAGGAGGATGACACTCACAGACATGGCTGAAATCTGTCGTGAAAAATAGTAAACATACAGATCAGGCCATATGGGAATGGGGCTGTTTTCTTGTCCCATGGGGAGGGGAGGCTACTCTTCCAAGTCAACAGGCAACTGAGCTTCGAAATGTCCGGGATTTGAAAGGTGTAATGCTTAGATTCACTCTTGTCAATGCATCCCCAACAAAACCAGTGACTTGCCAGGTTTTCTGGGGGACTTTAAGAGGTTCAGTGTGTCTTTTTTTTTTCTTTCCCCCAACCATAGGGAAAACAAAAGGTGCAGGCCATTTTGGCTAGCCTGTCTGGTTTTGTACCCTACTGATGGATAATCTCACAAAACATCCCAGGAGGAAGCCAAGCGAATGGGTGTGTCTCTATAACCTGAGCCAAAATGGTCCAGGCCGAGCATGTTTCACCACCTGAAACAAGCTGTTAGACGGCCAAACTGGCTTGCGAAGGCACAGCCAGAACCAGTGGGCAGGAGCTGCTGGAAGTAATTTCCAAGTCATGATTTAAACAGTGCTTCTGGAGAGTAAGAGTCCCACAATGGTATGGACTGTGGGAGGAGAGGGCTTCAAATCCATGGGTCTGTCCAAGTAGAGATCAGTGGTCATTTCTCAGGCCATCTGCACTGGGAAATTCAACATTCTGCAAGGTCCCTTCCCTCCATCCACATTCACTGGAAACCTCTCTGTGCCCAGCACTGTGCTCACAGAAATGAAAAAGATGTGGTCTTATCCCATGGAAGACTCTGATGTTCATGAGTCTATCTATAGTTGGTGTGTAAAATCACAGGCTTACGTCTCAAATTGGGTTTGTTTGAAGGAGTGTGTCCCATTCATATAAGGCAACCTATTTCAGTAAGGCAGAGAAATCAACCAAACCACCAGCAATAATACACAACTCAGGTCATGCCAGTCTGCCTGCCTAGAATCTTCCTCCCTCTCCCCTCACTTTATATGTTATCTTTCAAGTGTCAGTCAAAGTCCTAGCTCCCCCAGGGTCTTCTCTTTGACAACCCAAGCTAAGTTGACCTTCCTCTTCTTGGAAGTCCTATTACACATATAATCAATACCATTATGTTCTAGTCATTTTGTGTTTTTGTCAGTAAGATTATAAACTTCTTAAAGTTCAGGGGCAAACAGTCATATTCTGTATCTTGAACTCTGATGGTTCTAGGACTCAGGGGTGGGCAAACTTTTTGACTCGAGGGCCACAATGGGTTCTTAAACTGGACCGGAGGGCTGGAACAAAAGCATGGATAGAGTGTTTGTGTGAACTAATATAAATTCAAAGTAAACATCATTACATAAAAGGGTACGGTCTTATTTTTTTTAGTTTTATTCATTTCAAACAGGCCGTAGTTTGCCCATGGCTGTTCTAAGGTTCATACACAAATGGTGAAAAAGTATTTATCAAATGAGCTGAAAATTCAAGAATATTAAGAATATTGACAAATCAAGTATATTAAAAATTAATGACACCAAACAAGGAAAACAATGAGAAAAGCACCTCCTGGTACTTAGGAAACTGTAGTACATATGGGTAGGCGCAGGAAAAGACAAAGGAAATGCAGAGATTCGTGTTATAGAAATACCAATATTTGTTGAATTACTAAATTAGTTAATATTTGAAACTCAATATATACATACTTAATTAACATTAGAAATTCTGTACATACCTGGTTTGGGGTTGCATATGCTCAATATTGAAGATTTTGCTAAATAATTCAATTTACAAAACATGACGAACCTATTATGTTCTCTTTCCATAACAGGTTTTTTGTTGTTGTTGTTGTTTACTGATTTAGTTATAAGATTAACTCAAATCTCTTTTCCCATGGTCTAAGTCAGTGATGGCAAACCTATGACACACGTGTCAGAGGTGACACGTGAACTCATTTTTTTGGTTTATTTTTCTTTGTTAAATGGGATTTAAATATATAAAATAAATATCAAAAATATAAGTCTTTGTTTTACTATGGTTGCAAATATCAAAAAATTTCTATATGTGACACGGCACCAGAGTTAAGTTAGGGTTTTCAAAATGCTGACATGCCCAGCTCAAAAGGTTCGCCATCACTGGTCTAAGTGTTTCTTTATGGCACTCAAACATTCCTCAATAACATGGGCCAATCAAACCACTATGTAACAGTCAACCAAAGCTTTCCCTCTGGAAAAGGCAAACCTCACTTCTAGTCCCAACTGAAGGTTACTTTCAACGGGTATATTTCAACCTTTCCACCTTCTTACAAATTCAACCCGTGCTATAATTTTCATTAAAAAGGAAACAAATATGGTATGTTTCACTTCATAAGTGTTGGAGAGCCGCTAAAAGTCTATTGCTACTGCATTTTAGTTCCTAGAAAAATGCCATATGATTTCTCTAGAGATATTTTTAGAAATCAAGAATTTTTAAAAATATATATTTTATTGATTTTTTTATAGAGAGGAAGAGAGAGGGATAGAGAGTTAGAAACATCGATGAGAGAGAAGCATCGATCAGTTGCTGCCTGCACAGCCCCTAGTGGGGATATGCCCGCAACCAAGTTACATGCTCCTGACCAGAATCGAACCTGGGGCCCTTCAGTCCACAGGCTGACGCTCTACCCACTGAGCCAAACCAGTCAGGGCAATCAAGGATTTTTTAAAAATATATTCTTATTCATAAATATAATGATTGAAGTCATTTATTTGTACTTATAGAAAATAAAGATTACAAATGCAGTCAACTATAACTTCCAAACCTAAACAGAGTCAATAATCCTGTCTTACCCTGAAGACTGGTTCACAGCAAACTTCAAGTAATATAGTGAACAGATATAAGGTGCCCTTCCTTCTATTTATCTTCTTTCCTTATGCAGACATTCATGCCAAGGATAACAAGCAAACTTAGAAAAAGAAAACATGTGCATAAGTCATGAATAGTCAGACAGGTATCAAATAACTGGCAGACATCTATAGCAGCCTTCCTATTGTGGCTGAAAGTGGAATGACCACGCTCATGGCCAGCCTCACCCCTCAAAAGGCAAACCTCAAGGAGGACAAAATATAAACCACAGATTCAGCTTTGCCAGCTGGGAGTATTGGGGTTATGCTTTTTAATATTCACATTACAAGGCTGCTGGGTCTCAGTATGCCCATAAAGAGAATATTTCTTCCATATCCAGGCTACTCCACCTTGGATTTCTCTGAGACCTCCAGGAATATTTACACAGCCCAATGGCCCATGTGCTAATTTCTATCATTGCCTGAGAAGAGGAAGCTAAAATCCTTGCTCATTCATCCCCAAGGAGCCCAGTCCCCTTTAACTCTTGTCATTCTTGTGTCATCCTTGGTGCCTTCCTTGCCCCCAGCTAGACAATCTTCAGTGACCTCTACAAGCCCAGCCTCTGACCCCTGGAGACCAATAGTCACCGAAGAAAAGAACATTAGTGGCCTGGGACTTCATTACCATCTCTGGCCAAGCAGCACTTTCTCCAGGTTCAAACCCGCCCATGGAGTTATCTCCTTCTATCACAGCTTCATGCAACCTTATGCCTAGGCTCCTCTGTTAAGGTCTTTAGGGATACACCTCTTTCTACACACACACACACACACACACACACACACACACACACACACCCCACAGCCCTTTCCTGGAAACATCACCACTACTGTCATACCTACAGATTGCTGTATTAAAGGCTTCATTGTCAATCAGGCATTTAATCTTCACAACAACTCTTTGAGGTGGATTCTACAAGTGGCCCCATTTTATAGACAACAAAACTGAGGCACACAAAGGATAAACAAGTTTCCTAATGTCATACAGCTGGGAGGTGCACAGCCAGGATCAGAACCAAGCAGTCTGAGTCTAGAAGCCACACTGTGTTCTGTGCCAGGTGCTATCCATCAGCTCCACCCCTGACTTCAACATCCCAACTGGAGAGAGGAAGAAGTTACCACAAAACCCACGGAGACCTAGCAACATGCTCCAGGTCATGGAGAGATGGAGAGAAGTCCGTTCCCCTGGCATTCAGGTGAATTACCTTGGGAACTGGCAACATATGGGGACCTGGTCTGGTTTTGTGCAGCTAATACTTAGAGGACTGTCTCTCCACAATCTCTCTGGATGAGCTCTGGTGAGTTTGGTATCCCCAGCCCCAGAGAGCTCTTTCTCACCCATTGTCCGCATTAGCAGTCAGCCCTGCGTTCTTCCAGAACCTTGGATTCCCTTTGTGAAGGAGCGGGCTCTGGCTTTGTCTGACTGGGTAAGAGCCTGCTCTCATTTTAGCCAGAGGCCCCAGTGTGCTCTGTGTCTAGTGTTTATTTGTCAGATATAAGGATTGTTGAAACCATTCTAGATGAGCTACTGGGAGTCTGGAGCTCGTCTGGAGACCACATTGGATACAACGGCGAATCACTTCTACAATATCTACTGGATACAGACAGTGTATTTTTGGGCTGAAGCTTATGTATTTTCTGTGCCATCTTGTGATTAAAGTAGAAAGTAATTATCCAGTTCCAAAGAGTGGATGGACTAAAAATTATTGTAATTTTTCTCTCACTAGACAAAGGAGGTAGCAGAACTAGCCTGATTCCATTTATTTTTAACACCTCCCTCCCCTCCAAAGACGACAGGATTTGCCATTTTGTAAGGAACCATCTGATTCATCTTGAACCTCAGTGAATCCGAAGTTTAATTCCAGGTGACATTTCTGGTGGTGCATTCTATTTTTGCAAACATAAAATCCCTTTGATTAAAATTTCACACCTAGCCAAGGACCCTGAAAAGCTGATTACCTGGTCCAGTCTTAGCTCAGGATTGCCAAAAGGTTTACAAACCTCAGTACAACTTGAGGGGAACTTGGCCTGGGCTTCAAGTTAGTGGGATCAGTCAAAGCCCAAGGCATTTGCCAGGTGGCCAGTTCCCTGCCCTGTGTCAGCAGCTCCAAATTAGGCACATGCTCCTTAAACCAGTCCTGAAAATGACTGGCCTACAGAGCCAGAGCCCAACGGAAATATGAGTGGGCTGTCCATGACCGAGGCCAAGGGCATGCAGAAGGTCAGCACTCCTCTCCTCTCTCCATAGGTTTGGGGGCAGAAAGCAACCTTTATTCTCTGAAAGCAGATGCTCGAGTTCCAGTAACATTGAAAGAAAGAGGAAGAATTTCAAATGCCCAGATTTGCGAACATCAGTACAGAGGAATAAAGGCAGGGGCAATCTTCAGGATAATGATATCATAAAAGTGTTTGGAAAGCCTCAGGCTTAAACATCTCCAGTGCCACAACTAGCTACTATTTTTAAAAGGACATTAGGTTTACATCTGCATCTTTGAGATAAAGATTTTGTGTCAGCCGTTAGCCCTCTGGACAGCATAAAATCCTAAGCAATGCTGTCTGGGTTCCACCAGTTGTCCAGGAGCCCAGAGTTTGGGCTTTGGTGATAGTTTGTGGCCCAGGCCCCATGTGACCTCACCGCCAAAGGTTAGGAGATGTGCATCTACAATATTATTCAGAAGTTTAAACCCTTCTGAATGTCGTTGATGTTCTCAACTTGTATCGCTTCCATATGCTATCTACATGCTATATAAAGTCGTGTTTTCTCATTGATTCTTGAACATTTGCTGGTGTCAAGGAGGTTCATTAGTTCCTTAATGACTAACGTTGGTGAACAAGCTCTATGATCACCTCTTTTGATTAGATAGATTTTAATCATAGCCAAGCTCAGACTCTGGTGGCAATGTGGAGGCTGAACTGACACGTGTCGATACTGGAAGCAGACCAGTAGGGAGAGTAGAGCCCCGAAAGGGTCCAGGAAAAGCAGAGTGAGAGGCTGAGCTGCGCGAGTAGCACACAGCTGGGGGGAAGGGGTGTGTGAGCTATGTTGCAACCCTATAATCATCGCAATTCATCTCATAACCTCCAAGTAGAGTCAAAACCTTCTGAGACCCTTTAGAACTATTTAGAGATCCTTTGCAGAAATAATGAGTGTTGAGAAAAAGAAGTAATGAGAGGAAGCAATGGGTGAAATCTGGGACAGAAAGCCTGCTAGGAAATACAGAATTCGGCAGGCCCTTTGAAAGGAGATGGTGGGAGAGCACGGCCAATGAAAGGGGTTCTTTTAAAAATATTTGGGAGATTTTGATCAGAACAAGGAGATAATGAAAAAAGGGGGCATATCTAGTAGATATACAAAAAGACCTGAAATAGGGTGGGGGATGGAGGGTCGAGTCCGGACCAACTTGGGGAAATAAGCATTAGATGTTATAGTAAGACACTGGTGGGGCCTCTTGAGAATCAGACAAATAAGACCACCTGACAGATGCATGGAGGTGTGACCCACTCAAATCCCAGAAAGGAACAGAAGAAGAAGAAAAAAGAGAGACTGATGACTTTAAAATTAGAAAAACTAAATTTGGGCTTATTATACCCGAGAGGAATATAGCCTGATGCACAATTTATGCAAATTGATAAAGCTGATTACACAAATTAGCCAAGTCTTTGGCTTGTTTTTTTCTGTGGTCAATAAATTCCCCTCTTTGCCCCCCCCCCCCCAATCAGTCTATCACTATTGGCATTTACAACAAACACTCTTTTTACTTCTGGTGGCCAATTACTTGAAAGCACTAAGTGGAAATTATTTCTTATTTCAGACTCTGGGCTGGAACTTGCAGGACTAAAGGAGCAGAATAGATCAAAATAGCTGGTTCTCCTGTGAGAGTGGCATAGTTCATGTAACACAGCACAAGGCCCTCCCTAAGGAAATTTTTCCATTCACATGACCCTCACCTAAACCCCACCCAAGTTTCACTGAACAGAATGAAAGACACTATTTGCAAAACATAATTAATATTAATTAGCTCGCAGTCAATCCTCAGAGCCACCCTAGGAAGTGGAATCTATGTTCATTTAAAAGTGAGAAACTAAGTTTTGGTGATAGGTAACCTTCTCAAGGTCACAGGGTCAGTAAGCAGTGAAACCAGGACTCGAACTCAAGTTTATACTCCTCTCAAATTATGCTTAGCACTTAGGATCTGTTCTCTTGGCTTGAGAAGTAGGGCCCGCAAAGCTGAATGCTATGGCTCAAATGCTCATCTTTGTGTGAGAATTTTTTAGAGTAAAAGTACACTGCAGGGTGGGCGGGAGGGCTCCCTACAAGGTTCCTGGTGGGCACGGTGTGGTGTAGTGGTGAGGAGCACCAGGCTCGTGGATTCTGTCACTTTCTAACTGTATCGACCGACATCTAGGGACCTAGAGCTCCTATCGCTAAACTTCGACTTCCTCATCCATGCTATGAGGATGCTGTATTGCAGTACCTTTCTCATGAATTGCTATGAAGATCAAATGAAAAACATTCTGAGCCCATAAAACACAGTGCCTGGCCCAAAGAAATTTGCCAGTAAACTATTAGCTAGTAGAGCATCCTTCGTGACAATCAGAGCCCATGTATTATTTAACAAAACACTACTGTGGCAGTGACGAAGCAGCGGGTACTGCTCACATATTACTCACTGAATCCTTATAACCAGTGTGATCACCAGCCCCATTCTACAGCAGGGGAAATGGAGGTGCCGGGAAGTGACAGAGGCGAAGAGCGGGGAGGGGCTGGGGTTTCACACTCAGGCAGCTCAGAGCAGGGCAGCTGCCAGCCTTCGACCACAGACACTGCTCCCTCTTCCCTGCTTTGTCTAGTTTCCACATGAACTCAAGTGACTTATTAGAAGCCAATCCATCCTCCAGAAAAGTACAGCCCAATACAAATAAAATAGAAGCTGTGTTGTCAATCAAACAGAAACATGCACTAAGAGCCTTAAAGAGACAAACATCCCCAAATAGCCCTCATCTCTCGGTGATTTGTTTTAATCAACTTTCTTCTCTTATAATTTGAACGTTCTCTTTGATGAGGCATACTGTTGCTCATGAATGAAAAGGGTAAAGTAACAAGAAATGAAAATCTTGTTCTCCCTTTCCAACCCCCATACAAAAAAAAAAAAAAGTTGTTCTGCTCTTTCCTCTTCGACCTGTCCACATGCTAGTTATGGGTTTTGATGGCTTAATAGGACCTCCTGACAGTCAAAGGACAAGCAAATGACAAAGGAGCTGTCTGTCAACGTGGCCGGGACTAGTTTCACCCCCAAGGTACAGATTTAATTTCTCTGGTTTGGCAACATGCGACTGGTGATGAGGTCACCAGGGCAAGAGAGAAAGTCTAGAGAAAAAAAAAATTAAAAATGTGCTTTAGCAAGAGATTTAAATAAAAATGAGCTTCCTTGTTAGTGGGTTTTTCTTCACGGAACGTTCTCAAGCCAACTGTTAAAGCATTTTAAAAGGTCCACCGATTGCATCTCACTATTACTGTTCTTAGTAGTGGCGATTTGTCCAGAGCAGGGTCCTCAAACTTTTTAAACAGGGGGCCAGTTCACTGTCCCTCAAACTGTTGGAGGGCCGGACTATAGTTTAAAAAAAAACTATGAACAAATTCCTATGCACACTGCACATATCTTATTTTGAAGTAAGAAAACAAAACGGGAGCAAATACAATATTTGTATTTGCATGTGGCCCGCGAGCCGTAGTTTGGGGACCCCCCTGGTCCAGAGAAACAACTGGCAACCTTTGGGACATATTTTCCAATCACGGGAAACATGA